>NC_064419.1:17259375-18005000 GCF_023375975.1 Astyanax mexicanus
TGAGTCTGCTGGGTTCTCATCTGCCTGAGAGCATGTACAGGAGGAATGGGCTCCCTGCCAACATCAGCATCACCTCCGCCACCACCCAGGTACTACACACAAACACACACACAAACACACACACACACACACACACACACACATGCATATGTATATAATTGTGTGCTAGGCACATGGTATTGATTAGTGACAGTTAGTATCAGTGTGTTTGGACATTGTTATTGCTATTCTGAACATCAAAATAAATATATACCAACATTCATCGTGTCACAAATCAGTCACACTAGTTTTTAAAACATACATATGAATTCATACTGTTGTTTAATTTAAAATAATAAAATCATATAATTTACACATCTAAACTCTTAAAGCAGTAAGTGCACACTTATAGAAAATTTTAAAGTGCTAATTGTTTTCAAAGCTCCCAAAATGATTTTTATTATAACAGAATCTGGAAGCTTTGATTATTCCATCCAATAATATGGAAAATCATTTTATCTGGCCCATTTTTATTTTTGTTTGAAATTGTGTCAATTTAGCTTTTTTTCTGATTTTTTTGTGTTAAAAATGCACACAAAGAAAATAAACATGTGTATAACAAAACGTGTGTGATTGCAATAATTTTCTGCAAGAAATGTTATCTTATTTCTTAGGGGTACCAACACTTTTGGCCATTACTGTATCTCTGGTTATGCAAGTCTGTGGTAAACCTCTGGATTAAACAGAGTACAGCATTCAAATCCAGAAGACGAACCAAAGCACTCCTTAGAAGCGCAAAGCTTTATGCAAGTCATTTTGTAGTATAGCCTATAGCCTGACATTTCATTATTAATGAGAATTGGTTTTAACATTGGATATCACCACATGTTTATAAAGGGGGTGGGTAAATAAAGTAGCCACTCCCATCTCAGTCATTTATTTCAAGTTTTCTTATCCTGTGCATATCCTGTCAAATATTTTCCTGATTTTCTGCAGCAAAAATACATCACTCCCACTCCACAGATGAACTAATCTCATCCATCACTAACACTGGAAGTGTCTGCATGCGCCTTCCATTTATTTTCAGTGCCCACAAATACTCCACAGTGGTGAAGGCTCTCTGTAGAGTGGTGTTATCGCTGCTTTATGGTGTTTTTGGGCAGCTGAGATGGAACTCTCAGGGCAGAAGCTTATCACTCTTGACAGTTGCAGTATTTCATTACTCCTTTCACATTTCATTTCACATCTCATCAGTTAAGTATGTATACACACACACACACACCTTGCCACTTGTGGGTAAGGCTATAGCTAGAGTACTTATGACTGATATACAGGCACTTCAGTTTCTGAATGCTTTTTCTGATTTTGTTATTTATAGGTATATGTTTGAGTAAAATGAAAATTGTTGTTTAATTTTAAAACTACAGACAACATTTCTCCCAAATTCTAAATAAAATTACTATCATTTAAAGCATTTATTTGCAGAAAATGAGAAATTGCTGAAAAAAAACAAAAAAAGATGCAGTGCTTTTAGATCTCAAATAATGCTTATGTGCATATGCATAAAGTTTCCAAAAAAGGTTTTAATGCATCTTGTTCATCATGGCATGTTCTCCTCCACCAGTCTTACATACTGCTTTTGGATAACTTTATGCCTTTACTCCTGGTGCAAAACTTAAAGTTGTTCAGCTTGGTTTAATATCTTATCATCCATCTTCCTCTTGATTATATTCCAGAGGTTTTCAATTTGGTAAAATCAAAGTAACTCATCATTTTTAAGTGGTATTTTATTTTTTTCCAGAGCTGTTGTACTAAATTCTAAAGTCTAATGTACAGTACACAAAAATGTATATAGTCATTATCAGTTCTTTGCAATTGTTCCACTTTTGACATCATTTGAATATAGACGCTGCTGTTCATTGTACCAAAAATTTAGGATGAATGAACCAATAGAAATAATCTGGAATTATAATTTTTTTCTAATTGCTAAAACACAGTTAGGCTGGTTTTAACAAAATACTTAACACAGTTCACACAACCACACACCCAAACGGCCAAATATCTAATATATCTTGTAAAATGAAGCACTGCAACCATAACTACGTATAGCATTGACAAAATCAAACTTTTTCACTAAATATCTTCAAACACTTCATTCATATTACCAGATTTCTGCCTAACCAACTACACAATGTTGTGCATAATGAAAAGCACTCTTATCTTTAGTAAGCTTTACCATAATACTAAAAAAAACGTGTTTATCAAACTAGAAGGCACAATGGATTATAAGGCGCATTAAGCGACACTAGTAAGGATGCATACTTCGAAGTGAGCAAGGGTGTTGCCATGTTTCCCTTCTAATGGGGAAACTGAGGGAACCGCCTAAGTAAACAAAACTGTAATTCTTAAGTCTACACTGATTTCTCTCCAGAAAAAATGTTTATTTGGGTGAATAAAGCACTTTAGTTTACTTATAGTAAGCTTAGATTTCCAATATTTTGATGGGTGAGGGTGAGTTTTCAGTAAAGTTTCTCCAACACTAAGGTTGGGTTTAGCAGCATTAGGTTTAGCCACTAACCGCAGCACTAGCAGGACAAATTCATACATAAAGCGCACCGAATTATAAGGTGCACTGACGATTTTTGGGAAAATTAAAGAATTTTAAGTGTGCCTTATAGTCTGAAAAAATTAACAAACAAGTCAGTGCAACACATGCACTGCAGATATATTGACATTGAACCTAAAAGACCGAAAATATGCTCACAAATAACAGTAAACAGAAATGTGCTTAATTGAATTGGTAAAAAAAAAAAAAATTAAGCATTAAGTTGTTTATAAAAATGTTGTGATATAAAAATGAATCTGTACATCATTTTGTTGTGCAGAGAACTGTGTTCAGTGCATTTAAAAAGTGCAGTTTTGATTTGTGTGAATGTGTAAAAAGCAGAATGTTTGTGAGACTTGAGAAGAGGTTATATTCTCTGTGTGTTAGTTTAAATAATTGCATGTCATTTTAGTGTATTAGCAATTGGGGGAAAAAAATATAGGAATAAAATCATTTTACTTTGATTTCTGTTAAAAGAGGTTTTTACCCTCCTATGTGAAGTTGCCATTTTAGATATACACATGACAGTGATGTTTACATGCTTTTTAAATTGCATTTAGTAATACTGTTTTTTGCACAATCATTGGACATCTGTTTTTATACATAAGGTGCATTATGCCACACTTGTAAGTAACAGGGGTGTCGCCATGTTTTACTTCTAATTCAGCAGGTCTCACTGCTGGGTGGGGGTCGGGGTAACTTAGCTAAGTAAAGCTAAGTTAACTAAACTAAAATTCTTTAAAAAAATTATAATAATAATATTAAAAAAGTCTAAAGAGTTCTGGATGTTAATCTACACAGATTTCTCTCTAGAAAACTGTTTTTTTTCCCGTTTATTTACAGTAAGTTGAGATTTTTAGATTTCCACTAAGGCTGGGGGCTGCAGAATTAGCATTAGCAGCTAAAAGTAAATGCCATCTGATAGCGCTACACTGAGGAACCCTGAGTGTTCCTGTAATCCAGGGCGATATTAGCTAGCGGTTTGTTTCAATATAGCTTGTTTTACCCGGTGAACACGTAGGCTACAGGCCGATAACATCACCTCTGAACTGTGAATGACCTACCGCTTAGCGCAGTTAGCAGCTAATGCTGATGCTGCTCTAGCAGTACTAGCCAGGGTTAACAGCAGTCTAGATAGAGTTTGATAATACTCACCTCTGAATGGCAAAAGAACTAGCGCTTAACGCGGTTAGCGGCTAAAGCTAAAACTGCTCCTGCTCCAGTGCTGAAGAACCAAACTGAAACTCTTGTATAACGTTGTGAAGTTGCTTTACTGCTCCTTAAAACCTGACTTTCTTTGAGAAAATTAAATAATTTTAAGTGCGCCTTATTTAGGCATCAGTATGTCCATATATGGAGGGATGTGCGCTCATCACTGATAGACTACTCAGTAAGTTCTGCTAAACTGACCTGACTGTCTAAAAAGAGAATGACCTGAATAAAAGAATCCTCTATTAATGAAGAATGCATGTAAAGTGATTCAAAGCTTTAATTCTGAGCACAGATAATGCCTGGAACTTCAAAGGCTCAGCGAGGAGATAATGTGCTGATGAGAGAATTATTAGATGGTGTCTTCTCTCCTTATGTGTCTACAGTGAGGTCTATTTTTACACTTTAATATAAGATCCAGAAATGGATTCAATTATATTGCTGGAGGGGGTTCAGTAAATCAATTGGCATGTTACAGTGGTCAATAAAAGCAGGGATGCTCACTGCATACGTAGCTGTGTGTTTATACTCTGCGCTAAATGATCAGACGGTACTGTAATTCAGTTGGACAGTGGTAGTTAAATTGATTAAGCGTTCACGGGGGAAGCTGAATTGGTCAGAATTTTTTGGGTCAGGGACGATTAGGACATAGTGTAAATCATGGGTTCATATTGTGTCCTATTTTAGAACCTTACACTCAAGTGATGATCACAGATAAAAGCTCAATATAGATCCTAGACTCGTGTAACGAATGGAAGTGGCTGCAAGTTCTGAATGTTTTGATTCTGAATGCATGTGTTTTATCATGTTAAACAACAAACTAAACTTTATTTACAGTATTTTGCTTTTTTATCATACTTACATGTTATACAAACACAGATTAACAAGCACTTTTCAATATCAGACAACTATAACCTGAGTAAATATAAAATGTATTGTTTTAAATTATTATTTAATTTATTAAGTGAAAAGTGAAACAGTATTTGCCCCTAAATTTAAACTTAGTTCTTCCACCCTTGGTCGAAACAACTACAATCAGGCTTTACCGATAACTGGCAACGAGGCTTTCACATCTCTTTGGAGACATTTTGGCCCACTCTTCTTTGTAGTATTTTCAGCCACATTAGAGGGTTTTTGAGCATAAACAGCCTGCCTAGGCCACTCCAAAACCTTTATTTCGTTTTTTTTTTTTTTGACATTCCTAGGGGAATCGGCTGGTGTGCTTTATGTCATATAAATATATATTAAACCTGCTGAAGGCCCAGATCAGTCAACTTTAAGACAATTAAAAGCATAATATGCAGTTTTTTTATATTGTATATGTGTTTTCTTCTGTGTTTCCATGCAGGACAGCAGCAGTTCTGAGTCTCTGGATGGGCGGAGTTTGGACTCTGCTAAGAGCTATGATGCGGTGGTGTTTGACGTGCTCAAAGTGACACCCGAGGAGTTTGCTGTGAGTGTTTAAAACATTGGTTAACATGTATTAACGTGTATTCTGTACACAACGGTAAAGTTGTTTAGACACTTTTTTTATATTACCTTAACTAAACATGTCCTGTTTATGACATCAGCATTCTCATACATAATCCCCATCTACATGACAGCATGGACTCTAGCTTAGAATGAGTTTTTAAAAAGCTTACAAGCTCAATGCTCAAGTCCGTTTTTTTCTCAGATCAGATTTGATTATGACGGTTCACTTTCACAAATATAAGTGACCTGTATCTGTGTGTAATGTGAACCAATCTGTCCCTGAAACGTCTCACATGCACACACTGATGCGTGTATAAACATCACCTTTTTCACCGACAGCAAAAAAATGTTATATTTGAAAGACGACTCGTAGCTTTATAAAGAGAAATGGATGCGTTTGTTAGCAGCTCATATGTGGAGCATCTTTTGCTGGAGTAGAGAGGTAACAGCTGGTCTGAATTTCATGCTCAGGTCGAGGAGGTAAAAAAAAGGTCAGGCGGTTTGCTTTTGCTGTTTTTACAACTATAGCTGCACAGCTGCACCCAGAGATGTGTGGGTATAAGAGAGATGCGCATGAATAAAAGCAAAAAGACGCTTGAATTCTGATTTGACTGTTTACATTCATGTTGCATGTCCATGGATCGAATATGTATTTGATTTAGGACCACATGTGAAAGTGACTCAAATCTGATTTGAAAAAATCGGATTTGACATGTTCACACAACCATGAAAAATCAGAATTGAGCCTCATTGAGCAAAAAAAAATCTGATTTGAGTCAATTCAGCCTGGTAATGTGAACATAACCCAAAAACAGTGGTTTTGTGTGGATGGGAGGCCAAAACGCAGACAAAACTCACTATTTTTAAAAATATTGAAGTACGTGAGGATGATGCATTAGATCATTTAATGTGCCATTATTATTATGGGCTGTTTTACAGAACAATAACATTAAATATACATTGAATCCTCACCTTTTAATTTTTTCTAACACAACAAAAATAAATAAATAAAATAAAATATTTCAAATGTAATCATAAAATATGTGCTGTGTCTGCTTAACCAGTGTTTAACTGCTGTAAAACATTAACTTTTTTTTTTTTTCGTTCTCTCTAAAGGGTCAGATCACTTTGATGGATGCTCCGGTGTTTAAAGCAATACAGCCTGAGGTAAGGTTTCATATCTGAGTGATCTGTTAGTGATTATGTTAATAATAACTAATTCTATTTCTCCATTCACATCATGTGATTAATTGGGGAAAGTTTACTTTAACCTATAGTTTTACCCTTAACTAGGTTTAACTTTGCAATAAAATAATCTGTGTAACTTTATTATTAGCGAAAATCCACAATTTCACTGACCAATCAGAAATAGGTCTGTGTTCTCTCCACAGTCTGATGTAGGATTGAACTTTTTCATATATTGTCATAGTGTCTTTATACATTCAACCCTGAAACGAGGAGGTGGTCATAATATTCCATAATATATATGGACTGTGTGTAACCTCAGAACAGGGTATATGCAGCAGTGCAGATGGTCCCAGATTTCCATATAAAACCAAAGCAAACATACTAAACAGTACAGATCAATTTATATAAAAACTTGTATCTGGGAGCAATATTTATATTTGAGTGAATATTTTGGACTGCTGATATTAGATTTTTTTCCCCCCTGTCATTTGAACTTTGTTTTGGGTCATCAAAACGAGTGGACCTGTTTTTCTGTCACTCATACTGTTTTTACAGTGTGACATCACCAGTCAGTGAGCTCCCACACTGTGGGAAACAGATATGAATACACAATTTAGGCGTAATGTCATTTGAAGACATGGTATAGTGTTTTCTTTTTTTTTTTTTATACAAGATGCAAAAATGGCAAAATCACTTTACAGTAAATATCACAATATTTCATGGAATTTATGTGATAACGATACTCTTGGTGATATGACAAAACACTGAAAAAATCAAAAATACACTACTGCAACAAAATAAAAATTAAATTGTATTATTGCATACTATATGATTTGGCACACACCTAAATGAGATATTAAAAAATACAAGAGTTTTATCAGATTTGTAACAGAAGTCAATGATCTAGAATGTCATGATACTAATAATGCACTCCACATATCTCCATATATCCAGGGTTAAAGTAAAATCTGCTATATATAGTAGATATATAATGAGAAATGAGAAACACTGGGTTTTTATCTTTTGCTAAAAACAGCAAAAAAGTAGTACCCTGATGTGATAATTAGAGGTAGGTGATATGGCACGATATTTCAGGGTATATTATCGTTCCCAATATTTAAAAATGTTGCTGATATTATCGCGTATGATATGATATGGCACACCCCTACTTTACATACATAATTTTTTTCATGAATTCATATTGTAAAAAGCAGAAAAATTGGAAACATTTTAGAAAAGTACAACGTTACATAGACCCAACCCCATAGCCTTCAGATATCCCTTTATCAGTTGATTAGGGTATTGTGACTGTGATCTGGAGGAAAAGCCCAGCAGTAGTAACAGTGAGGAGCTCACAGCTCTGTCCTCCTGCTGCTCTGAGACTGTACTGACGTGGCAGCTCTCTGTACAGCTGTGTGTTACTGACACTCACAGACCACAGCGTCCCAACCTCTCAACTCCACTCACAGCATTACAGGCGTGCCCCGGCCGGGGCTTCAGCAGCTTCAGGACCTGCCCTGAGGATAGAAGGGTTACAGCGAGACCATTTTGTGCTGCTTGATCTAGAATTTTGTTCTCCTAGACCTGCCAACATGTACATCTGCATTGTCATCTCCTAGTATGCTTGTACGATTCAATGTTCTGTAGTATGCATGTTGTTTGGTCTCACATTTCCCTCATGTCGTCTCAAGTTTAACACAAACGCTAATCCAACAATCTACCTATAGATCAGTTCTCTACTTTTATCCACTTCATTTTCCTCCAAACTCTCATAACAGCATCCCTGTGCTGAAGATTCTCCCTCTCTCCATCTTTCCCTCCCTGCCTCTCTCTTTGTTTCTCTCCCTCCTTTCCTCTCTCCCTCTCTTGTGCTCCCTCTTGATTTCTCTCTCTCTCTCTTTTCCTCCCTCCCTCTTGATTTCTCTCTCTCTCTCTCTCTCTCTCTCTCTCTCTTTTCCTCGCTCCCTCTTGATTTCTCGCTCTCTCTCTTTTCCTCGCTCCCTCTAGCCCTTACTTGCTCTTACTCTCTCATTCTCTTTCTCTCAACCTCTCACTCACTCACTCTCTCTCTTGTTTCCTCTCACTCACTCACTCTCTCTCTCTCTCTCTGTCTGTTTGTTGCACTCTCTCCATTTCACTCATACTCACTCACTCACTCTAGTTCACTCTCACTCACTCACTCACTCACTCTCTCTGTCGCACTCTCTCTCGCTCGCTCTCTCTCTCTCTCTCACTCTCTCTGTCGCTCTCTCTCGCTCTCACTCTCTCGCTCTCACTCTCTCACTCTCACTTTCTCACTCTCTCTGTCGCTCTCTCTCTCACTCTCTCTGTCGCTCTCTCGCTCGCTCTCTCTCTCACTCTCTCTGTCGCTCTCTCTCGCTCTCACTCTCTCGCTCTCACTCTCTCGCTCTCACTTTCTCACTCTCTCTGTCGCTCTCTCTCTCACTCTCTCTGTCGCTCTCTCTCTCACTCTCTCTCTCACTTTCTCACTCTCTCTGTCGCTCTCTCTTGCTCTCTCTCTCTCTCTCTCTCTCTCTCCCTCTATCTCTCTCTCTCTCTCTCTCTCTCAATGCTGTGTTATTTGGTGTGAGTTTATGTCAGCTCGCAATAAAATAATTTTGTGAAGAACATTTATACATGACATTTTGATCATCAACAAGAATGTGCTGCTCAGGAGTTGGCTCATTACTAAAACTTACTAGAAAACCAACTGAAAATGAATGAGTTGTAATTCTTTATTGGTCAAAACGTTATCATATACTTAGTGACTTAATGTTTTGCCATAAATCTTTTACTAAAGAAATAAGTCAACTGTGTTTCTTATTGTCTTGTGGCGTTCTTGTTTGTTTTTTTGGTTTTTTTTTGCAGTTTTAGGAGGCATAAATGACTAAATGAATCATACTTGTGAACAGGGACATAAAAGGAGATTCAGAGCATCTAAACTCTAATAAGAATACAAGTCTAGCTGTTTGCAAACTGAATGTGCATTTCTTTATAGATGGATCACCTGCTGCAGTTTTATTCAGGATAAAGGATTCTATTGCCTACAGCATCTATTATGCCGCTCGATACTGCCTATACAGGGGTTGGACAATGAAACTGAAACACTTGTCATTTTAATGTGGGAGGTTTCATGGCTAAATTGGAGCAGCCTGGTGGCCAATCTTCATTAGTTGCACATTATTGCACCAGTAAGAGCAGAGTGTGAAGGTTCAATTAGCAGGGTAAGAGCACAGTTTTGCTTAAAATACTGCAATGCACACAACATTATGGGTCATGTGAGAGTTCAAAAGAGGACAGATTGTTGGTGCACGTCTTGCTGGCGCATCTGTGACCAAGACAGCAAGTCTTTGTGATGTATCAAGAGCCACGGTATCCAGGGTAATGTCAGCATACCACCAAGAAGGATGAACCACATCCAACAGGATTAACTGTGGATGCAAGAGGAAGCTATCTGAGAGGGATGTTCGGGTGCTAACCCGGATTGTATCCAAAAAACATAAAACCACGGCTGCTCAAATCTCGGCTGAATTCAATGTGCACCTCAACTCTACTGTTTCCACCAGAACTGTCCGTTGGGACAATAAATCATTGTGGTATAAAACAAGGTGTTTCAGTTTCATTGTCCAACCCCTGTACATGCATATATGCGTACAAATTCACAAATTTATACAGTAGTGTTTATGACAAATATTTGCTTTGGTAGATTTTAAGTGTACTTACTAGCAGCATATTTTCTCTTTTAATTGCAGGAGTAATTTAGTTTTAGTGTGATCTCTGAGCTAATGAGGAACAGTGCTTTACTGTAGATCCTGTAGCTCTGCTTCTCTGTTTAATGCTCTGTTACAGCTCTTCTTCCCGCTGTGTTGGAAAATGCATCTGCAGGGAAGGATATATCTGTAAGGCCTGTGTGCATTATAACTGCCCCGGCGTTCACACCGTTTCACGCTGTTAATAAGGGCCTGCGTGGGGCTCAGGAAATGGCATAAAATGTCTCACACCTTTCTTCTTCCCCTGAGCTTCATCAATCAGGAAAGAATACGGTTTAACGTTGCACTTTTAAATCTTTAATTTTTAACTTGTACTTAGTAGATATCAAATGGTTTTAGGACCAAATGTTTTTTTTTGTTTGTTTTTTTACACAAGTAGTTGTGAGACATGTCCAGGGAACCTGGTGTATTGGAAGTTGTGTTTGCTGTGCTGTTTTTATCTCTGTTAATTAGGTTGTTCTGTAATGGAACCACAGTCAGGCCTGCTGAATTCATTAACAGTAGTTCCCACTGGAAACAGAGCTAATATTAAAAGTGCTGACTTTGACCTCCACGAATATTAATTCAGGATAATCTTCCACCATTCATTACATCAAGGCCTTCCAAGTCTGACATTCTTGACAGTAAAAGTGGTTTTATTTTGCCCCGGCGGCCCAACATTAACATGGTATTTGCTTTTGTTGTGATTTGTCGTAGGCCTGTGTGCTCCCTCTGTAATATTTCATCTACATACAGTAGTGTGAAGAAGTGTTTGGCCCTTTCATGAGTTCCTTTTTTTTTTTGCATGTTTCACATCAAACTAATTTAAATATTAGTCAAAGACAACACAAGTAAACAGAAAATGCATTTTTACATAAAGATTTTTATTGTTAAGGTAGAAAACTAATCCAAACCTACTTGGCCCTGTGTGCCGCCTAAATCTATGCTGTGGAGGAATTTTGCTCTACTCTTTTTTGCAGAATTGTTGTAATTCACACATGAACCACCTTTTGAAAGTCATGCCAAAGCACCCTAATAGGATTCAGGTCAGGACTTTGACTAGGCCACTGTAAAATCTTTACTTTGTTTTTCTTCAGCCATTCAGAGGTGGACTTGCTGGTGTGTTTTGGGTCATTGTCCTGCTGCAGAACCCAAGTTCGTTTCAGCTTGAGGTCACAAACAGATGGTCGGACATTCTCCTTCAGGATCTTTTGGTAGACAGCAGAATTCATGGTTCCATTTATCACAGCAAGTCTTCCAGGTCCTGAAGCAGCAAAACAGCCCCAGACCATCACACTACCACCACCATGTTTTACTGTAGATATTATGTTCTTTTTCTGAAATTCACTGTTACTTTTACGCCAGATTCCAAAAAGTTCCAGTTTTACGCCAGATTCCAAAAAGTTCCAGTTTTTACGCCAGATTCCAAAAAGTTCCACTTTTGTCTCGCCAGTCCACAGCGTATTTCTCCCTAAAGTCTTGGGCATCATCAAGATGTTTTCTAGCAAAATTGAGACAAGCCTGAATGTTCTTTTTCTCAGCAGTGATTTTTGTTGTGGTACTCTGCCATGCAGGCCATTTTCACCCAGTCTCTTTCTTACGGTGGAGTCAACACTTGACCTTCACTGAGGCAAGTGAAGCCTGCAGTTCTTCGGATGTTGTTATGGGTCTTTTTTGACCTCTTGGATGAGTTGCGCTGACCTCTTGGGGTAATTTTGATTGGCCAGCCACTCCTGGAAAGGTTCACCACTGTTCCACATGTTCGCCATTTGAGGATAATGATTCTCACTGTGCTTCGCTGGAGTCACAAAACAGTAGAAATTACTTTATAACCTTTTCCACACTGATAGCTCTGAATTACTTTCTTTCTTTTAATTTGTTCCTGAATTTCTTTGGATATTGGTAAAATGTCTAGCTTTTGAGCATCTTTTGGTCTACTTCACTTTGTCAGGCAGGTCAGATTTAAGTGATTTCTTAATTGAGAACAGGTGCAGCAGTAATCAAGCCTTGGTGTTGCTAGAGAATTTAAACTCAGGTGTGATAAACCAGAGTAAAGTTATGTTTTAACTGGGAGGCAAACACTTTTTCCCACAGGGCCATGTAGGTTTTTTTAAATGCTTTAATATTAAAAACCTTTGTGCATTTTGTGTTTTACTTGTGTTGTCTTTGACTAATATTTACATTTGTTTAATAATCTGAAACAGGAAAAAAGAGACAAACATGCAAAAAAAAAAATCATGAAGGGGCAAACATTTTTTCATACCACTGTAATTCATAGAGTGGGTCTAACAGGCACAGCTAACATTAACAAAGTCAGGCCAACAATTGCAAGCTAAGTAAAAGAGGATATTTTAAGACATGATTAACTTAAGACAGAGGGCTGTGATTGGAGGGCAGTCACATTTAGTTGGGTGATAATGTACTCGCACACTCTTGATGCAGTGGAATTAGGAATTGCATGCCTGAGGTAAAAAAAAAAAGTTCCATACAGTTTTTATGTAATACTCTGAATGCAGTGGAGATCTGTAGCCAGACCCCACTGCATTCAGAGTAGATTAGTAAGAAACTCTCTAAGAGTAAGAAAGTCTCTTTTTCCCCCAATATAAAAGATGAGCAGATGAGCATTAGTTGTTTTTAATTGTTTATATTTAAAAAAAACATTTTTTTACAAGCGCTCTTCAATCCGTCCAGAATTTTGGTCCCGACCCACCAGTTGTGCCTCAAAACAGTCCCCAGGTCCATTTCCTTCACTGTGTGCTCTCAGATATGAGGATTTATCCTGTAAATGTGACTAGAGCCTTCATTAGATGTGGGACATGCTGCGCTGTGGTGTTTAGCCTGATCTAACCTATATAATCCTGAAAACACTAAAGCTCACCATGTTAAGCGAAAAACAGGTCAACAAAAAAAGATTAACAAAAATAACGAACAATTAGTGAGAACTTTGGTTCTGCTTAGGGATATAAAACTGTAACAGGATCTGTGTATTTTGCACACAAATTCAACATCTCATTCCCTAAAAATCAAGATCAGAAGGAACTGGGAATGTTATTGAGAATTGACTATATGATTAGCATTTGTAGTGAATTGGGGGTAAAATGATACTGTTATAATGAATAAATATTCTTTATTAGTAACTTTTACATTTTAAGGTTCTATTCATTTTCATATTAATACAGAAATATAGCTCTAAAGATAAAGTTCAAGAGGTTGGAGAAAATCTACATTTACTTTAGCAAAGAGCAAAGCCTCATCAATTCATAAAGACAAAAAAGAGATTATAATAGTGAGTAAGTATTTTTTATCAAATTTATTAAAAACCTTTATTGTTTTTTTTTTCCTGATAGAAAATATCATATGTCATATATAACGGATCTAGATTACAGATGTTCAGGGAAACTATACCTGTTCATTTTAGATGATTTTGAGTTCATTGATTGTATGATTAGCATTTGTAGTGAATTGGGAAAAAAATAATACTGTTATAATGAATAAATATTCTTCATCAATAACTTTTAGCATATACCTCTAATAATTTTCACATTAATACAGAATATTGCTCTAAAGATAAAGTTCAAGAGGTTGGAGAAAATCTACATTTTGTTTAGCAAAGAGCAAAGCCTCATCAATTCATAAAGCAAAAAGAGATTATAATAGTGAGTAAATATTTTTTATTAAAATATTTTTAATTTGTTACAGTAAAAATCTGTAACTTTATCGTTGTTTTCTGATGGTACATATCAAATGTTATGTATTACTGATCTAGATTACAGATGTTTAGGTAAACTAGACCTGTTCATTTTAGATGATTTGAAATTAAAAGGCTCACTCCTTGTAAAAGTCAGTGTAAATTTGTTCAAGCAGCCAAAACTGAATCTGCTTGTGTGGCCTAAAGCGGTGACTCTGCAAAAAGGCGAGAATATTTTTGGTAATGAGGGACGGTATCCAAAAGGTTCTGCAGCTTACACATGTGGAAACTTCAGCTTCCAAAACCACGACTTAAACACTTTTATAAATATTTCCAGCTGCTTTTCATTGAGCAGTCTGTGCGGCTGCTGTAATACATGCAACAATGATCCACCTTATATGAACCTGAAAATACTATCAGGAGGCTTTGAACCATAAAATATTCCATATTTGGGAATATCATGGCGCTGTTAATGGCAGGGTTGGCAGTAAATTGAAAATTCTTTGTTTGACTGTGTTCCCTCAGTTGGGGGCTTTATATATGTGTGGGAAGGAATTCCATATGTGAAAATTCCATCTTGTAAAAGTATTATTCATAGTAACTGTATGAATGTGTCCTTAATAAAAGTTCATATGGATCTGTCTTCTGGCACAGAGATTTGGAACCATACTGCCTGACAAATTTAAAAGTTTTGAAAAATTCCATTTTGTTCATTGATTTTGGACTGTAATGGTTAAGGTTGTATAGAAACTGCTATTTCCAAGCTATGTATTATGCTGTATTGACTGTGGTTCTCATAAGAAAATGGCTTTTATGACACGCTTATAAGCCACATTACATCATTATTTTATAGTAATTTTATCTCTATCAGGGAAGTCACCATGTTTAATTTTCTAATTCTGCTGGGTGGCGAGACCTGTAAAGTTAAGCTAAGTTAAATAAACTGAACTGTAATATATATATTCATAATTATAAATAAATTAAAGTCAAATAAGTGCTGGATGTTAATCTACACAGATTTCTGTCTTGAAAACTGTTTATTTGGGTGAGTAAAGCAGTTCTGTTTATTTACAGTAAGCTTAGATTTTCAGATTTCCACTAAGGCTGCAGCAGTATTAGCATTAGCAGCTAACCGCAAGTGATTAGCAGCTAATGCTATCAGGCAGCGCTACACAGAGAAACCCTGAGTTTTCTGGTAAGCAGGGGTGATATTAGTTAGCGGTTCATCACACGTAGCTTGTTTTAACACAGTGAACATGCAGACTACAGGCGAATAATACTCACCTCTGAATGTCGAAAGAGCTAACGGTTAGCGTGGTTAGCAGCTAATGCTAATACTACTCAAGCCTCAATGCTGGAGAACTGAACTGAAACTCCTGTGTAACTCTGTACTTCAGCGGCGTGACTTCACTGCTCCTTACAACCTGACTGGTAGATTTCAACTATATAAGGCGCACTGTCAATTTTGGGGGGAAATTAAAGGATTTTAAGCGAGTGCGAAAAATACAGTATATTTATAATAACAGGCTGATTTATGAAACGTTATTGCTGCAAAGTTTTCTAAATCATTTAAATGTTTTTTTTGATTATTGATGATCTTCTTCCTTAGACGCATTTATTCCATGCCCTTGGAATGTGATTTTTTAAAATAGTTTTATTCTTTTGTTTAAAATGTTTGTAGGAGCTGGCCAGCTGTGGGTGGAACAAGAAGGAGAAGCATAGCCTTGCACCTAATGTAGTGGCCTTCACCCGGAGGTTCAATCAGGTAAGAACAGCTATAGCTTTGCTCTGTTATTAGCATGCTAATTAAATAACATTTTCTTTGGTCTTTTAAATTGAAAACAATAGTATTTTTGAAGGGTGAGGGGACAAATCACGCTAATCTCTACGTGTTGACAGCAATTTATTGATATTAACCTGTATTAAAAGTACTCTTCTTCTACATGCTCTGTGTAATTACATATTCTCACCAGAGAGGGCTCTATATCCCCAGATCTCCTAAACCAGGGGTCACCAACCTTTTTGAACCTGAGAGCTACTTCTTGGGTACCAATTAATGCGAAGGGCTACCAGTTTGATACACACTCGTGAAATTACAAATTTTCTCAATTTACCTTTAATTATATGTTATTATTAATAATTAATGACATTCATCTATGTGAAGACACAGATATCAATAGGCAACACTATTATTATAAATCTCTGCAAGTGTTTACATTTTATATTATATTTTAATATAATATTACATATTATATTACATTATATTGTATAATAATATATAAACTATAGGCTATCTCTAAGCTAATATTAATGTAATATAATCTAAAATTACATCAATGCAACTGTGATTTAAAAAAAAAAGAATAGCAACAAAAATGCTATTTTTAGACCAGGCCTGCGGGCTACTCATAAGGTCCTTGCGGGCTACCTGGTGCCCGCGGGCACCATGTTGGTGACCCCTGTCCTAAACTAACCAAACTAACTGTGTTCAGAAAAGCAGGTTTTAGATCAGTCCTCATGAATCAAGGGATGGTTTACAGTTTGTGATTCGTCTCTGTGTGTTTTGAGTCCAAAAAAATAATAAATGAATAAATAAAAAAATACAATAATTTTATCAGATTTGTAACAGAAGTCAATGATCCAGAATGTCATGATTCTAATAACGCTCTCCAAATATCTCCATATATCCAGGATTAAAGTAAAATAAATAATACTGTACAGATAAAATATCTGTCTCTAGTAGATATATAATAGGAAATGAGAACAGTGTGGATTTTCCTTTTGCTGAAAACAGTAAAAAAAAAAAAAAAAAAAGTACTACCCTGATGTGATAATTAGGAAACATATTTCAGAGTATAATATAGTTCATTATATTCAAAAATGTTGGTGATATTAATGAGTACGATACGATATGACACACCCTTATTATGTAGGTCTTCTGTCTGGTAGTGAGTAAAATCTACTGTCAGTGTACTCTGAATAACCCAGAGTGCTGTCCATAATTAGCTTTTTATTAGTTTCAGTTTTATTAATACATGCATTATAAAAATTACTATGAATCACATCATAGGAAAAACTGTGTCAGCAGTGCAGATTATTATTGTATTTCACTCTGTAATTGTCTTTAATTTAATTACAGACACTTTTCTCTTATTTGCACATTTTTTGGCTGGACATTTCCTAATCATGGGTAATTTTGTTCAGTGTGAGAGTGTTTTATAGCTGTGGATTTGGATTTGATTTGAATTCATTTTTATAGCTTCAGCCATTGTCAGGAATTCCTATCTAGACACTTAGGAAAAATAAGTAAATGTTATTGGAAAGTAGATTTTATTTCTATATGGAAAGATCACTGTTCTGTTCTTTCTGAGAACTCTTAAAGCTTTAAAACTGAACAGATTAATTCATTTTGTTGATTAATATAATTTTTGTGTTGTATTTAATGAGTGAGGTTTCTTTGCCTATAGTCTGATTTGGTTCTCCGCTGTAAACTAGTTATTGTGTTTAAGCATTAAAATTAAAAGAACTAAACAGCACACTGTGAGCTGGAACATGTGAATGGCTGTTGTTCAATTCTGCCACATTTTTACTGCTTGACAGTTTTACAGAAACTGAATTACAAAAATATTGGGACACCTGTTCATTTATTGCTTAAAGACGAGACAAGGTGTCTGTCTGTGTGTCTATGTCTGTGTGTGTTTGTCTCTGTGTATGTATGTCTGTGTCTTTGTGTGTGTGTGTGTCTTTGTCGGTGTCTCTTTGTGTGTCTGTGTGTGTCTCTGCCTGTGTGTGTGTGTCTGTGTGTCTCTGTCTGTCTGTCTGTCTGTATGCGTGTGTGTTTGTCTCTGTGTATGCATGTCTGTGTCTTTGTGTGTGTGTCTCTTTGTGTGTCTGTGTGTGTCTCTGTCTCTGCCTGTGTGTCTCTGCTTGTCCATCTCTGTCTGCGTGTCTCTGTCTGCGTGTGTGTCTGCGTGCGTGTCTGTGTGTGAGTCTCTGTCTGTGTGTTTCTGTGTGTGTGTGTATATCTGTGTGTATTTGGTCTTACAGTTTATTGTCACTCTCTGAAATATAACACTATTTTAATTCCAGTTCTTTCCAAAGTTTAGTAAAATTTGTTTCCTATGCACAAATCATAACTAATAACATAATATGTTATTATATGTTATATGTAAAACTAATAACTAAAATATGTCTGATTTGTGTTTAGCATTTTAAATAAATAAATGCTTGTGATGAATGAATGAGCCACAGTGTCTTATTATTTTTATTTTTTTTAGACTTGGTATTTCTGTTTCTCTGATCTCATGGTTCAGAATTACACATGTTTAATAATACTTAACTCCACTTTTTAATTTAAGCTTATTGGAAACGTCTAATATGATTAAATGCATCCTATTTTAGTCAAAACAAAATAATTAAGTGTAGAAGCATCTGAAAAGTCAACAGTGGTTAGTGTTGTATATTAATAGCATGTTCCATTCAGCATTTTATTGGAAGAACACTTGTAATGCAAATTATTAAGTGCTGATTAATAATAGGAAGGATTGTGGAGAGTTATAGATGTATTTACTGTAAGCGTCATGCCGCTGCAGAAACCCTAACCATCAATACCTTCTTTCAGTCCTGAGGACCTGCGCTGTTTCCTCCTGGGCTGTTAACATTTCCTCTACAGTGTTCATTATTATTTTTGCAGGCTTGTGTATGAAGGTTTGCTTTCATAGCAGAAAGCGTTATATATTTTATATTTTAGCTTGTAAAATCTGATTTACAGTATGTTTCGTTTGGAGCACTTCAGCAGTTCCTAGTCAAGAATTTGTGAGGAGTCATCTCAGCATTGCGCTCATTAAAGGGCTTGTTTTTGTTGTTGTAGAGAGGATCTGGCTTTAGCATTACGTCAGTGAAAGGTGAAAGGGTTAGAATAAACAGAGACCCGAGCTCTACAACTGCAGCACCTCCTCACTGATCAGCGGGTTGGAGGAGATGCTCAGGCTGCTTCTGTACATAGCAGTTTATTTACTGTGCGTTTAATTCTGTATCCAAAATAAAATGCATGCTATGTAATCTGTGTTATATTATGACCCCCATTTATTTCAAACTTATAGACTAACAACTGTTCAAAATGTCTAGGGTTTGAGTAGACAACAATATAAATGAAAGACCTCACAGATCAGGCATAGAATATGCATTTCTGTAAATTGTAAATTGTAAAAGTGTATTTTTGCACAATAAGGCACACCTTATTATAAGGAGCACTATCTATAAACGTCTTTTTTCTGGTCTATTTTCATACATAAGGCGCACTGAATTATAAGGCGCATTTTAAGAGACACTATAAGGAACTTCTAATTCAGCAGGTCTCACCGCTGGGTGGTGATGGAGGGGTTAGATAAGTAAGTTAAGTAAAGCTAAGCTAAGTAAACAAAAATAATAAAAAGTAATAAAAAAAAGACTTTCTTTTAAAGTTCCTTTAGTTTGAGATAGTTGATAGTTAACTGAAAGCTTGAGAAAGCTTCTCTGTCCATGTTCTCTGTGAGAGAGAGGATGATCGTGATATTTAAGTTGACTCCTCACATTCCAGTCCAGATGAGTACCGGTAACCCCCACAACTAGCCAGAAAGAACACTTTTCCTCACAAATAGAGGTCTGAAGTTCAAAACTGCACAGAAACCAACACTGTATGTTGGGGATGTTTGTGTTGTGTTTTGTGTAATATAGTGGGTAAGCTTCTCTTTTTATAATTTTGCTGCAAATATAGCGCTGTCCAAACACTTGTGGTGGGCTGTCTGGGTCCACATTACCAGGGCACATTTTTGTCTTTGTCTAGCTCTTTTTTGAAAGAAATGTCAGATCAAGCAATGATGTTTGGAGAAGTGAAGGTAATGTATTCAACGCCGGGATCACTGTACCAACTGTTAAGCATGGTGGTGGTGGTAGCAGCCTGATCTGGGGCTGTCCTGCTGCCAGCAGAATTGGTGCAAAAAGTGGATGTATAATGAGAGACATAACCTTAAACCAGGAGTGTCCAAACTACGGCCCGCGGGCCATTTGCGGCCCGTTTCCTTTTTTGGAGCGGCCCGCGAGGTATTTTAGAAATAGAATGAAAGTTGGCCCGCTGTGAAGCAGGTTTTTATAATGTAAGATTCAAAGTTTGAACACTAGGTGTCAGAAACGGGCCAAAGAGTCTAAAAGCGGAGAGAGTGTGCATATCTAGCGCAGAAAAACGGGGCAAAGAGCCTTAACGCGGAGAGGGAGCACATTTCTAGCGCAGAAAAACGGGGCAAAAGAGTCTAAAAGCGGAGAGAGTGCGCATTTCTAGCGCAGAAAAACGGGCCAAAGAGTCTAAAAGCGGAGAGGGTGCGCATTTCTGGCGCAGAAAAACGGGGCAAAGAGTCTAAAAGCGAAGAGAGTGCGCATTTCTATTGCAGAAAAACGGGGCAAAGAGCCTTAACGCGGAGAGGGAGCACATTTCTAGCGCAGAAAAACGGGGCAAAAGAGTCTAAAAGCGGAGAGAGTGCGCATTTCTAGCGCAGAAAAACGGGCCAAAGAGTCTAAAAGCGGAGAGGGTGCGCATTTCTGTCGTAGAAAAACGGGGCAAAGAGTCTAAAAGCGAAGAGAGTGCGCATTTCTATTGCAGAAAAACGGGGCAAAGAACCTTAACGCGGAGAGGGAGCACATTTCTAGCGCAGAAAAACGGGGCAAAAGAGTCTAAAAGCGGAGAGAGTGCGCATTTCTAGCGCAGAAAAACGGGCCAAAAAGTCTAAAAGCGGAGAGGGTGCTCAGTTGTAGCGCAGAAAAACGGGACAAAGAGTCTAAAAGTTGCCGTAATTAAGTAGTTTACTATTAAGAGACATCATGAAATGAAACATCAATTTGAAAAATCTTAGTTTACACAACACTGTCAAAAATAAAGATAGTAAGTCAAGTAAAATGGTGTGTAAATGAAATAATCAGGAAAAAAGTATTACTAAAGTGGTATATTTCATTATTTGTTTTATTACAGAGTCTGTGGCCCGTGACTTTAAATATATTTCTCCTTCTGGCCCCCAACAAAAAAAGTTTGGACAACCCTGCCTTAAACCATCAGCTAGATCAGCTAGATCTTTGAAACTTGGACTCAGTTGTGTGTTCTGACATTTCTAACCTTTTTTTTTTATGTTTTCTGTATGTTTTCAGGTCAGTTTCTGGGCAGTGAGGGAGATCTTGACAGCACAGACTCTGAAGATCCGAGCTGAAATCTTGGGTCACTTCATCAAAATTGCAAAGGTATGATGTTTTTTTTTTCTATGTCTTAACTCACATTTTATCAGTTTGTCAAACTGGAATAAAGAAAATGGATGTTGCATGGCTTTTAAGTGAACGCTTTAAATTTAGTAAATGTCTTCTATTGATATTTACTTTGCATTTGCAAAATGTAGCTGCTACAAAATATTTCATGCCCTAAAATAACCACTTTTGCTTAAAGAACTATCTTTATAATAGACAGCGATTCTGATTGTGAACCTTTTAGAATTTTCTGGAAAAGGTAAAAAAAAAGGACTCTGAAGAGGCTGGACTTTACCAGCACACATTCATTGGAGTTTTTGTGTACAAATAGAGGAAGGTAATACCAGTGATTCTTACCAGGAATGGTTTCCCAACAAAGATCATACCAAGAGCAAGGTATGTAATAGCGAGCAAGGTCACAGAGAAGCCAGAGTAACTTCTAGGCAACTGAAGGCCTTTCTTACTTTCTTACCTCACTAATTTCCGTGTTCCACCATCAGTCCACCATCAGCAGAACACTGGACAACAAACGTGAGCATTGTAGGGCTACAGGGAGAAATGGGTTTTACTCAAAATAGATTGCTAAATATCACATACACAAGCTAGAATCGATTGAAATGTTTATTCATTTATTCAAAGAAAAACACTGCATTCTAGCATAACAATCTTATCCCATCTGTGAAACACGGTGGTGGTAGTATCGTGGTTTTGGGTCTGTTTTGCTGCATCTGGGAATATAGACTCTATGGAATATGAAAACATCTACAAAAGGCAAAGGTTCAACAACTTTTGCAGCTCACAGATATGTCATTTTGGGTCATTATCTTAATAAATAAATCACAAAGTAATAACTAATATGTATGTCTCACTGATTTAATTTGATTAGCCCTATACTCTACTTAAATTTATGCAGAAATATAAAAAACAACAAATTTAAGCACCACTGTAGATGTAGAAGAACCTTTAGCTTTTTTTCCTTTTCAAGCATATCTGTGAGAAATCTATGACATCATTTTATGATTAAAATAAGAGAAATAAATACTACAGACATTTCTGAGTTGCGTGTTGTTTTTGGTCTCTCACAGTTATATGGAAGCACTTTGGAAGAGCTACAAACGCTCTTTATAGTGGCGCCACACACACATGCTCACAGCAGGTCAGCGCTCACCTGTGAATTCAATCAGCTGTGGTTCAGTCCTGATGTGGAACCCAGGAGCTCAGAGGGTCCTTGCCCTCCTCCACCTCCAACGTCTAAGTGATCACGTGCGTTTGTTAGCTTAATCTCTTTTCCCTGCTGCACTCAGGCATGCCTCAGTGAGTCTGAGAGAGCCATGCTGACAACTGCGCTAATAGCCAAAACAGACAGAGAGAAGACTGAACCAAAGCACTGCGGAGGATCCTCCCGACCGTCCCCCGTAAACCCCGACCGGCACTGTGTAGAGAGAGGTCATCCTGCGCAGTGGAAAATACACCAGTAGCACGTCATTGTCTACATGAAAAAACAAATAAAAAAGATGAATGAACAATCTTACTATGTAAAAAAGTATAATTATCAATACATTTAATCTATATATATTTTTGAATGAAGCTTTACAGTAAAATCAGACACACAAACCAATAAGAAAGTAAGTAAGTAAGTATTAATTTATATAACACTTTTCCAAGCAAACCTACAAAGTGCTTCACATGCAATACTATAAACATAAAATGATAAAAAATAATAAATCAATATAGTTACTCTATAAAATCATAAAAGTAACCCAGAAAACATGAGCAATGTCCACACTCAAAGGCTAATGTGTAAAGGTGTGTTTTAAGTCTCTTTTTAAAGATCTCTTTGGACCCAGCAAGTCTTATCCTGAGGCAGAGTGTTCCACAGTTTTGGAGCATACACAGAAAAAGCACAATCTTCTTTACGTTTCCGCCTCGTCCTAGGGACAACTAAAAGCCCCTGACTAGCTGACCTCAGTGCCCTGGCACTAGAATATGGCACTAAAAGCTCAGAAATATATTTTGGTCTACCGTGCACAGAGTGATATTTTAAAACCAGAATTTTAAACTGAATCCTAAAAGCAACAGGGAGCCAGTGTAAAGATGCCAGCACAGGAGTAATATGCTGGCAATAAACAACCTCTATGCTGGTAATTAACAACCTCAACACACACATACAGTATGGCGGGGCTATACGGATGAAAAAAACTATATTTTTTGCAGAATGACTATATATGATATATATCTCCATATTTTTACATCCTATAAGGTAATAACAAAATGACACTTTTGTAACATTTAGCTTTGTCTCAAAATATATACAGGCACTTTCATCATTTAATGCCAAATCCTAAATAATAGAGTAGCCTAGTAGTTCTAGCAATGTCTGAAAGGAAATTCAAATTACACTAATTTTTTAAAACCAAATAAAAGTGTTTTTTTTTTTTTTTTACTTCAAGTAGCCTAAAAACAAGGGACGTATTAAATGCAGTGTGCTTTTAGAAAATAAATATTAGTAAATAAAAAGTGCAGTTTTATTTTTTAATTTTTTTAATTTTTATTTTTTTTTCATTTCAATTCTCATACCTAGGTGAAGGAGCTGATTGGTCAGTTAATGTTTGAGTAGTTGTGTCTAATTTAAACAAAGGTGTAGGAGCACCCACCATATAGTGACTTAGAACAACATTTGTAGAATTACAGTTAATTACAAATAAACAAATATTTTTTTTTCTGTACTTCTGTTTATTATTAGTTAAATCCGACTAAAGATCACTTTACAACTTAAACATGTTACTCCACATTACATTTAATTGTATCCATATATGACAAAAACTGAGCAGCTATCATCAAATATTTAAAATAATATAACAACTACATATTATTATTATTATTATTATTATTATTATTATTATTATTATTATTATTATTAGAATGTCAATTCTGTTTTTACGTTTGCTCTATTATTTTTTTCAAAACTCAGTAGCGTTGTGTCCTGTGTGTTTTTCTTTTTCTTTGGTGGCATAAAACTAAAATAAAATAATAAAATAAAGTGAAATGTTATACACTAAGGCTGTGTCCCAAACAGCACACTCTGGAACACAATGCACTACTGAAAGTACTTCTTACGGTGGTGTCCTTTTATTAAAAAAATAAAAGTCTTTTAGCAGAACAAGACATTATCTGAAAGCCATTTTTATTGCAGTGTATTGTCATTGTTGCAATTTACTGCTCTCATCACTGACCTCGCGTGTAAAGCTAATGCGAACACCCCGACATCCAATGAGGCGAAAGCTCGGGTCAGTGAAGCTGCTGACTGCAAGATATTTCTGAACAGGCATCTGAACCCAAGCCTAAACAACGTGAAAGACCCCATAGCAACTAGAGCTAGTTGCTTACAACAAACACAGCATGCGAAACATAAAGGCTGCCAAAGTTTATTTAAAAATAATTTCTGCTTTTTCTGTGGTATCATTTTTGGGGTGGACAAATCTGGTCTGTGAGTTAAAAAAAATAAAAAATCCATGATTCAAATGATGTCACAGCTACAGGCCTAAAGAGAAAAGCTAAAGAGTATATAATAGTGTATTTATGCTAATCCTAAAAACACACTCAAAGTAGGTATTTGGGAATAAGATTTGAAAGTAAACGTTGTTTTGTCTCTGTTTCTGCAGAAGCTGCTGGAACTGAATAACCTGCACTCTCTGGTGTCCGTGGTGTCTGCCTTACAGAGTGCACCCATCTTCAGACTCAGCAAGACCTGGGCGGTAAGAGCAAAACACCTTTTCTACTTTGTGCCATTACTTATGCTGCTTAGGATCACAGCTTGTGCTTCCCAGCATTAACAATCAATATTGCACTTTATTTGAAGTCTAAGTGTGTGTGCACTAGCACTTTTCTGCAGTTAGTTCTACCGGATTTCTCGGTCCACGTGTTGATGTGTCTGTATCGCTTTTGAATTCAAGTAAAGCCACAGAAGTAGGCAATCTTAATTTCACTGGACCTGGCAACCCTGGAGATTTAAAAGTTGTGCTCCCTTTATTCATATAGATTAACATTACCTTTATCTTGGAGTTTATGTTGTGCATGCATATAGTGCTGCACTTGTGGCATATGCACCAGGGTAAAAAGAGGTAGGTTTGCTTTAAAGCAGTGGTCTAAATCATGCATGATGTTGCTGTAGCTTTAAAACCTTTGGACTAAATGATAACTCACATTTTATGAAAAACATTTTGGATAGTTTAAATGTAAAACCATGTAAAACTCTACAGCGGTGTGAAAAAGTGTTTGCCCCCTTCATGATTTCTTATTTTATTGCATGGTTGTCTTTCTTAAATGTTTCAGTTCAACTGCACAAAATGCAGTTTTTAAATAAAGGTTTTCATTTTTAAGAGAGAACAAGTTCTCTAGCCAAACTCAGACCTGATAACTGCCACACCTGTTCTCAATCAAAAAATCACTTAAATAGGACCTTTCTGACAAAGTGAAGAAGACCGAAGGATACTCAAAAGAAGGAAAGTAAATGAGATCTATCAGTTTGGAAAAGGTTATAAGGTTGTAAGTAATTTCTAAAGTTTTGGGACTCCAGATAACCACATTGAGAGCCATTATTTACAAAGAACAAAAAGGTGGAACAGTTTTGAACCGGCAGACCAAAATTACCCCAAGAGCGCAGCGACCACTCATGCAAGAGGTCAAAAAAAGACCCCAAAAACAACATCCAAAGAACTGCAGGCGTTACTTCCCTCAGTTAAGGTCAGCGTTCATGATTTCACACATAAGAAAGAGACTGGGCAGAAATGGCCTACATGGCAGAGGGCCAAGATTAAAACCAGTACTAAGCAAAAAGAACATTAAAACATCTTGATGATCCCCAAGGCTTTTGGAAAATACTCTGTGGACTGACGAGACAAAAGTTGAACTTTTTGGAAGATGTGTGTCCCCTTACATCTGTTGTAAAAGTAACACTGCATTTAAAGAAAAGAAGATTATACCTACAGTAAATTATGGTGGGGGTAGTGCACCAGGGGTTGGACAATGAAACTGAAACACCTGTCATTTTAGTGTGGGAGGTTTCATGGCTAAATTGGAGCAGTCTGGTGGCCAATCTTCATTAATTGCACATTATTGCACAAGTAAGAGCAGAGTGTGAAGGTTCAATTAGCAGGGTAAGAGCACAGTTATGCTCAAAATATTGCAATGCACACAACATTATGGGTGACATACCAGAGGTCAAAAGAGGACAAATTGTTGGTGCACGTCTTGCTGGCGCATCTGTGACCAAGACAGCAAGTCTTTGTGATGCATCAAGAGCCACGGTATCCAGGGTAATGTCAGCACACCACCAAGAAGGACGAACCACATCCAACAGGATTAACTGTGGACGCTGTAAGAGGAAGCTGTTTGAAAGGGATGTTCAGGTGATAACCCGGATTGTATCCAAAAAAAACATAAAACCACGGCTGCCCAAATCACGGCAGAATTCAATGTACACCTCAACTCTCCTGTTTCCACCAGAACTGTCCGTCAGGACAATAAATTATTGTGGTCTAAAACCAGGTGTTTCAGTTTCATTGTCCAACCCCTGTAGCTGTTTTAGTTGCTGTTTTGCTGCTTTAGTACCTAGAAGACTTTTTGTGACATCAAGTTTAAATGAACTTGAGTTCTGCAGCAGGACAATGATCCAAAACACACCAGCAAGTCCACCTCTGAGTGGCTGAAGAAAAACAAGTGAAGACTTTTGGAGTGGCTTAGTCAAAGTCCTGACCGGGATCCGATTGAGATGCTTTGGCATGACCTTAAAAAGCTGGTTCATGTTCAAAAATCCTTCATTATGGCATACTTACAACCATTTTGCAAGGAAATTGGCCCAAGATTTCTCCACAGCTCTGTGAAAGACCAGTTACAAGTTACTACAAACACTCAGAGGCCTCACTTGACTGATGCTGGAAGTCCCACTGGGCTGGGAGACTATAGGGAAGTAAGGATATCGAGACCTAAACAAACACAGACCTTCTTTAATAGTGCAGCGAATGGGGAATTAAAACCACACACAGGACTGTGAGGCAAAATATCAGAACAGGGTAGAGCCCAGCTGTAGCTACAGTCAGCGGCAGTTCTGGGTCAAAGTGCAGGAGCTAGTGCAGGCTAGTTTAGCACTGTAGGGATGAAGTAGGTGTAGAAGCTGTTGGGCAGGACACTGCATAGCATGCTAATTTTGTAACCTACTCATGAGCAAATGCATCTGTCTAGGAAAACGAGCTCTAGCAGAACACGCTAGTCACGTCAGAATAACAGGATTCTCTGCACTGAAAGACTGTGGCTTTTACCAGGCTCAATACATTTAATCCACACTGTGCTAATCAAAAGGACATGCCACCGCTGTGCTATAGCAGGAAATATGCAAATTGGGGGGAAAAAGGCTCATTTAAGAATAAATTATACTGAACAATGACTGCTTTCATTTACGTAATATTTTACTGTTTGTTTAATGGAGGACTCATAGACTGAGAGTGCTGCTAAGGATTGTGGGAGAGAGCAGACTCACTACAGGTTAAAATTATAATAAATTTAAAAAAAAAATAGTAACACTGCTGAGGTACATTCATGATTAGAATAGCTGTTTTGATTTAAATGTATAATTGAAATTGCACTGATGAAGTAAATGTGTTCCTTTAATGGTTTGTCCGCAAAAATATTGAAAAGGTTAACTCCGAGTCAACGTTTCTTTTTTTTATTTGTTTCCCAAAAGAGAAATTTTGCTTAGACAGAGGTCATGCTGCACTACAACAGAGACAGACAGACCTAGACAAAATGTGACCAGAAATCATATCATTACTGTACAACGCCACACAACCCCACAACACCCATACTGCAGGGATACAGTCTGTCCCATACAACGTTTTCATAAACATTTTTTACGTTTCTATGTATTAAATTTAAATAATATGAGACAAAAAACAAAATTTTAGCTTTTAGGGTATTAGATCCAGGTATTTACATCTGGATCTAATACCCACTTTAGCTTTAGCAGTTATAATAGATTAAAGTGAATAAGATTTCATATTTATACGTGTATCTTTTGCTTGCAATAACTGCATCAAGCCTGTGACGCGCTGACATTACTTAATTCACTTAATTTATTTTATTTTTCAACACAGCCTATTTCAACACGGCCTATTTCAGCTGGTGTTTTTTTTTTTCGCCAGTAAATTAAAATGTTTCTGTAGATTTCAGCAACAAAGATCAATTAAATGAGCTTGTTGCAGAAGAAGCCATGTAAGCCCAAGCCATGACACTACCTCCACTGTGTTTCACAGGTTTTACAGTTACAGTCCTTGTCTCATCATTCCATTTTTTTTCTTAGAATTTCTGAGGCTTGTTTCTGTAGTTTTTGCTAAGTTTCACCTTCTGGTGAAGCCTCTGTACCTTTGTTTGTGAAAACACACCTGATGAAAGGCTAATGGGTGGGTACAGATAAAAGACAAATCTTCTGTGTATCTGATCTAGGTGTACATAACTGGAAATAAAAGCTAAAATGTTGATCTTTAGTCTTATATTAATCTTTTATTGTAAAACTAAAATATTTTTAGTCTACAGCAGAAATAAATCGATCAGTGTATTATATACAGCTGTGGAAAAAATTAAGAGACCACTTTGGTTTCTGAATCAGTTTCTCTGATTTTGCTATTTATAGATATACGTTTGAGTAAAATTAACATTGTGGTTTTATTCCATAAACTACGGACAACATTTTCCCAAATTCCAAATAAAAATATTGTCATTTAGAGCGTTTATTTGCAGAAAATGAGAAAATGAGAAATGGCTGAAATAGCAAAAAAGATGCAGAGCTTTCAGACCTCAAATAATGCAAAGAAAACAAGTTCATATTCATAAAGTTGTACACACTGCTTTTGGATAACTTTATGCTGCTTTACTCCTGCTGCAAAAATTCAAGCAGTTCAGCTTGGTTTGATGGCTTGTGATCATGCAAATGAATGAACGAGCAGAAAAGGAATACATTATCTCATCCCTTTTCCTTTAATGGTCGGAATGTTTTGGAGCTCACAGTCGTGGTGATGGTGAAGGACAGGAAAAGATTCAGTGAAACCTCTTTCAAAACTCACCAAACCACTCGGACTGGGATTAAACAGCCGTTTACTCTGGTACTCTGGAACATTCAGCCCGTCAGTGCCTCTGCTCATTAAGATTTCAGCAAGCAAGATCAAATGGAATTAGAGGTGTTAGGAGAGTAAGTGCTCTTTGAAGAGCTCTGTCTTCAGGAGTTTATTAAAGATAGCGAGAGATTCTCCTGATCTGGTAGTGGGAGGTAGTTTGTTCCACCCTTGGGGAACTTTGTTGGGGAACTCATTCACTGTGGCATTGTTTCAATAGGTTTCTGCAATGTAACACTTTTTGTAACATATTTATTACAATCCAGTGCTGCATAATTTTTTTACCAAAATCTTGCAGCATTGATGATGGTAGAGTCTGACTGCTGCACAAAGTCTTCTCCAGCACATCCCAAAGATTCTCAATGCGGTTAAGCTCTGGACTCTGTGGTGAACTCTCAATCCATGTGTGAAAATGATGATCTCATGCTCCCTGAATCACTCTTATACAATTCCAGACCCATGAATCCTGACATTGTCATTTTGGGATATGCCCGTGTCATCAGAGAAGAAAAAATCCATTGATAACTTGGAATAACCTGGTCTATATTCAGTATATTCAGGTAGAGTCAGCTGACCTCATTCTTTCAGCACATACTGTTGCTGAACCTAAACCTGCAGACCAACTGCAGCATCAACCCCATATTATTTACTTAAATCCAGGTGGGGGACTATTTTTTGGGCCAGGCAGTGTACTACACTGCTATGGCTTGAACCCATTGCAGCTTTGTGAAGATGGATGGAGACGGATTAGCTAAAAATGTTGTTTACATTACTAAAGACTCACAATTGACTCGTTCCTTCACTTAAAACAATAGTGAGTTTGATAAATAATGTGTTGGGGGGAATAGAAGAGCTGTAGCTCAGTGATGATCACAGACCTGATATTAAGCCAGAGTGAAATAGAGGAAAGGAATTTTGTGGTCATAACAAGCACTAATGGATACGGTGATGAGATTGACATATTTTTTTGGCTGTTTGGCAGTTTTTATGTCTAGTTTTTATGTCTTTTTGTGTCTAAAAAACACTTCAATTTTTTACTATAAAATGAAAAAGAAAAAACTTTCGCTGTTCAAGCGAATAAATCAAATCAAATGTATATATATAGCTTTTTTTTTTTTTTTTTTTTTACAACTGATGTTGTTGCAAAGCAGTTTTATAGAGGTTGGTTGGAGAGCGTCAGTTTGTGAACAGCAGTTTTAAGCTCTTTTCTCAGATTCTTCACTGGATTCAGGTCTGGATTTTGACTTCGCCATTCTAGCACCAGAATACGTTTATTAGTGAATTATTCCGTTGTAGATTTTGCTTTATGTTTTGGATCATTGTCTTGTTGGAAGATAAATCTATAAATCTCAGTCCCAGTCTCAGGTCTTTATTTACTAGGGGTGTCACGATCTCGATATTTTATCGAAATCGAATCGAAATGAGGTCACGATCTCGAGTATCGAAGTCAAAAAGAGGATCGACGATCCCTCCCGCGCGCGCTACGCAAATAGCGCAGCGCGCTACGCAAATGGCGCGGCACCAACACAGCGCATCCTATTCATTTAAATAGAGATAGCCACTGCATGAGCGCAGTCGGCGGGAGTGTGATCACTGTTTTTTATCTGTCCAACGGGGGAGGGGGGGCGGGGGTTGGGCGCGCAGGTTTTGTATCTGTATCTAACGGAGGGGTGGGTGCGCGCAGGTGAGAGCGTGTGAACTCGCTGAAATGCGTGTGTCAGTGTGGCTTGAGAACACTGACTATAGATCACAGTGAGGTGGATTAAAAATCTTAAACTTATAATTGACTACACCTGTTGCTTTCCATTGAATTAAAAAAACATCTTTCTCTCAGATAAAGTAAACACAAGCGTGTTTCTGACTAAAATAAAAGCTTTTCAGGAGAGATATAAGTTATGTGTAAATATTTATAAGACAATACCCACATCACTTATCTAACCAGCCTGTACTGATTTCTGCCCCCCCAATAATGCTTTCAATAACCTCTTGTAACCCCTGGGAGCCAGGGGTTACACTCTAATAGCCTTTAATAGTCTTCAGTAGCCTTTAAAAGACTTACCTGGCGGCCGTGGTGTGTCCACTTAACTCCGTAGTTATAAACATCCTGAGGTTAGCAGCGCGCTAACTGACCTGTTCATAATGTAATCCGAGCAGTGCCTCCGTGTCGGCTGTTCTAACCTGCTGCTGTTAGCTGCTTGGGCTGAAAGATGAACTGTAGTGAGCTGTATTATCCGGTTAGTGGGGTTAAAACCTTTATTTGTTTACAGAAACAGTAAAAACGGACTGGCTGAGCTCTGTAGCCCGTGGCTGGGCTGTACTGAAGTAGTGACTGAGTGAAGAGAGCGGGGCTTGTGCTGCTGCTGCTAGTGGTTGGATGAAGAACTGCAGCTTCATGTAAGTGAGCAGTTTCACCAGCCATCCACACACAGCTCTGATAAACTGCTTGTTTTAATAGTGCACACTGTTGCTACCAAAAAAAGTCACTAGATGGCATTACCATATATATCTTAATAAATAATAATAATAATATTTATAATATTTATAATAATAATAATAATAATAATAATAAATATATTATTTAAATTTTATGAGGCATAAAATAATAACAAGAAAAAAAAACAAGAAAATCGAGAATCGAATCGAATCGTGACCCTCAAATCGAAAATGAAATCGAATCGAGGATTTAGAGAATCGTGACACCCCTATTATTTACAGACTCCAACAGGTTTTCTTCCAGAATGGACCTGTATTTGGCTCCATCCATCTTCCCATCAATTTTAACCATCTTCCCTGTCCCTGCTGAAGAGAAGCAGACCTAACCCATGATGCTGCCTCCACCATGTTTGACAGTGGGGATGGTGTGTTCAGGGTGATGAGCTGTGTTGCTTTTACGCAAACATATATAATGTTTGGCATTGTGGCCAAAAAGTTCGATTTTGGTTTCATCTGAGCAGAGCACCTTCTTCCACATGTTTGGTGTGTCTCCCAGGTGGCTTGTGGCAAACTTTAAACAAGACTTATTATGAATATCTTTGAGAAATGTCTTTCTTCTTGCCACTTTTCCATAAAGGTCAGATTTGTGCAGTGTATGACTGATTGTTGTCCTATGGACAGAGTCTCCCACCTCAGCTGTAGATCTCTGCAGTTCATCCAGAGTGATAATGGGCCTCTTGGCTGCATTTCTGATCAGTCTTCTCCTTGTTTGAGCTAAAAGTTTAGCGGGATGGCCGGGCCTTTGTAGATTTGCAGTGGTCTGATACTCCTTCCATTTTAATATGATCTCTTGCACAGTGCTCCTTGAGATGTTTAAAGCTTGGAAAATCTTTTTTTATCCAAAACCGGCTTTAAACTTTTCCACAACAGTATCTCTGACCTGCCTGGTGTGTTTCTTGGTCTTCATGATGCTCTCTGCGCTTTAAACAGAATTTTGAGACTATCACAGAGCATGTGCAGGTTTATACAGAGACTTGATTACACACAGGTGGATTCTATTTATCATCAGTCATTTTGGTCAACATTGGATCATTCAGAGATCCTCACTGAACTTCTGGAGTGAGTTTGCTGCACTGAAAGTAAAGGGGCTGAATATTATTGCACACCTCACTTTTCCGTTTTTTTATTTCTACAAAAAGTTTAAAATATCCAATAAATTTCGTTCCACTTGTTGTTGATCCTTCACAAAAAAATGACAATTTCATATCTTTATGTTTGAAGCCTGAAATGTGGCAAAAGGTTGAGAAGTTCAAGGAGGCCGAATACATTTGCAAGGCACTGTACCTTGTACTATCACATGTACTATCAAGGCTAATATATAAGAGGGTGGCCCGTCCTCCTCTGGTCAGACAACTTATAAATGAATGTTAAAAAGTCATTATACGACGCCGCTCATGCAGCTTTGCCATCAAGCTGCCGGCGTTCAGAGGGAGCAAAATTGGCCCTGCTCCCTCCGGGTGGGTAGATGGCGCTCTCTCCCCACATCACTTCTAGGGTGATGTCTACAGCACAGGGCATCTGTGAGCTGATGTACAGGAACTGAGTAGCTGCGCTTTCCTCCAAGTGCACTGGCTGCTCGGCAATGCTGCTCAAAGGAAGCAGTGGCTGGCTTCACATGTATCGGAGGAAGCATGTGTTAGTCTTCACCCTCCTGGTGTGTTGGGCCATCGCTAGTGATAGGGGGAGTCCTGGTGAGTGGGTAATGGGCCTTGTAAAAAGCCAGAACAAAAGTCATTATACATCCACATGAGTCTAATATATTCAGGTGAATAGCTACACTAGCAGTGGAATGCTAGTTAGATTTAATATACTGTAAACTTTGATGTAATGGGTACTGGAGAGCGAACAACTAGTTTGAGGCAGGCGGCAAAAATTGGACATTTTTAAAAAAGCTTCTTACTTTAGCGTATTTTTCATTCTTTCATTAGTTTTTAGAATAGGTTCTAGCCACTTGAAATCACAGTGTAACCCTCCATAAAATAAATATTTCACAAAATTGTCATAATATTATTATTCCCATTCCTAGTGCACACAGTCTGATTGATAGCTCCTCTATAGTAGCTTTCCTGCCGTAGTTCTTCTCACTGTCTTTCCACTGCTTTTAAGTAAACACAGCTCTTCACCACATCCTTCGACATGAACATTAGCTCAGAACATTTTTCCATATGCCGTTAAAGTGAAAACCCGCTGGCAGAGCAGAGAGTTCTGGTTGGTTTTAAAAGCTCCAGGTACATTTTAGCTGTGAAGTGTGAGCTGACTGATACTGTAAATAACAAGGTCACTGTCAGGACTGATTAGGACGTGGCAAGTAGGGCATTACTCAGGTCTGTAATTGAAAAAATAAGCTGTTACGTAAAAGGGTGAATGTGTCCAAAGACCAGACGATAATAATGGTATTATAACACTGGTGTGATAATACTGGTATTAGTACAGCCTGCCAAATGCCTTTTGTTGTGATAAAAAATAAAATACATAAATTTCAAAAGATTTTATCTGTTCCTGATTGTGTTCTCTGTTAAATTAAAGTATTGGTTAGGGACATTCAACCCCAGAATCAGAATCACTTTATTTCTCCAAGTATGTTACACATACAAGGAATTTGGCTTGGTGAGAGCAACACATGTATGACAAGTAACAGTTGAAAGAAGGTACAATAAACAATAAATAGAATAAGAATATAGTTAAAGGTACTAAAGGAATAAAGAGCACTGAAGAGCAAAATAAGCTAAGAGATAAATTAAATGAAATAAAATAAAATAAAAATCAGATATTGTACAGATATGAATATTATTGTATCCAAAGATTCTTGAGGTAGGCTTATGTTAAATATTGTTTAAAGAAAATTGCAGATGATGTTTAAATTAAAAGAACATCTGTAGAAGCCTAGTAAAAAAGATAAGTAAAGATAAGTTTTGAATAGATAAATATATATGTGTTATTAGTTTCTGAGCTGAAAAATAAAAGTTTAATTTGGAAGAGTTATAACAAGCAAATGGCTCTCATTCGGTGGAATGGCCCTTATAACACTGAAGATGATTGTAATGTAATCTTGTTATACCTGGTATAATGACAAATAAAGATATTCTGATTTTAGAGAGGAGAAAACAGTAGTGATTTAATTTTTTTTTTTTTTTTTAGACCACACCATGTAAAATCATCAAGTTCATCAGAGTCTTACTAAAGAGGAGGGGATGAGATAAAATGATAATTCCATGTGTTTCTGTTGAAGGCCAAAAGTATGTAATAAACTCATAAACTCTGGATTTATTGCCATGCTTTAGGTGATGAGCCAAATTTGCTCATCCTGTCGTTTAGTAGCATACGCTTTTGTGTAGATTCATTTAATTCATAAAGACATTCTAGAACGTCTATATTGTGTGTGTATGCGTGTACAGTATCTCCAAAAAAGTGAATACACACCTTAAAATGTTCTCATTACTGATGTACCAAATTGTTTTTATTTATTTATATAATGTCTTTTGTTGATTTTGTGGAATTCTACTTTTAAATTGCTAATTACTGAATTTAATGCATTTCTTTCCTTTTCTCCCAAAACAGCTGATCAGCCGGAAGGATAAGGCCACTTTTGAGAAGCTGGACTTCCTGACATCAAAAGAGGAGAACTACACTCGCATGAGGGAGTACATCAGATCCCTCAAAATGGCTCCCTGCATCCCTTACCTGGGTGAGTCTCACAGATGTTTCAGTGCTTTAGCAGTAAAGCTAAAGTACGGCTCAGTGAGGATAAACATTACTTTAATAAATGCATGTACCGTAATTTCCGGGCTATAAGCCTTTTTTTTTTTCTTCTTTTTTTTTACACGTTTGAACACTGCAACTTTTCTTATGGTCTAACAAGCTTCAAAAGTGCTTTACTCACCCTAATAAACTGTTTGCAGAAGAGGAGGACAGGTGCTGTATTTACAGTATAACGGATCATAACAAGTAAGTAAGTAGATGGTGAATCATAAAACTAATAAGTTATAGAACAGGGGTTGCCAACACTGTTTTTTTATATTACATAACTGATATTCTGCATCTAGAAATAATGCTGATAGCATGTTTGCATACACCTCAAAACGTATGTAGTTGCACCCCTGAGCATCAGTAAGCAGCAGGTCCTAGAGTAAAACCCTGTGGAACACCACAACATATGCTATTTCAACCAACAGTCACCAGCAGTTTCTGTATTACAATTGATAGCTTCATAAGTTAGTGAACACTGTAGTTCACTGCTCGGCTCTCTTGTTGTTTTTCTCTGTCCGAATCCTGATTCTCAGACATAATACTTTATTAACCAGAAACAATAACCAAACAAACTACCTAATCATACTAACTTACAGACTGCAAAACGAAGAGCATTTGGAAAAAGATATGATAACATGTATATGTGTGGATTATACATCTATGTAGTACATGTGTTTCTGTGAAATGGCTTCTATGTGGTATCTGGAAGTTTCAAATTAGTCGTTGGTGTTACGTAATCTACTGTCAGCGCGTGTCTTCAACATCCAGTGAAGAGCATATGTGTGCCAGCTTAGTACTGTGAGAGAGATATGATATGATCTTATGATATGATCTATCTTATCCCAGTCTATTTCTTATGGTCTTTCTTATATTTCTTAAGTCATGAACAAGGAAGGATCTTTGGATGTTGTTCTGGGTTTTTTTGTGACCTCTTGGATGAGCTGTGGCTGAGCTCTTGTGCTAATTTAGGTTGACCGGCCATCTCTGGAAAGGTTCACAACTGTTCCATGTTTTCGCCTTTTGTGGATAATGGCTCTCACTGTGGTTCGCTGTAGTCCCAAAACTTTAGAAATGGCTTTATAACATTTTTCAGGCTGATAGACCTAAATTATTTTTATTTTTTCTTGAATTTTCTTTTAAATTGGCATGATGTCTAGCTTTTAAGTGTCTTTTGCTCTACTTTGCTGTGTCATTATAAGAGATTTTATGGTTGAGAACAGGTGTGGCAGTAATTAGGCCTGGGTGTAGCTAGAGGGGTTGGGGGCTGCAAACTATTATTTGCACAGGGTCATGTAGGTTTGGATTTTTTACTATAATGAAAACCGTTATTTAAAAACTACATTTTGTGTTTATTTGTGTTGTCTTTAACTAATTAAGCAATACTACACAAAAGGGAGTGCTATAATGTGTAATATTGGCACTGCTGTGTGAGTATTATTGCAATCATACCACAGTTTCATAATTGCTTTTAAAGTTGAGTTAAAGAGGATGAGAAAATACGATCTGATTGGTTAAAAAAAACTCTGCGAGTTAAAATAGTTCCATTGCTGCTCTGTTTGTAGCTGTGTAATACATGGAGAGCTTCGGTTACAGTGCATTACCGGCTGATAATGACACTCATAAAACGCCTCTTAGCCAATCACATTACAGGGTCGGAATTAACTGTGGTATAATATTTAATATTTGAAGGGCGCAAACACTTTCACATCACTGTATATAGTGTGTGCAGTGCAACGAACTGGGTCAGAGCTGGGCTCTAACATATTAGTAACTAAAAACAGTGATTTCTTCTTACTACTGTTGTTTGTCTGTGTTTAGCAGAGTAGAGTATTTTTTTATAGTAAAAAACTAAAGCATATTTTTACAGTTTTGTACTGTATCAGTATGTAGAGTTTTGTACTGCATGGCTTTGTTTGGATGGAACTGCACGGTTTCACATGCAGTCTAAAGTGTTAGTGATAGAATTCCCCTGCTGGGAGGCAGATGCAGGCAGATGGAGGCAGAGGCAGAGGTGGCACAGCACGTGTTATGACTAGGCTGAAGGTTGTGCATCATAAACCGAGTGTTTTGTGACTGATTCTTGCTAGCTTTAACTGAAGCCTGGTGTCAGTGCTTTTTTTAACTTGCTCATGTATAAAATAATAATATGGGCAGCCGACGTCATGTTCTCAGTGATGTTTTCTGCATATAATGTAGAATTTATGTAGATAACATGAATTCACTTGGGCGTGTGGATCTTTATTTGAGAAATGATCAGTAGGTAGACCCTCTGAAGCAGTGAGCACCTCGATATTAAAAAATACTGTATTTTTCGCACTATAAGGTGCACTTAAAGTCCTTTAATTTTCCCAAAAATCGTCAGTGTGCCTTTTAATCCGGTGCACCTTATGCAGGGTGTCCAAACTATTCTATTTTAGGAATAGAATTAAAGTTGGCATCTGTTAAGCAGGTTTTTATAATGTGAGATTCAAACGCTAGGTGTCAGAAACGGGCCATAGAGTCTAAAAGCTTAGAAGGTGCGCAGTTGTAGCGCAGAAAACGGGCCACAGAGTCTAAAAGCGGAGAGAGTGCTCAGTTGTAGCGCAGAAAACGGGCCACAGAGTCTAAAAGCGGAGAGAGTGCTCAGTTGTAGCGCAGAAAACGGGCCAAAGAGTCTAAAAGCGGAGAGAGTGCTCAGTTGTAGCGCAGAAAACGGGCCAAAGAGTCTAAAATGGGCGAGAGTGTTCAGACATCAAGAAATTAACCATCAATTTAAAAAATCGATTGTCGATTTACACAACACTGTCAAAGATAGATAAAGATAGTAAGTCAAGGAAAATGGTGTGTAAATAAAAGAAATCAGGAAAATGTATTATTTAAAGTGGTATAATTCATTATTTGTTTTATTACAGAGTCTGTGGCCCGTGACTTCAAATATATTTCTCCTTCTGGCCCACAACAAAAAAAGTTTGGACACCCCTGACCTTATGTATGAATTGTAACAGTCAGGTTGTAAGGAGCAGTGAAGTATCCGCAGCATTATAAAGGACTTTCAGTTTAGTTCACCAGCACTGGGGCTGGAATAGCATCAGCATTAGCCACTAACCGCTATTTCCCTGTTCAGATGTAAGTTTTATCTGCCTGTAGCCTGCTCCTAACCCTGGCTAGAACTAGGGGATCAGCATTAGCATTTCCTGCTAACCGGTTAGCTCTTGGGATGTTCAGAGGTGAGCATTATTGGCTTGTAGCCTGCTGTTAACCACGACTAGCACCGCTGGAGCAACATTAGCATTACCCACTAACTGCGCTGGCTCTTTTGCCATTCAGAGGGGAAATTATCGGCCTGTATCCTGCATGTTTACTGTGTTAAAACAAGCTTCGTGGGACAACCACTTGCTAATATTGCCCTGCCTTATCAGAGCTCTCAGGGTTTCTCAGTGTAGCGCTGTCACTAAACTGCGGAGTTAACCACTAATGCTAATTAGTTAACCGCTAATGCTAATGCTCCAGCCTTAGTGCTGGTGAAATTCGGGAATCTAAGCTTAATATAAATAAACAGAACTGCTTTGCTCAGCCAAATAAACAGTTTTCAGGAGAAAAATCTGTGTAGATTAGGGGTTTGGGAGGATCAGTATGCAGTGATTTACAAACACATCAGTCTCCTGTGAAGATTTTGTGGACAGTAATGGCAGCAGGCAGGACGAATTCCTCTATTGAGCTTATTTAAAAGCTGTGGCTCTGTTGGGAAAGCGGTCTGGCGTGATCACTCACTCTTATTCATTCTTTCTTCTTCATCCCAGCCAGGAACAGCCGGATCATTAGAATTATTAGAATGCCTCCAGCTGCTCACTTCCTGTTCAAACTGAATCAAAAGGAGTCTTGTTGAGGTTTAACTGGATTGTGTTCCGGTTGATTCTTGCCTCTGTTGGAAAGTTTGTGTTGCATTTACAGTTGTGGTCAAAAGTTTACATACACTTGTAAAAAAACATAATGTTATGGCTGTCTTGAGTTTTCAATAAGTTCTACAACTCTTATTTTTCTGTGATAGAGTGATCGGAACACATACATGTTTGTCACAAAAAACAGCCATAAAATTAGGTTCTTTCATAAATTTATTATGGGTCTGCTGAAAATGTCACCAAATCTGCTGGGTCAAAAATATACATACAGCAACATTAGTATTTGGTTACATGTCCCTTGGCCATTTTCACGGCAACTAGGCGCTTTTGGTAGCCATCCACAAGCTCCTGGCAAGCTTCAGGTCGAATGTTTGACCACTCTTCTTGACAGAATTGGTGCAGTTCAGCTAAATGTGATGGTTTTCTTGCATGAACCCGTTTCTTTAGCACTGTCCACATGTTCTCAATGGGGTTTAAGTCAGGACTTTGGGAAGGCCATTCTAAAACCTTAATTCTAGCCTGGTTTAGCCATTCCTTTACCACTTTTGATGTGTGTTTTGGGTCATTGTCTTGTTGGAACACCCAACTGCGCCCAAGACCCAACCTTCGGGCTGATGGTTTTAAGTTTTCCTGCAGAATTTGGAGGTAATCCTCCTTCTTCATTATCCCATTTACTTTCTGCAAAGAACCAGTTCCACTGGCAGCAAAACATCCCCAGAGCATAATACTACCACCACCATGCTTGACAGTAGGCATGGTGTTCCTGGGATTAAAGGCCTCACCTTTTCTCCTCCAAACATATTGCTGGGTGTTGTGGCCAAACAGCTCAATTTTTGTTTCGTCTGACCAGAGAACTTTCCTCCAGAAGGTTTTATCTTTGTCCATGTGATCAGCAGCAAACTTCAGCCGAGTCTTAAGGTGCCTTTTCTGGAGCAAGGGCTTCTTTCTTGCACGGCAGCCTCTCAGTCCATGGCGATGTAAAACACGCTTGACTGTGGAGACTGACACCTGTGTTCCATCAGCTTCCAAATCCTTGCAGACCTGCTTCTTGGTGATTCTTGGTTGACTCTTGACCATCCTGACCAATCTCCTCTCGGCAGCATGTGATAGCTTGCGTTTTCTTCCTGATCGTGGCAGTGACACAACTGTTCCATGCACTTTATACTTGCGTATAATTGTCTGCACAGTTGCTCTTGGGACCTGTAGCTGCTTTGAAATGGCTCCAAGTGACTTCCCTGACTTGTTCAAGTCAATAATTCGCTTTTTCAGATCCACACTGAGTTCCTTTGACTTTCCCATTGTAGCTTTTGTAGCTGAGTCTAATCACTGGGTCAAATGAGCCCTATTTAAATGGGCTCATGAGAAGTCAACAGCTGTAGTCAATCAGAATCACTTACAAGAAGTGAAGAGGCCATGACATGAAGCTAATTTGATTGACACAACTCGCTACATCACCAAAATTGACAAATTTTGTTGCTGTATGTATATTTTTGACCCAGCAGATTTGGTGACATTTTCAGCAGACCCATAATAAATTTATGAAAGAACCAAATTTTATGACTGTTTTTTGTGACAAACATGTATGTGTTCCGATCACTCTATCACAGAAAAATAAGAGTTGTAGAACTTATTGAAAACTCAAGACAGCCATAACATTATGTTTTTTTTACAAGTGTATGTAAACTTTTGACCACAACTGTATGTGTGGAAGGTAGATGGGGAGTGATTAATGGCCCTGTGAAATGCTTATGTTCTGTACTTATTTCCTGTGTTTCTGTAGACACAGGCAGAACTGATCAGCAGCAAAGTGAGATATTTTCACTGTTGGCCACAGTTATATTATATTCCTTATAATAATATCACAGCATTGGATTCTGCATCTCCAATAAGCCAGGTCTGACTATTGATATACAGTGCCTTAAAAAGTATTCATACGCCTTGAACTTTTCCCCTTTTTTCATGGTACACCTACAAACTTAAATGTATATATATATTTTTTGTTTTTAAATGATAGAACCACACAAAATAGGAAGTAAATGTGAAGCAAAAAGACCCTTGGTCGATACTTGGTAGAGCCACAAGTCTTTTGGGGTATGTCTCTACCAGCTTTGCGCATCTAGAAGCTGCCACCACCATGTCTCACAGTGGGGATGGTGTGTTGAGGTTGATATGCAGTGTTAGTTTTCTGCCACACACAGCATATTGTGTTTAGGCCAAAAAGTTCAACTTTGGTCTTATCTGACCACAGCGCCTTCTTCCACGTTTGCTGGGTCACCGACAGCACTTCTTTTTGGCTTCCTTTCAAAAATGTCTCTCTTATTGCCATGTTTGTGGAGTACACAACTTATAGTGTACCTGAGCTGTGGATCTCTGCAGCTCCTTCAGAGTGACCATGGGCTTCTTGGTTGCTTCTCTAATTATTGGTATCCTGGCCTAGGCTGTCAGTTTAGGGAGACAGCCATGTCTTGGTAGGTTTACAGTTGTGCCATACTCCATTTTGAGATGATGGATTGAGATGTTCTAAATTGGGTTTTTTCTTATAACTTTACCTAACTGCTTTACACTTCTCCACAACTCTATCTCTAACCTGCCTGGTGTGTTTCTTGGTTCCAATGATGCTGTTTGCTTGCTAGCGTTCTGTAACAAACCTCTGATGCTTTCACAGAACAGGTCTATTTACACTAAAATACTCAGAGGTGGACACCACTAACTTGATGACTTCTAAAGGCAATTAATCATAGGATTTTAATTATGGGTTTCAGAGGGAGGGAGATGAATACTTTTGCATGTCACATTTTTTGTATTTGTAAAAAAAATTGAAAATATTTTTTTTTGTTCACAATTACTTACTACTACTTACTACTAATTATTTTCTAAAATCCCAGTAAAATACATTAAAATGTGTGGGTGTAACATGAAAATGTCGAAAATTCAAAGGGGTATAAACACTTTTTCAAGGCACTGTCAAATTCAGAATTAATTTAATTGAGCATCTCCTTCATGTTTTTTTATTCTTAATGTGATGAAGATTTGAAGAAGGTGATAAAAGACCCAAACCACAGTTTTAAACTTGTATTATAACATGTCACTCTAGTTGTTCTACTGGTTACCTTAAGCATTTGAATGATTAAATGGTTGTAACAAAGAAAAATGCACTTTTTAAGGAGCACATGTACATTTTGTAAATAGAGTCGAACACGTAATTAAACATTGTTCTGTAGTGATGCTCTCAGGATGTTCAGTATGTGTAACTGAGGGGCCTTTTACACATATTTTAAAGGGCCAGGAAAACAATAATGGGGAAAATAAGTGTTTAATATACTGTCGAGTTTGCAGTTTTCCCACCTACAATTGAAATTTTTTATTGTAGTTACACTTCAACTGTGAGAGACAGAATAGAAAGAAATGTATGATTTTTAAATAATTAATTAGCATTTCTTGTGCAATATCTGCAGCGTATCAAATACTTATTTTATTTATTTTATTTTCACTGTACACCAGCATGGGCTCTTCTAGGTTAAAATTTTATATTAGGTGTTTTGAAAATAACTGACCTCCTCCATCACACTGGCTGGGAGGGCGATGGCTAGGAGAGTAATTTTGGCTTATAGTAGTTTCTGATAATTCAACCAAATTAAAGTGACTATATGCCACCATATGTTTGTAAACACTCCTTCTAATGAGAGCAGCAGGCTACAATAAGTTACACCCATTGTTGACACAGTTGTGCAACTGCACATGCACACATCTTGTCTAGTCTCTGCCAATGCCAAAAGAATAGGACCCCCTGAAGCACAAAAAAAAACATGACCCTGTTGGAGCCGAATCCTTAATTTGGTGTATGTAGTGTTTCATTAGCCAGGTCTCATCATTTATTTATCACAGCACTGTTTTGTATAATGCAGTGGTTTTACAGCTTGCCGTTTGACACTGTGGTTTTTCCGTTACCAATTCTCCTTTTTTTAAGACATGCACCTGTTTTTCTGGCTCGCTCTGTTTAGGGATACTGTTACTTCACTTTATTTTCCAGCATCATTTGCTTAAAGACTCTGGGCTGCAGCAGACAGGGTGTGTTTCTGCTGCTGGGACAGGAAGGGGCTCTGGCATGCCTGAGGTTTAACACCCTGTCACTCTATATTTGTCAGTAGAGCTCGACTGCAGTTCTACTGCAATCCATTACAGTGAACGACTATTACAACTGCAGGATTCACTCTGAATCTTCTCTCATGTTCATGCTTTCATGGTGATAAATAACCAAGTTAATTAGAGGTTTACTAATGAAAGCTGCTAGTGGGGAGGGATGGCAAATTCAGAATAACATACTATATTTTACGGACTATAAGGCGCACTAGATTATGAGGCGCATTTTAAGCAACAATAGTAAGGTACAGGGGTGTCGCACAGTAATCTACACAGATTTCTCTCCTAAAAACTGTTTATTTGGGTGAGTAAAGTGTTTCTGTTTATTTACAGTAAGCTAAGATTTCCATTATTTTCAACAGCGCAGTTAGCAGCAGCGCTAGCCACGGTTAGCGTCGTTTAGCTGTAGTAAGTTCTGCCCAACAGTGCTACACTGAGGAACGCTAAGTGTTTCGATTATCCAGGAGGCTATTAGCTAGCGGTTTGTCCCACATAGCTTGTTTGAACATGGTAAACATGCAGACTAGAATCTAATATACTCACCTCTGAATAGCAAAAGAGCTAGCACTGCGATTAGCAGCTAATGCTAATACTGCTCCAGCCTCAGTGCTGGAGAAACTTCACTGAAACTCCATTATAACGCTGTACTTCTTCGGCATGCCTTTTGTGCTCCAGATTATAAGGCGCACTGACAATTTTTGGGAAAATTAAAGCATTTTAATTGCGCCATATAGTGTGAAAAATACACTAAGCACTTAAAAAAGTGTAAAAAAATTGGATGATATGCACCAAAGACAGAAAACAAATCACTCTTCCTAACACAAGAGTGTTTGAATAGCTGTTTGTGAGAATCTGACACTGCTTATGCATTTTATCTATCAATAAATACCGTGTATTATGAAAATGTCTTTAAATATCGTGATAAAATATATATATTAATCATATTGCCCAAATAAATGTGTCAGTGCGTGAGGATTAATATCATGTAGTGTGTCTTTATACTTTGTCATTTCAATATTGGAATTGTATTGTATTGATCAAAATGGAGTTAAAAAAAAAAAAAAAACTCACCATAACTTCGCCTTATTGTTCATCTTAAAACATGATAAAATGTATTCAGTCAGTAACATGACAAGACTGCCCTGAATTATTTGAAACAAAGTAATGGCATCTTATTTAAAGCTGATATCATTAAGTTTGGGGATTTAGGGCCCTCTCTGGTAAGAATGGCTTATTGCATCAAGCATGCGGAAAAATAATTTTAAACTGGGCGGGTGTGATGCGGTCTCCTTTCTGAGCGGATGAGTCCGATTCCAGGTTATGTTCAGCCAGAGAGAGAGAGAGAGAGCTCTCAGTCAGAAACTTCACTCCTTCTTTTCTTTGGTTTTACTATGAGTAAATGAGCTACTGATCTCTGAGTTTCCCCTTCTGAAGTCTCCATTGCTCCACCAGTTGCTTTGCTGTGGGAACAACGCCCGGGAAAAGTGACCCGACACCCCAGTTTTTAGAATGAATATATTAGGCTTAGCAGGGATGGTTGTTCCAGCTCACTGCTACCGTTAAACACAATATGTTGTCCCTTCTCCACTCAGAAATGCTTCTGCTTTCAGTTTAGAAACAAAATAATACAGACTACCACTTTAATTACACACATACCTCAGAAATAAAAGGACGCTAGAGGGCAGATCAGAGCCTCTGAAGTTTTTAACCAATTATAAACAATGCAAAATGATGTGGCAATGTATTTTCTCTTCTGCCAGAGTTTCTTTTTCATTGTGTCCATATGGCTGTGATTGCCATTTGCTTGAGTGCTTGGCTACAATGCTCTCACAAACGTTAGTGATACTGCTCCATCCCATAAGCTTTTCCTTAAACTTTTTAGAGAATATGCACAAATACGGACACAATGTAGAATGATTGTGGAAACATGAGCTTGAAAAAGGTGACTGATATCTACATTGTGGAATGTTGAATTTAATGAACAAAACTCTGAAATTTTCATAAAACCCTAAAAAAAAAAAAAGACCAAAATGTATCTGTACATTATTATTGCAACTCTTTATTGTTACAGGATGCATTTGTTACACTTGCATTTGTTACAAATATTTCCAACAAAATGATTCTATATACAGAAATGTGTTGGGCCTTTGATTCCAACATTTAATATTTATACAGTACTTACAGTTTCTGATTCTTCAGAAGCAAACCTGGGAGTATGATGAAAGCTATCATAAACACACAGATATTGCAGAATATCTGAATTTAATACGAGAGGTGCTTTTTATATAAAGACATGCCTATAAAACCTCTGAGAATGCTTTAACCTGCTGTTTAACTCTATTAAATGTAAAAAATTTAATTTTGGTCACTACTGTTTACATCATGAATTTGTTAGATATCAGATATAAGACTAAGATTTAGACAGCAGTAAAATTGTTAGGTTTAAGTTACTTGGTGCTTGTTGTGTGTTAGGGTTGGGGATATCTGCATTCTTTGTTTTTGCAGTGTTGTTCAGGCTGCTGCATTTTATGAAGCCTCACAATCTACCTGATGTGTTTGCGCCTGTAGTCCAAGGTCTCAAACTCAAATTACCTGAGGGCCACTGTAGCCAGGCTGCACGTTTCAAAGGAAAAGAGCTTCTCCAGAATCAAATTTCCACTGTGTAGGATTGATGACATAACACAGCTCCTTGAATACGGCCTTAGTGGTATTCTTGGACATTCTGTGCATTGTAATCACAGTTCCTCAGTGACTCTTCAATGGATGAAAACAGTTCTGCTGCAGGGCTAAACTCAGCAAAGCAGAGTGTATGTAGCATACTGAGCTACTGCAGATAAACTTCTAAAGATGATGCACTAAAAGGAAGTAGATTAAGAGCCCTGCTGTAGTCTTTTTGGAAAGTCATAATATCCTTCCTGGCCAAAAAAAGAATTGTCACCTGTGTTTAACTAAGTAAATGATGTGGGGTTGATGCTGCAGTTGGTCTGCAGGTCTAGGTTCAGCAACAGTATGTGCTGAAAGAATGAGATCAGCTGACTACCTGAATATAATGAATATAGACCAGGTTAAATCAATGGATTTTTTCTTCCCTGATGACAAAGCCAGGATTCATTTTTGGTGGCGCCTTCTTTTGTTGGCCAGGCAGTGTATAATAAAGAGACATGTCAGGTTACCTTGTATTGCTAACAAGCAGGTCATATCAAAACAAAGTACAAGGGTTAGACAATGAAACTGAAACACCTGTCATTTTAGTGTGGGAGGTTTCATGGCTAAATTGGAGCAGCCTGGTGGCCAATCTTCATTATTGCACCAGTAATAGCAGAGTGTAAAGGTTCAATTAGCAGGGTAAGAGCACAGTTTTGCTCAAAATGCAATGCACACAACATTATGGATGACATACCAGAGTTCAAAAGAGGACAAATTGTTGGTGCACGTCTTGCTGGCGCATCTGTGACCAAGACAGCAAGTCTTTGTGATGTATCAAGAGCCACGGTATCCAGGGTAATGTCAGCGTACCACCAATAAGTCAGAACCACATCCAACAGGATTAACTGTGGACACTGTAAGAGGAAGCTGTCTGAAAGGGATGTTCGAGTGCTAACCCGGATTGTATCCAAAAAACATAAAACCACGGCTGCTCAAATCTCGACAGAATTCAATGTGCACCTCAACTCTCCTGTTTCCACAAGAACTGTCCGTCACCACAATAAATTATTGTGGTCTAAAACCAGGTGTTTCAGTTTCATTGTCCAACCCCTGTATATAGGCTTCTGTGAATGCAGAATTTACATTTTAGATGTCATACTGTATAGAAAATGATACATTGTAAGTAATTAGATTGCTCTGATATTATCTGTCTAATATTGCAGCATATTTTTGCACGACTAAAACTCAACATTTCAAGAAACTACACAATAAATTGCAATCCCTGAAATAAATAATGAACCCTTTTTTGCTTTAAACAAACTAAAAGACCATAATCTATTCATAATGTCTTACCACTGGATTGAGTGTCCTGTGTCTAATGGTGTCCCTTGGTATATTTTGGTGAAGGCACTACATTTATTTTACTACAGTTACATGTTTATTATGACCACTCAAAGTGAAAGTAGAATAATCTAGCCCATATCAAGAGCACAGTTTAAAAGGCTAGAGATTGTAGATTTGTAGTTTTATACAAATAAAATTCCATTGTAGTCATTGTGTCTTTTATTCAGATATCTCTATCTTCCTAACCCCTCCAGCTGGGCTCACTACGTATTAATGACGTAAATCAGAATTGCACAAAAGAGGATATCTCTGAGTTCCCCATCATTTTGTATCACACTTAATGAAATGTGTTGGGGTTGGGACGGATCATCATAACTACTTTCTTTAGGGAATAGGCTCCTCCTTTAAACTCCGCCCAGTAAACTCCATCCTGGTAGCGGCTGCGGTAGTGTCCTCCCCGGTACCACACGCCGTTCAGGTTCGAGTGGGCGCAGGCATTATACCACCAGCCTCCTTTCTGGTAGTGGGCACAGTTACCTGGAAGAAGATCAAGAACATCATCAAGCTGTTTATCAACATGCAGCTGGGCAGTATGAGCACATTTAGCATTATTGTGCACATTCTTGTTGTTTGTACTTCTTCTTTTTAACATTTTTCTTCAATGGACCAATTTTTTCTTCTATTATATATTTTGTATATGTCCATATTACATCATATATGTGAGTACATGTTATAACATATTATTATATAGCACCAATAAGTACAGCAGGCAGTAGGCATTTACTTTATCACTATTGTGTGGAATTCTGATTCAAAATATTGTTTGTAATTTTTTTAAATCATAATTCTTGAATGAGCCATTTATTGGTCCAATATTGTGGCATGTTGTGAAAAAGTGTTTGCACCCTTTATGATTTCTTATTTTTTTGCATATTTGTCATCAAACTAATTTAAATATCAGTCAAAGACAACACAAGTAAAGGCAAAAGGCAGTTTTTAAATGAAGGTTTTTATTATTAAGGGAGGAAAAAATCTAAACCCTGTGATGAATGAAACCATTAATTCCACTGTCTACCAAAAAGTCCTAAAAGAAAATGTCCGGCCATCTGTTTGTGACATCAAGCTGAAGTGAACTTGGGTTCTGCAGCAGGACAATGATCCAAAACACACCAGCAAGTCCACCTCTGAATAGCTTAAGAAAAACAAAGACTTTGAAGTGGCCTAATCAAAATCCTGACCCGAATCCTATTGAGATTCTCAAATGTGGAGGAATTGCAACAATATTGTACACAGCGCTGTGAAAGACTAATTGCAAATTACTAAAATCGCTTGATTGCAGTTGTTGCTGCTAATGTAGGTTCAGATTTTTTCTTCCTTAATAATAAAAACCTTTGTTTAAGAACAGCATTTTGTGTTTACTTGTGAATAATTAGAATAATATTTGAATAATAAAAGAATTTGTTTGATGATCTGAAACATATAAGAGTGTCAAACATGCAAAAAATAGTAAATCATGAAGTGGGCAAACAGTTTTTCACACCACTGTAAGTAGACAATGTTCTAACTAATGGTCACTTCCATTCCCTTATTCTTAATTTTCTCAAATCTGGTCTTGCCTTCCATTTAGATTTTATGAAATTTGATCAAACTATAGAAATAATAATCTCTTTCTTGATCAGATTATATTTTATGCGTGTTTAAGAGTCTTTGATCTGCACTCTGCTATTGTGACCTGTGCTGAGGTGCTTTGCTGTGTCTTGGTTGTTACCTGTGTACACGTCGTGATCTCGGTCCAGTGTGGTGAACTGCTTGCCGTTGTGCCAGGTGAGCGAATCTCCAGCGTTACCATGGTAACGCCCCACCCTGAGCTTGTAGAAGTCCGTCTCTGGTTCCAGTCTGAAACTGGCGTACTCCGCAAACGTCTTGCGGCCGGACCAGTCCTCCAGCGTCACCAGCAGCTTGTAGTTTCCCTGGTTGGTCAACCAGTAAATGTTCTCCAGCCCCAGCCAGTACTCTCCGTCTATATTCCCAAAGCCTTGCTGTTCAGAAACAGAAAATATAATGATCAAGTTTGATATTTTTTATTTGTTATAGTGTATAGTTTTTAGTGGTGTAATCTAAAGAATCAGCAGAGTTTTGGTCAGTTTAGAGGCTTTACTTTTGGTCACTTAGTGAGGTTGGTGGCTAATGCTAATACTGCTCCAGCATTAGTGCTGGAGAAACATCACTGAAACTCCTGTATTAAGCTGTACTTAATAGAGTCCTTTCAACCACTCCTTACAACCTGACTGGTAAAATTCATATATAAAGTGCACTTCTGTTTTTTGGAAAGATTAACGATTTTAAGTGCATCCTATAGTGCAAAAAATACAGCATATAAAGCTGATTGAAGGATACGATTCAGGATACAGTCAAAAACACTTTCACACTTGAATTTTTAATAATTTTATTTCAATCACTAGTCATCCCCCAACACCAGTAGGGTGAAGACTAGCACATGCCTCCTCTGATGCATGTGAAGTCAGCCCCCACCTCTTTTGAACTTCTGCTAATGCAGCATTGCCCAGTAGCATCACAGCACACTCTGAGGAAAGTGCAGCGACTCGGTTCCGATACATCAGCTCACAGACGCAGCCTTGTGCTGATCAACAGTACCCTTTGGAGTGATGTGGGGGGAGAGAGCACCATCTACCCACTCAGAGAGAGAGCAAGGTCAATTGTGCTCTCTGGGCTCCAGTTGCTGATGACAAGCTACATTAATAGGATTCGAATTGCCGATCTCCTGATCATAGTGGCAGCGCCTTGGTCTGCTGGACCACTCAGAGCCCTCATGTACGTATTTTAAGTTAAGATTCTGCATTCCAAGGTGTATTTTTGATTACTGTTATTGTTTATTTAATTGTTTGGAAATGCCCAGTGCATTACCTACCAGTCAAGATAATTATGCTCATGCTTTGCTCTAACCTTATACGTCTCCCAGTTCCTGAAGAAGTTGACAGAGCCGTCCATACGTCTTTGAATGACTGTCCAGCCCCCAGGATCTTGTCTCTGGTCGCACCACACCTGCATCAGCTTATTGGTGTTCTCAGGTTTCACCAGGAACATGCCGCTATTGGTGTGCCCACCATCCAGCGCCTCTAGACAGTCCTTCCATGGACCTGAAAAGAGAGTTTGACATCAAGCTTATAAACAAATACCCAAACTAACCACAGTTCAGCTGCTCCTGACATTAAAGCTGGATGCAGAAGTTCGGCTCATTTCCCTCATTTCCACCCAGCTGTTAGTATTTAGGCCAGACTTGCGTGTTAGAGGTCCTCTTATTAAATTTCCACTGAGTTAAAAGTCAGTGCAGAATACACAAGCGATATGAATCCCATACATCTCACAAAGCACACAACGAGGCTGATGTATAAAGTACAGTGAGGAAAATAAGTATTTGAACACCCTGCGACTTTGCAGGTTCTCTCTGAAATTTTCATCTTAGGTTCATCTTTCATGTTCACTGTGAGAGACATAATCTAAAAAAGAAATCCGGAAATCACAATGTATGATTTTTAAAATAATTTATTTGTGTGTTACTGATGTAAATAAGTATTTGAACACCTGTAAAAATAAATGTTAATATTTGGTACAGTAGCCTTTGTTTGCAATTACAGAGATCATATATTTCCTGTGGTTTTTCACCAGGGTTTCACACACTGCAGCAGGGATTTTGGCTCATTCCTCCACACAGATCTTCTGCAGATCAGCCAGGTTTCTGGGCTGTCACTGAGAAACACAGAGCTTGAGCTCCCTCCAATGATTTTCTATAGGGTTTAGATCTGGAGACTGGCTAGGCCACTCCAGAACCTTGATATGCTTCTTACGTAGCCACTCCTTGGTTATCCTGGCTGTGTGCTTTGAGTCATTGTCATGTTGGAAGACCCAGCCACGACCCATCTTTAATGCTCTAACTGAGGGAAGGAGGTTGTTCCCCAAAATCCTGCAATACACGGCCCTGGTCATCCTCTCCTTAATACAGTCGTCCTGTCAGAAAGCATGATGCTTCCACCCCCATGCTTCACAGTAGGGATGGCGTTTTTGGGATGCTACTCATCACTTTTTGTCCTCTAAACACGGCGAGTGGAATTAAGACCAAAAAGTTCTATTTTGGTCTCATCTGAACACCGAACTTTCTCCCATGACTTCTCTGGATCATCCAAATGGTCATGGGCAAACTTAAGACGGGCCTGGAGGTGTGCTGATTAACTGATTTAAGCAGGGGGACCTTCTGTGCCATGCATGACTTTAAACTATGACGTCTTGGTGCATTACCCACAGTTACCATGGGAACAGTGTGCCAGCTCTCTTCAGGTCATTGACCAGCTCCTCCCGTGTAGTTCTGGGCTGATTCCTCTCCTTTCTTAGGATCATTGATTCGCCACGAGGTGAGATCTTGCATGGAGCCCCAGTCCGAGGGAGATCGACAGTCATGTTAAGCTTCTTCCATTTTCGAATAATTGCTCCAACAGTTGATCTTTTTTCACCAAGCTGCTTGGAAATTGCCCCGTAGCTCTTTCCAGCCTTGTGGAGGTCTACAACTTTGTCTCTGGTGTCTTTGGACAGCTCTTTGGTCTTAGCCATGTTAGTAGTTGAAGTCTTACTGATTGTGTGGGGTGGACAGGTGTCTTTATGCAGCTAACGACCTCAAATAGGTGCTTCTAATTTAGAATAATGAGTGGAATGGAGGTGGACTTTTTAGAGGTGGACTAACGGGTCTTTGAGAGCCAGAATTTTTGCTGATTGGCAGGTGTTTAAATACTTATTTGCTGCAGTAACACACAAATACATTATTAAAAAATCATACGCTGTGATTTCCAAATGTATTTTTTTTGTAGATTATGTCTCTTACAGTGAAAGTTTCAGACCCCTCCATGACTTCTAAGTGGAAGAACTTGCAAAGTAGCAGGCTGTTCAAGTACTTAATTTCCTCACTGCAGAGCCCAAATCATGAACGTTGAGTCACTGTCCAAATATTTATGGACCTAACTGTCCATAAGTTTCATTCACCTGTACCCTTTGTTCCTCTGTGTGACAGAGCGATTTGATTTCTAATGAAAGTAGCTGGTGAAGTTTAGACAAACTATTTGGTCCCTCAAGTCTGTGATTTCTTGTGGTGGGATTGTTGTATTGTTGAAGGTGTAAAAGGCGCTGTCTGCTTCCAGAGAGCTGCTGACTGTGATCTACGGTCAGTAAAGCCCTTGTTCCTCTTCTCAGCTGGAAATACTCAGCGCTGCACCGGCGTTGACTTTGGCTTCGTTTCTGGTCTTGGAGATCGCCTGCGGTTTACACGCCAAGCACAACACTGGCATAAAAGCCAAAGCAAGCCCTGATTGCTAAATAATGCAACAGTAGCGACGAGATTATCAAGCACTTATTACGAGATTATCAAGCTCCCTGGGCACAGTATTGCGTTTTTATGTGCTCGTGTCAAATACGGCTCCAACATGACTATTTTCCCTCTCTCTGAAGCATTAGAAGTAAAGTGACCACTAATTCATCTGAGCTACAGAAGTGATCAACATTATTTTTTGCACACTGCTTTAATGTGACTGGTTGGATCAGTGTTGTGTGTTTGATACATATTCTGTTGTTTCTCTGTAGCTCAGCTTCAGTTCACAACTTCATTGTGAGGTTGTAGGTAAAATATGCAGCAGATCCCTTCAGATCATTAAAATCTTATTAGATGATCCACAACCTACAATGTTTATCATTAAAAATGAGGAAAACTGATGTATGAAAGTAATGAGACTGTTGTGACTCATGTTCGGCGCTAAGTCCATCATAATTCATTCTTTAGTTGTTGTTGTTGATAAACATGGAGGAATTTGATGCTAAAGTTCTCTGTTAAACGTTAATTCTGCACATTAAAGTATTTAAAATCATCAAAACTGCCCTGAGATATTACAATAATATATAATAAAATATATAATATTTATTTGACAGATCACACACTACAGTTTTTTTTGTCTTTCTCACAAAATTACAGGGAAGTATCACCATTTTAATTGTGAATAATAAAAATCCTTATTACAGTGTTAAATGCCACTAATATAAAAATAATTCAGTTTAGATAATCTAACATTGGTTTTTGTATTTACAATCCAGTATCCAATCAATTGACTCCACTAATTATGATTTTAATATGTTTTACTGAATCTCTCCAGTAGTACAGTGCTTCTACAGTAATAGTGCTTTACAGTAGTGCAATGCTTTACAGTAATAGTGCTTTACATTTGCAGTGCTTTACATTAGTGCACTGTATTACAGTAGTAGTGCATTACAGTAGTACAATGCTTGACAGTACTAGTGCTTTACAGTAGTGTTGTGTTTTACAGTAATAGTGATTTACATTAGCAGTACTTTACAATAGTGCTCAGCTTTAAAGTAGTAGTGCTTTACAATATTGCACAGCTTTACAGCAGTGCATTGCTGTGCAATAGTGCAGTGTTTTACATTAGTGCACTGCTTTACAGTAGTACAGGGCTTGACAGAACTATTGCTTTACAGTAGTGCAGTGGTTTAAAGTAGTAGTGCTTTACAATATTGCACAGCTTTACAGTAGTAGTGCTTTACAGTATTGCACAGCTTTACAACAACGCAGTGCTTTACAGTAGTGCCCAGTGTTTAAAAAACCCAGCAGCACTGCTGTACCTGATCCACTCATGCCAGTACGTCTTATATACAAACAAAATATATAAATGTAAACATAAAAATGGTAACTTGGAAGAATAATAAACATTTCCTAACATTTAAAGTAGATGTGTTAGGAGTAACTGTGAAGTATATCCATTGGTTCAGTTTTCAGATAAGAGTAAAGAGCAGGAGTTGCTATCAATTGATTGATTTTTTTTTTGGTCATAAAGAATATATTCAGTACTAGTCAAAAGTTTGAACACACTTTCTCATTTAGTGTTTTTATATATTTTTCCGACATTTTCTACATTGTTAATTATTACTAAATCTTCCAGGCTATGAAGAAACACATAATGAATCATGTAGTAAAAAAGTGTTAAACAAACCAAAATACTCTGTGAAGCATTTAGGTGTCTCTTATCTGAGATGCAACAGAGGCAACTCTGTTTGTGGTGTGTGTGTCTGTGTCTGTGGTGTGTGATCAGTTTCAGACTACCTGATAAACAGCTGCCAGTGTAAACCGTATTGAGCTTTTAACTTCATAGAACCTGGATGGTCTCGAGTGACTGAGCTAATTAACTTCTGTCCTTAAGCAGATCTGTATACGTTACACTTACTCAAAACAACACTTCGCTCATATTACTATTGCTTCCTCTGAGCTGCTATCAGTAAATAATCTGTTTGTTTTTGTGTGAAACAGTAGCTCTATAGGCTGTGTGTGGTACGATCATTATTACATTATTATTCATTAAAAGGCGTTGTGTGATCTGTATTCTGTTCAGTCTCTGAGGTATGTTTTTTTTTTCTGTTTTTCTCACTCAGTGTGTCGGATTCCTCTGTTCAGTGAGAGCATTTATCAACTTAAATGGGAGCAGACCCTTCTGGGTTTGTTGGCTTATTATCTTGGAGCCCTGCTTAGTTTCCCACTTAGGAGTCCGTGTGTCAGCACTTTAAACCCTCTCCTTTACTTCTCCCTGTCTTTAGCTGGTCATAGTGGATTTTACAGTGAGGGGTCGAGCAGCTTTAACACACACTCCTGCCAAAAACAAGTCATTAGGAAGCCAATAAAAGGCATAATAATCACATTTTCCAGTAGTGGTTAAACAAACACTGTCCGTTTGAAAAGCCTGTTCTTATGATAACATTTGGGAAAGACAGTGTGGATCTTACTTCATTCATTTGTGACTGTGTCCTAGGGCTGCACGATATATCGTTTAGGCATCGTCATTGGCATCGCATGCAATTAAATCGAACACATCATGTTGCAATGTTTTGATTCTTGACACAAGAATCGGATACACAGTGCTGTCTCTGTGTCTGTGTGACGGGCTGTTGCTACCTGAGAAGCACAAGGGGGAGGGGTTGTGCAGGAATAAACACGAGGTAACCACAAGCTTGTAAACGCACAGGTCAAAATCTGTACACTTCAGTTCAGCACAGTTTTGCACAGATATTTCCAGTTACAACTGAATTTACGCTTTTAATCCCAGAAAAAACGCTCTTATTTACCGTTTAAAGGCTGTGTAAATGCCTGATTAAAGGGCCAATTACTGTTGTTTTACTGTTTTCTTTGGGTTTTGAATGCTCTGCACTGACTCAGCTCTGCATTGTTTAATATCGCGATATATTTAATCTTAAAAAAAAAATTAAAAACACATTTCCAATGCCAAATTTTCCAATACAGTGCAGCTCTACTGTGTCCTAAATATTTGAATTCTATGAGATTATATTTGTTGCTTCGATGTATAACTATAGCAAGAGAGAACAAGGTAACTAATGTGTGATTTTTGGGGAAGATTGTTAATAACCTTCATTGATTTGCAATAGTATTTATAACTCTTGAACTTTTTTTACATTTTGTCACCTTACAACCAAAAATTAAATGTATTTTATTGAGATTTTAAGTAATACACCAACACAAAGTAGAAAACAGTATATCAATACTTAGTAGAGACACCTTTCACTGCAATTACAGCTGCAATTCGTTTGATGTATGTCTCTACCAGCTTTGCTAAACTGAGATTTTTGCTCATTCTTCTTTGCAAAACAGCTCAAGCTCAGTCAGGTTGGATGGAGAGCATCTCTGAACAGCAATTTTGTTGTCTTGTTACAGAAGCTCAATAGGATTTAGGGCAGGACTTTGACTGCATCATTCTAACACATTAATATTCTTTGATCTAAACCATTCCTCTGTAGCTCTGTTTGTAGGTTTAGGGTCATTGTCTTGCCGGAAGGTGAATCTCCTTCCCAGTCTCAAGACTTTTACAGCCTCCACCAGGTTTTTTCTTCCAGGATTACCCTGTATTTTTCTCCATCCATCTTCCCATCAACTCTGAGCAGCTTCCCTGTCCCTACTGAAGAAAAGCATCTCCACAGCATGATGCCAGTATTACTTTTCTGTCACACATTACACTTTGCATTTAGACCAAAAAGTAAAAATTTGGTCTCATCTGACCACAGCACCTTCTTCCACATGTTTGCTGTTTGCCCTGCACAGCTTGTGGCTACAAACTGTAAACTGTAACTTCTTATGTCTTTCTTTCTACAATAATTTTCTTCTTGCCACTCTTCCATAAAAGGCCAAATTTGTGGAGCACGTGATTTTTATAGTTATTCTGTGCACAGATTCTCTTCTTAGTTGTGGATTCCTGCAGCTCCTCCAGAGTGACCATGGGCCTCTTGGCTGCATGTCTGACAAGTGCTCTCCTTGCTCGATCTATCAGTTTGGGTGGACGGCCATGTCTTTGGTAGGTTTGCAGTTGTAGAATACTTTTAATTTTAGGGATGCTCAAAGCTTGAGATATGTTTTTTTTAACCTAACCCTGCTTTAAACGTCTCCTCAACTTTATCTCTGACCTGTCTGGTGAGTTCCTTGATCTGCATGATGCAGTTTTTTGTTCACTAGTGTTCTCTAACAAACCAATGAGGCCTTCACAAAACAGGTGTTTATATTTATACTGAGATAAAATTACACACTCCTGGACTCTTTTAACTGATTGAGTGACTTTTCAGAATTTTATTTGATAATTAAAAAAATAATAATTGTGAATTGTGCTACTTTGGGTTGGTTTATCACTTTAAATTTCAAATAAATACACAAATATTTACGTTTGTGGTTGTAAGGTGACAAAATGTGAAAAGGTTCAAGTGGTAAGAATAATTTTACAAACCAATGTAAATAAATCTAAATAAACTACATTCACAAATAAAACATACAGAGTACAGCTTGTGTTAAACATGACCATATATTCTATTTGTTTAAGGGTCTATGAACAACAGTCCAAAGATAACTGGCCAATATGTTGTTCTTCTTAGATGTTACCTTATCTTCAAAAAACAAGCATTGACCTTTTATAAAGAGACTCATTGTGTCCTGTTTCATTGTTCCTCTCTTCCTCTCTCACACAATCACACATTCCGCGTGAGGACGTATGGCTAATTGACATGCATCACACACCATTAGGTTCCCATAGGACTCTTCCACTTACTTAAGCATCACATGACCTGGAGCTGTATTTTATGGCGCATGGTTTTAGAAAACTTGACTTCTGAATGAGAAAAACGAAAGCATTTCCACCCATCTTTACAACAGAAGCATCCCCTGGAAGTGGAGTCCTCACAGTCTATAGTGTTCTGCTTCTGAATAAGCTTTGTTTTGGGTGTCCATTCTGTGGCCGGAGCACATGATGCCCATTTCAAAGCAAATACTTCAACAGTCGTTTCATTGTAAAGTTGAGTCTAAAGTTCCTCTTTCATCCAGTTGGTGGGAGACAGTAATTCTACCAAGAGTGTTGGAAAGAATGAATAGGCAGTGGTGATTAATGAATGCAATTGTGTGGAAAATGCACTGCACGCATTCAAATGCATCTTCAGAGAAGGGGTTTTAGAAGAGGATGCATTTAACACGAAATTCCACAAACGCGTTTTTATAATGCTGTCATCCTAATAGAATAGGTTTAGGGGTTCTTCAATTTGAAACCATGCAGTAAGGAACCTTCAGGAAACATTTTCTTGATGGTTCCTTACTGGTTTATCCACAGTTTCAATAAAATAACCTCTAAATGTTCCTTAAGGAACCTTTTTTTTAACAGTGTTCTGTGATTCTAAAGCTTTAGGGTGCAAAAAAACATTATTTTCTTAGTATTTCTGTCTTATTTCTTATGCAACCTGTAGAAAAAAGCTCTTCTTGAGTTCATTACATACTTTAAGGACTTCAGCATTAGTGACTGACCAGACAATCCATCCGACTGTGATTATAAAGCACTGGATTTCAACAATTAAATGTATCTGGGTATGTGTAATACATTTCTGTATTGAGAATTTATCAAGACAACTGAAGCATTTTTACTAGCAGCTACACCTTCTCAGTCGTCTGGAAAAAATGCTGGAAAATAACCTTTTTTAAACATGCTGCACTTAAACCCATTTGTTAGTGTTTAAATTCAGCTCTTGCAATGAATATCCATATATCATCCATTTCGCCCTTTTTGGGAAAATTCAGTTTTATTATGTTGGACAACTTTCATTACATTACAAAAACTAATATTTAGTTTTTTCCACTATTTTATTCCTCTATTCCTTTATTATTGGCCATTTCTATAAAAACATTGAAATCTAAGCTTACTGTAAATAAACAAACGCACTTTATTCACCTAAATAAATGGATTTCAGGAGAGAAATGTGTGTAGATTAATATGCTGGATTTTTTTGACTTGCCGTTTTGGGTCTTTAGCCGCCCCCCCCAGCAGCAAGACCTGCTGGAATTAGATGGGTCGCCTATTGTCGGCCACCTCACTTTCTGCTTAAAATACCCTATATTAACTGTTTCTATATATATATATATATATATATATATATATATATATATATATATATATATATATATATATACTGTATATATATACCTAAGCTTTTTAATCATTTTAATAACAACTTTTAACACAATATTGGTGTCTGATAATGTTTGTAATAATGTTTCAAATCACTTGGTTTATTTGTGAGACCACGTCGTTGTCTGCGCCGGCTATACGAGAAACAGCGTTTCTGCACTGTGCCTATGAGATTCAGCGGCTCTCAGTGGTGTACAATGACATTGCATTTGTCCTGTGTGGGCACCCATTCTCTGATTACATCAGGATAACATGGCACTATTGTTCACTTCGATTTAGGCATCCTAAGTAGTGTAAAACATTAAAATTCGAAAAAGTAGACACTGGATTACGGAGATGTGGGGCCCGCTCCACACAGTTTTTACGTACAGATTTACTATATTGTTAGCGATACTAAAATAACATTTTATGCCGTGATTTTTGCCATTTTTTGGATTAGGTTTAAGTGTTCCTCAGAACGTGGGAGCTGATGTATTTTGAATTTTCTGAATACGATTGGTAAAGACAAAGAAAAGAAAGCAAAGCAATAGTCGGAACTGGCTGTTAGGAAACAAAATGTTACTTTTTGTTCATAAAGACAGGAGTTGGGGATATTGGTTGATATATAGTTATTCATTAGATGGGGGATTTTACATTAGTAATGATTAAGAAACCTAAACCTCAGAGTAAGAAGAGAGTAGGAAACTCACCTGAGGGCTTCATTGTGGTGTAGTTACTGTCACTGCCACTCGGCATTGTGGGTAGTGGAGGCGGTGGCACTTTAAGGTTTTGGTCGCTCTGAATCTCGTTGGTTATCTGGTTGTTGCGGTTGTAGGTGGGCGGCTGATATGGCTTGCTGATGGGTGGAGAGGGTCTGGGCTGGGGTTGCGGTTGGGGTTGGGGCTGAGGGGGTGGTCTATGTGCAACCACCGGGGGTCCCCTCTGCTGACACTGCGTCTCCAGGAGGGCGATGAGGGCCGACTGGTTGTTGGCCAGTGTGGCCAAGTACTGGTACTTGTGCTCTAGATCTTTGTAGCGGTTGGTGAGCTGCAACATCTCGGAGGTCTGGTTGAGAATCTTGTTCTCCAGCTGGGACAGCTCCAGCGCGTTGTCTCGTTTGCGGATGATCTCGTGCAGAAGCTGCATGTAGAGCTGAGTCACGCGAGAGTTCATGTTGCGCGACTCTTTGCGCAGGAGTTTGACTTCGTTGACGATGCCGCCGTCGACTTCCACCAGCTGCTGCAGAGTCTCAATCTGCCTCTTCTGCTTATGGAGCTCAGAGTTGAGAAGCTCCAGCTCTTGCTTGTTGACTCGATTCTCCAGCACAGCTTCAGGCTCCTTCGAGTTGACGCAAATGGCCCCTGTGACTTTCTGATGGGGGACGATGAAGGTGTAGGAGCACTTGTCTTGAGAAGGGGCTTCAGGGGACCGACGTGTCCGCGAGGCAGAGAGAAACCCGGACTCTGGACCTTCATCGCTGCTGTCAAACTCCTGCACACCACCACTGCCTTCCAGTGAGGAGAACAGTCCACCCACCAAGAAAAGGACCACCACGACCAGCGCAGGGACCTCCATCACGATGCCAAAGCACGTCTGAATGGACTGTGAGCTGCTTTTAGAGACAGTATGGAGAGAAGGAGATTTAAGAGTAGAAAAGGGGAAGGAAAACATTGAGAAAAGACTTTTCATCATTGACAGACAGACACAATTTACTGAATGAACAAAATACCAGCACACATGCCTCAAGGCAAAGGATTCAGAATATCTCCTTCCATGCTATTGTTCTATTGATCATTTAAAGAAACACTAAGGTATGAGCTTTTTAGGCGTAATCATCTCAACGTCTGAAATCTGCCTCAGTTCAAGCACAATAGGGGAAACTCTATCTGGCACAATACTTGATATTCCTTGTAGTTATTAAAAATAGTTATTCTGATTCTTTACCAGAAGCATGGGGCTGTTTTTCTGCACCTGCTTGTCTGCACAAGCCTGGCTTAATCAAACAATCATCGGTCCATCTTGCATCAAAATTCAGGTTGTAGATCTCCTTCCTCTGCTTTTCTCCTACATGCACTTGCTCCTGAAGGCTTATGTTACCTCCAGGTTGGTGCACTTCTCCTGTGAATGTCGCCTAAAATTGCCAAATGTTCACACAAAAAAGCAATCCAGACTGTTCTCATACAGAGTTCCCCAATGGTAGAATAAACTACCTTCCACTACCAGATCAGGAGCGTGCCTTGATACCTTTAAGAAACTCCTAAAGACTCTTCAAAGAGCACTCACTCTCCTAACACCTCTAACAAACTAACTATCCACTTCTAACTTCATTCCCTGATAATCCCTTCATTCCTCCTTTTCTCCTCTATCCCACTATTACCCTATATTTTTGCCTTTTGGAATTTTATGTCCTCTATTGCTAATGTACCTGATTATTATTGTAAGTCACTTTGGATAAAAGTGCCCGCTAAATACAATGTAATGTAATCTGCAGTATCACCGTGATCTGTGCACTGAACCACCAGGATGATAACAAGCCCATTAAACAGATTAAATTTCAGCTAACAAATGAATCTGGCATTCACCGTGGTCCTCTGTAACTACAGGGCTGGATTGGGGGCTATGAGGCTTTACTGCCTGTAGGTTCAGAGTCTACAGCCTGACTGGAGATGCTGAACCTAAGATTACAGTCAGCAATTGATGTTCCCCTGAGATTTCTCTTACAGGAAGACTCCTCTTAATTTAATGTTTGGGAAAGTTTATTAGGTTAAGCTGTCTGGCTGACATAGACGATATGGAATTTCTATGCATAAATAATGCATAGTTTGGACTTAAATTCCAGTAACATAAATATTCATTATCTATCTTGTTTGCATTCTAAAGCTTGTTTACAGTTGCTGTGCAGTTTTTTTATGGAGAGGATCAGTGCCAAATTGAAAAGCAAACACAATCGTAGAAAAATGTAAATGCAGTCCACAAAATACATTGCTTTTTCACAGTAACATGCAGAGTATGTGCCAAAATTAAAATGCAAAACCACTATTACATTACATTTTACTGCACTTGATCTCTTTATTGAAAAACAATACACAAGAATTTACATTTTCGCTGAATTTGTGCACTTCAAATGCAATCAGCTCAACTGCATTGTATTCCACTGGATGGCGCTCCAAATGTTCAAAAGCTAATCACAATGCACAGGATTGCATTTCGTCTAAGAGCAGCACGGTATTCGTGACAAAATGAAACGTAATCAGTGCCCAATCAGAACCAACTATTGATGCAAGAGTGGGGCTGAGAAACCGGAGAGTCAGAGTAAAAGTCAATAAGGGGAAGCATCACCTTAAAAAATGAACCAAACCCACACACCCACACCACCCCATGTGGACCCGGGCTCTGGTAACTTCCACACCAGGCGCAATCTGCACAAGTGAACACCAGACAACCAACCGGAGATCGGTGCTTTGGACTGATCGCTTCTGGGCTCAAAAGCAGCGTTCACACTGGACCAAACCTACCGAAACCCAAGGGAAAATACAACCGGGTCTGGAGAAAAGGCCAGTGTGAAAAAGCTCCAAGTGTGAGAACCAAGCCTGTGTTAGTCTACTCAACTCTGAAAAATCCTGCAGTCATCTTTAACAGTTACAGCCTTCATTATAGTATTAAAGTGTTTATTTCCTCTTATATCCTTTAGAGAAAGACATTTTCTCAGGTTTAAAGTGAAACAATGATTGCTCACTGGTTCTTAAGCCCTGCCCAAATTTCAGTAGTGGGTTCTGATTGGACACTGGTTACATTTCATTGTGGCTCGAATTCCGTGCTGCTCCTAGACGAAATGCAATCCTGTGCACTGTTGAGCTGATTGCATTTTAAGTGCAATTTTTTCGGTTTGGTTTTGAAAATGTACATTTTTGTATATTGTTGTGTTTTTTTTTATAAAAAGATCAAGTGCCGTAAAATGTAATAGCACAGTGCATCTCAGCAGAGGAAACTGACCTGTGCGTTTACGCTATAAAAGTACACCAGCAGCTGATTTAGGGGAACAGCAATGTTATTTTATTCTTTATTCTGTTTATTGTTGAGTTAAAATTTGGGTTTGCGCTCTGCAGTGCATGGTTCACCTATAGGGATGGACTATGATGACTGACTATTGTCTGGGTTCATTTCAGTCAGTAGCACACCTGTGTTTTCCACCGCCAAAATAGAACCAAAACAGAAATTTAGATAAACACACCACAATTCCAGACCACCACATCCATCGGTGTAATTTATTCCTAAACTCTGATGCTATTTTAACTGCACGGGTGCAAAACTTGAAAATAGAAAACAGTGGTTGGTGTGGTTTTGCATTTAATTTTTGCACGTATTCTGCATGATAGTGAGGTAAAGCAATGCATTTTGTGAATTGCTTTTACATTTTCCCATGATAATGTTTGCTTTTCAATTTAGCACTAATTCCTCTCCCTAGTTTTCACATGTACCCTTATATAAGACGTAATGAATGAAAATCAGGAGTTCGATCTTGAGATTCTGTTTCACAGCTCACACTCTGCAGCCCAGAAGACAGGGGAGGTCTAGTTGCTAGGTAACCGGAGCTGTTTTTCATGATGTCAGCCGAAGTTTTTAATGATGTCGTGCTTTGTTTGTATGGATGTCCTGGCGTGGGCCTGATCTGGGTGTCTGCCCTGTCAGTGAGTGTTTGCAGATGGCACCTCCTATCTTCAGCTTCAGGCTTAAATATCACAGAGAGCGGGAACGGAAAGTCTGATGCGGCAGCTGCTGCAGGCAGACTGCGTTCTGTGGCACTTTGGTGCAGAAAAGTGCAGATGATGTTACCTATCATTTTTTGTAATACGATCTCAGAGCAGTCAGACAGTCTGAGGGCCAGCCTGAGATTTCTCACTCTGTGATGACTGATAAAATAATGTTAGTGCTGACTTTATAAAGTCAGTGTAGATCACAGTTCCTCCACTTTTAAATTGATGTATTTTTGGGGAAAAAGAGTATGACTTCAGATGGATGAGAAGCTGATGTAGGAGGATGATATGAACACCTCGCTCATAACAGGTATTTTGATGGAAAGCTGCTGGTAGATGGTGTTTCAGACTGCTGCTGTGTAACACCAATGGGTGGACTTAGGGGGCCCTATTTTAGCAATCTGTAGCACATCATCGATTACCAGTGCGCAGCTAAATTTAGGGTCTGTCTGTGTGTCTTTAAATACTGACTAGGTAACTAGCTAATTCACTAGTTCACATCTAGCACACTGACTGTGTTATTTACTAGTTCACTGACCAGGTAACTCACAAGTTCACACTGACTAGGTAACTCACTAGTTCACACTGACTAGGTAACTCACAAGTTCACACTGACTAGGTAACTCACTAGTTCACACTGACTAGGTAACTCACTAGTTTACACTGATTAGGTAACTCACTAGTTCACACTGACTAGGTGACTCACTAGTTCACACTGACTAGGTGACTCACTATTTCACACTGACTAGGTAACTCACTAGTTCACACTGATTAGGTAACTCACTAGTTCACACTGACTAGGTGACTCACTAGTTCACACTGACTAGGTGACTCACTAGTTCACACTGACTAGGTGACTCACTAGTTCACACTGACTAGGTGACTCACTAGTTCACACTGATTAGGTAACTCACTAGTTCACACTGATTAGGTAACTCACTAGTTCACACTGACTAGGTGACTCACTAGTTCACACTGATTAGGTGACTCACTAGTTCACACTGATTAGGTGACTCACTAGTTTACACTGATTAGGTAACTCACTAGTTCACACTGATTAGGTAACTCACTAGTTCACACTGACTAGGTGACTCACTAGTTCACACTGACTAGGTGACTCACTAGTTCACACTGACTAGGTGACTCACTAGTTCACACTGATTAGGTAACTCACTAGTTCACACTGACTAGGTAACTCACTAGTTCACACTGACTAGGTGACTCACTAGTTCACACTGACTAGCTAACTCACTATTTCACACTGACTAGGTAACTATCATACTTTGTGCATGAATGTTTTGCACACCTAGCTAAGTGAGCTTTTTAATGGAGTGAAACACGTGCTTAGAGAATAAATATAACATTAAACATAACGTTTGTATAAAATTTAATTGTAAAAGTATCTGCTGCTGTTGTGCACTGGAACCCGTTTACTCCGCAGTGTTTGGAAGAGCGCTTGAAGCTGGCGGGGTGGGCGTGGCCAGTCTCAGACGAGGGTAGAGGGTACCGGCAGTCAGTCTAAAACCAGCTAACCAATGGAGATTCAAGTGGAACGCCTTCTTCTAAGCCCCGCCCACCCGTGAAAACTGTGCCAAAACTCGGAAGCAAAAAACTGAAGCAGAAGCAAACGAGAGATTCTAGAAGCAAAAGTCTTTAACAGAAAAATCCAAATAAATCCACAGAAATTTTACAAAAACACAAAAATAAAAGCAAAGACTGTCAAAATCCAACTGAAACTGTGTAAAACTTTTGGCACAAAATTCAGTCCATACTTACAAAGCTGTACTTCATATATTCTGATCCAATTGTTTTATCTGATTTAAACGGTATCCTGAAATACCGATCTGGTCTTGTTTTTTATAGATCATATAGCCACACAATTCAAACGATTGAAAAAAAAAAGAAAATGGAGCTCTTGGACCAAATATCACATGATCAAGCTCCACTGTAAAGTACACTGACATACAAAAGCCATGGCACAGGAACTAGCATACTGTCCCTTGACTTTTTTTTTTTCCATGTCCCAATTTTAAGAACACTGCACTGACCTGTCCCGCATTGTCCAAAGCGACTTACAATAGTGAAGTACAAAAGGATGGGATAGAGGAGTGAAGGAGGGGAAGAAGGAAAAGAGGTTAGAAGCAGTTAGTGTGTTAGAGGTGTTAGGAGAGTAAGTGCTCTTTGAAGAGCTCTGTCTTCAGAAGTTCATTAAAGATAGCAAGAGATTCTCCTGATCTGGTAATTCTACCCAGACGAATCTACCCAGACACCACCAGACACAATCATTAGCCCCCCACTGCACTGTCCACTGTGGGTGGAAATGCCTTCTATGACCATGACTTAGTGGATGAAGGTTAAATACCCAAACAACTTCAGAAAAATCAGCCTTATGCACACCACTTAAATCAGCCTTCATGCAGACTGTAATTTACATCTCTGTGCTTCGAGCATGCCTCACAAGATAACTCCTCACAACTTTTATACAGGTGCTGGCCCCTCAGGTTACACTTCATGATCAACTTACACACTGCCCATATCCCATGATCTTTGGCATATCAGTGAAATGTCACACTGCAGACAGTTCAACTGTTCAGATACCTTCTGAAAATGCTCCTCATGTGCTACGTAAATAATGATTTTAAAGATGTACATTAAATAATAATACAGTTTAGCTTTTAACCAGGCAGGAATCACCAGTCATATTGTTGTTCTCAGTGTGCTAAAGACTGGCCGAGCTGATCCCACGCTGTTCCGAGCTCTCCAGAGAGAAACATCTCTACGGTTCTAATTATGGGAGTGCAGCCAGCGAGGATATACACTGATGGTCTATCCAGTCAGAGACTTAGAAACGGTTTATTCCTCAAAAAATGGAAACAAGACAAAGATAGACAGGTAAATGTAAACAGAATGGTGTGACATGGGGGTAGACGACTAACACTGCTTTTCCGATCGATTCAGAGCACAGAAACACAGAGCTCCAGACGGTTTATTTTTAATGAGGTCAGTAAACGTCCAGGAAACTGCCCACAGTCCAGCTGCCCTCAAAATCAGTTCACAACCAGGTCAGATAAAAAATATTCATGTTGCTGTCAGTTTATATAATCTCTCTCCTGCTCTCACAGAGCTCCTCTCAGGTCCTCAGCGTTTATGATCACAAGGCTTCTGAAGAGATGAAAAAGCTGTTTATATAATGTCAATGTTTATGCTGCCAAACTGTTTTCTTATATCCGTTCACTGATACTGTGATACTGTGCTGTAGCCAGAGATTACAATTATGAAATTTAATAAACTTGAATTATGCCGTTGGAAACATCCACAAATCGCTCACCTGACCAGACTGTATCTGTGATCATGCTGGTATAGTGTTAAAGCTATTAAAATCGTTATCGTTAGATCCCACTAGTTCTTCATAAGATTAAGCAAGTGTCAATTTAATGTTTGTGTCATAAGCAGCGATTAGTAAACAGTAAGAGATTAAATGAGGTATCAACTAAAAATAAAGAAAGACATGAGGCCCTGTCATACACCCCAGGCAAGGTGTGTCATGATGCTTATTACTATCTTACACCCCGTCAACAGTCTAAGTACCTTTAATTACATTTTCGCCATTTAGCTGGCTCTTCCAGAGCAATCTACAAGGTAATTCCTATTACAGAGGTGGGCCAGTGTAGTGTTAAGAGTCTTACCCAAGGACTCTTATTGGTGTAGCACAGCATTGTTACCCAGACCTGCAATTGATCCCCAGTCTCTCACATGGTAGCTCACAGGCAGACAGCGGTGTTATCCGCTGCACCACACCAACCACTGTTTTCTATTTTCACGTTTTGAGCCCGTGCAGTTAAAATAGCATCAGAGTTTAGGAATAAATCTACACAGATGGATGTGGTGGTCTGGAAGTGAGGTGTGTTTAGCTAAATTTCTGATCTGTTTCTATTTTGGTGGTGGAAAACCCAGGTGTGCAACTGACTGAAATAAACCCAGACAATAGTCAGTCATCATAGTCCATCCCTATTGGTGCACCATGCACTGCAGAGCGCTAACCCGAATTTTAACTCAACAATAAACAGAATAAAGAATAAAATAACATAACTTCTCCCTTAAATGAGCTGCTGTTGTATCTTCACAGGGTGAACACGCAGGTCAGTATCTTCTGCTGAGACGCACAAAAGCGCTGAGCTGTTAAGATATGAACGCGCCAAAGTCAGAGTGCACCTGGTTCTTAAAGGAAATGTACCAGGGGGAACTAATTAAGGGTGACGTGCACTCAAACCCAGACATGGAGGGAGAGAAGTGTGTTAGCAGTACTGTGGCTAATTGTACTGTAAAGGGAAGTTCTACCTCATTCCCGAACCTGACTATATTTCCACCCCCGCTCTCACTACCTGAGCGCTACGCCACTTATAGAAGCCCCTCTAGCACTAGGACTCTAGGACTAGCACTAGTCCACTGATCATTCCTGTGCACTTACTCTGCGCTACATGTGAAGGTGTGCTGTTTTTTGCATTGATGTATGGCCAACGTAACATTTCATTTTTGCTAATCACTGCTTTTATAATAATGTAATTTTAAACTGAACTGGAATTAACGCTGGTCTAAGTGGTGGGTCACTCCAGTTTGTTTCACGCTGGTTTTATTGATTTGCTGGTTAAAACAACACAAAATAAGCATAGCTTTACAGTTGGAGTTGAACAGTTTCATCCTAATGGAGTTTAAACTCTGGAAAGTGTTTTTAACTTACTTTTTGGTGTATTTAGGAACAGACAGTAACCTCAGCCACTGACTAGAACACATTATTATTAATATATTTTTTTAAAGTATATGTGTCCTTGTTCATGTTCTTTAGTCAATGGTTACTAATAAAATTATTTAGAATTATAAATGCCACCTACTGACCTTTCTTGGTATGGCTGTAGTATCTGTAGTCTCGGTATGCTATACAAGCAATATGTAAGCAGGTCAATAACAGTGAGGTACAGGCTGAGGATTTATTCCATTATCATCCTTGGATATACAGTTGCACCTTTGGGATTTCTTGGATTTCTAAATTAATCATTAAATGTGTTCTGATCTTCATCTAAATCACAACAATAGACAAACAGAGTCTGCTTAACTAATATCACCCAAACAATTATATGTTTGCATGGGTTTGTTGAACACAGTATGGGTTCAACAAACATTAACATTCACAGTGAGGGTTGAAAAAGTATGTGAACCACTAAGCTAATGACTTTTCTAAGAGCTAATTGAAGCCAGGATGTGATGACATTGGGTGTGTTGGTTAAAGCTGCCCTGCACTATAAAAAACACACACCAGTTTTGATTAAGCTTTGCTGCCTCAGGGTCTAGACGGATTGCCTTCATCAACGGAAAAATGAATTCCCAGGTTTAACAGGAGATTTTACAGGAAAACTTAAGACCATCTAGCTGCCAACTGAAGCTCAACAGAGGATGGATGTTGCAACAGGACAACGAACCAAAACATAGAAGTAAATTAACAACTTAATGGCTTCACAAGAAGAAAAAAACGCCTTCTGGAGAGTCCTGACCTCAACCCAATTGAGATGCTGTGGCCTCAAGAGAGCGATTCATTCAGATATCCCAAGAATATTGCTGAACTGAAACAGTTTTGTGAAGAGAAATGCTCCAAAATTCCTCCTGACCGTTTTGTGCAGGTCTGCTCTGCATCTATAGGAAATGTTTGGTTGAGGTTATTGCTGCCAAAGGAGGGTCAACCAGTTATTAAATCCAAAGGTTCATATACTTTTTCCACCCTGCACTGAGAATGTTAACATGGGTTCAATAAAACCATGCAAACATATAATCAGACTGTGTTTGTCTATTGTTGTGACATTTAATGAATGATCTATGCAGAAATCCAAGTAATCCCAAAGGGTTCACATACTTTTTCCTGCAACTGTAATTGGGATTATTTATATAAAGTCTATCTGTAAACACATATATGGCCATATACTGTGTATCTGTCACCACTGTTAATCAGTTTTCAAAGAAGCACCGTTATTTATATGTGTAGCTTCTGACAGGAGTGGCTGTGCAATTGTGAGTGAAAAGCAGTTCATCCTCTGTGTGATTTAGCATCAGATGAGATTGAGGTGAATGTACGGTCTCTCTCTCTCTCTCTCTCTCTCTCTCTCTCTCTCTCTCTCTCTCTCTCTCTCTCTCTCTCTCTCTCTCTCTCTCTCTCTCTCTCTCTCTCTCTCTCTCTCTCTCTCTCTCTCTCTCTCTCTCTCTCTCTCTCTCTCTCTCTCTCTCTCTCTCTCTCTCTCTCTCTCTCTCTCGGGTTTGGATGGGGTGAGCTGAGAGTGTGGCGGGGTCTGGGCCGGTCAGGACCGTGAGCTCATGGCTGTGTTTTAAGAGTGGATGAGCTGCGGTTCGCCTTACACTCAGAGTGTGTGTGGAGTCTGCAGACGCTTGTGGTTTGCCCTGTGGAACATGAACTCTGAGGGTAAGCAGTGCTTTTAAGACGGAGCGGAGACCCCCAGACGTGGCTGAGACATTTAAAGTGGGAGTGTGTGTGTGTCGTATGTCGTTTCCTGTGGATTACAGGCTCTCCTAGTTAGTGGAGAAAGCACATCTGCCCCAATACAAAACACTGTCATTACTCCCTCCGCCCGCCACATGCGAACACGATGCTAAAAACACTCCACCACGTCACTGTCTGAACTGAACTCTCCTCAGGAAACAGAAAAAGAATTGTATCACTTATAAACTCATGAAGTCCACAAATCCACCAGCAGCTCCAGTTTTATATATGACCGTATACCGATAACAAAGTGTGCATTGCTTTCTGTGTATTTGCTAAATAATCATATTTAAGACATCGACCACATCAGTGTGATAATTACCTAATTAAACAAATAACAACTGTAATATTTAATACATTATATTAGGCATCTCAGTGATTAGTACTAGAGTGCGTGGTATTTAAGCAATAGAATACGAGAGGGAGTGTGTTATCACGAATAACATCACGGCTGTGATTCAGTCGCAGGCACGAGCCGAAGGCGAGTGCTGTAGATAATCACAGCCGTGATGTTATTCGTGATAACACACCACCTCGAGTGTTTTATTGCTTTTATACAACAGTTTCTTTTTTTACAAAATGAATAAATAAAATAAATCAAAGAACTTTAAGAAATTAAGAATGAATATGCTTTAATATGGACTGTGCTGTCCCCCAAAAAGTAGTTCCACCACAACTGTAACAGAACTGAAACTTAACTACTAAACGGTGTATGCTTCATACAGACTAACACCATGAAAGCGAAGATGGTAATGTTAGGACCGTGAAATAACGCTAATACTCTCCTCTCCTGCTCTGTGGTATCTTCAAGCTGCGCATTTTTGAGCATTTCTTCCTGTTTTGCTGGGTGGTGTTGGTTGTTGTTGGTTGGGTGGTGTTGTAGCCGGCTGGACTGTGGTTAGGTTAGCGTAGCTTGCTTTAGCTCAGCATTAACTTAGCCTAGCCTGGCTGGTTAGCGTTCTGGCTGTCAGACGGCATTAGCCGAGCGATTTATGCCGTGGTTGAGCGCTAGCATGTGCTAAGCTAACGCTGCCACTGATGCCGTTGATGATTCTAAGCTGTCCTGTGTATATACGCCGTTACTCAGCAATGCGTCGGCGGAGTGATACAGGTTTAGTGTGAGAAGGCCGTGATGTTATCACAAATATCATCACGGCTAGAACACTTCTCAACCAATCAGATTGTGAGGTTGGAACTAACTGTTGTATAATGTGATATAAATAATGTATAGTTGCAAGAAAAAGTATGTGAACCCTTTGGGAATACTTGGATTTCTGCATAAATTGGTCATTAAATGTGTTCTGATCTTCAAAACATCAATAGACAAACGCAGTCTGCTTAAACTAATACCACACAAAAAATTTTATGTTTGCATTATTTTATTGAACACAACATGTTAACATCACAGTGAGGGGGGAAATGTTTGTCAATCTTTGGATTTAATAACTGGTTGGCCCTTCTTTGCCAGCAATAACCTCAATGAAACGTTTCGGTTTGCTGACAGATAGTCTTCTGCAAAATGTCTTGGTAAACTTGGGAATTCATTTTTCCATTGATGATGGCAATCTGTCCAGACCCTGAGGCAGCAAAGATGTGTGATATTAGTTTAATCAGGCTGTGTTTTTCTATTGTTGTGACTATTGTTGTGACAGAACACATTTAATGACCAATTTATGCAGAAATCCAAGTGATTCCAAAGAGTTCAAGAAATTAGCAAGAAATTAGCCTTATGTGACACCGCAGATCCTGCAGCAAGTTTATGATTAACCACACCTATGTTATAATGTTAACAAAAATGAACGAAATAACGAAACCTGGAAGTGAAAGCGAAAAAGCATGTTTGTTAAACTAATAAACTAATAAAAACTGTAATTAAAAGAAAAAAACAGCAACTACATGGAACTGCATTGAGAGTTTATAAAGCTAACTAAAACTAGCTAAAATTATAGGTAGAATATACTTAGTTTTCGTGTTTGATCATTTATTTTATAAGCTTTTTTAAGTTGGTAATTCTGGAGTTTATTGGGTTTCTGAGTTTTTGTTTTTCTCCCTGGTGTCTTATGGATAGGTTTTTATTTTCATGTTAATGTGTGTTCTAGTCTATTGGCTATTTTAAGCAGCAGTGTTACATTTATTTTGCACTAAAGGCTAATAGCTTGTGGACTGTTTCAGTTTTTGTGTACAGTTGGTTGTTTAACAGAAAATGAATATTATTTTTAAATATTTTTTTTATTACGCAATACCTATTTGAATCCTGCAACTCTAATCCTAAAACTAAAATAACTAAAATAAAACTAAGCATTCATCAAAAATAAAAACTATCCAACCCACTCTAAAAACTAAAAAAATCAAACTAACTAAACTGGAGAAGAAAAAGTAAAAAAGAAATCAAATTAAACTATAATGAAAATTTCTATTAAACTATTATAACCTTATGCTGCAGATGTGAGGACTGCACGTGTGCAGACTGTGATGATGACGCTGAAACAGTATATTGTGCAGCGGTAGTTATTGGGTTAATGATGGCAGGGCTGTGGGCTGGCACTGCAGGCCCTTAACCCCCTCTGCTCCTTGTAAACAGAAGCGCAGAGGGACAGAGAGAGGGCGGTCAGTGTCAGTGCAGCTGTTTCACACAGTAATAACAGGGCGAGAGAGCACAACTGCTCTTACTCTCTCTCTTTCTCTCTCTCTTTCCCTTCACTCGTCCCTCTCACCCTCTCATTTCATCCTGAGCCTGGCATTCCATACATTCCTTCCTCCATCATTAGAGCATTTGGTCCATCATTTGAACTACATGCACACACGTACACACACATCCACACGTGTGTGTGTGTGTTTGTGTAAATATGGAAAAAAAGAGACTATTTTAAGATTAAATTTCTCTGATTTTAGTTCCTGTCATTTCTGGGCTATAAGCCGCTACTATAAGCAGCTTATTTATCAGTCAGGCTAATATTAGCCTAGCCTGCTTTACAAACATAATCAAAACATTGGATATCTAAGCTTACTGAAACACACAGACGTGCTTTACACACACCAAAGCCGAAGCTGAGGTGCCAAAGTGCAATATAGTCTAGGCTACCGGTAGCAGCGACTCTGCAAAATCTGGGCACTGTATAATATAAATGTAACACTAGAGCATTAATAAGAAGCAGGTTATTATAAATATAGATAACTGATGATAATCACAGCAGCCCTGTAACAGATCATGAGCAGAAAATGCTCCTTTCCTTCCGAGTGTCTTAAACTGGCAGCCCAAGTAATTAAAATATTATTCCATTTTAATATTACAACTTTAGGCTCGTAATATTACGACTTTACTCTCGTGTCTTTTTCTGGAAGGCTACTGTATTTTTTTTAAACCTTTATTTGTGCACATTGCCTGTTTAATTAAAAATGCTGCTTATAGCCAGTGCAACCTGTGTATGTACAAGTTTTTTTTTTAATTATGGTATATTATTTCTCCCAAAATATTTCATTATTATTCCAAATTAAAATATTGTTATTTAGAGTATTTATTTGCAGAAAATGAGAAATGGTCAAAATAACAAAAAGGTTCATATTAATTTAGATGTTTTAAGAGTTCAGAAATATTTGGTGGAATAACCCTGATTTTGGTACAAAGCCAATCCTAAGAGATAAATTTACCAACCTTTGGCAAAGTCTGCTCAAATAATGGTGTTGGTACCAGATTTAATGTACATGATGACGATTTTAATGAGCTAATTACACTAAGCAATTCTTTTTCTATAACTGGGCTAAAATCGTCTGCAGCTGAACAGAATGTTGTTTTTCTGTTACAAGTTTAATATCTTTTTTGGGACGGGAAGGAGACTGAGATTGGTTAAGTCATGGAGGTTGCTTATACAGCGAGGCGGCAGTGAGAAGTGGCATATGGTCAAACAAAAGCAGTGTGTAAGACTGGTGGAGAGCCTGCAAAAACCCATTAAAGCTGTGATTAAAAATCAGGGTTATTCCACCAAATATTGGTTTCTAAACTTCATCTCTAACTTCATTAATATTGTAGGAAAGGATGTACTGTGCTGCCTCCTGCTTTTTATCCTGCTGATGTTTTCGAGGAAACTGCCAGTACTGTCTGATGGCTTGCCCACAGTGACCGGCCTTCATGAGAACTTGAGAACTTTTTAGCCATAGTTGTTTTTAATTTGGATCATTTATTTGCAATACTGAACGTGTTGACAGTCCTGAGTGACTGCCTTTAATTGCCCTTCCTATCAGCAGCAGCAGCAGCGTACTCCTGCACCCTCAGTCAGCAGCACAGAGGGGACTGTTTCTGATATGCCCCAGTGATTGTTCTAAAGCCCCTTAATCCAAACAGAGCCCTGGCAGAGTGCACAAAGCCTGATTCAGAGCTGCCTCTTCCCCACCCCCTGCAACACTGCAGCTGGAGGAGCTTCCTGAGGGATGGAATGATCCCTCACAACACCTTCAACCTACTCCAGTCATGGCTGTTGTGTTGTTTTGTGTTGTGAGTACATTCACTTAGTCTTACTAATTAATCTTAACATCATAAATACCTTGTAAATACACATAAATAATTAATACACTTAACCTCATAAAACATCTAAATAATAAGTAACCTTAACCTCATTAATACACTTAACCTTGTAAATACACGTAAATTGCTAGGTTTCAGTTTCTTCACCAGCTGCCCACTGGCTCATTACTGGTAGAGTAATACAACTGTTAAAGAAATGTTTTCAGAAGTTATAGAGATAGAGCCGTATAGGTGTGGTGAGTACAGATGTAGTGAGTATAGGTGTGGTGATGTTAAATTATAGATGTGGTAAGTATAGATGTGGTAAGTACAGATGTGGTGATTTTAAATTATAAATGTGGTGAGATGTAGAGAGTATAAATGTGGTTAGTACAGATGTGGTAAGTATAGATGTGGTGAGTACAGACGTGTGAGTATAGGTGTAGTGATTTTAAATTATAGATGTGAAGAGTATAGACGTGTGAGTATAGGTGTAGTGATTTTAAATTATAGATGTGAAGAGTATAGACGTGTGAGTATAGGTGTAGTGATTTTAAATTATAGATGTGAAGAGTATAGACGTGTGAGTATAGGTGTGGTGATTTTAAATTATAAATGTGGAGAGTATAGACATGTGAGTATAGATGTGGTGAGTATAAATTATAGATGTAGTGACTATAGACGTGTGAGTACAAGTTGTCATGAGTAGATGTGGTGAGTTTAAATTATAGCTGTGGTGAGGACAGATGTGTGAATATAGGTGTGGTAATTTTAATTTATAGATGTGGTAAGTGCAGATGTGGTGATTTTAAATTATAGATGTGCTGAGTACAGATTTAGTGAGTAAAGAGTGTGGTAAGTTTAAATGATACATGTGGTGAATATAGCTGTGGTGGGTAAAGATGTTTGAGTATAGGTGTGGTGATTTTAAATTGTAGATGTGGTGAATACAGATGTGTGAGTATAGCAATGGTGATTTTAAATTGTAGATGTGGTGAGTACAGATGTGTGAGTATAGCAGTGGTGATTTAAAATTGTAGATGTGTTGAGTACAGATGTTTGAGTATAGGTGTGGTGATTTTAAATTGTAGATGTGGTGAGTAAAGATGTGTGTGTATAGCAATGGTGATTTTAAATTATAGGTGTGGTGAGTACAGATGTGTGAGTATAGCAATGGTGATTTTAAATTGTAGATGTGATGAGCACAGATTCAGTGAGTATAGAGTGTGGTAAGTTTAAATGATAGATGTGGTGACTATAGCTGTGGTGATTTTAAATTATAGATGTGCTGAGTACAGATTTAGTGAGTAAAGAGTGTGGTAAGTTTAAATGATACATGTGGTGAATATAGCTGTGGTGGGTAAAGATGTTTGAGTATAGGTGTGGTGATTTTAAATTGTAGATGTGGTGAGTACAGATGTGTGAGTATAGCAATGGTGATTTTAAATTGTAGATGTGGTGAGTACAGATGTGTGAGTATAGCAATGGTGATTTTAAATTGTAGATGTGGTGAGTACAGATGTGGTGAGTACAGATTTAGTGAGTAAAGAGTGTGGTAGGTTTAAATGATTGATGTGGTGAGTAAAGATGTGTGAGTATAGCTGTGGTGATTTTAAATTATAGATGTAGTAAGTATTGCTGTGGTGAGTACAGATGTGTGAGTATAGTTGTCATGATTTTAAATTGTAGATGTGTGTATAGATGTGGTGAGTATAGACGTGTGAGTATAGATTTGGTGAGTATTAATTATAGATGTAGTGACTATAGACGTGTGAGTACAAGTTGTCATGAGTAGATGTGGTGAGTTTAAATTATAGCTGTGGTGAGGACAGATGTGTGAATATAGGTGTGGTAATTTTAATTTATAGATGTGGTAAGTACAGATGTGTGAGTACAGATGTGGTGAATATAGATTATACATGTGGTAAGTATAGCTGTCATGAGTATAAATGTGGTAATTATAAATATGTTGAGTGTAGGTGTAATGAGTATAGATGTGGTGAGTATAGAGGAAGCAGAGGTTTGGTATTGTAACTCTTTTAGCTGTATTCACAGAAACAGGCTCTCCTACACTGGAGAAAGCTGAGGGATATGTTACAGGCTGTCTGCTATCAGTGTCCTCCTCCCTGTTCCTCTCCTCTTATCTTTTCTTCATGTTCCATGTCATCCCAATACTCCCACCAGAGCACTGTTGCCCTGGTTAGCAGTGCTGGCAGGAAACCAGCACACTCCAGTTTAGAACCCCGGTCTGTGTACTGGTGACGTCTGCGCTTGGCCGGGGCTCCTTTGTTGTGCTGAAGTGTGTGTGTGCGCGTGTGTGTGTGTCCAGAACAATCTGATAAGGAGCCGAGTGTGTGTGTGTTTGTGTGTGTGTTTATTGGCAGTTAATGGATGCTTGTTCTGAAAAGAACACACACATCCCTCAAATAGACTGTACATTTAAATATAAAGGGACCTAAAGAATTTGTGAGAAGAATGAAGAGTGATGCCACTGAAGAGATACTAGTGCTCATCCTGTCCCAGATCCATTTAGAGGACTGAATTTCTTTTGTTTTATATACAGTTGTGGTCAAAAGTTTACATACACTTGTAAAAAAACATAATGTTATGGCTGTCTTGAGTTTTCAATAAGTTCTACAACTCTTATTTTTCTGTGATAGAGTGATCGGAACACATACATGTTTGTCACAAAAAACAGTCATAAAATTTGGTTCTTTCATAAATTTATTATGGGTCTGCTGAAAATGTCACCAAATCTGCTGGGTCAAAAATATACATACAGCAACAAAATTTGTCAATTTTGGTGATGTAGCGAGTTGTGTCAATCAAATTAGCTTCATGTCATGGCCTCTTCACTTCTTGTAAGTGATTCTGATTGACTACAGCTGTTGACTTCTCATGAGCCCATTTAAATAGGGCTCATTTGACCCAGTGATTAGACTCAGCTACAAAAGCTACAATGGGAAAGTCAAAGGAACTCAGTGTGGATCTGAAAAAGCGAATTATTGACTTGAACAAGTCAGGGAAGTCACTTGGAGCCATTTCAAAGCAGCTACAGGTCCCAAGAGCAACTGTGCAGACAATTATACGCAAGTATAAAGTGCATGGAACAGTTGTGTCACTGCCACGATCAGGAAGAAAACGCAAGCTATCACATGCTGCCGAGAGGAGATTGGTCAGGATGGTCAAGAGTCAACCAAGAATCACCAAGAAGCAGGTCTGCAAGGATTTGGAAGCTGATGGAACACAGGTGTCAGTCTCCACAGTCAAGCGTGTTTACATCGCCATGGACTGAGAGGCTGCCGTGCAAGAAAGAAGCCCTTGCTCCAGAAAAGGCACCTTAAGACTCGGCTGAAGTTTGCTGCTGATCACATGGACAAAGATAAAACCTTCTGGAGGAAAGTTCTCTGGTCAGACGAAACAAAAATTGAGCTGTTTGGCCACAACACCCAGCAATATGTTTGGAAGAGAAAAGGTGAGGCCTTTAATCCCAGGAACACCATGCCTACTGTCAAGCATGGTGGTGGTAGTATTATGCTCTGGGGATGTTTTGCTGCCAGTGGAACTGGTTCTTTGCAGAAAGTAAATGGGATAATGAAGAAGGAGGATTACCTCCAAATTCTGCAGGAAAACTTAAAACCATCAGCCCGAAGGTTGGGTCTTGGGCGCAGTTGGGTGTTCCAACAAGACAATGACCCAAAACACACATCAAAAGTGGTAAAGGAATGGCTAAACCAGGCTAGAATTAAGGTTTTAGAATGGCCTTCCCAAAGTCCTGACTTAAACCCCATTGAGAACATGTGGACAGTGCTAAAGAAACGGGTTCATGCAAGAAAACCATCACATTTAGCTGAACTGCACCAATTCTGTCAAGAAGAGTGGTCAAACATTCGACCTGAAGCTTGCCAGGAGCTTGTGGATGGCTACCAAAAGCGCCTAGTTGCCGTGAAAATGGCCAAGGGACATGTAACCAAATACTAATGTTGCTGTATGTATATTTTTGACCCAGCAGATTTGGTGACATTTTCAGCAGACCCATAATAAATTTATGAAAGAACCAAATTTTATGACTGTTTTTTGTGACAAACATGTATGTGTTCCGATCACTCTATCACAGAAAAATAAGAGTTGTAGAACTTATTGAAAACTCAAGACAGCCATAACATTATGTTTTTTTACAAGTGTATGTAAACTTTTGACCACAACTGTATATATATATATATATATATATATATATATATATATATATATATATATATATATATATATATATATATATATATATATATATATATATATATATATTTTTTTTTTTTTTTTTTTTTTTTTTTATCTGAAATGAACTAAAAACAGCAGTTCTTCACTGTGGTGAACTGCCTTGGGGACTTCACTCTTTTTCTGAAGGGGCTGAGTGAGTATTGGCAAGAACTGGAAGGGACGATACATATCATGATACTGGTGTTACAACTCACTACATTCCATTACATTGTGATACTGTAAGCAATATATTTAGCAATATATTCATATACATTAGGAAAATTATTTATAATATTTATAAAATCTAAATAAAGGAAAAGATAACTTTTTATCCAATCAGAACAGTGGGAATGAATGACAGAACAGGGTTTAAATGCAGCACTATACACACTTTCTGCCACCAATGTTTACATGTAAAATAATAATAAATAATATAAAATAATAATAATACTGTATTTTTAAAAATAATACAGTTCAGCAAAACCCAATTTTACAATACTATGTATATTGATATTTCTTACCACTACTAGTTCATAATTGCAGTACGTAAAAAGCAATGCTAATAAAAAAAAGTTAGCAGTTCACAGAGTGGCTCAAAATCCATACTGATCAGAAACAGGTAACAATTTTATTTATTGTTTTTTAAGGAATATTAGATGCTTAGATACCCGTACCAGTTTAAAATCCTTAGTTTACAACTACAGGTCCAGAACTATTTTAAGCACCTTTTATTAGTAAGACAATTAGTAGGAAGCCACTGTCATTCAAAGTAAGCCAATAGAGTGCCGTTCTTACCAGACAGTTTTACACCCCTTCCACAAACAGCTCTTCGGGTTCTCTTCAGAGTCCTGTAGAAGTCATCACAGCTTGTGGAGAGCTCTGTGATGCCCTGCACCGTCTCCTTGCTGCAGTTCAGGCTCCGGTTCCCGCAGTAATCTCCTGCTGTTACTCTTTTGTTGGTGCGTGTCCTCAGAGTGAATGGAGACACTTCTCATGAACTTCCAGTTAAGAACCTTTGTCTGTTTGGAGACACTGAGGCTGTGAAAAGCTGACGGATCCAGGCGCTCTGAAAGAAGCTGAAACTGATCGGCTGAAACAAATAGGCAGAGAGATGCCCACAGTATTCTTTTTTTAAACAATATTCTTATTTTAATTAGATCAAAAATGAATTAAAAAATAGTATTCCTGTGGATCTGTTGTAGAATTGTCTCCTTGAGCAATTTGCAAAACACAAAATTATCCAAAGTTATTAGAAAAAAATCTTCCAGATAGAAGAAATAAAAAAAAGGTCCAGGTGTTCCAGTGAGGAAAGCAGGTGAAAGTGTGTAGAATTGAGTAGAATTGTGGAGCAGAGGTGGGAGGTGGTGGTTCCTCAGAGCTCTCAGTAGGAGTGAGAGAGCTCAGCTGGGTCAGCCTGCCTTCTCAACCCTCAACAAGGTGTGTGTGTGTGTGTGTGTGTGTATGTGTATGTGTATGTGTTCTGTCACTCTGAGCTGTCCATTACTTCTGCCATACCAGTCTACCCCCCCTCTCTCTCTCTCTCTCTCTCTCTCTCTCACTATAATGATGGAAATTGTTCTGGCACAATGTCTCAACAAGCAGTAAATGTGGGATAGATCCGCCCCCTTTTCCTACTTTCTCCACCCCTTGGCACAAAGGCATCTACAAGCAAGAGGTACAAATCCCCCCACTCATCCAGACACTCTCTCTCCTTCAGTCATTCTCTTTCTCTCTCTCTTCCTACTTCAGTCATTCACTCTCTCTCTCACTCACTGAAGCACCACACACATTCCTTCTACTCCTCCTGTGTGGGGCTATTTCTGTCTTTTAGCTGTCATCTGAAACAGTTAAACACTGTACAGGGATGTCACAGCAAGTTCTCATATAAGAGCTGATCTGACTGAGGTACAATAAAAAAATATCTTTATTATTATTATTATTATTATTATTATTATTATTATTATTATTATTAGTAGTAGTAGTAGTAGTAGTAGTAGTAATTGTAGTGGTATTTCATTAACTTACATTTATACACATATGCCTTTCTACAACCCAAGTACAAATGCAGTAGACACTCAGCACTCAACCAACACACACACACACACACACACACACACACACTCAATGACTCACCCCCCACCCCCGCACGCACACACACACACACACCCTACTCTCAACTATCTACAGCCCAGGCACAGACCAAGGACTCACACATATTTATACTCACACATTTACATAATTGACATAATGCTGCCTCAATAAACATATAAAGCTCTGGAAAAAAAAAGAGACCACTTCAGTTTCTGAATCTGTTTCTCTGATTTTGCTATTTATAGGTTTATTTTTGAGTAAAATGATTGTTTAATTCTACAAACTACAGACATTTGTCCCACGTTCCAAATAAAAACATTGTCATTTAGAGCATTTATTTGCAGAAAGTGAGAAATGTCTGAAAAAACAACAAAGATGCAAAGATTTTTCAGACCTCAAATAATGCAAAGAAAACAAGTTCATATTCATTCATCAAGTTTTTATATTTGTTGGAGTGACCCTGATTTTGATAGATTATAGAACAGTTTTCATGCATCTTGGCATGTTCTCCTCCACCAGTCTTACACACTGCTTTTGGATAACTTTATACCACTCCTGGTGCAAAAATTCAAGCAGTTCAGCTTGGTTTGGTGGCTTGTGATGGAAACAACAGTTGTTACACAAGATCTGATCAGTCAGCTAAGACTAGCACTGGAGCTACTCGACTAATGTTGCTATCAAACACTAGAATTCAGTACTTTCCCAAATTCCTTTTCTTAATTTAAATAAACACCAAAACACTTCTGTCTACCTTCTGAAACTGCATTCAGGTGTTTATTTAAATCTGATTAATCAGTGCTTTTAAGGGAACAAAGTGACAAAATGTTTTTTTTTTAAGAAAAATATATATGTATTATAAAATATAATAATCTATGGACCCAATATGCCTAGATAACATGCAATATGCTATATCAGAAACACCTATTCAAGTTTTATTTTATTTATTAATTTATTCTAATTTCCAGAAGTGTTTAGAGTTAATAAAGAGTTTAGGCACTGAAAGTAGCCGGGCTCATAAATCCAGCAACACAGCCAGGCTGCTGCTTTTAAAATCCTTAATTCCCCAGAACAGGAATTGGGTTTGGGGGTATTTACAAGCTGCTGGATATCGTACGATTTGCCTGAAGTGAGCTCAGCCTCCCTAGGTGTTCCCTAAGTAGATCCTTAATGGGAACAGTGGTTCCAGTGCAGGTCAGAGCTTGCCTGTTGTTGGATTCATCAATAGCGTTGCTCACCTTCATAGTGAATATACAGTGGCTTTCAAAAGTATTCATTCCTCTTGAACTTTTTCACAATTTATTTATTAAATAAAAACCTGAAATGTGTGACGTTCAAAAGTATTCAGCCTCCTTTTTTCTAAAACCTCTAAAACCTTCTTTCTAAATCCAGTGCAATCAACTGCCTAGACCAGGGGTGTCCAAACTTTTTTTGTTGGGGGCCAGAAGGAGAAATATATTTGAAGTCACGGGCCACACTCTGTAATAAAACAAATAATGAAATATACCACTTTAAATAATACTTTTTTCCAGATTATTTCATTTACACACGATTTTACGTGACTTACTATCTTTATCTTTGACAATTTTGTGTAAACTAACAATTTTTCAAATTAATGTTTAATTTCATGATGTCTCCTAATATTAAACTCCTTAATTACGGAAACTTTTAGACTCTTTAGCCCGTTTTTCTGCGCTAGAAATGCGCACTCTCTCCACTTTTAGACTCTTTGGCCCGTTTTTCTGCGCTAGAAATGCACACTCTCTCCGCTTTTAGGCTCTTTGGCCCGTTTTTCTGCTCTAGAAATGCGCTTCCTCTCCGCTTTTAGACTCTTTTACCCCGTTTTTCTGCGCTAGAAATGCGGACCCTCTCCGCTTTTAGACTCTTTGGCCCGTTTCTGACACCTAGCGTTCAAACTTTGAATCTCACTTTATAAAAACCTGCTTAACAGCAGGCCAACTTTCATTCTATTTCTAAAATATCTCGGGCCGTAGTTTGGACACCCCTGGTCTAGACACTAATTTAGTTTAGTGTGTAAATGCACCTGTTCTGAGGCCTTAGTGGTTTGTTAGAGAACACTAGGTGAACAAACAGCATCATAAAAAACCAAGAAACTCCAGACAGGTCAGAGTGCAGAACTGTAAAGCAGGGTTCGGTTATAAAAACATCTCCCAAGCTTTAAGCATCGGTCATCCAAAAATAGAAATGTATTCTACACCTGCAAACCTACCAAGACATGGCCGTCCACCCAAACTGACAGACCAAGCAAGAAGAGCACCAATCAGAGAAGCGGCCAAGAGGCTCATGGTCACTCTGGAGGAGCTGCAGAAATCCACAGCTCACATTTTTTTTTATAATTCTTTTAACCAATCGTCAATCATCTGTATTGATGCTGTGCATGTTGAATGACCTTTCCTGTAAGCATGCTGGGAATTACTGACTAATTATTCTCGTATAAATAGCTTTGTATTCTGGATGTCATAAACTTTTCTAACAATTTATCCAAAACAGGCAATAAGCTTATCTGTTTTCTGTTGTGTGCCATCACTTGAACTTCGATGGTGTTGTTTTGTTTAGAAATTTAAAATAAACTGGATTCTGTCTGTACTGTTATCTGTTAATCTGTTAACCTAATCAGTCAACAGCTTTGAGTAGAAACAGTCTCCCCCTCGCTGTTGTTTTAGCCTGTTTAAACTGTAAACCAGTATTTCTTGAAATGGGCACTGGAGGACTGAAGACCCTGATTTAGTCTTAAATTTAATAGCGTAAAATTGGAGATTATGTCTTTAAATGTACCTATGCATTGCAAACGCACACATACAGCTTGTCTAGTCTCTGTTGTTGAGAAGTACTGCCAATAGAATAGGACTTCCTTGAGCAGATAACTATAAACCTATTGGCTCCATGTCTAGTACCAGGGAATAAACCCTCAGTATTGAGCTGTGGATCAGTGTTAGAACTGTGTTCTCTGGAATGATGAAGCTCTGTCCAATACTTTTGGGTGGGATGAGTTAGAGATAAAGTAGAGTGGTGATCATCCAATCCTCCATCCTGACCTCACAAACACGTTTGTCACTAAATGCAATCAAATCTTTACGGCAGTGCCCCTACAAACTGCTACAACTGCTGTCATGGTCTAAAATTGTATTTAAAAAAGTGCATCTATTTATTTTTATTATTTTTTTTTTTTACACCAAAACATCTCATAAATACTAATTTAATGCTCATTTCATGTTATAAAGTCTGGTAGATACATAGAAGATAAACCGAGCGCATAAGAAACTGATTTAAGAAAGGCAGTTTAAGTGTCGTTTCTTTAAAGCGGTTTATGATAGCTGCTGGGTATAGAATCCTGCTTTTCTTGGCTGGACTGGTTGAGTGGAACATATTTTAAAAAATGGAAGATGAAGTAAATCATATCTGTGCTCCAAAAACTACTGGAAATAAACACATAGTGCTTCCTGATATAGCCTGCCATAAAGGAGTAGTAAAGTTTTGTGTGGAAAATGCTGTGGAGTCTGTTTTTTCCCAGCCTTGCTGGTGAAGAATCAGAGGATTACATTGTTTAGTGTGTTTTAGTGCTTAAAATCACTTATCTCTCAGAACATCATGAAATTCTAGTCTAGCAAAAAACATCAGCAAAATTGCAGTCATTTACCCGTTCTCCCTCTCCACCCCCATCCAAAGCGTTACGTGGCTAACTGTTACTGACAACTCAAATTATCCTTCTCTGTTGAGATGGTTCACCATGTTCACTGTGTGATGTAAGTGAAAATTGTATTGTATAGATTGTGTGTTTTGTGGGAAGAGGCCACGCCTTCGCCAGACTAGAGGAACTGTTTTAAAAGGTTTCAAAAGGCCACCTCTTGAAAGTAGCCGGTTTGAAAGCCATATTCATTAGATGACATAAGTTCCCCACATCAGCCTCAGTGCTTTTTTTAAAGCTTTTGTCTGTTTTACTGCAGCAGACGGCCGTGCGGTTTGTGAATGAAGCTGTCTGATCTGCATCTTAGACCGGGGAATTACGCTGAATGCTTTACTGACGACTGTGCCCTTGGCCCGCATCCAAAACCAGTGTGTTTTACAGCGCGGCCTGCTTCTCTTTCCATCGCTAATCCGAAACAGGTGCAGGAGCGCTAGCGAGTAAAGCGAGAGAAAAACGTTAAAAGTTGAGTTGAGCCACCAGTCAGAGCTTTCTGAAGTGGGGATTGGTTCTCATGGACTGAATCCTGGAGAAAACTGGGTTCTTGCTTGGGAAATGTTTCATGTGCTTCTGTCGGATGTGTTAGTGAAGAATCCAGCACATAGTGTTACAGAGCTGTTTTCTGCCACTATATCTAAAAATCTAAATAGACATTGTGATTTAAAAGCGACATTTTAGATAAACAGACATGCGTTTTTCAAAATAATCTTTAATAATTAATTGAGAAAGTTTTTTGTTGCTTTAAAGAGGAGAATAAATCAGGAAAAGAAATAATACAGGAAAAGGAAAGTAGTATAATTAGAATTAATATATAATGCTTAATGTTTAAATATTTGGTATTATTATTATTGATGAGAACTATGTTCAAATGTGTTTCAGCAAACTAGGGGTGACCTGCAATAGTCGCAGATTCGACTATTTGATTCGGAGGACCCCTATTTGGCTATGAACCTCATAGTCGAATGTACCATTCTGACTGCATGGGGGTGCCCAAGGCTGCTGCTAAGCATTAATTGTTATATGAAATGTCTTTGTTTTTGTGGAGCGCACTTTATCCGTTCAACATCAACAAGTTGTTTTTTCTGGCACACAACCTTAAAAAAAATCCGAGGATCACAGGTGCTGTAGAACACGGGCTTTTCATATGTCATGAACCTTTTTTCTTTTTCTTTTTCTTTTTTTTTGACAAATCGTATCTAATTTTGCCAGGTAAGTCGAATTCTGCACGCGGTGGGTCTCGGCAAGTAGGCCTATAAACATTTTTGTTGTTGTTGTTTGCTTTTTAAACCCTGTTACTTGACCCTTACTTTAATTTATAATTTTTTGCTGTTGTGTGGCAAATTGTTTTTATACTTTCAGGCAGGCATATTTTATTTAAAGTTATTTTTATTTGAAGTTAGCCAACACATTTCCCAACTGAGAATTATTTTAAAGCTATCATGTTGCTAAATGAGAGATAAAGGCACATTTTGTTGTTTTAAAAGCCGTTTTATTCCTGTTTATTCCTGTTTTATTTATTCCTTTTTTCTGATGTTCGATATGCGCACTGCACTGAGGGTGACTCTTTTTTTTAACATTCTCTTAGTAAATTTCAGTAAATAAATAAATAAAAGCTAAATAAAGCCAACCTACCATGTTTATTCATTGATCTGAGTGTTTTAGGTTTTTTTATCCTTTGAAGTGGAAAAAAAGTCCAGAAGAGAACGGTGATCCCGTTTACGGTGCTCTAGGGGGAAAAAAAACTGATTCAACTATTAGTTGACTAAAGGAAAAATCTGACGAATCAGATTTGACTATGAAAATTCTTAGTTGAAGACACCTCCACAGCAAACTATATTTTAAATAATTAATCTAAGAATTAAGAAAAAAACTACTTACTTGTGATTGCTTGCTGTGTTGGATGCCACCCATGTCTTCATTCAGTGGGGAAACTATTGTGTTTGTTTGGGGACTTTTATTGACAGGTTTCCCTCCAAAATGGCAGGAGATGACATCAAAACACATCCTGTTCTGTGCTATTTAAGGCCATGCAAGCTGTTTTGTTTGAGTGCTGTTTTAGCTTATGGAAATATAACTGTCTGATTAGTTTTGTTAAGCAACTTTCAATGAAAGTTAAAGAGAAAATACATTGAAGGCATTGGTTACTGAAGATTAGAAGAAGGTATTGTGGACAGATGAATCCAAGTATAAGGACATTAGTGAGAAGATACCAACAATACCAATGCTGGAGGCAAGGTGATGGTCTTGGGATGTTCAGGAGGTGGGAAAATGGTATATTTATATAGTGAGGAAGAAACCTTGAAGAAGGAAGTCTACCACAAGATTGTGTAACGCCATGCGGTACCCTAAGGACAGCACTTGATTGGTGATAATTTTACCTGATGAAATGTCAATAACGTTACATAAATGATGCTGGCCACCAAGTTTACTAAAGATCTTGTGAAAGAAAAATGGTTAAATAACAGAAAATCATTGTTTTTTTTACGATAAAAGATCAGTATGACACTGTTTATTGCTGCCTCAGCTTAACAATCATTTCCGTACTTAAACTTGTAGATATGAGCTCTGCAGCATCATCACCCCTGTTTGCCCTTCAGCGTGTTCCTATATATGAGCCAGAGAGCATTTCTGCCAAATCCCTGTTGTTACGTTAAAACAGGCTAATTATGAATGGAATAATAGTAAAGCCAACTGTTAGCTTAGTTAGGATAATAAATGCTACTACATGATGATAATGCTGACAGTGCTACTACAGGGACACTTTTCAATAGATCTGTATTGTAGGAACAGAGCTGATGATGTGGCTGCTGACCCACACACCACTATTCCACTGAGAGCCTGTAATACAGAGACAGACAAAAAGAGAATAACTGAGGATTTAATCATCACTGCAGGAGACGTGGCCTCTTAACGCCGTCACTGAGTCACAGAGAGTCTGTTCCGACGTGCCTGCTGAGTCAAACTGCTGATTAATGTCACTTTTTCCACAATACTCACACATGTCCACGATAAACAGTTTAACATGATATTTTCTTCATGAACTGAGAAAAATGTGTTAGAGCAGGTAAAATACTTTTATTTATTAACATTAACATGAGTAAATTGTAAACCAAGTTACACTGTTTTACAGTAACACAAAGTCTGCATTAGATTAATGATGTATTTAAGCCACAGAAAATCATTCTAAGCACTGCAGTGATAAGCAGGGATTAGCAGTGATTAGCAAGGTGGTGGTGTATGAGGTGTTAGTGTTTGTTGTGCTGGTACGAGTGGATCAAATGCAGCAGTGCTGCTGGAGTTTTTAAACACCTCAGTGTTACTACTAACAGTCCACCATCAAGAAATTTTCAGCCAAAAGACTCCTGTGGGCATGGTCCAGTGGGAAGCGTTCTGTTGGAAGTGTCCTGTCAGTGAAGTCCTGTGGGCAGAATCATGTGGGTGGTGTTCTATTGCCAGTGTCCTGTGGGCAGGGTCCTGTGGACAGCATTCGGTGGGCAGATTTCTGTGAGTCCTAAGGGTGGTGTTTTGTGGGCAGAGTTCTCTGGGCAATGTCTTGTGGGCATTGTCTTTCAGGCATGGTTCTGTGGGCAGGATTCTCTAAGCAGTGTCCTGTCGGCAATGTCCTGCGGGCGGCACCCTGTGGGCAGCGGTTTGTGCAACAATTAACATTAGGGTGTTTTTTTTTTTGGGTTTTTTTCCAGAGTGCTGAGATTTACAACATCATTTTGAAACTCGATATAAAGTAATTCACATTATCCCTTTCCTTTTTTTCTGTAGTTTTTTTTTATTTAGCCGTTGTGTTCCATCTACTAAAATGCACTTCATATAAAAAGGATCATTCATGTTTTTTTTTGGAGACTTGGACTAGACTCAGTTTAGCAGGGCAGTGCAGACGCAGATATCTACTTTTAAAGTTTTTAGACTGAAAAAATATAGAGTGCACGCTACAATCTGGTTATCACAGGGTAGATACAGAGCGCGCTGCAGGAGGAGAAATGATAACAGTGTATTTAGAAAGGCTGGAACTGATTACAGACTGAAGGCCTGTGTCTGAGGAGTAAAAAGAACACGCATAGAAGCGAAAATGTAAGCTCGTGGATTCTAGTTTTTTTTAATTATTATTATATTTTGTTTTAATTAATTAAATTCAATCGTTAAATTCACAAAAAGCTAAACTGGTTCATGTTTAATATTCCTGGGTAGGTCAAGGTGTGTGATTGTATGTGTACGATTTACTAACATATTTAACTTTCTGAGAAACTACCTTTTAATAGTTGTAGGTTCTTTTGATATTGTAATTATTTGTTGGTGGTGGTGTTAGCGATCAGTGAAATCAGTGAATTTTCTCATTTTATTTGTCAAGTACTGTATTTTTCGCACTATAAGGCGCACTTATAATCCTTTAATTTCCCCAAAAATCGCCAGTGTGTCTTTTAATCCAGTGCATTTTATGTATATAATTTACCAGTATATAATTTTATGTATATAATTTACCAGGTTGTAAGAAGCAGTAAAGCCACTTTGTTGTTGTGCAGGAGTGGAGTTTCAGGGCAGTATCTCCAGCACCAAGGCTGATGCAGTATTAGCATTAGCCGCTAGCTAGGCTCTAGCGATTCTGCTCACAGGAATCGCCGTTCAAAGGCGAGTATTATCGGCCTGTAGCCTGCTGCTAACCCCAGTTAGCACTGCTGGAGCAACATTCGCATTAGCTGCTAACCGTACTCTTTAACAATTCATATGCGAGTATATCGTACCTAGCGGTTAGCCGCTAATGCTAATTCTGCTGCACCCAGCCTCATTGGTAATCTGAAAATTTAAGCTTAGGAGAGAAATCTGTGTGGATCAACATCCAGTGGTCATTTGACTAAAAGAGATTTTTTTTTTTTTAAGAATTACAGTTTTATTTAGTTTGCTTAGCTTTACTCAACTTTACCCCCAACCACCTCCACCCCCCCCCCCTTAAAGTTATACCAACACCCAGCTGCCAGACCTACTGAATTAAAAGGAAAACATGGTGACTCCCCTGTTCCTTCCCAGTGTTGCATAATGCACCATGTAATCCAGTGTGCCTTATGTGCACCAGAAAAAAAGATGTTTATTGACAGTGCACCTTATAATCCGGTGGGCCTTAGTGCGAAAAAGTTGGTTAATCATTTAATCTTCAATTTTCAAATGAATCTGATGGTTTAGTAAAATATTATTCCTATATCTCTTCTTAATGATAATATGACAAGAGTGTTGGTTCAGTTTCTCTAAAATAAATCACTGTAATGTAATTTCTTTGACAGGAGGGGGTAGCTCACAGAGCCATATTTTATAAGTGTGCATTAAAAATGTGTTTCCTTTTTTCCCATTAGCACTTTGTGCTGATTCTGTTCGGTTAGTGCTGATGCTTTGTGATTGTCTGATCATGCAGAATGCCACAGGCACATGCCTCAGGTTTCCACTCATGGAAAAAGTGAGCATGTGAGGTCACAGACTTGCAAATCACCGGTGATGTAAAATGCAGGGTGACGTCATGTGGGGTTAGAGTGTGTGGATTGTGCCGCGGCATTACATTTGGTTAAAATATTTTCTGACAGACAGAAGTAATCAGAGTTTTAGACCAAATTTAAAAATATTAAAAATAGAATTTCGTTTAAATCTTTAAGCAGACAGCAGCTTCCACAAAAAAAATCAAAAAGACATTTGTTAAATTAATCATGCTCTTGTACGAACAGGTCTTATTGATATGTTCACATTAAGTGTAGGCCACCTTCAAAAGTGCAGAAGTGGGACATTTAGAAGTTCAATATTTGTGTGTTATAAGATTTGGGTGATAAAGAGCCTCCTCAGCATCCTTTAAAATGCAAAATTTTCGTTATTTCCACATTATAAATAAGATTATGGCTAAAACGTTTATAAACAGCACTTGTGGTTATATTCAGTTCATTTTATCCTATATTAAAAAATACAAACTATTTACAGACCTGAGAATACATATTCAAATGGGTGTAAATCACAGCTATACTCCCCTAATGATAACATTACCAAACCTGCTTGATTAAAAGTAATCCCCTCTGAATAGTACTGAAGATGAGCAGAATATGTTGCATTATCTCAGACTGTTGTGTATTTGAAGTTGTGTTTGTCATGGCAACACGAGGGAGGCATGTTTAGGTATTGTTTGCTTTCTATCCAGTAATCTTCTCTTTCTGTTTATAGAACAGAGACTTTTCATCTCAGTCTGTTGTCATATAGATATATATATATAGGTTTGTTTGTGTGGTCGTTGTCATGTTTGTGTGTGTGTGGTTCTGTGTGGTTGTATGATGCACACATTTGGGTTTGTGGATTTTATATAAATATGCAGGAATAGATGTATTATATGTATTGTATGGATGTTTTGTATTTATCCTTGGTTCATATTTTCCGGAATTAAATAAACTGTAAAATGAAGTGGTAGAAACACTGCATGATTATTTGTTGTGCACACTCTCCCGTTATTGTCTGAGGTTTGTGTAAGGTCAGAACTGACCTTATATTATATTATATTATGTGTGGCTCTTCAGTAGAAGTGACCGGGCACAGGTCCTGTTGACCCCGGGTGACCCCTTCACTTTAAGCTGTCGTATCAGTCGCCTGCCTCACGTTTCCTCACACAGCCGGCCGCTCCTGCAGCAAAGCTTTCTCTACAAGGTCTAATTAATCCGCTCAGTTACTAATGATATACACTTAATATAATCTTACATAAAGCCAGTACTAATTATTCTGACTAAACCATCTAACTAAACAAAACTGAAATTATTAAAAAATAGCATTTTCTTTAATACTGTTTCAGGCCTGGTGCTGGAGAACTAAACTGAAACTCCTGTATAATGATGTACTACTGTGTCAGTAAAGACTGAGTGGCTTTACTGCTCCTTACAACCTGACTGGTAAAATTCATACATAAGACACACTGACGATGTGATGTACAGTTTTCAGAAATTGCTATAGAATCTTTATATTAAGATAATAAAAGATAATGTTTTGTTAATCCAACAGCTGGAAATGTGCAACGTTACAGCAGCATAGAAGACAGAACATATATATACTGTGTATATTACTAAAAGAAAATAGGTTAAAAATGAAAAACATAGTAAAAAATAGTAAAATATTATATATTTTAAAGAACTTTCAAAACGTTCTTTACTCTTGAATGAATGAAGTCCATAAATGGTCCTTTTTTTTCCCCAGAGTGAAAGTGCTAGTATTGTGTGTGAGATGGCTCTTCAGTCTTGTGCCAGCTTTTTTAGCTCAGTCAGAGTTACAATTAGAGAAAAGAATTAAGTAGTGTTTAAAAAAATAAAATCATCTGTACTTTCTGTACTGTAGCTTTTGCAACACATACTGATGTAAAATAATTATAGAACATAACAGCAGCTTTCATGGTTTCCTGGTCATCAGCCCCACAAATATGCAAAAATGTTACTACATACTGCACTTGAAATGTGGTCTGCATAAAATTAGAGATGTGCTGAATTCATGGCAACCGTTCAAAATCATTTAGCTGAAAATGGCAAGTAAAGCAGTTCAGGAGTTCGGTCACCTCAGTGAAAACACTTTTACTGATGGCACTGGCAGGAGCAAATAGCATTAATATAGATATAGATATATCCACTTGTCTATTTGTAAATGGTAGTTATATAATTGCTTTTTGAAGTAAGACTAAAGTATCTATAGGCTATTTAATGTATGAAATGTAAAAATAAAAAGTAAAAGTGGCAAAATGAATAAAAACCTGTATCAGTATTGAGCTTGAATTGAGTGTTAGTGCATTCCTAAATAAACATGATTCTTTAAACACCCGCTGCCGCTGGACCACTCGTCTGAACTGGTCTGTGATTGGTGAAGATGCTCACAGTCTTCAGTATCAGGAAAACAGTTAAAAACAGCTGTATTGAGTATATGTGTTGATGTGTTTGGACCATAGACTGTGTATAGCTGGACAGAGCATTGTCTCTCAAAAGTGAAGCCACCACAGGTCGGGCGCCCCCTGCTGTTCGGTTTCAGAAAGCTGTGTAACCCCACCCACCCCCATAGGTTTTAATGGCAAAACAGACAACTTTCAATCACGTTTTTTTTTTCTTCTAATATACTGTAATTCTACCTCCATTATTTAAATGCAACAGATAGTGTAACCTCTGCTTATATTGTCACATTTTTATATCCCCACAGAATTCATTTTTTTAAACGTTATTCAGCTCTATTTAAAAAGGTGTGGTTATTGTAAAAGGGCTGGGTTACACCTTGCCGGGGTGGGACCAATGACTGTATGGGTGGGACCATAGACTGTGTCAGCTCTGTGGAGGAAGCCCTCAGGGGCGGGGTTATTTAAATGAGTAGGCTGTCTCTCCACAGTCTTTCTCCCTCCTCTGGTCTCTACTGCGCAGACTCGAGTACAGGATCGCCAACATGGCGGAAGATTTAGGCTTCATTTTCATTAAATGAATGGGAACGGCGACACCGCGTCCATCTTTTTTACAGTCTCTGGTTTGGACTGAGCCAGAGATATATAAGGTTGAACTTGTTGATCTGTCAGGCTGAGCTGGGGCTCCTCGACACGCCGCTGCACGTTAGCCCGGGGCAGGTCCTGCGCTGCAGCTGAAGTCATTTTCCATGCTCTCGTGGGGATGGAGGTGTGGAGCGTGTGATTGCTCCGGGTGAATAATGGGTAACGTCTATTGACTGCACACCTGCAGGCCTGCCGTTCTGGCCTGTATAAAGGGGTGGGGCTGTTCCTGCATGCGGCGGGCGGGGAGTCAGGGTGTGAAGGGGTTGTGTGCACATGTGTGTTCTCATTTGTATAGGGAGGGAGCAGATGTGGGTTCTGCAGGTTTGAGATGATTTAGAAATGAATTGAATCAGTGTTTTAAATTAGTTGTTCAGAATGTCTGATTGTTGTTGTTTTTCTCAAAGGAGGCCGCATGCCCTGAAGCTGCATCGGTCACAGATTTAATGAAGTCATGATAACCTCCCCTGAAAGAATGAGCTCTGTCATCCAAGTGGCATTTTAAAGACACTTTAAAGCACTTTTCCTTGATGTGGAAAATGGAGAATACTTACGAACGATGCAGTTTTGTAAGCACTGGTGTGGGCTGAGTATGAGACAGGCCACATTCATCACCATTAATTTCCTCCATGATTTAGCAGTGTGTCAGGATTAATGTTGGATTTAAGTGCACGCTCTGTTTTTCAGGCTTGTTTTACACCTACAGAAGGTCTGTTTCCCTGCTGTGCCTTGTGACACGTTTCCCCTCCAGCTTTTCCAGTTGTTTTTCTTTACTCCGCTACCCTGCAGACTCCACTCCACAAAACCAACAAACTATTTTACAGAGATATTTACAGAGGAATTTCTGTAATGTAGAACTGTGCATTAGGAAAAAAATCATCTACATTGAGAAATATTGATGATCAGATAGAGATATAATTCTCATATATGAATTGATTCAAATACATATCTTTGATTTTACCAAATTGAAATCCTCTAGAATATAATCAAGAGGAAAATGGATGATCACAAGCCATCAAATCAAGCTGAACTGCTTGAATTTTTGCACCAGGAGTAAAGGCATAAAGTTATCCAAAAGCAGTGTGTAAGACTGGTGGAGGAGAACATGCCAAGACACTTTATGATCTTGTTTTCTTTGCATCACTAGAGGTCTAAATGCTCTGCATCTTTTTTGTTATTTTAGCCATTTCTCATTCTCTGCAAATAAATGCTCTAAATGACAATATTTTATTTGGAAATTGGGAAATGTTGTCTGTAGTGTAACAATGTTCATTTTACTCAAACATATACCTAAAAATAGCAAAATCAGAGAAACTCATTCAGAAACTGAAGTGATATCTTAATTTTTCCAGAGCTGTATATATAGTGGCGTAAAAAAGTATTTCTTTTATTTTTACATTTTTGTCATACCTACATTATTCAGATTATCAAACAAACTTTAATATTCGAAAAATATAACCTGATTAATATAAAAAACAACTTTTTAAATGATTATTTCATTTATTAAGGGGGGAAAAACTATCCAAACCAATCTATGTGAAAAGGTGTTTGCCCCCCATGAATTAACTGTGAATAATCACACTTTTTGGAAAGCTGATTTCAGTTTCACTACTAACCACAACCAGGCATGATTACTGCCAAACCTGTAGAATCAAGAAATCACTTAAATAGAACCTGTCTGACAACATGAAGCAGCTAAGATATCTTAAAAAGCAACGCATTTTGCTGTGATCTTAAAAGAAAAAGAAAAAAAAGTAATTTCTAAGAATTTGGGACTCCAGCAGACCACAGTTAGAGCTATTATTTACTAATGGAGAAAACATTAAAAAATGGTAAACCTTCCCAGGAGTGTCCGGCTGAATTAAATTATTCCAAAAGGGCATGAAGAACTCATCTAGGACTTAATAATAGAGAGAATAAAAAGGAAAAATAAATAAATACATACATACATTAAATTAAATTAAATAATTACCTTTGCGGTTCTGACAGCAGGGTTGGGCTACTTTCTATTAACTCACAACTGATGCTGGAGTATCCAGAGGGACAGAATTTATCTTATTACAGTACAACTCTGTAAAAATGACTTATTTTCTTATTCTCCAGGTTCTTTACTTTATACACATGTGGCAATGAGCAATATTAAAAGACTTTATTAATATTAAAGATGTGCATCAGAATTCTTGTCCATTTTGTCTATGTAGTAAATCGTTAAAATTATATTTTTATCTAAAAGTCTTTTGTAGTTCTCATACTTAACAAAAAGATTCCCATCTCTCATCAAAAAAGCTCAATAATCTTTAGGAAGATTGCACTTTTCTATTTTTTTTTATTTTATCTTAGCTGTTTAAACCTGTTGTAATATGCTCTTTAGACATGAAGTGTTTCCACTAACGCTATCAGAAATTACTTATGTATAAAAACTTATAAAATGTTATATTTGGCTACAAAGCAGACAAATATGAACAATGCGTATACATAGTTTATATTAGGCTGTTTTAAAGCCTGATATAACGTTCAGTGTGTGTGAGCTTAAAATGAATCCATTTTATATTTAGACATTTAATTGATTGACTCTATCTGCCGGATTCGATGTGGCAGCAGATATTGAATAAGTTCCTCTCTTTTCCTTTTTCCCCCAAAAACGACTGCCTTTCAATTGCCAGTAACAACTGAATGCACTTTGGTTCAGAGGAAAAATGAGCATGTCAGCTGTGCTTGACATTCTCAAGAAATTAGATTTTTTTTTCTTTTGACATTAAATATATTCCCTTGATCGCTGGAAAATTGTGAGGTTGGAACCGTTCGTACTCGTTTTCCACTCTGGATAGGCGGCTTGTCCGTTTCATTTTTCTGGTATGTCATTCAGCACTGAGTGATGGACAGCTGAGACTCTCTCACTCTTTACTGTGAACCCTGTATACCATCATCGTACCGGATATCAGCAGCATACAAAATAGGAATGCATGCAGTGCCTTTCTGATTAATGTCTATATTTAGTGTAAAGTTCAGCTTTCATACTTTCTTTACCCTTATTTCCCCACCACGCTCTCAATATCTCTCCAGAGTGTGTCTACAGCACACGATAACTCATCCCTCATCTCACCAGAGGTTTTCAGCTTCGTTTATCTAATTTGCCTGAACCGTGTATTTACTCTGAGTTTAAAGTGGCACTGACGGCAGCGTTTATCTCAGCGGTCTGAAGGGCAGGAGTAAATCAGAGCAGGCACTGACGTTCTCCCTCAGCCGCTCTTGATCTCCAGCTGCGGAGCTGCTCAGAACAAGGTGTGCTCTGTTGGGCCGTGTTTGGGTTCAGGTCTACTAACTTTAATGTGCGGAGCCTGAAGACGGAGTGTGAGGAGCACCACAGGGGTGATATCACCCTGAACATCATGCATAACATACTACTCCAGCTTGTTTACGATGCTGGAGGAGTCTCAGAGCAGCAGGTCCACTTCTCAGAACAGAGTTTCAGAGACTTTAGGGAAAAGCTGAAGCCAGGAAGCATTTTAAAGAAATGAATCTAATAAAAAACATGCTTGTAGGTTGATATGTCTGTATCTTAATATTTGCACTGCGTGTGAGTGAGGGCCAGTAACAGGAGTGAGGGCCAGTAACAGCAGGGAGGGCCAGTAACAGAATTGAGGACCAGTAACAGTAGTGAGGGCCAGTAACAACACAGAGTTCCAGTAACAGCAGTGAGTGCCAGTAACAGGAGTGAATGCCAGTAACAGGGCTGAGAGCCAGTAACATGACTGATTGCCAGTAACAGGACTGAGTGCCAGTAACAGAAGTGAGTTGCAGTAACAGACCTTCTTTTAAATCCAATTCTGTTTGGTTCATCATTTATCAATTTGTTTAATAAATTACATGATAATTAATTTGCCAGTAACAGAAGTGAGGACCAGTAACAGCACAGAGTTCCAGTAACAGCAGTGAGGGCCAGTAACAAGTGATAATACATGATAATAAATATCATGATTACATGATAATAAATTTGATTAATTTTAGGTTCGAGTCTTCTTGAAAAGCTAAAAAATGGCTTTTAGAAAAATACCAGTTATCAATTATTTACACAAGTCAACTTTCTTAAATAAAGACTTTCTTGGGTGAAAATCAAATAAATTAGTGATCTTGCTTTTAAACATGCTTTTTAAATGTCACATGAGTTCTGATAACAGGATAGTTGAATAGTTATTAGATTCATAAATACATGTGTAACTAGTTTAAAAAAGATTTTTTTTTTCAAAAGACACAATAAACAAATGGCACCCATTCTGTGGAATGGCCCACACACATAATATAATAAAACGTGTGCAGCACATTTATATGAATAACAAAAGCTGTGATTCACATACCAATGCTTTTTTAACCTTTAGTAATTTAATCTGATAAATTGTGTCCTATCACTGCCTAGTACAGTACAGTACTGTACAGTACGGGAGATAATGTGGAAAATGATCTGATTTGGTTACACGTGAAGGTGTTATCCTAGCTGTATAAACATTCAGCTTTCATAAAAGCTGCACTTAAGTAAAGTGCTGCTGAATAGCGAAAGTCTCATCTTTCAGGCTGTCAGCAGCTGGTTTTGAAGATGTGTGTCTGTTCTACAAAGCAAAACTTTCACCAGCACCAGCACCAGTACCAGTACCAGAACTGTCAGTGTGGAAAGTGAGCAGCATGTGTCGATCGAGCAGCAGCGTGGTGAATCCCTCTCCAGCAGAGATGATTTATTTGCTGTTTCCTGAAATAGTTTTTTGTTCTGTCTTACAGAAAGAGCAAATCTCAGTCCCAGCAGGGCACAAATACAGTCCCATCAGACACACACATAAACATCTCACCCCCCATCAGACCCCCCAGGTGGCGTCTCTCTCCGTGTGAGATGTGTTTGGAGGTCTGGTCGTGTGCTGGGTGTACAGTGGGCTGTGAGGGGATGATCTGTCCTTTTGTTATTCAGAGCTGCAGCTTGAATACATCAGTGAGAGCTGTAGCTTTCAGCCGTGTCAAAGGTCAGTCCAGTATGAAGTCATATCCCTTGTGAAGGAGCGGCTCGTGGGAACGCGCTCCTCCACAAAACCAAACGGCCTGTCCTTTACCCCAGCACTGCGCTTTTCCGCCTAATGCTAGCCACTGAGCATAACAAGCGAACACACTAATGCAACTGTAGCTCAGCTCTGTGGAGTGTAAAACGCTAGTTTCACTGTGTCCTACCTGGAGAGAAATGAGAACAGCACTTTATCTGAAGAGCTCCTGCTGCTGCTCCTCATTGCATAAGTGTTTTTATTCAAGTAAAATAGAAAAACGACAGGAAACCGCAATTATTCACTCAGAAAGAGGCGAATGGATGTTTATTGAATTATTTAAAAAGGAAGCAGTGTCGAAGTTGTTGGCTATTGGTCTATTGTTTCCATTCTTCAGCTGTTTTTCTGCAAATAGATTTCTTCATATATTGTGTAATCTTGTGGGACAACGTAAACCCAATAGTAATCAGAGCCTTAATTTAAAGCTTTAGTGTTTTATATTATATGTACTCCTAACAGTACACTAAGTCACAAACCCATATAAAAGGCCAGACATGCAAAAACAAAAAACCGTAATATACCATGAAACTGTCAGAATCTTGAAAAATATCATGATATACGCTTTTGTTAATACCGCCCAGCACTATCTGAGCACAAGTCTGACAATTGGGCCTTGGATGGACCTTTTTTATCAGCATATAGATCTACTGTTTAATGATGTATCTACTGTATAACTGCAGTTGGTTACATTGCTGCCTTTATTGCATGCATGTGTAGGGGTTGGGCAATGAAACTGAAACACCTGTAATTTTAGTGTGGGAGGTTTCATGGCTAAATTGGAGCAGCCTGGTGGCCAATCTTCATTAATTGCACATTGCACCAGTAAGAGCAGGGTGTGAAGGTTCAATTAGCAGGGTAAGAGCACAGTTTTGCTCAAAATATTGCAATGCACGCAACATTATGGGTGACATACCAGACTTCAAAAGAGGACAAATAGTTGGTCCACATCTTGCTGACGCATCTGTGACCAAGACAGCAAGTCTTTGTGATGTATCAAGAGCCACGGTATCCAGGGTAATGTCAGCGTACCACCAAGAAGGACGAACCACATCCAACAGGATTAACTGTGGACTCAAAAGGAAACTTTCTGAAAGGGATGTTCAGGTACTAACCCGGATTGTATCCAAAAAACATAAAACCACGGCTGCTCAAATCACAGCAGAATTCAATGTGCACCTCAACTCTCCTGTTTCCACCAGAACTGTCTGTGGGGACAACACATTTTTGTAGTCTAAAACCAGGTGTTTCAGTTTCATAGTCCAACCCCTGTACGTGTTAAGATGGGATTATCATTACATTACATTACATTACATTACATTACATTACATTACATTTGGCAGACGCTTTTGTCCAAAGCGACTTACAATAGTCAAGTACAATGTAAAATAAGTTTAAAGGTAAAACATCTTTTTCAGTCCATGTTTCTACTTAACCTGGCAGTAGTAGTAGTAGTAGTAGAAGTAGTAGTAGTAGAGTGTATATAATATATATGTGTATGGGGAGGTCCATTTAAAGTGTAGTCTAGGTGCCCCAATCACCTTAATCCACCACTGATCACTGATCAGTGAAGCTAAAATACAGGGGAGATGGTCATAATGTTATACTTAATCTTTGTATATTGCCTTGCTTACAGTATTTCAATATATTGTGATAAATTGAATTTACACAGCCACAGTGTGAGTAAGATTAGTGTATCATCAGTGGATGTGAAGAGCTCAGAGTGTGGTTAGGTAGGATGTTGTTGTTGTTGGGGGGGGGGGGGAGGGGGGTTAGTATGTGTTCACCTACCCTCAGTTGAGTTCCTCTGGCCTCATGGTTCAGTGACACGGCTCTGGCCTTCTGTGCCGAGAGGCTGAGAGGAGGCGATGGGAGCAGGACCGCCTCCCTGAGGAGGAGGAGGTGCACAGTGTGCGCTCATTGCACTTGAAAGGGACCCTTGTTTGTTTTGGCCTGTCTTAGCCTGTGTGCTTTGAGGGAGACTACAAAAACACTCTTCATCATCAGGCCACACTGAGAAACGCTCGGCCTCGGCTCCTCTCTGATCTCCTCTTTCTGCTTATACTCTTTTTTTAATCTGATCTGACCTCTGTTTGATCAGAGCCACACTCTGAATATAAAGCTTCAATAGAAAGTTATTGAAAAAAAAACATGAATCAGTTTTTGAACTATTTATATTTTGATTTTTTTTTTATTCTTTATACTCTGAAACCCCATTTATAGAAATGTAAAACCTCTGAATGACCTGTTCAGCAGTATAGAGCTTTAATCATGTAGATCAGGGGTGTCCAAACTTTTTTTGTTGGTAGGAGAAATATATTTGAATTTACGGGCCACAGACTCTGTAATAAAACAAATAATGAAATATAACACTTTAAATAATAAATTTTTCCTGATTATTTCATTTACACACCATTTTACTTGACTTACTATCTTTATCTTTGACAGTGTTGTGTAAACTAAGATTTTTCAAATTGATGTTTCATTTCATGATGTTTCTTAATATTAAACTCCTTAATTACGGCAACTTTTAGACTCTTTGGCCCGTTTTTCTGCGCTAGAAATGCACACCCTCTCCGCTTTTAGACTCTTTGGCCTGTTTTTCTGCGCTAGAAATGCACACTCTCTCCGTTTTTAGACTCTTTGGCCCATTTTTCTGTGCTAGAAATGCGCACTCTCTCCGCTTTTAGACTCTTTGCTCCGTTTTTCTGCCCTAGAAATGCACACTCTCTCCGCTTTTAGACTCTTTGGCCCGTTTTTCTGCACTAGAAATGCGCACTCTCTCCGCTTTTAGACTATTTGGCCTGTTTTTCTGCACTAGAAATGCGCACCCTCTCTGCTTTTAGACTATTTTGCCCCGTTTTTCTGTGCTAGAAATGCGCACTCTCTCCGCTTTTAGACTCTTTGGTCCGTTTTCCTGCGCTAGAAATCTTTGAATCTTACATTATAAAAACCTGCTTACCTGCTGGAACCACGGTGCAACATGGGACAACAATGCAATATAGACAACAAATTGCAAATGTGCAACAAATTGTGCAACATACACAGTACAAAGAAATTAATCTAAGCGATTTAAATGTCTGTGTTTAGGAAGGAAAGAAAGCAGAAGTCTGAGAAGTCTGTTTAAAGAATTGGAAAAGAAAGCCATGTTGACCGTGTCACCTCTGCTTCTTAATTTAATTTCCATGTTAAACTTAATGTTTTAGGTGCTGCAGTTCTGGGCTGCGTTCAGAAGTTTCTGTTTTTTACTTCTTTCTTTCTCTCTCTTTCTCCTGGTCCACGCGGTGTAAACTACTCCCTTTATGATCCAGGCCTGCTACTCTTTTATGAGAGCTGTGAATCAGTTGTCATCATTGATCCGTCCTTGGGAATAGGTGGTGGAATGTGTTCAGGAGAGCGAGGTCCAGAAAGTGTTGTGATTTTTTCGCAGGATGAGTGACACAGTGTATCGTTAGTGCAGATTTTTGACTAATAGAATAAAACGCTACATTTGTGACTTACGCCTGCATTAAGGATACTCCAAACGTTCGACAACTGAAAAAAAAGTCACTTTCATTGTTTTAGCTAAATAAGTGGGAAGGCAGAATAATTTATACAAAACAATGGCTAATTAAGGCTTATTGCAGTGTTTTCTCTAATGTTAGGATTTAATCTCTCACCGACCCCTCTTTGCCTCCCCCCTGCCTCTGGCAGCAGGCAGTCAGCCAGCAGTGAGAGCAGTCAAACGGCAGGTTTAAGTTCATTTTTACGGATAAATAATACGATAAAATAAGCATCTACAGTTGCTTTCATGTGGTTTCTCATGATTTCTTTTTTCCTTGAGTTCATTTTACAGTCTGAGATTTCTGTTATTATTGTCAAAATGTTAGAAAAAGTGTAAATTGCGATATATAATTCAAATGTAAAAGCAAAAAGCAGATCCCTTTTACTTTAGTCACATTATGTTTAAAATGTTCTGTCTACAGTTTTATTTTAGAATAGTTTATTTGAAAAGCGAGACAAAATTTAAACTAGTTTATAAAGTGTTAAAATTAACCAAAAGTGTTGCATTCTGTATTTAACAAATTGTTTCATTTTGTTTGGTTTGTGCCAGATTTGTTCATTGTAGTGCCCCCACTAGTCTGCATTCTGTGTAGAATCACAGCAAGAGTTAAACCTGCTTCACCTATCGAGTAAATGGACTGTAGCCAATTTCTAGCTTTTCACCAGTGAGCAGATTTTCGTGGTCTTCACTGAATTTTTAAAAAATGATGCGCTTAATACATTCCATACTAACTTCATACTAACACAGGCCCTGATGTAATCAGCACATATTACTGTATATTATATTGTATAATGTGTGTTTGATATGACTCTATTTTAGTTATTTTAAAGGCACTGATATATACAGCTCTGAAAAAAAAAAATAAGAAACTACTTCAAATGATTTTCTTTGATTTTACCAAATTGAAAATCTCTGGAATATACTCAAGAGGAAGATGGATGATCACAAGCCTTCAAAGCACGCAGAACTGCTTGAATTGTTGCACCAGGAGCGGCATAAAGTTATCCAAAAGCAGTGTGCAAGACTGGTGAAGGATAACATTTCTGTGCATTGTTTGAGGTCTGAAAGCTCTGCATCTTTTTGTTATTTTAGCCATTTCTTATTTTCTGCAAATAAATGCTCTAAATGACAATATTTGTATTTGGAATTTGGGAGAAATGTTGTCTGTAGTTTATAGATAAAACAACAATGATCATTTACTCAGACATATACCTATAAATAGCAAAATCCGAGAAAATGATTCAGAAACTGAAGTGGTCTCTTAATGTTTGCAGAGCTATAGTAGTACGTTATGTGAGGAGAAGACGCTGTTTATTTCTATTAAAATGGGGATTAAAAAAAATGTATGTTAGTCCAACCGTGCAGTTTTTACCTCAAAGCTAATTTGCATAATGCTTGCTTGTGTATTTTGCCTAAAGCTTTTCCGAGGTGATAATTTCTGCACGTTACCGGTCGTTGTCTCACTCAGGAACTATGCACTCTCCAGACGAGTGATGCCAGGCAACAAAAGCTCAGTATCACTCAGCACAGTGGAAAATGTAGCAGCTCAGGAATCTCATCTGACAGTGTGGTGAGGCAAACGTGCAGAGCACAGCACATAGCCAGCAGCTCACTGCCACCAAACCTCCATTTGTTATTGTTTCCCATGTTCTGCAAACCCAGAGTAATACCTTCCATATTAAAGTGCAGGTCTTGTGCAGATCCGGAGAACCGCACCAGTCAGAGACTATTTCAGGGATTCTGAACAAAAAAAAAACACACAGAGACTAGACTTTTGTCATTTTCCACCATTTAAAGGCTAATGTGGTCGGTACCATGCAGCTCGACAATATTTCCATAGACATTTCCTTAGCTTACTTCGGATGCAGGGATTTTATTAAAGGTTTTATTATAAAAGGATATTGCCTGTTCTCCAGGTGAAATATCTGCTACAGGTCTGGGTAAAATCCTCTGTGATATTTAAGACATTAAATCAGTACTAAAGCTAAAGTACATATTGAGAACAGTCTAAGTATGCTGGAAATATACTAACAGATTCATGTACTTACTTAAAATTCATTAAAAGTACATAATTATTATGATTTCCTTAAATGTTTGAAAGTAAACTTTGATCATACTTTTTAAAAAGTACAATATAGTGTATTTTTAAAAAATAGACTACTATGAAGTATACTGTTAATTTCCCATAATTTAATATACTTCTAAAATACTTATTTCCAAATATACTTTTGTCCATTTTTATTAGTGTGTTAAAAAACAACTGTTACAGTATTTCATTTAAAGTACAATGTATCGTGTAACTTTTTAGAAATTAAATTAAATTACTACTACTAATTTATATAAGAATAAATTAAATTGTAACACTAAAAATTGTAGTGCAGGATATTAAAATATATATTTTTATACCTAACGAAGTATACTAGAAGTGTGCTACTTACAAAAGACAGGAACAAGAAGCATATTTGTACTCTAATGTAAATAGATCACATATATTTAACATAAAGTCTTAGTACATTTCTAATAACCCTGGTGTATAATAAATAGTGATACAGTTGTAATACTCATTAAATGTATTATAATTTTACTGTAAGCATATTTAAAATATGGGGTTACATACATGAATTAGTATAAATGTTTAAATATTACTTAAATATATTTAAAATAGTTTAATTTTAGTACAGTTAAGCACACTTAGCACAGTTTAAGTAAAACTTCTGTACTATTTTTATACAATTAAAGTATAATAAGTACAAAAAAGATGTTCAATTTTAGCACTCTTTAAATATACTGATTAATAATGTGTCTACAAGTACACTTTAGTGCAATATGTATACTTTAATCTACTTTTTTACTAGGGTAGTACAGCACTCTTTTTGTGTTTTTTGTGTTCAGGAAAGCGAGATCCAGAAGTGTTGTAATTTTTTTTTAGCAGGATGAGTGATGCAGTGTATCATATAATATGATTATAAAGTTAGGAACTACTGAACTACTGAAAATAAAACGTTATATCTGACGTACGTCTGCGTTAGGAATACTCTTTAATGTTTGACCACCGAAAATATAAAAAGCACTTTCAGTTCAACTAAATATGTTAAAAGCAGAGTAATTTGTACCAAAAATGTCTAATTAAGGCTTATTGCAGTGTTTTTTCTAATGTTAGAATTTAATTGTACACTCTTCACTGACCCCTCCTTGCCTCCCCCGGCCTCTGGCAGCAGGCAGGTAGCATTTAGGTTTTAAACGGCAGGTTTAAGTTCTTTTTTTTTTTTTTTTTTTTTACAATCGCAAAAATAAAACGATAGAATAATCAGTCACCATTACTAATCACACTTTGTATTATTTTAGTCAACATAGAAAGTAGACATTTGTCTTTTTCCACCATTTATAGGCTAACGTGCTTAGTACCATGCACTCTCGACAATATTTCCATAGACGTTTCGTCAGCTTACTTTGGACACAAGGGTTTTATTTTATTTTAAATAAGTACTAAAGCTACAGTACTCATTAGTAAAAGACTTTTTTTTGTGTGTGTCTGACTATAAACTCACATAACCCAGAGCTGATTCAATCTAAATGATGTTATCATATAACTGTAAGTGTATAATTACAAATTAAGTTACATAGCTTATCTCTTTTATTCATTAAAAAAAATAACATTTTCTGTGATTTAAAACCCATGAAGTTTATCCTAACTCTGGAGGCTAAAGAGCAAAGCAGGCATACTCCACAGTGTAATGAGAAATAATGCCTTCTCTGAAATAAAGACTTGGACGGGTTGAGCTGGGTTGGGTGGAAAATTCAGGCCTCTAGAGGAACTCATGAGCTCATTGCTTTGGCAAGAACCTGCAGCTTCTTTCCAAGCGGAGCCGAACGAACAGTAGCCTGAACTGCATCCAGCGGGCTGTAGAATACCCTTTAGAACAGGCCACTGCTGACTGTAAGTTTAGTTATATATTTAATGTGTCAGATCAGGACTCAAAATGTTACTGGTCTGACTTGGTCTGACTCAGGATTATAATGCTGACCTAAGATGTATTTATTTCTGTGTTTTCCATCCTGCCAAACCTGACATCTCGCATTAACGTTCAGCAACTTTGTGGCATTGTACTCTGTAACCCATTTAAAATTGTGAGAATAGCATCTCTCTAATTGCTACTTTTGGTAAACAGCCTTGAAATGCAGCTTACTGCACTATTTAATTCTGTAGAACAAGGCTCACAGCAGTCAGATTAGTGTACAATCAAGTTATATAACTCTACCAACTCTACCATCTACATGCTTCTTTCACTTAGTGAAAAAGTCCTGTATTTCTCAGCTTGTCCAGAAATGCATGTGTAAAGCGTGTCCTTTAAGGTTAGTTCAAAACAAGAATTGTACTTGCTGACTAGGGGAGGGCAGGAGAAGAATAGGGCCAAGAGTACTCACACATAAGAAGCCAGTTTTACTGTCATAGACTTGTAGCCAGCCATTTAGCAGTATGCTGCTGAATTTCTTAAAACAACCATAAAACATAGCTTTATCATGCTTTACACAGGAATGTTCCTAAAGCTAAGACATGCTCAAATATTCTCGAAATGAGCTACACATTCTGAGCATAAGTCAAAGCATGTGAACTCAATCTTGAATAATTAATAAAGCAGTAATCATGTTGTCATTTATCACCATCTGACTGATGACTTCCTCATTAATGTCACATTTCATTTCTGACAGCTTAAAACGCAACTCTGAACCCCCTGATGAAAGCTGAGTACATCACTGTAAGCCTGCAGATACAGCACAGAGACTTCTCCTGAACTCGTGTTCTGTTCAGCTGACGTCCGTCTGTCCTGAACAACAGCGCTGTTGATTTAAATGCAGCGCAGTTATACAGGCCTGTGCTCCAGCCAGCGGACTAGCCAGCAGTGTTTTCCATCATTATGCTCTTATAAAACCCCTAATGAGGACATTAACTGCACTTATAGTCAGACACAGTTCTGTGCAGTGCAGCCTTTCCTGCCTGCTTCACCAACATTCAGATACAGAGAGACACAGAGAGATACACACAGAGGGAGAAGAATAATTAAAAAAAATAGGAGACCACAGAGTTTCTTTGATTTTACCAAATTGAAAACCTCTGGAATATAATCAAGAGGAAGATGGATGATCACAAGCCATCAAATCAAGCTGAACTGCTTGAATTTTTGCACCAGGAGTAAAGGCATAAAGTTATCCAAAAGCAGTGTGTAAGACGGGTGGAGAAGAACATGCCAAGATGCATGAAAACTGGTTAAAAACCAGGGTTATTCCACCAAATATGGATTTCTGAACTCTTTAAACTTTTTATTTGAAATTTGACAGAAATGTTGTCTGTAGTTTATAGAATAAAACAACAATGTTCATTTTACTTAAACATATACCTATAAGTAGTAAAATCAGAGAAATCGATTCAGAAACTGAAGTGGGAGAAAGAGATACAGAGAGAGAGAGAGAGACAGAGATGGTTACAAAGAGAGAGATACAGAGAGAAAGAGAAACAAAAAGAGAGTTTGTGTTTTTAAACTAGAGTGTTTTTTTTATTCCATCAGTATGTTTAGGCTGTCTGTCTGAGGTTAATTATTTTGCACTATAGATTACCAATATGAGTCAAAAGACCTGTTCAGTTGTATTTTAATGAAAAAAACAAGAAACAATATAAAACTTTTTTTTATTTTTATTGCTTTTTGCAGGTTTTGTTTGGTCAGTATTGAGGTCAGATGAAAGCACTCTTGATGTGACGAGTGTCAGACATTCCTACAGAGTTTTTCCGTCTCTGTGTGTACAGTAGAGCCTCAGAGCGTTTTCACTCCAGACACTTTAACTTGTGTTTGTTTATAATATGATTTTGACCTCCCAGAGCTTTACCCGCTCGGCTGAGTTCCTTCTGTGCAATGGACGATGGGTTCCGGAGGCTGTTTTTTCATTCTCTTCAGATCCTTATTAGTTTAACCACATGTAGCAATGAAAAAAAAATATATACATATACATGTCTTATATATAACATCTGTGAAATGTCAGATGTTGCAGAGGGAAAATCATGTTCAGCTCTCAGTTGAAATTAGTGTAAAAAGGTTTTCATTCATTAAGTTGTTTTGGGCATTTCTGTTGGATAATTAATTACCATTAATATGGTTGAGGAAAAATGTCAGTATGATCTGTGATTACAGTTTTTTGAGTTTGCTAAAGCCACATTTCTGGAACTATCACAATCCTATATACTCGCCTCTGAATGACAAAAGAGCTAGCACTTACCGCAGTTAGCGACTAATGCTAATGCTTCACAAGCAGTGCTAGCCGGGGTTAGCAACCGGCTACAGGTTGGTAATTTCCATCTGTAAAGGGCGAAAGAGCTAGCACTTACCACAGTTAGCGTCTAATGCTAATGCTTCACAAGCAGTGCTAGCCGGGGTTAGCAACCGGCTACAGGTTGGTAATTTCCATCTGTAAAGGGCGAAAGAGCTAGCACTTACCACAGTTAGCGTCTAATGCTAATGCTTCACAAGCAGTGCTAGCCGGGGTTAGCAACCGGCTACAGGTTGGTAATTTCCATCTGTAAAGGGCGAAAGAGCTAGCACTTACCACAGTTAGCGTCTAATGCTAATGCTTCACAAGCAGTGCTAGCCGGGGTTAGCAACCGGCTACAGGTTGGTAATTTCCATCTGTAAAGGGCAAAAGAGCTAGTGCTTAGCGCAGGTAGCAGCTAAAGCTAATGCTGCTCCAGCAGTGCATTTGAAGCCACTTGTGATTACAGTTTTTCTCTTTTTCACAGCTGCCCAAACCACACACACAACTTGCTGAATATCTTACACTTTTAGGTAGAGCTGGGCGATATGGCCCAAAAAATAAATCTTCGATTAAAAAAAATAAATAAATCAGATTTTCGATTTAAATCGATTTTTTCCCCCACTAAAAATCAAATTAAAGATGATAAAGAAATGGTTAAAAACTAGTTTTTATTTATTTAGTTTTCACTTAAATGTCCCCTTTGTGGTTAAAATGCAACCAGAAACAAGCAAAAAAATAACAATTGTGAACAGTGAGAACATCTAGTAACTTTTTGAAAGTTTTCTCCAACATAGTTTAGGTACTGACACAATGCACTCTCGAATTTAAAAAAGAAATAAATAAACACACCCTCAAAAACAAATGGAAAGAAATAAAATGATGCCCTTTTTGATAAAACTTACAAAATAGAAAACAAGTACAATTTAATATGCTATTAAGTAAAGACTTTTGGGCTTAATTTGCAAAACAAAGCTTTTAAATAAGTGCCAGTGTTCTATAAAATGAGATGATCTTTTCTCATGAATATGAAACAAATCATAAACTGTAGTGCATACAGAACCTGGTACACAGTTGGAAGACAGTTGACAGGGACAGTTGCTTGTTTTTGGATGGTGTGCTAGTGCTGCTGCTGCTGTGTTCATTCCTTTGGGAGCAGCACTTTTCCCACTCCGCTTCATTTAGAAGCAATCGGTTTAAACACAACTTACAGCGACGAACCTTTTTGATCTACGTTCGACGCCGCATAACCGAACCAACTCACGGATCTAGTTGCTCCGTTTTGGGCACAAGACCCGCCGTCATGTTGTGTGTGGGGGGGTGCACACACGAGAGAGAGGGGCGGGGGGTGTGCGCGGAAGGGAGGGAGGGAGAGAGGGGTGAGGGTGCATGCGGGAGAGAGGGGAGGGGCTAAGCTCACTCTGAAGTACGGGAGCCTACAGGGGGAGCATCTGTGGTAAAAATTAAAATTCAGAAAAAATCGATTTTCATAAAAACACATCGTCCTTTACTGTAAATTCGAATTAATCGATAAAATCGACTAAGTGCCCAGCTCTACTTTTAGGTAAAGCAAACACTTCATCCAAAGCTCTGTATACTCTAGCCAGAATGGTATTTTCGCATCCATGCTGCTTCAGCAGTTCTAGCCAGTGTTCGCAGCAGGCTACAGGTTGATCATTCTCACCTCTGACCGACGAAAGAGCAAGCGCTTAGCATGGTTAGCAGCTAACACTAATGCTGCTCCAGCAGTGCATTTGAAGCCACTTGTGATTACAGTTTTTACACACACAACACGCTGAATATCTAACACTTCTAAGTACAGCGAATACTTTACCCAAAGCCAGAATGGTATTTTCGCATCCATGCTGCTTCAGCAGTGCTAGTCGGTGTTAGCAGCAGGCTACAGGCCGGTAATACTCATCTGTAAAGGGCAAAAGAGCTAGCGCTTAGCACGGTTAGCAGCTAATGATAATACTCCTCCAGCAGTGCTAATCGGGGTTAGCAGCAGACTACAGGTCGGAAATACTCATCTGTAAAGGGCAAAAGAGCTAGCGCTCAGCATGGTTAGCAGCTAATGCTAATACTGCTCCAGCAGTACTAACCGGGGTTAGCAGCAGACTACATGCCGGTAACACTCATCTGTAATGGGCGAGAGCTATCGTTTAGCACAGTTAGCGACTAATGCTAATACTGCTCCAGCCTGGATGCTGGAGAAACTAACTGTACACTGTACTGCAGGCATCACAAATTCTTCTCATTCTACAGCTGACAGTGGGATCCCTAGCTGCTGTGCTGTGATTAATAAAAACACTTGGACTCAACACTCAGATTTGTTCCATGCTGCTTAGGGATCAACTTAAAATAACTTCATTGCGTTACAGACCGAGATTTACACAGCATTAACACCATTCCCAACCCAGCGACCCAGTTCTGCTGCTGATCTGAGATCAGCGCACTGTTTCACTGCTGAAACTGCTAGTTTAAACATGTTTTTCATCAGCTGTCTTTGATCACTTTTGATCTATTATCTCTTTTTAATGGAAGGAGGGGGTACAAAAAAAATCCCCTTCTAAAATACAGTTTCTAATTTTGGCCTCTGTACTTTTATTTCCGAGGTCAGTCTCCTTCCACACTGTTCAGATATTTATAGTGTAAAGGTTGTAAACCTCTCTGTGTCCTCAGTCACAAGTGATCCGATTTCCCTGATTGATATTAATATATCACAGCTGATGGATATCAATCACTGGTCTGTTTTAAGATTTATTAGTAAATAATGATCAGTTGAGTGGGAAGCTGTGTGGTTTAATATTGTTTATGCTTCGAAAAAACAAAGAAAAAAAAAACAAACCATTTTAGATATTAGATCGGGCCCAAAAAACTTAACCAACCCAGCCTGAGCCTGAGCCCGAGCCCAGATTTCACATTTTCACATTTTCTCCTCCAATTCAGTTAGTTTTAACTCGTTTTTAAAATGAGTTTGCTAGTTTTATTAGTTTTTACACATCACATCAAATAGATCAATCTGAGAAGCACATAAACAAACTAAAAAAACTCAATAAACTCTACAGGTTTCACTAATTTTCACCAAAATGATCAACTATGGGTGAGTAAAAGAGAGAGCAAGAGAGAAAGATAGATATTGAGAGATTTATCAGTTCATCCTCCTGCGTGGGGTGTTCAGGTGTATGAGCAACTCACAGGTAAAGGTATTCACAGCTGCTTCTCAGATGGACTTATAGCTGTGTGGAGTTTATTCCACATACTGTATCTCCTGTTTCACTACAAAACACGTGCTTTTATCTCCCTCGCGCTCATATTTTAATCCCATACAGAATTCAGCAGTTTCCTGCAGTGTTTTTTTTTTTTTGTTTGTTTTTTTTTGTCATTACTTCATGGCTAGCTTGAGCATTGTAAACAAGAACTAACACCACAGACCACGAGGTGCTGCTGTTGTGCCAAATCTGACTCCCCGCAAAATCCGACTCTGCTTCGCGAGCAGAATCGACACAACACTGCCCGCTGTAATACTGCTGGAGTGGAAACAAAGACATTAACAAAGACAAAAACGAAGGGTGTTCTGTCTGTAATTTTATTTATTTTTTGTTAGTTTTATAAACACACAATTAAATTCCAGTTAGTTAACGTTTTTTTTCTTTTAATTACCATTTCTATTAGTTCAGTTGACGAAAATGTTTTTTTCACCATTAGCTTTAGATCTTTCGTTCGTTTTCAATAATGATAATACTTGATTACTTAGCTACATTGTGATTATTACGCCAGAGCTTTATATAAAATAAAAAGAGCCCGTCTCGACCCGGCCCGAGGAAAGAGGTGGGAAATCTCGGCCCGACCCGGCCCAAGTTCAGGCAGAGAATCTAAGCTCTAATCCATTTTAAATTCTGCCTTATATTATATTAAAGGTCAAGGAGGCGCTTTCTTATAAAAGCATCAGAGGAGCACTACTGTAATTTCTGACCACTATAAGACGTGTGAACCTTCTAGTGTGGGAGTTAAGGGATGTTTATAGTATTTGGCTCCCTGATGGGGTAGAAATCCCTATAGATCCACTCCCACTTAATTCTAACAGAAGACAGAGGAAGATATCGCTGACAGGTTTTAGTTCAGCAGAAGAGATTATTGTTGATAGGTGGCTTCCCCCCCTGCGTAACTTAAATATACAAGACTGGTTATTCTAGCTACATGATACAGCAGTGACAGATCTGTTCACTACCAGAATCAACAAAACCATATCATTACTCCTAAGACCTGGAGGTGAATATGCTGGGATGTAATGGATGTAATGGTTAGCTGAAACTGAAATCAGTTTATGTATCTGAAAACTATATATTTACAGGTATTTAATTTATCTGTACATTCATGTCCATAACGTAAGTTAGGTGTATATTTTCAATTTTACATTATGTGTATGTATTTAGTTGTTTCTTTATACTAAGTGGGATCATATACCTAAGTTTTTTACTCACCTGTACACTTGTAATTATGTGATATAAACCCGAATGAATCGTTTTTTCTTTTTCTTTTTTTTTTACCTTATTTCCTTAAACTATATCAGTAATTATGTTGTTTTTTTATCGTTATCTAGTCTGTCTTTGTCCTGATGGTTTATGAAGGGATTTGAATGGTTAGCTGAAAGTCAGTTTGGCCAGTTCCTAGGTCAGGGTACAAACAGAGAAAGTCTAAATATATTATGTGTGTATTATATTTCAAATGGGCATAAACTCTGCAGTCTGTAGATGTCTCTGGCAGTAACAGTCGCTGGTTGTAGGGGCAGTAATGTGCTGGCAGAGCGAGGGAGCTATTCTTATTCAGGAGCAGCAATAGAGTTCAGTAGTTCAATTTTCACTTCTTTATCTATTTACCTTTCTCGTGGATGTGTTTAGAGATGAGGCACTAATGTCTCTTTTTACTTCATGGAAAAAGCAGCATATTTTTAAGTTGAGCTCCACAGTCATCCTGTTAAAACTACCAATCAGTTCTTCACTCAGTTCAGTCTGAATAAAGAAAAGCATCAGTTTTGTTAGGATATTCTAGAAATATCTCTCTCTTTCTCTGTCTCTCACTTTTTCTCTCTCTCACACACACACTATTTCTATCTCTCTCTCTATGTATCTCTTTCTCTCTCTTTCTCTCACTCTCTCTTTCAGTTCAGTTCAGTTCAGTGGTGCGTTATTGGCATTAATGTACACACTATTGCCAAATGAGTTCATAATAAAAGTAAACAGATATTAGGAAAAAAATAAATAAATAAATAGACACAGATTAGAGTAAAAATAATATGATTAAATATTTTTTATCAGTAAAGAATGTAAGGAAACATATGTCCACAAACACATTCAATTTAAAATAATAGATGCTTAAGAAATATAAGATATTACATAAACAAAAATAGCAATGAAACAATACATAAATGCAGTTATAAGTAATGATTGGTGGATTGACTCACTGGTTGTCCTTCAGATTGGGATATGCTAATAGGATCACTGATGTAAAAGTTTGTTTAGTGCTGAATATTTTATTGTGTGTTTGTGAGGGTTCTTTTTATATCTATTGCTTATATATTTGCTATGTTCTATGAGTGAGTTTTCCCATTGATTACTGGTTATGTTTTCCCCTGGTTTCCAGTTAGTGAGGATGTTTTTTGGCAATGGTTAGCGCCACCTAGAGCTTAGATCGGGCCCAAAAAATATCCAACCCGGCCCGAGCCCGTGCACGTTCTGCCCGAGCCCGCCCCATAAACTGGCTGTTTTCGGGCCGTTTGATTGAGCGAAATCTGTTCCGAATTATGTTAATTAACAGTGCAACATAGAAGCAAAGAACTATTATTTAATAAAAATATATTTTTTAAGAACAGCTGCACACAGCGCTACAGATCAAACGCAGACAAGTGTAGGAGCTCACGTGCACTCAGAGCTGCGTGATTATTACATTCTAACTGGTGCAACTTTCTTTAAACAGTTCAACTTGTAACTTACAAGGTTGTAATAGTTTTGAAATTTTCATTATAGTTTTATTTTATTTTGTTTTCACTTTCTCTTTTCCAGTTCAGTTAGTTTTAATTGGTTTTTAGAGTGGGTTTGCTAGTTTTTATAAGTTTTTACACATGACATCAGAGAGCTCAATCTGAGAAACACATGAACAAACTCAAAAACTCAATAAACTTTCGAGGTTTCACTAATTTTCATCACAATTATGAGTGAATAAGAGATTTATCAGTTCATTCTTCCACATGGGGTGTTCAGGTGTATGAGTTACTCACAGGTATTTATAGCTGTGTACTGTATCTTCTGTTTTACTACAGAACATGTGCTTTTATCTCACTGGCTCATATTCTAATCCCATACTGCAGCTTCCTCAGGGTTTTCTGTCGTTATTTCGCGGCTACCACGTGTCGCTCGCTGTTGCTGTTGTGCCGAATCTGACTCCCCGCAGAATGCAGCTCCGCTTCACGTGCAGAATCGGCACAACACCGCCTGCTGTAAAACTGCTGAAGTGGAAACAGCGCTTATAAATTCGGGCAGAAAATCTAAGCTCTAGCGCCACCAAAAGTGCTCTTTTTTCTCCTCGTGTAGGTTGATGAGGAAGAGGGGGTGGGCTGAGAAGTGGAGTTTGGTGATTTATGACTAATTGCCTGAAGTGTTTGTAGATTTGTATGTAGTTTAATAAACATTGTGTACCGATTTCAGTCTACTTATCCCATTATTAGGGCTGCCACGATTAGTCGACTAGTCACGATTATGTCGACTATTAAAATAGTCGACGACTAATTTAATAGTCGATTAGTCGTTTTTTTTTTTTTTCTTTGTTTTTCTCTCCAAACTGCTGCGACTGCCTTTCTGTACTGGACGCACATGCGCAGTAGTGGAAACTGGGGTAGGTAGTGGACGACATCTCAGGACATTATACAGACAGGCTCTGGTTTCATGGCTACCCCGCTACAGAACTCAAAAGTGTGGGATCACCAAGAAAATAAAAGTGAAACGCGTGCAATGCAATATCTGCAATGAAGAACTTGCCTTCCTCGGCAGCACAACCGCGATGCACGAGCACCTGAAAAGGAGGCATGTTGTGGCTGATTAAATGACGAAGAAGCTAAATTGCTATTTAGCTGCTAAAATTAGCGTAAACAGAGCATTAACTTAGTACTTAACTTACTCATCTTGATAGCTTTAAAACAGAGGTCACTAATAGGCGGACCGCGATCCGGATCCGGACCCAGACGTTGTCACAAATGCCGTCCCAAACCGATAAACTACAGAGAAGGATTTCATTCTGACAGTGGCTTCTGTTTTCAGTGCTTTTCGGTGCAGTAAACTCACAGATCAGTCATGTGTGGTGTAAAATCACCAAACGCTCTCCTCTGCCAATCAGATCTGTGCAGACCGCTGCCCTGTGTACGGTAATGTACACAATATCTGGACAGAGAGGCATTTTTTATTAATATACTTTTTTTTCATAATAGTTCAAACAACCTCACGGTTGAGATGTTTCATAAATGCCAGTGCCTTATCCTTATTTTGCACAGTTGTTTACACTTTATGCTAAACAGTAAAATAATTGTCTGTTACAACAAGCTGCATATTTCATTAAAGGTTTAATGAACTATAATTTTAATTGTTTTTATTTTTAGTTAGCATATAGCTGAAATCTAATGTTGGTTGTATAATAGCAGCTGCATTCTATTGTGATAAACTGTGTTTTATATTCAATTAACGTATGATCCGATTAGTCGACTAATCATAAAAAATAATCGGTGATTAGTCGACTATAATTATATAACTATATTAGTCGTTTGTGGCAGCCCTACCCATTATATATAGCTTTTGCCAAGTATAGTGTACTCTGTGAATGACTTTATATTGTATACAGTGAAGTTTAGTGTCGTTAGTTATGTTAAATGTGTTTTTGAGTATGTTTTGAGATATTGAGGAATTTTGAAATTGGAGCATTGCTATTTTAATATTGATATTGATGTTGTAGATATTCCAAAAATGGGTTAGTCTCAGTGCCATATCGAAACCATGCGAAATTAAAACCATGCTCTCATAAATGGCTTTTACAAAAGTAAAGTACTCCTAAGAATGTGTTCTATACAATCTGTAACAAGATTTGTTGTGAGTGAGAATAAACTCATCTAACTGACAATAAAAGGAATAATATTTTCTTGTTTTTGTTTTTATTCTGTTTCAGGTATTTACCTCTTTGATATGACCTACATTGACTCTGCCTACCCCGCCTCTGATAGCATCATAGAGACGGAGCAGAGGACCAATCAGATGAACAATCTTCTCCGTATCATCTCTGACCTTCAGATGTCCTGTAATTATGGTCAGTCTCATACATCCCATATAACGACAGTAACAGTATTATATTCAGTACACTGTAAATTAGCATTCTGACATTTTGATATAAACACAGTATTGTTTAAATCAGAATTACTGTACTTTGTCCAAGAGAGGGAGCTGTTGAGTTTCTGAGCTGCTGCCCTTTTTTCTTTGATATTGTTTGGAGCGTTCCACACTCTAAATTTAACATAATTATCAGGGAGTTTCACTGGAAGGGATTATGTTTAGTCCTGGATCAAGCTGCATTTAAGATTATATATTATTCTATGAGGAAAATATATTCTATGACTAGGCTTAATCCCTGGTGGGGAAACAGTTTCTGAATCAGTTTCTCTGGTTTTGCTATTTATTAGTATATGTTTGAGTAAAATGAACATTGTTGTTTTATTCTATAAACTACAGACAGCATTTCTCCCAAATTCCAAATAAAATTTTTGTCATTTAGAGCTTTTATTTGCAGAAAATGAGAAATTACTGAGATGCAGAGCATTCAGACCTCAAATAATGCAAAGAAAACAAGTTCATATTCATAAAGTTTCATAAAGAGTTCAGAAATCAATATTTGGTGGAATAACACTGGTTTTTAATCACAGTTTTCATGCATCTTGGCATGTTCTCCTCCACCAGTCTTACACACTGCTTTTGGATAACTTCATGCCTTTAGTCCTGGTGCAAAAATTCAAGCAGTTCAGCTTGGTTTAATGGCTTGAGAGCTGTATATGTTTTGTATTGATGATTAAGACAGTAATAATACTATAATAGTTTATATTTTAATGCCTATGAATATTTGTTTTATTTAACTTCCTCTAAATGTAAATATTTCAACTGAATTTATTAGTCATTTATGAGTTTTCTCTTATCCTAAACCCAGATCACCTGCTGACATTACCACACGTGCAGAAGTACTTGATGTCAGTGCGCTACATTGAGGAACTGCAGAAGTTCGTGGAGGATGACAATTACACGTAAGTGCTGTTGTTTGACTGTGCTTATCTTAGAATTTATAAGACATATGCATTCTTATTATTCCTTTGGTAAATCTGTATAAATTTATACACTATTAGGAGCAACATAATAAACCAAGGGGGCTATAGGTTAATTTGATTTGGCCACAAACTCCTAATATAAACTCAATAGGAGTTTAAACACATTCCCTTTTTGGACATAATAGCTTGTCTCAACGCTACTGATTACTCTGTTTATACTGTCATTACTGTCGTTTTTGTTGATTTAGTTGATTTCTTCAGATAACTTTTGTGTATTTATTAACTTAATTTATACATTATTTAGTAAAATGTATAAAATTTTATTGCAAGCTCATTATGTTTACGTGAGTTTGTGCAAATCATATTTATTGTCTTATAACAGAGTAGGGGTGGGCAATATTATATCGTATGCAATATATCGTGACACAGAAATATCATGATATTAAAAATCCATATCGTGATAATAGAGATGTTCTGTCTTAAATGTAGTTTATTATTTACTGTGAAGCTTTAGGTGTAATTATTGTATAATTGTTTTAGTTTGCAGTTTATATGCATGCACTAAATATTCTGCAATATTTTTTGCTGCATTATATTATTTTTTGCTATATTATTTATTTTGCCACATTATGATTAAGCTGTTATACACTTGTACTATATTCCTGAAATTAATTAATTATTTTTCTGTTTTCCTATATCGCCAAGTATATCGTTATCGCAAAAACACCCTGAAATATCGTGATATTATTTTAGAGCCGTATTGCCCACCCCTATAACAGAGTACAGGTGTACAGGTGAGTGAAAAACTTGGGTGCAGTTTCTCACTAGTGTGCAAAGAACAATATTTACAAAATAGAGTAGAATAAGTAAAAGAAAAGAAAATAGAAAATCTAAAGGCAGGTGTTATCTGCCTTGTGGGTTTATAAGCAGCTCATAAGCAAATGTGAGGCCTCATTATAACGTCAGATTGTTAATCCAATATCCTGTTTTTTCTCTTAGACTGTCTTTAAGGATCGAACCAGGGAACAGCTCACCTCGCCTGGTCTCTTCCAAAGAAGACCTTGGAGGTACTGAACAATTCACTTTTTTTTTTCTGTGTCTAAACCTGCAGAATCTCTCTGTGACTTTATGGATCATTAACAGATTGATGTGACTCAAATCTGATTTTTTGCTCAAAGTGACTCAGATCGGATTTTTTCAAGGGGGTGTGAATGTGCCAAGTCAATTTTTTTCAAATCAAATTTGAGTCACTTTCATATGTGGTCCTAAATCAGATACGTATTTGATCTGTGGACATGCAACATGAATGTGAACGGCCAAATCAGACTTTTTTTGGTCTTTTTTCTTTTACATATGCACTATGTGCTTCTCTCTTGGTGCAGCTGTGCAGCTATAGCTGCAAAAACAGCAAAAGCAAACCGCCTGGCCTTTTTCACCTCCTTCATTTCCACCTCCACCTCCTCTTTTTCACGCATCCATTTCCCTTAATAAAGCTACGAGTCGTCTCTCAAATATGAGTTTTTTTGTTGTTGGTGGTAAAGAATGCGACGTTTATACACGTATCAATGTGGGCATGTGAGGCATTTCAGGGACAAATTCGTTCACATTACACACAGATACAGATCACTTACATTAGTGAGTGTGAACCGTCAAAATCGGAGCAAAAATTGAGCAATGGAGCTTATAATGTGAACACAGCCTAAGTTTTTAATCAGCAGTACATCAGATTTTAATTAGAATGCATGTGTATTAGTAGTGTATTTTACTATAAGTTCCTTAACCGAAATCCAGGATGAATTAAACCCAGGTTGAATTAAATCCACCATGACTTCATTCATAAATGAGCTTTAAAGAGACTGTGTGGCCCTGACTCCTGGAGGTCCCTGGAGGAAACCTTTCTAAATTTGTGCAAGATGTGCGAGACCACGTAACATTATATTTTTATATCATTCTGTGATTGTAACTGTTATATAAATGAGGTAAAGTAATTAACCATGCTTCCTCTGTTTAGTTCAGATGGTTGAACTGAAGTCATGTCGAGGGCTTTATGGTAATAACAGCTGTGGTTACACTATATGACTGTACTTACGGGGTGGTCTGCGTGGATGGTGGTACTCGAGGAAGCTGGGCTCAGAGCTTCTGTGTTTTTTAGAAGCTCTGTGTTTTTTTCTGAAGCTTGACAGTGACATCATTGGTTACCTCCAATCAGAAGTGTGTGGCTCTGCATGTTTAATGTAGGGTTGTCAAGTTTAATTAGGTTTGATATGCGTGAAGGCCACTTTTCCAGCCTCTAAACTAGCAGGTCCTGTAATTTTCTCAATAGGACGAGACGGATTATGTTTTGTCATAATTAGGATTTAAACCATAAATGTTGGAAAATATGCTTTATGTGATGTAGCGGATTAATTTTAGTACACTTAAAAATATTGAAAATAACTGAACACAATGTCTCATCCAACAATTACAACAAAAAAAAAATGACATTGCCACAGAAGCAGGGGTGGGCGATATGGCTCTAAAATAATATCACGATATTTCAGGGTATTTGTGCGATAACGATATACTTGCCGATATAGGAAAACTAAAATAATTAATTAATTTCAGGAATATAGTATAATAGTATAACAGCATAATCATAATGTGGCAAAATAATTAATATAGCATAAAATAATATAATGCAGCAAATAATATCGCAGAATATTTAGTGCATGCATATAAACTGCAAACTAAAACAATTATACAATAAATACACCTAAAGCTTCACAGTAAATAATAGACTACTTTTAAGACAGAACAGCCCTATTATCACGATATGGATTTTTAGTATCACCATATTTCTGTCACACGATATATCGTATACGTTATAATATTGCCCACCCCTACTCAGAATGTGTTTTAATGTTCTAAATAGGGCCACGTAGGTAAGAAACAGTAAAGCAATATTATGAAACCACTAATTTGATTTTCAAATTCATGGTTCGGCCAGGATAAGATGCCCTTATTGCTGCTGTTTTCTTCGAGGAAGTATCACTTGCATCAGGATAGCAGAGGTCCTGTCAGGATTTTTTGGGGGGTAAAATGTTTGGTGCAACCCAAACACAGAATTTGAGCATGAGAACCCATACCTACTGTAAAGCATTTCTACAAAACACAGAAGATAAAACATCACACAGCTGAAAGAATTCTGCATGATGAAGTGGGCAAAACTTTGTTCCAGTCGACGTCAGTAGTCAGGTTATTCCAGCCAAAGGGGAAAATCTTCTAGGGTGCAGGGGGTCCTAAGTTTTTCTTAACAAGAAAATAAATCTGTGTTGATCATATACATTTTTATAAATTACTAGTAACTGCATACTTTTTTAAGCAATGTGTGTTTTTTTTGGTAGCTGCATACTTTTTGACACATTCTTTGCATTCTGATGGAAAGAACAAGGGCCCTATTTTAGCGATCTATAGCCCACTGTTCAGATGTGCTTTGCGAACATTGCTTTAGGGGCGTGTCCTGTGTCTTTGGTATCAGGAGGGATAAAAAAAATATGCCTTGTGCAGCTCCAAAAGCGCAAAATGCATGCATTAATTCTCGTAATTATTCATGGGTGTGGTTTGGGTATAACGTAAAATTAACCAATCAGTGTGCCAGTAGACATTCCCTTTAAGAGCCACACGCTCTGTGGCTTTGGTGTGTTCATATCTTAGGAGCACTGCACTGTGTGACTCAGCAGAGGAAACTGACCTGCATGTTCACATTCACGCTGTAAAGGTAGTCCAGCAGCTCATTTAAGGGAACAGCACTGTTATTTTATCCATTCTTTTGTTTATTGTTGATGTAAGATCTGGATTTGCAACACTGAGTAACTGACATTGGTTTCCTTTTTTTTTTTATTCATGGAAAGAGCACACAAGACATGGGGAGACACGGGGAAACTCCACCCAGATAGGGACTTGAACCCAAGACCCCAGTGCTGGGAGGCGAACGTGCTAACCACTAAGCCACCGTGCCGCCCTTTATTATATTTTATATTTTATATATTAATAAATGTAACCTGTTGATAAGAAACAAACACTAAAATATACCTTTATAGATGTGCATATTTCACATTCTTTGAACTTTTGAATAACTGACAGGCAGCGTAAGATGAAAGTGCGGTGGCAATGTGCTTAGATGTTTTTTAAATATTAAAAAAAATTTTGTCAGATAAATAATAGCGAGTTTCTACTAAGAAAAATGAGAGTTTATCCCAACCATGAGCTCAAACCATTTTCTTTTCCCTAACAGTCCTGAACTGAACATAATTATTAAGCATTTATGTATTTTTGTAAGTCACGTTGTGGCAGCAGTATCTCAGCTTTGTCTTTATTCCTGATCCGAGTGCTCTGTATGTTTAGAGACTCTGTTGTGCTGAAAGTGGTGGAAGCGTCCACATGCTAATTGGGAAGAAGTATCTGTTTCTGTTTAGTTTAGGACACACTGGATCCCCTATGGCCTCCAACACCCAGCCTATTAGATAGATAGATAGATAGATAGATAGATAGATAGATAGATAGATAGATAGATAGATAGATAGATAGATAGATAGATAGATAGATAGATAGATAGATAGATAGATAGATAGATAGATAGATAGATAGATAGATAGATAGAGATAGATAGATAGAGACAGACAGACAGACAGACAGACAGACAGACAGACAGACAGACAGATAGATACTTTTTTTATCCCGAAGGAAATTTAGGCATCCAGCAGCAACAACACAATACAATAAGAAACATACTCAGACAAATCAAAACACAGAAGAATAGAAAATATATAAGGCTATAAAAAAAAACAAAAAAAAAACTAACTATACAAGGTAAGGATCTATCTGTAAACGGAGCAGTGCAGTAGATGTTGCTAATGGTCATAAATAATTAAATAATTAACAGAGTAAAGTGCAATGACATCGATTACGAAAGTGACTGATTTGACATAGAAATATAATATAATATAAGTATGCATACGTTACAAGACAGTTCTAAAATGAGAATGTGAAAATGTGAATACCCAATCATGAGTAAGGTATACTTAAATGTAAGCGAGGTTGGGGAACTGTTAATATAAATAATTAAGTGGTTGAATAATGTCCAAGTGGTGTGCCTGGATTAAACTCAGTCGTCAGCAGCATCCCGTCCCCGATGGGAGGAGTTAAAGAGTCTGATGGCTCTCGGAATGAAGGATTTTCTGAGTCTGTCTGTTGTGCAGCTCTGTGACAGCAGTCTGCCACTGAACACACTCCTCTGCTTCATGATGGTGGTGTGAAGTGGGTGACTATCATTGTTCATGATAGAAAGCAGTTTATCCAAAGTCCTTCTCTCAGCTATTGTAACCAGAGAGTCCAGCTCCATTCCAACCACTGCCCCGGCCCTCCTGACCAGCTTGTCCAGCCGTGATACATCTCTCCTCTTCATGTTGCCTCCCCAGCACACCACAGCGTAGAAGAGAATGCTGGCCACGATTGATTGGTAGAACATCTGCAGAAGCTTCTTACAGATGTTAAAGGACCGCAGTCTCCTCACACCCTGTACACTCCTGTACAGGGTGTCTGTATTTGTTGACCAATCCAGTTTGTTGTCCAGCTGCAGACCAAGGTACTTGTAGGTCTTTACTGTCTCCACATCAACCCCCTCGATGGAGACTGGCTGCAAGGGTGGTCCAGACCTACGGAAGTCCACCACCATCTCCTTGGTCTTGGATATGTTCAACTGCAGTTGGTTCAGTCGGCACCAAGCAACAAAGTCATCCACCTGTCTCCTGTACTCCTCCTCCTGACCACCCTTCACACACCCAACGATGGCAGTGTCATCCGAGAATTTCTGCAGGTGGCACATCTCAGAGTTGTACTGGAAGTCTGATGTGTAGAGAGTGAAGAGGAAGGGGGAGAGCACAGTCCCCTGTGGTGCTCCAGTGCTACTGACCACAGTCTCCGATGTGCCGTCAGTGAGCCTCACGTACTGTGGTCTGCAGGTGAGGTAGTCTGTGATCCAGGACACCAGGTGAGGATCCACATTCATCTTCACCAGCTTGTCTCTGAGAAGTGGAGGCTGGATGGTGTTAAAAGCACTGGAGAAATCAAAAAACATGATTCTCACAGCACTACTCCCCTTGTCAAGATGAGAGTAGGTTCGGTGGAGGAGGTAGATGACTGCATCCTCAACACCAATCTTCTCCCGATATGCAAACTGGAGAGGGTCCAGTGCATGCTGTACCTGGGGTCTGAGGAGTGGGAGAAGCAGTCGTTCCATGGTCTTCATAATGTGCGAGGTCAAAGCTACCGGCCTGAAGTCATTGAGCTCACTGGGGCAAGGTTTCTTGGGAACAGGGACCAGGCACGACGTTTTCCACAATATTAAAGGCGGAGGGGGTTCGGAAATTCTGGGTAATTATCAGTGAACGCGTAATGGCTGCTGCGCCACAAACACGACTCTGGTTTTACTGTGGAATGGAAAAAAGCCTCAAATACGCCTGCAGGAACACGGGGACTTCGACAAACACGGATACTCTGTTTACTTTTCCTATGTTATTGTGCTTGTTGGCCAACAAATGATGTTACACCATTTATTAACCAGAATTTGTGGTTCTATCTCTAGTTCAGAAAACTCTTCTACCTTCTCTGATTTGGGTGCTGGATTATTCACAGCAGTGCGTGTGTGACGATCTCTTAACTATCATCTGGCAAAGAGTTAGAACTCTCTTAATTGGACACACATGGCATTAATGGGAGCATGTGTGCGTAATATTTCTGTGTCTGTGTTTGTGTGTTCCTTTTAGGACCCTCAGAAGAGTCAGTTTCAGCGATGTATAATCGGAGGCCGACGTGTCCTGATACTTCAGTCGTAGCTCATCTGCCCACCCCCCCTCCAGCCCGGCACAGGAAGAGCCACAGCCTGGGCAATAAGTGAGTTTTATACACATTTATCATATGTATCATCAACCCTGAGATCTGTACGCTTTACTCATATCATCATTTTTCACTGAGGCTGGTGCAGGGAGATACACAGTATACTGGTGTTGGTGTCACTATGCTTGTGACTACAGTAAAAATCCCTAGTGATGGTATTTTGCTGAATTTACTGAATTAAGTAAATTCAAATATTCAAAAAATGAGACCACTTCAGTCTCTGAATCAGTTTCTATGATTTTGCTATTTATAGGTATATGTTTGAGTAAAATGAACATTGTTGTTTTAATCTATAAACTACAGATAAAATTTCTCCCAAATTCCAAATTAAAATATTGTCATTTAGAGCAGTTATTTGCAGAAAATGAGAAATAACTAAAATAACAAAAAAGACGCTGAGGTTTCTGACCTTAAATAATACAAAGAAAATAAGTTCATATTTATAAAGTTTTAAGAGTTCAGAAATCAATATTTGGGGGAATAACCCTGGTTTTAATCACAGTTTTAATGTATCTTGGCATGTTCTCCTCCACCAGTCTTACACACTGCTTTTGGTTAACTTTATGCCACTCCTGATGCAAAAATTCAAGCAGTTTAGCAATCTGGTAAAATCCAGTGGCGTGCATTTAATACAGTGGGTACCCCCTTCTGCAACACCCCACCCCTGCTGACCTACACATAGATGAAAATTACATTAACTATCTTGACTTAGTTATATGAACCTAATACACATTCCACACAAAAATTCACCAGTCAGGTGGCCTTTTATTTTAAATTAGTTTCACATTGATGGGCAGCCTTTAAAAAGGCTTTTTAATATGATACGACACAATATCTGTTTCAGTTGCAATTCCATTATAGTTAGCTAAATATTCAACTAATCCAGCATTTGCCTTGTTTTATGACCAACCAATGCGAGCCCTTTCATCAGAGCTCTGAGAGGGAGTGAGACAGTCATGGCCACGCCCCCGTACTAAAAATCATAAATCTGATTGGTTAGATTCTCCTACAACTTTGCTAATAGACTCATTACTACACCCTTTAAAAAAAACAAAAGAAGGGGCACGCAGACACAAGAGGGCAGAAGCCATTTTAAAAGCGGAGTAATGCTTTGAATTAGTTGCTGTTTTTTTTGTTTTGTTTAGTTAATTTATAAAATATTTACTTATAGTTTACAATAGCTATAATATATATTTCCTATTGTCATCCCTTCCCTGAATGGTTAGAAGGACCTTACTGGACACCACTGGTAAAATCAAAGAAACTTTTTAAGTGGTCTCTTATTTTTGTCCAGGGCTGTGTATCCAGTATTGCTAAAAAAGAAATATTGCAAAAAAAATACACCAATATTTTCTTACAAGCTTATGTTATATCCTACATTATTTCCACATTGTTTCACCTAGCGAAGATGAGATTGTTTCCCAGGCCTGAGTTTCTGAGTCTCTCCTCTGCCTCTCGCAGTATGATGTGCCAGTTTGGAGTGGTGGAGAGTAAGAGTGCCACTTTCTCAGCGAAGGAGAAAGCCCGTCACCTGCTGGACGACAGCTTCTTAGAGTCCCACAGCCCAGTGAGGAACCACACGCACGACTCCGTCTTCACCAACGGCATCTCACTCGGTGCTTTGATTAATTCCTCTACACACTCGCACCATATCGTCTACTCTCACAAAGCCAGACACATACAGACTTACACCAGGAAAGCTTTTCATAATGTTACACACCATCAAATCAGAATTGAAGATTTTAAATAGATAGATAGATAGCTAGATAGATAGAGAGAGAGAGAGAGAGAGAGAGAGAGAGAGAGAGAGATACTTTATTTATCCCGAAGGAAATTTAGGCATCCAGCAGCAACAACACAATACAATAAGAAACATACTGTAAACAGAGCAGTGCAGTAGATGTTGCTAATGGTCATTAAATAATTAAATAATAATTAAAAGAGCAAAGTGCAATGTGCAATGACATTGATTACGAAAGTGACTGATGTGACTTGGAAATATAATATAAATATAAATATGCACACGTTAGAAGATAGTTCTAAAAAGAGAATGTGAAAATGTGAATACCCAATTATGAGTAAAGTGTACTTAAATGTAAGTGAGGTTGGGGAAGTGTTAGTGTAAATAATTAAGTGGTTGAATAAATGACTCAATCATGATGTGATTAAACATTCGATTTTCTTTTATTGTTACATAATCCCGCCATTTCTATGAGCTCAAAGGAAATTAGGTAAACTAACAATTGTAAATATAATCCTTATTTTTAACGATGCTGCATATTGTGGCCTTTTCTGGAAAGGTGGATGATCTCTACCAGTCTAATCTGGACTTTTTGTTCTTGTTTGTTACCAGTGGTTTGCATCTTTTGTATTTACATTCCTAAAGTTGTTTTTCTGCATCAAGAAAAAAAAAAAGAAAGAGTTAATTCATACTTGAGAAGAGGTTATATTCTCTGTGTGTCAGTTTAAATCATTGTGGGGAATAACTGTAGAACAAAAGGAGAACCGGCCTCACCCGGCTGTGAATCTGTCTATCAGTCATTTGTCCAGTTACTTTCCATGCTGTGAAGCGGAGCCTGCAGGAGTTTAATAAATCCTGTTACCTTAAGCTGAAACTTTACACTTTAGTCACATCTTCATTGTTTCATTTTAAAGCCACTGAGACTGTGTACAGATATGTGTGGACCCAAATGTAATGCTGCTTTAAAACAATTTAACCACTAAAACCATTTTCACCACTAGTGGGCAGCAATTTACAAAGCAAAATTCTCAGTAAAATGATCTCAAAAGATATATACCATATTAAAGGGCACATTTTCTAAGTGTAACATTTTTACACAATCATTACACAAAATAGGAAATAAGTTTCACAGTTTTCACTGCATTTATAGCACCTAACTTGTATGGAATGAGGCAGATTTAGTTACAGTTATATGTGGATTTTTTTCATGTGGATTTTTTTCTTTTTGGACATCATGTTTTACTCTTGTATTTTGCAGGCAGTCGGGAAAGCTCCTTTAGTGACGAGTTGGCAACAACTGTTGAAAGGTAACAAGTGCTTTCTTTTGTCTTTTTCTAGAGTCATTTATAAAGTAATGCTCACTGTAACTTTTTTCTTTCATACTATTTTAATAAAACACTGTTAGGCTAGGTCTCTTGCTGTTAACACCAAAGCATGAGAGGGTCATTGCTGAACTCTACAGATCATAAAGTAGGGGGTTACATTCTGAGCTGGTGGAGCTCAGTGTGGAGATGGTGAGTGAACTGGGGGCATGCAGTAGTGGTGTGTGTACTGTTTGTGGGCAGTGGTGACTCAGCGGTTAGAGCACCGGGCCGTAAACAACAAGGCTGTGGGTTGGGTATGCAGGTTTTTGTAATACTGTTGGGTGTGGTTGTGTGTGTGTGTGTATGTGTTTCAATGTACAAGTTTTAGAACTTGTTTAGTAATCCAGTAGCAGTGCTGTACTTTATTACTGCACTTCACCTGTCGGACCTCTAATTCTTCTCTTCCCTGCTGAAACTGAAACTTAAGCACAATTTATACTTCTAGGCACAAAAGTATAAATTTGCCTTAAGTCCACTATTAAGCTGAGCTAAAGGTGTTGCCATGTGGGTCAGCCAGACTTCTTCCTGAACCTGTTTTCTCCAGTTTCTTTTGGAGTACTCACTGCTCTCTGGCTTCATCTGTAATTTCTCTAAAGAATATACTTACCGTATTTTTCGCACTATAGGACAAAAAAACTTAAAATTGTCAGTGAGCCTTATAATCCGGGGTGCCTTATGTATGAAGTTTTCGTTTAGTTCACTCAGGGTTCCTCAGTTTAGCGCTATCAGCTGGTATTTACTAGTGCTAGGCAATGCTAACTGCAGCTAGTGCTACTGCTAACAGCAACTAGCACGAAATGGTCATCGCTGCAGAACCACAAGTCTGAGGGGCGGGGCTACATCTGATCCAACTCCTCCTATGTCGTGTTTTAATTGGTCCAAAGCAGATTATCCCCTAACCCTATGGCTAACCCTTACCTTAACCTCACCCCTTGGACTTATGGAATGAGTTGGATCAGATCCAGCCACACCCCTTGGTCTTGTGGTTCTGCAGCGAGAGGTATTCAGTTAGTACTGCGGCTGCTAAGAGCGGCTAGCAATGCTGCTAACCGTGCTAAAATACTGGAAATCTAAGCTTACCTCTAAATAAACAAAAGCGCTTTTCTCACCCAAATACACAGTTTTCAGGAGAGAATTATTTCTGTGAAGATTAACATCCAGCACTCATTTCACTTTAAAGGTTTTATGTTTTTTTTTTTTTTTTTTTTTTAAGAATTACAGTTTTGTTTACTTAGGCTCCTCCAGTGGCGAGACCTGCTAAAATTAGAAGGAAAACATGGTGACAGTCTTGTCCCTTACTTACTATTGCCACTTAATGTGCATCTTATAATCCAATGCACTCTATGTATGAAAGTAGACCAGAAAATAGACGTTCATTGAGACTTATAATCCAGTGTATGCGTAAAATACGGTATACTTTTAATAGTTACAGAGTTCTCTGTGTTTCTGTGTCTTTTTCTAGTTATTGTGATGGCAGTGTGAATGTGCTGTGTGTAAGTGTGTAAATTCTGCTGTAGAAAGTACAGTAACACAGTCAGTTCCAACAATGCTTCACTACAGACAAATGCTTTGGAAATTCTATTTGGTTTTTTTTAACATCCACTTCCAAAGCTCAGTTTATTTCTATTGCTATAGACCAGCTGTAAGCTGTTAACCTATGACTTGTTTCCTAAAAGAACCCGCTCTTTTTTACACAATGAACATTTTTCCAGGTTTAGGTTTTTTTTTTTTTTTTTTTTTTTCGATAAAAACATTTTTTTAATCATTTAGTTACCTGAAGAGTTTAAATGGCAAAAATAAACAGAACACCTGGGGGTGTTTTAAAACTTTTTGTCTGGTAGCGTAGGTGTTTTTTCCCTTCGATGATTGGGTGCAGTGTGTATTCTGTAGATCTTTATGTGAGCTAAGATCAGCCAGGGTTTAGCAGCTGTAATGCCAGCCTTTACGTTAGGTGGAGTTCAGATTTAGCAGATATAAAGGCATCATTCCTGCGTAACTCCCTGATCCCCCATGGATTTTAGTTTGGGAGTGATTGTAGTAGAGAGTCACTGATGGCTGTTTCAGTCAGCAGGACCTGCTGGCGTAGTGAGCTTGTGATCAACATGTAAACATAACCTAAAGCTGCATGTTGTTAAGCTACTGTCAAATAAGCTACAAAATATTTGAGTGTAATTGAGAAACTCATTTCAGGGGCCGTATGTACGCTACACTGGGCCCAAACTGGAGGGTTCCTGTACGCAACTCTCCCAGAAGCAGAAGCTATGTTTACAGGTATGCACTCACACTCCATCCTGCAGATGAATCGCCTTTAGTTCAAGTATGTTTTGTAGATGATTCACAGAACATCAGATTGTATTGTGTATATTGAGTTAATTGATGAATTGATTAATTGCATATAAAGTCATTGTTCTTTGTTTTGTTAATTGCTCATTTATTTCAACACTCTGTAGCTTCTCTGTATCCTATTGACATCACTGTTTGAAATTCTATCATTTTATACACTGCCTGGCCAACAAAAAAAAAAGGTCACACCTAATATTTGGTTGAGCCACCTTTAGCTTTGATTGCGACACGTATTCACATGGTTTTTAATAAGCTTCTGCAATGTCACAAGGTTAATTTCAAACCAGTGTTGCCAAGATCTTTCAGCATAGATGATGGTATAGTCTAACAAACCGCTGCTCAAAGCTTCTCCAGCACATCCCAAAGATTCTCAGTGAGGTGAAGATCTGGTGAACATTCCAGCCCCATGAATCCTGACATTGTTATCTTGGAATATGCCCATGTCATCAGAGAAAAAAAAACATTGAAGGAATAACCTGGTTTATATTCAGTATATTCAGGTAGTCATCTGACCTCATTCTTTCAGCACATACTGTTGCTGAACCTAAACCTGCCGACCAACTGCAGCATCCACCCCACATCATTTGTTTAGTTAAATCCAGGTTGAGTCTTTTTCTTTGGTCAGGCAGTGTAGATTTTGAATGCATTGATAGGCCTAAATTGCTTTTGTCCCAACTGTTTTAGAAAGTATGGCCGGATAAGAGTATCTGAATTACAACATTATTTGTGCCCAGCACCTGTACCTTACATTGTGTAAAAATGTCACTATGAATCAACCAATAGAAAGAAGTTTTTTTTTTTTTTACTATTATGTTTTTGTTCCCATTATGGAGATACATGTTTTTTTTTCTTTGGAAAGTGATGATAGTAATGTATAAAATATCTTTGGTCATACTGTTTGCAGTATGTATGTAATAAAAGCTAAAGTAAACGTTAGAAACACTGAAGTTGTTTTATTGTCATTTCAATACTGTCACAACTATTTCTGATTACAGTTTAAATATAATATAATCTGACAAATTGAAGTAGTTAAGCTAAATAAGAATACGTAACTTCTCCTTAAATTCTCCTTTTTATCTAGTGCCTCAGGAGCGATGTCCAGTTATGAGTGCAGCTCACTGAGCAGCATCACTATTGAAGGACCGCTGCGCAGGAAAACAGTGATGAAAGAAGGCAAAAAACCTACAGTAAGTCTCACGTTTATCCTCAGAGCACTGTACTGTACAATCTCCTTCACTTTACATACAAGTGCTTCATTCAGTCGATATTAAGAATTATTTTACTGTAATATTTATTCATTCATTCACTCAGTGAGTGTTGTGCTCTGGGTCGTTTTTCATTACTTACTTTTTTTATTCCAGCTTTCATCGTGGAAACGTTACTGGATTGTGCTTTCTGGTTCCACTCTGATCTACTTCAGCTCTAAAGCTTTAAGAGCAAATGAAAGAAGACATGTGAGTATCTGTACTTTCTGTAAGTTCTGATGTGCGTGTTCATTTATGTATTGCTCCCTTTTTGAGATCTTTTACGTGGTAACTGCTGTAGTTTGATATAACATTCTGTACATAGTGCTTAATAATTCACAACCAATACTGTGCAAAAGTTTTAGATTCCTGTATAAATTAATATTTTAAAGCTCCTTTTGTGAGCAATAAAAACACTAACATTAGTACATAATAAATAGTAAAATATATTAGAATAGAATACTAATAACATTCATATAGATTTATAGTGATTAAACACATCTATACAGCTCTCCTCAGGGAGTCTAATTTCATTTACAGTGTATCACAAAAGTGAGGAATCACTTGCAGCACAGTGACCAAGATCATCCAGGTCCACTCAGAACAGACCTCGCATGGTCGTCCAAAGAAGCTGAGTGCACGTGCTCAGCATTACGTCCAAATGCTGTCTTTGAAAGATAGGCGCAGAAGTGCTGTCAGCATTGCTGCAGAGATTGAAGAGGTGGGGTCAGCCTGTCAGTGCTCAGACCATACGCTGCTCACTACATCAAATTGGTCCACATTGCTGTCACCCCAGAAGGGAACCTCTTCTGGGGTCTGTACACAAAAAAGCCTGCAAACAGTTTGTTGAAGACAAAGAACATAGATTACTGGAACCATGTCCTATGCCATGGTGTAGGGCTGCATGCGTGCAGCAGGTGTTGGGGAGCTACATTTCATTAAGGGACACATGAGTTCCAAAATGTAATGTGAAACACTGAAGCAGAGCATGATCCCCTCCCTCCAGAAACTGGGAGACACAGGACAGTGTTCCAGCATTATAATGACCCCAAACACACCTCTAATACAGCCACTGCTTTATTGAAGAGGCTGAGGGTAAAGGTGATGGACTGGTCAAGCATGTCTTCAGACCTAAACCCAATAGAACATCTTTGGGGCATCCTCAAGCGGACAGTGGAGGAGCACATAGTTTAAAATATCCGCCAGCTCCGTAATGTCGTCATGGAGGAGAGGAAAAGCATTCCAGTGGCAACCTGTGAAGCTCTGGTCAACTCCATGCCCAGAAGAGTTAAGGCAGTTCTGGAAAATAATGGTGGCCACACAAAATATTGACGCTTCAGGAACTTTCACTAAAGGGTGTACTCACTTTTATGCCGGTGGTTTAGACATTAATGGCTGTATATTGAGTTATTTGGAGGGAAGAATAAATTTACACTGTTATATAAGCTGCACACAGACTGCTTTTCATTGTGTTAAAGTGTCATTTTGTCAGTGTTGTCCCACGAAAAGTTATACTTAAATATCTGCAGAAATGTGAGGGGTGTACTCCCTTTTGTGATACACTGTATTTAGTTCATATCAGTAGCTGGCTTGATGGTAAATCAGAGTGTAATGATGGTAAATCAGGTGAGCTGCTAATAGATTTGAACACTTTCTCTGGGGCACTTGTGTCTTCCAGTACAAATCCAGGCCGTGTAAGAAGATCTCATTAACAGGCTGGATAGTGGTGCTGCCAGATGACCCTGAGCATCCCAACATTTTCCAACTCAATGACCCTGATAAAGGTATTTACTGTGACTTAACATGTAATAAATACATCTCACCATCATCTGTTAAGTCTGTTAGGTCTGAATTAAAAGCTCTGTATCTCAAACGCCATGAAGATTTAGCTTTTTTGTATGTTTGTTTGAATTTTTTTTTTTTTTTTTTACTTATTTCTGAAAATGTTCAAATTTAATAAGAGACTTATTCTGGGCACAGGGAATGTTTACAAGTTCCAGACTGGATCTCGCTTCTCTGCAATCATCTGGCACAAGCACTTGGCTGAGGCCTGCAGGTGTATAAGACCACAGGTGAGATTTAAATGTGAAGCACGTTTGGATCAATGTATTTAAATGTAAAAAAAAAAAAAAAAAATACAGGAATAACTTTTTTCTTGTGTGTTGCAGATACCAGCCAACTTGATGTCTTTTGAATAGCTGCCAGATACAGAAGGACAAACTGAAGGGACCAGTCCTGAAATTGTACAGGAACAACTGAAGAAATGAACAATGTATGAAAAGTGTGAGACATTGCTCTGTACACTAACAATCCTGTTGATCAGGGTCCAGTATTTATTGGTTTTTGCATTGTGTTAATCAAGTGAGGGTTCTGTGCAATTTGGGGAAGCCTTTCTGAAAATGTGCCGAAGAAGAACAGGGGATACGTGTTCATCACTCCAACAGCCGAAGCATTGCTGCTCATGGAACAGAAAAGGAAACTCTTTCGTTGTTTTTGCTATGGGTTTGGCCATGGAACAACTGTGCTCTACTCGTACTGTGAAGCTGTCCAGATTTCATCAAATGAATTCACTTGTTTATATTTTAAATAGCTTCTCGTCTCCAGCAAAGGGGTGTACTGATTTCATCCACAGTGAATTTGTGAACTGTTAGACCACATTATAGTGTGGCTGCCATCTAAATATTATCAATGTTATTAACTAGTATACATGCATACTGCTCTGTGTGAAAAATCAAGTGTACAAAATGTTGTCTTATTTATCTGTTTCATGTGAACAAGTGCCAAAATTAGAATATTTGTATTATTCTCAATGTTATCATTATTTTTGACTCTGTGTGATGTTCTGTGAACTAAAACGAAGCACTTAGAAAGTTTAGAAAGTTTTAGAAAGTTTAGAAAGTTTTAGAAAGTTTAGAAAGTTCTAGAATGTATTCTGGAACAGTGAGATCCCAGTACCAAACCGAAAACAGGACATATGAAGTTTTCATATAAAGCATTTAATTGGAAATCCCTTTTTTTTTTTTTCTAATGAGCTGACCCCAGTTTTATTTATGGTAGTTTTGTTGGTAGTAGAGCGATCTGTGAAAAATGTGGGTTTAAAAAAAAAGCCCATTCCTATGTAAATGACTGTATATTGTAAAGTATTTTATTTTGTATGTTGTAGTAACACAATCATTGTGGTGAAACAAATAACACTGTTATCACTCCACCCCTCTTATTTCAGTGGATTTACAAAATACAGTATGTACTTTAAAAGAAAGACGGAGAAAGAGAGACTTTCTTTATTTAACTGTGAATCAAACAGAGAGCTGTAGCAACATGTTATTACTTTCTGTGACACAACATACAACCCATTTGTACAGATCTGGATCAGCGTATTATGTCGTATTATGTGTGCATCAGCATATTTTAAAACATGCTTATGACTAGCAGTATCAGATCCGACACTGTATGGAGGCATGACCTTTCTGTTACCTCTTTGTTTATTAGTATTTTAATAGATTTTACACTAAGGTCACAGCTAAATGGGGTATCTTTGGTTAAAGTGGCCACAGCAGTGCTTAATGTAATGACCGTTTCACTTTTGTGCACTTTTGTAATTAGATTTTTTTTACTCTGAATCATATTAGCAGAAAACATGTTTTTCAGTCTGTATTACACCCCTGTACTGATGTGCTAAAGAAGCGACTGTACGTGTTTGCTGCCTCCTGTTTTGAAGTGTTTTTTGTTTGTTAGTTGTTTTTTTATTGTCATCTACACACACACACACACACACACACACACACACACACACACATGTGACCAGTGCATCTAAATGTGAATGAAGGGATGAGCTTAGTAATACCTTGGTTATGTGTGTTTTCCTTAAAACTGGCAAATACTACAATACCAAATGTCCTTTCTTTACAGCAAATTTAATATCTCATGTTTGCACCATCATGCACTGTAAAGAAAAACTTAAAAAAATAAAGGCAACAGTTTTCATCCTTTGTTCTTTTAAGTAAATGTAAGCCACTTAAAATATACTTAAATAAATTATCACAGTATAACTAAAAACACAACATTATCTAAACGTTTTTCAACTCCTATTAACTCAAGATCTACTCAATTTTTTTAAATAAACATAACTTAATAAAGTTAAAATAAAGATCTATGAATTTTAGTTGTTGTAACATTTTTTTTTATTCTACCAACATAGAAAGATCCATGCAAACTGTAGCCTAATTTTTTTGCCTTTGTATTTCTTAAAATATAAGCCCCTTAATTAACACAGACATAAATACATTTAGACTTGAAAAACATCTGCATTTATTGAGATAAAATAAATAATCACAGTTCTCAACAGTTGTTACGTGACATGAACAGAGCAGTAAAAATCAGTTTTGACAAAATCAGTCAAAATAATAGCATGGGAGCTTATGCTCTGTTATCATTTTATTATACTCAGTTTATTTATCGATAAATAGTACCAAACGTGCTTAACTAAAGTCTCTTCATTGCATTTATCAGCATTGCAAAAACACCAACCGACAATCATGCCTAGTTCTTATACACACACTGAGCCTCCACACTAGCATTTAGCTATTAGCCTGCTAACACACTGCCTGTCCAGACCAGAGACTGTAAAAAAAGATGGACGCCGTGTTTCCGTTCCCATTCACTCAATGAAAATGAAGCCAAAATCTTCCGCCATGTTGGCGATCCTGAAACCCGATTCTGCGCAGTAGAGACCAGAGGAGGGAGAAAGACTGTGGATAGCAACCTACTCATTTGAATAACCCCGCCCCTGAGGGCTGCCTCTCGGTCGCATACTGCAGAGCGGAGCTGATGGTCTGTTATTGGTCCCGCCCATAAGCAGCCCTTTTACAATAACCACACCTTTTTAGAATAGAGCTGAATAACGTTTTAAAAACCGAATTCTGTGGGGATATAAAAATAAAATATAAAAATTCGACAATATAAGCAGAGGTTACACTAGCTGTTGCATTTAAATAATGGAGGTAGAATTACAGTATATTAGAAAAAAACGTGATTGAATGTTGTCTGTTTTGCCATTGAAACCTATGGGGATGGGTGGGGTTACACGGCTTTCTGAAACCGAACAGCAGGGGGCGCCCGACCTGTGGTGGCTTCACTTTTGAGAGACGATGCTATGTCCAGCTATATACAGTCTATGGTCCAGACTAGATAGCTAGCTAGATTAGTTAACTAAATCACCCTCAGTCCTTATCCACATATAAAGTCTCCACACTAGCATTTAGCCTGCTAACAACCTACCAGCTCACCAGAAACTCAAACATGAGCCAAACTAAACTACCAACCAACCCAGTAAGCTACTGCTAACTGGCTATCTAACCACTTTCAACACATGTCTACAATTACACCCTTAAAGTTTCACCTAGCCACAACAAGATCTGATTACTTCCAGACCTGTAGAATTAAGAAATCACTTAAATGCAACCTGTCTGACAACATGAAGGATAAGGAATCCAAAAACAGATGAGAAAACAAACCCATTTCTAAGGCTTTGGGACTCCAGCAGCCATGGAACATTGGTTAACCTTCCCAGGAGTGGCCGACCGACTGGAATTAATTAAAATGGGCACGAACAACTCATCCAGGAGGTCACAAAAGAACCCAGAACAACATTTAAAGAACTGCAGGTCTCACTTACCTCAGTTGGGAGAGTTCCAAGGCAAAAAACACTGCTAAACAAAAATAATACAAAGGCCCATCTCACATTTACCAAAAAACATCTTGATGATCCCCATGACTTTTTGTTTTTTCAATATTCTTTGGACTGAGGTAACAAAAATTGAACTTTTGTTTGTGTGTAACATTACATCTAGCGTAAAACTAACACATAAATTCAGAATAAGAACATCATACTGAAACTCAAACATGGTGGTGGTAGTGTGATGGCCTGGGGCTGCTTTGCTGCTTCAGGACCTGTACAAACTGGCTGTACTAGATGGAACCAGAATTCTGCTGTTTACGCAACAATCCACCCATCTGTTTGTGACCTTAAACTTAGGCGTACTTGGGTTCTGCAGCAGGACAATGATCCAAAGCACACAAGTTCACCTATGAACAGCATAAAAAAACTAAATGAAGGCTAAGTGTCTGATTGAGATGCTGTAGTATGATCTTAAATAGGCTATTCATGCCCAAAAATTTAACTGAATTACAACAATTCTGTAATGAAGAGTGAGACAAAATTTCCCCACAGAGACTCATTGCCACTCATTGGTAAAGGTTGATTGCAGTTGCGGCACAACCAAGTTATTAGGTTTAGGGGGGCAAACACTTTTTCACACAGAGCTAGATTGGGTTGAATCCTTTTTTTTTCCTTGAGGGTATAAACAGCAGACTAGTGGAAAATACAAATGACCTCTTGGCATAACCAGAAGCAGGTCACATAGGAAAGCCTACTGTTAATGCACACGGTGCAGATCTCATTCAGCACATGCTGGAAACACCACGCTGACAGCTTAGTGTTTCACTGCTGGATTTGATGAGTCATTTACTGGAAAGAAAACTGGGAATCTAGCCATGATCTACAGACCTCACCTGCTCTGGTGTAATCACTGCACTTAGAGTGTGTGTGTGTTAATATATATATATATATATATATATATATATATATATATATATATATATATATATATATACACACTACCGTTCAAAAGTTTGGGGTCACATTGAAACGTCCTTATTTTTGAAGGAAAAGCACTGTAATTTTCAATGAAGATAACTTTAAACTAGTCCTAACTTTAAACAAATACACTCTACATTGCTAATGTGGTAAATGACTATTCTAGCTGCAGATGTCTGGTTTTGGTGCAATATCTACATGGTGTATAGAGGCCCATTTCCAGCAACTATCACTCCAGTGTTCTAATGGTACAATGTGTTTGCTCATTGGCTCAGAAGGCTAATTGATGATTAGAAAACCCTTGTGCAATCATGTTCACACACCTGAAAACAGTCTAGCTCATTACAGAAGCTACAAAACTGACCTTCCTTTGAGCAGATTGAGTTTCTGGAGCATCACATTTGTGGGGTCAATTAAACGCTCAAAATGGCCAGAAAAAGAGAACTTTCATCTGAAACTCGACAGTCTATTCTTGTTCTTAAAAATGAAGGCTATTCCATGCGAGAAATTGCTAAGAAATTGAAGATTTCCTACAACGGTGTGTACTACTCCCTTCAGAGGACAGCACAAACAGGCTCTAACCAGAGTAGAAAAAGAAGTGGGAGGCCGCGTTGCACAACTAAGCAAGAAGATAAGTACATTAGAGTCTCTAGTTTGAGAAACAGACGCCTCACAGGTCCCCAACTGGCATCTTCATTAAATAGTACCCGCAAAACACCAGTGTCAACATCTACAGTGAAGAGGCGTAGGGCTTCAGGGCAGAGTGGCAAAGAAAAAGCCATATCTGAGACTGGCTAATAAAAGAAAAAGATTAAGATGGGCAAAAGAACACAGACATTGGACAGAGGAAGACTGGAAAAAAGTGTTGTGGATGGATGAATCCAAGTTTGAGGTGTTTGGATCACAAAGAAGAACGTTTGTGAGACGCAGAACAAATGAAAAGATGCTGGAAGAATGCCTGACGCCATCTGTTAAGCATGGTAGAGGTAATGTGATGGTCTGGGGTTGCTTTGGTGCTGGTAAGGTGGGAGATTTGTACAGGGTAAAAGGGATTCCGAATAAGGAAGGCTATCACTCCATTTTGCAACGCCATGCCATACCCAGTGGACAGCGCCTGATCGGAGTCAATTTCGTCCTACAACAGGACAATGACCCTAAACACACCTCCAAATTGTGCAAGAACTATTTACAGCAGAAGCAGGCAGCTGGTATTCTATTGGTAATGGAGTGGCCAGCGCAGTCACCAGATCTGAACCCCATTGAGCTGTTGTGGGAGCAGCTTGACCGTATGGTACGCCAGAAGTGCCCATCCAACCAATCCAACTTGTGGGAGCTGCCTCTAGAAGCGTGCGGTGCAATTTCTCCAGCTTACCTCAACAAATTAACAGCTAGAATGCCAAAGGTGTGCAATGCTGTAATTGCTGCAAATGGAGGATTCTTTGATGAAAGCAAAGTTTGATGTAAAAACAATGTTATTTCAAATACAAATCATTATTTCTAACCTTGTCAATGTCTTGACTCTATTTTCTATTCATTTCACAACGTATGGTGGTGAATAAGTGTGTACTTTTCATGGAAAACAAAATTGTTTGAGTGACCCCAAACTTTTGAACGGTAGTGTGTATATATATATATATATATATATATATATATATATATATATATATATATATATAGGTGCTGGTCAACGAATTAGAATAATTTGAAATAGTGCAATCATGAAATTCTTTGAATGCATTTTTTGTGCAGAAAGCAAATCAGGTGTTCACCGCACCTGTCCTACTCGTTAGACTAATCACAGAACTCGTTACCTGGAAAAAAATTTGCTCAGCTGAGCTTTCCAAAAGGCCCATTTAGGCCATTTAACTGTGACACTGTTGTTTTATTGAATTAGAATAATGGAGAAACCGTTTCATTGAATTAGAATAATTTTTATTATAATTACAATCATCACTTTCTCAGTATTTTGTGGCTGCCCCCTTGGCTTGTATGACTGCCTGAAGTCTCCGCGGCATCGATTTGACCAGCTTGTCGCAAGTTTCCGCACTCACAGCTTCCCAGGCAGTGGCGATCTTCTGCTTCAGTTGGTCCAGCGTAGTAGGCTTTCTGTCGCGAATTTTCCGCTTGACGATGGCCCAAAGGTTTTCAATGACATTGAGGTCAGGCGAGTTGGCCGGCCATGCCAAAACTTCAAGCTGTTTTTTAGTGAACCAATCTTTGGTCGACTTTGCCGCATGAGCCGGTGCAAGATCCTGTTGAAATATGAAGTCTTCATCGCCGAACTGTTCCTCAACAGTCGGAATCAGGAACGTTTCCAGAACATCTTGATATACGGCAGCATTGACAGTCTTCTTGAGGAAGCAGAGTTTCCCTACACCTCGAGCGGACATGCATCCCCAGACAATAACGCTCTGGGGAAACTTGACGGATCTTTTCACTCACTCGTGGTTGTAGGTTTTGCCACCACAACGCCAGACACGAGGACCTTGGTCACCGAAGGAGATGCAGAAGCGTGATTCGTCACTGAAGACCACTTTCTGCCAGTCTTCAGCAGTCCACTCGCCGTGTTCTTTGGCCCACTTCAGCCGTTTCTCCATTTGTTTCTTGTTCAGCATCGGTTTTACTGCTGGAACGCGAGATTTGAAGCCGAGTTCGCGCAGACGACGGTAAGTGGTTGATCTGGAGACGTCAGCGCCGGTCTGCTTGTTCCACAAGTCGGTGAGCTCGGAAGTGGACTTGAACCGGTTGCTGACTGCGATCTTTCTCAGCTGCTTGTTGTCTCGAGCAGAAGTTTTTCGGACGCCGGAACAGTTGGTGCGCTTGCTGCAGTTTTTCTTGAGAGCTTTGCAGACGGAAGACTGGCTGATGCCGAGCTGCTCAGCAATTTTAGTTTGGCTCAAGCCTTGTTGGCGAAGGGCTTGAATTTGAGCCACTATTCCGGTTGAGAGGTCGCGCTGCTGACCCATGATTGATTTTACAACTTAGAAATTCTACTCAACCCTGACTTTATACTGCACAGTGAACACTCTTCACAGAAAACAAAAATTTGAGCATTTATTCTAATTCAATGAAACGGTTTCTCCATTATTCTAATTTAAAATAAAACAACAGTGTCAGTTAAATGGCCTAAATGGGCCTTTTGGAAAGCTCAGCTGAGCAAATTTTTTTCCAGGTAACGAGTTCTGTGATTAGTCTAACGAGTAGGACAGGTGCGGTGAACACCTGATTTGCTTTCTGCACAAAAAATGCATTCAAAGAATTTCATGATTGCACTATTTCAAATTATTCTAATTCGTTGACCAGCACCTGTATATATATACACACACATAAACACACAGTGTGGGATTGTAATGCAATTCAGAAGGAAGATAAAAGTAGGAAAAACAAATTATTTTAAATATAGACTGATCTGAGTAATATTTATTGATGTACACATAGAGAAGTTGTAGTGTAATACTGCAACATGCCAGGTGTCTGTAGTTGTAGAGGTTCCTAATGGAATCCTGTGAAAATCCATTCCTACATGTTGTATGGTAGGAATGTTGTGTTTATAGAGCGTCCACTAGCATCACGCACATTTTCAGTCTCTTGAGAAAGCAAGATGAGTTATAATAGCACCCTAGTTTAAAACTTAGCTCAATATCTAGTTCTACACCTATCTCAACATACAGTTGAGCTCTAAACCTAGCACACCTAGCTTTACACCTCTCTCTACACCTAGTTCAAAACCTAGCTTAACATCTAATTCTACACCTGGCTCTACACCTACTTTAAAACCTAGATCTACACCTAGCACCACATCTAGCTATACACCTAGTTTAAAACCTAGCTCAATATCTAGTTTACACCTAGCTCAACATCTAGTTCTTATCTTAAACATATTTCTACATCTAGTTCTACACCTAGCTCTAAAACTAGGTCTGCACCTAATTTTAAACCTTGCTCTAAACCTAGCTCTACACCTAGCTTTAAACCTAGTTCTAAACCTATTTTTACACCTAAGTCTACATCTATTTCTACACCTAGCTCTGAATTTGGTTCTTAACCTAGTTCTACAACTAGTTCTATTCATAGTTCTACACCTAGCACTGCACTTAGTTTAAAACCTAGCTCAACATCTAGTTGAGCTCTAAACCTAGCACACCTAGCTTTACACCTCTCTCTACACCTGGTTCAAAACCTAGCTTAACATCTAGTTCTACACCTAGTTCTACACCTAGCTCTGAATTTGGTTCTTAACCTAGTTCTACAACTAATTATATTCATAATTATACACCTAGCTCTACACCTAGCACTGCACCTAGTTTAAAACCTAGCTCAACATCTAGTTGAGCTCTAAACCTAGCACACCTAGCTTTACACCTCTCTCTACACCTGGTTCTAAACCTAGTTTTAAACTTAATTCTACAACTAGCTCTAAACATAGCACCACACCTAGCTGCTCTTCTCCTAGCTCTACACCTAATTCTACACCTGGCTCTAAACCTAGCTGTAAACATATTACTACACCTAGCTTTAAGCCTAGTTATAAACCTATTTCTACATCTAGTTCTACACCTAGCTCTAAACCTATTTCTACACCTAGGTATACACCTATTTCTACACCTAGTTCTACACCTAGCTCTAAAACTAGGTCTACACCTAATTCTAAACCTTGCTATACACCTAGATCTACACCTAATTCTAACCCTAGTCCTTAGCCTTTTCCTACATCTAGGTCTACATCTAGTTTTAAACCTATTTCTACACCTAGCTCTACACCTAGTTCTAGAACTAGAGCCACACCTACAACAGGGAAAAAAATAAGGAGGCATAAATGCAATAATGCTTGATTAAATGTCCCAAGCAATGTGAAGATAGACTGCCATAGGAAAAGTAGAGACATTTATCCTGTATCCATATCTTCTTATTATTTATTTTTAACTCTTTTCAGTGCAATCTTAACAATGTATGGGGTTAAATGAACTCTGTGAGTTAATAAGGGGTTTTAAATAGTGAACTATTTTAAAGTTTTGGTGAGAAGAGTGTAGATCTTTATATAAACCCAGGAACATAGGAAGGTAAAATCAGCTTTGTGCGAGTTAAATGAACACTTGGTTATGTTTAGAATGCGGTACACTGTAAAACCCGATAAGTTGACTGAACTCAAAACTTTTGTCGTAACCGATTACCTAATAAATTTTAAGTTCATGTAAAATATTTTTTAAGTACAGTGAACTTAACAAATACATACACAAACATATTTAAAATTAATATTTTCCTGAACTTGTATTTAGTCTTCTTTCCGGTTTCATTCAACTATTTGTTTTAAATACACATAGAAAAGTAGATGAAAGAAAACAGTAAACAACTAAAAGTACTGAGAGCACCGCAAAAACACAGAGTTACTGCAGCTCAGTAAATGAGGCTTGTTCTACAGCCTACAACACAGAGAGCAAGTATTTAATAATAATCTGTGATCTACAAGTTTACCTAAGGTAGCCCCGGGTGAATCACTACACACTGATGGTGAGTGTCAGTAACTGTTGGACACACCCAGTATGCAAATAGATTGTGACAGAAGCCAATGGAAAAGAAGCTGTTAATGGCAACAGACTAAACTCAGTTATTATAAGTTGGTTCAACTCAAAGATCTCAGTTTTAATGTATATATGTGCCCACAACTCAAAAAAGTTGAGTATTGTTTAGAAATCTCCAATTTTGTGTAAAACAGACTTAATTTATTTGAGTTCAAACAACTTCTGGGTTTACAGTGTATGACTATATATGAATCTGAATGACAGCTCCAGGAAGCAGTTCTACAGTCCCCGTTTCTAACCTGTGCACACTCCTACACACAAAAATACAGCTTCACACACACTAATAACTAGATCTAAGGTTCTCGAATTTCACCGCTGTCTGCAGAGTCTCTTAAATTGCTGTCTAAATTTATTTCCTGGGTACTCTCTGTCTCAGCTGCACCACCGGGCACCCGCTCAGGCTCTAGGCCAGCTGGGGATCTGAAAGCTACAATACATTGAACTACAGCCATGGGAGGAATGTGCAAATATGCAATGACAGTAGCAGAGACCTGATCTGATCTCTATCTGTCTCCACTGGGTTCTGATCAAGGATGTGTTTTTATTCTTCTGGGATTCCAAAAGAAAGGAGAAATCTACACAGGTGAGTGGTGCAGATGATGCTGATTTGATTAATACTGCTAGTTTAGCCTTAACTTTACTTTAGCCAGGTACTTCAAACTGGCATACTGTTATATATTTTTGTTTACTTGTATGGTTGATTGTAAAACTGTATTTTTTTCATTTTTAAAAACCTCAGTAGCCCCTGGAACTATTACATTGTACCTATCGCAATCACAGTAACCAACGAATAATAACCCATTATTAATCAATGATGCCAGGAACCAATAGTGAACCAATAGTGAAGATGCATGGGTTACTATGTAAAACACCCAGTGTTTTTAAGTAACTGTAAGTATGAGATAATAATAAAATAAAATAAATATTTTCTACATGCTAAACATGAAATGTTAGTTAAAGAAAGCCTTTTGGAGACAAGTGTATTGTCTGTTTGTATGTGTTTAATATTAATATAATTGCACACAATTTTAACAAATGCTTATGGGCTAGACATATGTTATATATAAAAATAACAGCTTATTATCGATTAGTGATAATAGAAATCAGATTATTGGGGTCAGGTGGCGCGGAAGTGATGAGCAGCAGCACACACAAAACAAAAAAAAAACGTTTTTTTTATATATGAATATTGGTCAGCTGATCGAAAACCTTCAAATAAAATCAGATTATATCAGGAGGTGAGAATGTCTATAATTTTATATTTTTATTACTTGTGCTACTTTGATGGATTTGTTGCAGTTTATTTGAGTTTCAATTTAACTTGACATGTCATTAGTAACTAAGTTCTTTTTTAAGGCAAACCCGTATTATAAACCGGAGTAATAATTATGTAACTGATCGTATAATTGTATTTGCTGGTAAATGTATGTGAACTTGCAAGCAGAAGGGAAGAGTAAAATGCAACTTTAAGCAGATAAAAAAAACTCTTTACATGCAAGGTTTAATAAAGTGAGATTAGCGCGTCCGCTAAACTGTGCACCATTCGGACTCTGAGCTGTATTAAACTACAGTGTTATTCTACACACTTCCCTTTATCCCAGAGAGGAAACAGCCGTGATGTCGCGCGCAGTTGAGCCTTACATTTCCACATCCGCTGCTTCAAATCCAGACTTCCTAACACCACTTGTAATCAGTTTATTTTGAGTGTGTGTACAGTAGTGCATAAGAGTTTTGCACCTTTAGAAGTTTCTATATTTCTGTATAAAAATATGACCTAAAACATGTCCTGGTAGATAAAGAGAATCCAGTTAAACAAATAAGATAAAAATATTGTAATTTGTAATTTATTTAGGAAAATGATCAAATATTCCACATTTGTAAATGGTCTAAAAGTATGTGAACCTCTAGGACAGGGGTCGGCAATTAAGTTTGGCCGCGGGCCAGATTTATTCCAAGCCATTACATGGCGGGCCACAAGCACTTGGCGGTGGTGGGGGGGGGATTGGCGGGCGCGGAGGCGGGGGGGGGGGGGAGGCGGGGGATTGGCGGGCGCGGTGGCGGGAGGGCGCTCTTAAAATGACAAGCAGACATTCAAGTGGGCTGATGTGGGTGAAATCTGTGGACTGACCATTGGGGGCGCTATTAATGATATACCTGTTTGTTAAATAAAAAAAAACAAACGAATAAAAAAAAATAACAGAATAAAGAAGCTAGCAGTTATCTAACAGCCCGTGGCTCTATCAAAAAATCTTTAATACATTTTTCTGTTTTGGAAAATTAAGTTTCTAAATAAATATATAATGAAAGAGCATTTTTGAGACGGACAGTCCGATTTTTTTTTTCATTATAGTTCAACCTCACGGGCCAGATGTTTCTTGCTTGCGGGCCGCATCTGGCCCGCGGGCCGCCTATTGCCGACCTATGCTCTAGGATTAGCAGTTAGTGTAAAGGTGAAATTAGAGTCAGATGTTTTCAATCAATAATAATGCACATGGTTTAAAATTACAGATATATTTTATTTGTATTGTTTTCTGATATTAATGTCTATGAAGATGGATGCCTGTATAGCACCACTAGCTGTCGGCAAATTTCATTTGATTTTAAACGAAGTAAAATTATATATATATTTTTTATTTATTTAACTTTCATTGAATAACATTTTAGCTGCATTACATTACATACACTTAAAATTGCTGTGTATACTGCAGCGCAAGTATGTACTGCATATACAGATGGCATTTAAATTTTAAATGTAAAAAAAGTAATTATTGTATTATATTGCAAATGCAAAATGCTGCAACGTAGCTACACCATTTCCTTTTGGTTTTAGCGTTGCATGTAATGAAGCAGAAACAAAAATTATTACACAAAACATAAAAACTAATTAATGCATAACATGCAAAATTCAATACATTTGCATGCTTGCTGAAACCAAAGAACCAACTTTATGAAATGACAGTACGGGTGTAATGCCACCCACCCAGCACCATCCAATAACCACACAATCATCTCCCAATCACCACCCAATCACAATCCAATCATCTCCCAACCACTACCCAGTCACCTTCCAATCATCACCCAATCATCTTCCAATCAACATCCTACCACCACCCAATCACAGTCTAGTCACCACCCAATCACAATCCAATCATTACCAATCATCTCCCAATCACTATCCTACCACCAGCCCATCACCATCCAGTCACCACCCAATGACGATACAATCATCACCCAGTCATCTCCCAATCACTATCCTACCACACTCCAATCATTTCCCAATCACCACCCTACCACCACCCAATCACCATCCTACCACCATCCAGTCACTATCCAGTAACCACCCAATCCCATCCAATCCCAATCCAATCACCATCCGATCTTCACCCAATCACCACCACATCACCACCCCCTCACAATCCAATTACCACCCTATCACCACCCAATCATCACCTAATTATCTCCCAACCACTACCCAGTCACCTTCCAATTATCACCCATTCATCTCCCAATCACATCCTACTACCACCCAATCATCTTCCAGTCACCACCCAATCATCTTTCAATCATCATCCAATCATCTCCCAAACACAGTCCTACCACCACCCAATCACAATCTAATCATCACCCACTCATCTCCCAATCACATCCTATTACCACCCAATCATCTTCCAGTCACCACCCAATCATCTCATAAACACAGTCATGCCACCACCCAATCACCACCCTGCCACCACCCAATCACAGCAGAGGCACTGCGCACTCCTCTGTCAGTAAGAAAAAAGCATTTGTGAAACAGTAGTACGTTTTTTTGTTTTTTGTAGTTTAGGCTGAACTGCTCGAGCAGTGAATGATCTGCTGTATTGTTTATTTCTCCTGTTTCCTGAAGGGGGCGGGATTTGTGGAGTATCAGCGCTGCAGTTGATGAAACACCTCTCTCTGATTTTAGAGCGGAATAGAACAGCGCTGTATCCAGATGTTACAGGAGGAACAGCTGCAGAGGGGTGAGTTAACTCTGAATAATAACTGACTGAATACATATGGAGCACTGGATACAGACCGTCAGTTTATTTTAAAATGTTATTAATCTTAAAGGGAAGCAGGGAGTGACCAGACCTCGTATCTCTCCTCTCGTGCTAAACACACACTGCGCGACAGGAAACCTGTATATTACACTATATAACGCTCTAACTATATACCCCTCTAACTATATACCACTCTAACTATATACCACTCTAACTATATACCCCTCTAACTATATACCACTCTAACTATATACCACTCTAACTATATACCCCTCTAGTTACATACCCATCTATGTACTCCTATAGTTAAGTACCACTCTAACTATAAGACACTCTAACTACATACCCTTCTAACTATATACCCCTTAAATACCACTCTAACTATATACTCCTCTAACTATGTACCCCTCCTACTAGATAACTAAGTATATACCCCTCTAACTATGTACGCCTCTTACTATATACTTCTCTAACTATATACCACTTTAACCATATACCACTCTGACTATATACCACTTAACCTATATACCACTCTGACTATTTACCACCTTACCATATACCACTTTAACAATATACCTCTTTAACCCCTGTAACTATTTACCTCTCTAACTATATGGCACTCTAACTATATGCCACTCTAACTGTATACCCCTATAAATATATACAACTCTATATACTATATACTACTATATACTCCTTCATTTATATACTACTCTAACTATGTACCCCTCTAACTATATCCCACTCTCTATATAAACCACTCTAATATACCACTCTAACTGTATACCCCTCTAAATATATACCACTCTAACTATATACAGTTGTGGTCAAAAGTTTACATACACTTGTAAAAAAACATAATGTTATGGCTGTCTTGAGTTTTCAATAAGTTCTACAACTCTTATTTTTCTGTGATAGAGTGATCGGAACACATACATGTTTGTCACAAAAAACAGTCATAAAATTTGGTTCTTTCATAAATTTATTATGGGTCTGCTGAAAATGTCACCAAATCTGCTGGGTCAAAAATATACATACAGCAACAAAATTTGTCAATTTTGGTGATGTAGCGAGTTGTGTCAATCAAATTAGCTTCATGTCATGGCCTCTTCACTTCTTGTAAGTGATTCTGATTGACTACAGCTGTTGACTTCTCATGAGCCCATTTAAATAGGGCTCATTTGACCCAGTGATTAGACTCAGCTACAAAAGCTACAATGGGAAAGTCAAAGGAACTCAGTGTGGATCTGAAAAAGCGAATTATTGACTTGAACAAGTCAGGGAAGTCACTTGGAGCCATTTCAAAGCAGCTACAGGTCCCAAGAGCAACTGTGCAGACAATTATACGCAAGTATAAAGTGCATGGAACAGTTGTGTCACTGCCACGATCAGGAAGAAAACGCAAGCTATCACATGCTGCCGAGAGGAGATTGGTCAGGATGGTCAAGAGTCAACCAAGAATCACCAAGAAGCAGGTCTGCAAGGATTTGGAAGCTGATGGAACACAGGTGTCAGTCTCCACAGTCAAGCGTGTTTTACATCGCCATGGACTGAGAGGCTGCCGTGCAAGAAAGAAGCCCTTGCTCCAGAAAAGGCACCTTAAGACTCGGCTGAAGTTTGCTGCTGATCACATGGACAAAGATAAAACCTTCTGGAGGAAAGTTCTCTGGTCAGACGAAACAAAAATTGAGCTGTTTGGCCACAACACCCAGCAATATGTTTGGAGGAGAAAAGGTGAGGCCTTTAATCCCAGGAACACCATGCCTACTGTCAAGCATGGTGGTGGTAGTATTATGCTCTGGGGATGTTTTGCTGCCAGTGGAACTGGTTCTTTGCAGAAAGTAAATGGGATAATGAAGAAGGAGGATTACCTCCAAATTCTGCAGGAAAACTTAAAACCATCAGCCCGAAGGTTGGGTCTTGGGCGCAGTTGGGTGTTCCAACAAGACAATGACCCAAAACACACATCAAAAGTGGTAAAGGAATGGCTAAACCAGGCTAGAATTAAGGTTTTAGAATGGCCTTCCCAAAGTCCTGACTTAAACCCCATTGAGAACATGTGGACAGTGCTAAAGAAACGGGTTCATGCAAGAAAACCATCACATTTAGCTGAACTGCACCAATTCTGTCAAGAAGAGTGGTCAAACATTCGACCTGAAGCTTGCCAGGAGCTTGTGGATGGCTACCAAAAGCGCCTAGTTGCCGTGAAAATGGCCAAGGGACATGTAACCAAATACTAATGTTGCTGTATGTATATTTTTGACCCAGCAGATTTGGTGACATTTTCAGCAGACCCATAATAAATTTATGAAAGAACCAAATTTTATGACTGTTTTTTGTGACAAACATGTATGTGTTCCGATCACTCTATCACAGAAAAATAAGAGTTGTAGAACTTATTGAAAACTCAAGACAGCCATAACATTATGTTTTTTTACAAGTGTATGTAAACTTTTGACCACAACTGTACCTCTCTAATTAAGTACCACTCTAACAATATACCACTCTAACTGTATACCCCTATAACTATATACACAATATACTACTCTAACTATGTACCCCTCTAACTATATACCTCATATACTAACTATATAATCTAACTATAAACTAAATGTGTAGCTAAAGCTAATGTAGAAACAGGTTATGAGTTATGAGTGTGAGCAGGTGATGAGCACATGCTCAGTGTTAATGATTAATAGATTATAGAGAGCTATAGCTATAGTCTAGATCATAGGTCGGCAATAGGCGGCCCGCGGGCCAGATGCGGCCCGCAAGCAAGAAACATCTGGCCCGTGAGGTTGAACTATAATGAAAAAAAAAATCGGACTGTCCGTCTCAAAAATGCTCTTTATTTAGAAACTTAATTTTCCAAAACAGAAAAATGTATTAAAGATTTTTTGATAGAGCCACGGGCTGTTAGATAACTGCTAGCTTCTTTATTCTGTTATTTTTTTTTATTCGTTTGTTTTTTTTTATTTAACAAACAGGTATATCATTAATAGCGCCCCCAATGGTCAGTCCACAGATTTCACCCACATCAGCCCACTTGAATGTCTGCTTGTCATTTTAAGAGCGCCCTCCCGCCACCGCGCCCGCCAATCCCCCGCCTCCCACCCCCCTCCCCCCCCCCCCGCCACCGCGCCCGCCAATCCCCCCCCACCACCGCCAAGTGCTTGTGGCCCGCCATGTAATGGCTTGGAATAAATCTGGCCCGCGGCCAAACTTAATTGCCGACCCCTGGTCTAGATGGAAACAGGGGCCCACGAGCACATAGTGGATTTTTTTTTCGCCACCTGTTTTTTCTTAATCTTTAAAGTGTCTATTTTAAGATTCTGACAGGTAACAGGATGAAATAATGTCCCATGACATTTATTTTTAACCCTTTAATGCATCTATGCTAATTCCGAACCGGAAAAAAATATGAAGAAAATGGCATAGCTCCTTGAGTTAACAACCTATACAGACAAATGAGCACAAAATAGCAAAAAATGTAAATTTGCCTGTATGTTTTCACATTACACTAAAATCATGTGCATTAAATAAAAACATCTTGGGGTTTTTCTTAAACTTTGAAGTGTCTACTTCAGGGGTCGGCAATTAAGTTTGGCCGCGGGCCAGATTTATTCCAAGCCATTACATGGCGGGCCACAAGCACTTGGCGGTGGTGGGGGGGGATTGGCGGGCGCGGTGGCGGGGGGGGGAGGCGGGGGATTGGCGGGCGCGGTGGCGGGAGGGCGCTCTTAAAATGACAAGCAGACATTCAAGTGGGCTGATGTGGGTGAAATCTGTGGACTGACCATTGGGGGCGCTATTAATGATATACCTGTTTGTTAAATAAAAAAAAACAAACGAATAAAAAAAAATAACAGAATAAAGAAGCTAGCAGTTATCTAACAGCCCGTGGCTCTATCAAAAAATCTTTAATACATTTTTCTGTTTTGGAAAATTAAGTTTCTAAATAAATATATAATGAAAGAGCATTTTTGAGACGGACAGTCCGATTTTTTTTTTCATTATAGTTCAACCTCACGGGCCAGATGTTTCTTGCTTGCGGGCCGCATCTGGCCCGCGGGCCACCTATTGCCGACCTATGGTCTACTTTAAGATTATGACAAGTAACAGGACAAAAAATGTCCTGTGGGGCTTATTTTTAACCCTTTACTACACCTATCCCAATTTCGAACCTGAAAAAAATATGTAGAAATTGGCATAGCTCCTTCAGTTAAAACCTGTACAGTCAAATGAGCACACTTTTCCATACAATTCTGGGACAATGAATTCCATAGAATGGCTATTTTGAAGTTTTTGACACATTTTGACTTAATTTTGGGACAAAAAGATAAAAAAAATAGCAGAAAATGTTATGGTTGCCTGTATGTTTTTTACATTATACATTATATTCACATTATGAAAAGTCTACTTTTAGATCCTGACAGGTACTAGGATGAAAAATGGAATTAGCTGCAGAACTAATTGATGATAAAATCCAACAATGCACTAAAATAAAGTATTAGTATAGTGTGGTACTAATAATTTTATTCCTCATTATCACCATTGAAGAGATCATCAAAGTCTTTTCAATCTCTGTCCCTTCCTCCTGATCATCAGTCCCCTCTCCAACCAATTCTGTGTCTTCTGCTCTTGCAAAAATGTCAAGAGAAAGAGGGAAGATGGGGCAAACTGACCAGACCGGCTCCAACACCCCCTCTTCCATTGTCTTCTCCCAACCCATACCCTGACCGTAATGGTTTGGCCTTTCAGATTTTGGCTGATCTGTCCTTTTTTAGCAGGAAACCCTGTAGTTTACTCTGTCTACTTTAAAACTTGCATCCAGGGCTCTGTTAACACCCACCATCTTTTGCAGCATCTTGGTTCTCACAGCATCAATGGAGGTCAGTTGGCCAATGGACATACATAACATTACCTCCTGTTGGAGCTCATTGCTGACCTGCCACAATGTACCAAGCTGCAGCTTCTTCAAGACATTTTTGCAAGAGCAGAAGATACAGAATTGATTGGAGAGGGGACTGATGATCAGGAGGAAGGGACAGAGATTGAAAAGATAGTACCACACTATACTAATACTTTATTTTTAGTACATTGTTGGATTTTATCATCAATTAGTTCTGCAGCTAATTCCATTTTTCATCCTAGTACCTGTCAGGATGTAAAAGTAGACTTTTCATAATGTGAATATAATGTATAATGTAAAAAACATACAGGCAACCATAACATTTTTCTGCTATTTTTTTTATCTTTTTGTCCCAGAATTAAGTCAAAATGTGTCAAAAACTTCAAAATAACCATTCTATGGAATTCATTGTCCCAGAATTGTATGGAAAACTGTGCTCATTTGACAGGAGCTATGCCAATTTCTACATATTTTTTTAGGTTCGGATTTGGCATAGGTGTAGTAAAGGGTTAAAAATAAGCCCCACAGGACATTTTTTGTCCTGTTACCTGTCAGAATCTTAAAGTAGACACTTCAAGGATTAAGAAAAATCCCAAGATGTTTTTATCCAGTGCACAGGATTTTAGTATAATGTGAAAACATACAGGCAAATTTACATTTTCTGCTAATTTTTGATATTTTTGTCCCAGAATTACAGTGAGTCCAAGAAGTATTTGATCCCTTGCTGATTTTCTTTGTTTGCCCACTAATAAAGACACTATCCTTCTGCACTTTTAATGGTAGATATATTCTAACATGGAGAGACAGAATATCAAGACAAAAATCCAGAATATAATTTTAAAGAATATATTTTAATTAATTTGTATTTCAATGAGGAAAATAAGTATTTGATCCCTCTTGCCAAACACACTCAATACTTAGTGGCAAAGCCTTTGTTTGCAAGCACAGCGGTGAGACGTTTGTTGTAGTTAACCACAAGTTTAGCACACACTCCAGGGGGAATTTTGGCCCACTCTTCTTTGCAGATCCTCTTGAGCCAATCCTTTGTTGCCTTTGCTGTATGTTTAGGGTCGTTATCATGTTGGAAGACCCAACCACGGCCCATTTTCAGATCCCTGGCAGAGGGGAGGAGGTTGTCCCTCAGGATTGTGCGGTACATGGCTCCATCCATCTTCCCAGTGATGCGGTGAAGTAGCCCTGTACCCTTGGCAGAGAAACACCCCCAAAACATTATGCTTCCACCTCCATGCTTGACGGTGGGCACAGTGTTCTTGGGGTCATAGGCAGCATTTTTCTTCCTCCACACATGGCGGGTGGAGTTGAGGCCAAAAAGTTCAATTTTGGTCTCGTCTGACCACAAAACCTTCTCCCAATAACTTGGTTCATCTTTCAAATGATCATTGGCATACTTGAGGCACGCCTCCACATGTGCTCTCTTCAGCAGGGGTACCTTTTGGGCACTGCAGGATGTGAATCCATTGTTGCGCAAAGTGTTGCCAATTGTTTCCTTGCAAACTGTGGTCCCAGCTGCCTTCAGGTCATTTGCTAACTCCTGCCGAGTGGTTGCAGGACGATTTCTGACCGTTCTCAGCATCATTGCCACTCCACGAGGCGAAATCTTCTTTGGAGCACCGGGCCGAGGTCTGTTGATTGTCATGTTATACTCTTTAAACTTTCTGATAATTGCACCAATAGTTGTTACTTTCACATCCAACACCTTACTAATCTTTTTGTAGCCCATTCCAGCTTTGTGAACGTCAACAATTCTGACTCTGAGGTCCTGTGACAGCTCTTTGGTTTTACCCATGTTGGAGACTTGAAATCTGTGTGATCTGTCTGATTCTGTGGACAGGTGTTTTTCACACAAGTGATTAGTGAGAACAGGTGGCTTCAGGTCAGGTAACAAGTTGATTGGGAGTGTCTAACTGGTCTGTAAAAGCCAGAACTGCTAATGAATACTAAGGGATCAAATACTTATTTCACTCCATGAAATACAAATCAATTAATATATATTCCTTAGATTTATTTTCTGGATTTTCTTTTTAATATTCTGTCTCTCCATGTAAGAATACATCTACCATTAAAAGTATAGAATGATCATGTCTTTATTAGTGGGCCAACGAAGAAAATCAGCAAGGGATCAAATACTTCTTGGACTCACTGTAAGTCAAAATGTGTAAAAAAAATTAAAAATAACCGTTAAATTCCTTGGTCCAGAATTGTATGGAAAAGTGTGCTCATTTGTCTGTATAGGTTGTTAACTTAAAGAGCTATGCCAAATAATTAATATTTTTTTCAGGTTCGAAATTGGGATAGGTGTAGTAAAGGGTTAAAAATAAGCCCCACAGGACATTTTTTGTCCTGTTACTTGTCATAATCTTAAAGTAGACACTTCAAAGTTTAAGAAAAACCCCAAGATGTTTTTATTTAATGCACATGATTTTAGTGTAATGTGAAAGCATACAGGCAAATTTACATTTTTTGCTATTTTTTTATATTTTTGTCCCAAAATCAAGTCAAAATGTGTAAAAAACTTAAAAATAACCATTCCGTTAAATTCCTTGACCCAGAATTCTATGGAAAAGTGTGCTCATTTGTCTGTATAGGTTGTTAACTCAAGGAGCTATGCCATTTTCTTCATATTTTTTTTCCGGTTCGGAATTAGCATAGATGCATTAAAGGGTTAAAAATAAATGTCATGGGACATTATTTCATCCTGTTACCTGTCAGAATCTTAAAATAGACACTTTAAAGATTAAGAAAAAACAGGTGGCGAAAAAAAAATCCACTATGTGCTCGTGGACCCCTGTTTCCATCTAGACTACTAATGTTCTATTTGTGGTGTCTAGTGGTTGCTAGGTGGTTGCAGTTACCTGTCCTATTGGAGATAAATTTTGGTGGTCATTGGGATTCAGTAAATATGTGGGAAGAAAAGGAGGAACAAGGGATAAAAAAGGCAAATGGATAAGTGTAGGTCAGTAAGACTGTGGATCCTAGTTGGGGCACCTGCCCTGAGGGATGAAAACAAAATGACAAATAAACAAGTGCGCGTCAAAACAGCAGTGAATTTGTGCTTGAGGCGGAATTTGAATCGGTGACGATATCTTGAACTGCAATGAAAGTTACCACAATAATAATAATAACTAGATTGCAGTTCCTGCAGAAACTGCGAGTGTGATTGCAGTGCTGGCTGGTATCTGCTAAGGTGTTGCTAGGTGGTTGCTAAGGTGTTGCTAGGTGGTTGCTAAGGTGTTGCTGTGGTATCCGGGGTGGTTGCTAAGATGTTGCTAGGTGGTTGCTAAGGTATTGCTAGGCGGTTGCTAAGGTGTTGCTATGGTATCCAGGATGGTTGCTAAGGTGTTGCTAGGTGGTTGCTAGGGTGTTGCTAGGCGGTTGCTAAGGTGTTGCTATGGTATCCGGGGTGGTTGCTAAGGTGTTGCTAGGTGGTTGCTAGGGTGTTGCTAGGCGGTTGCTAAGGTGTTGCTATGGTATCCGGGGTGGTTGCTAAGGTGTTGCTATGGTATCCGGGGTGGTTGCTAAGGTGTTGCTAGGTGGTTGCTAAGGTGTTGCTAGGCGGTTGCTAAGGTGTTGCTATGGTATCTGGGGTGGTTGCTAAGGTGTTGCTAGGTGGTTGCTAGGTGGTTGCTAGGGTGTTGCTAGGCGGTTGCTAAGGTGTTGCTATGGTATCCGGGGTGGTTGCTAAGGTGTTGCTAGGTGGTTGCTAGGTGGTTGCTAGGGTGTTGCTAGGCGGTTACTAAGGTGTTGCTATGGTATCCGGGGTGGTTGCTAAGGTGTTGCTAGGTGGTTGCTAGGTGGTTGCTAGGGTGTTGCTAGGCGGTTGCTAGGTGGTTGCTAAGGTGTTGCTATGGTATCCGGGGTGGTTGCTAAGGTGTTGCTAGGTGGTTGCTAGGTGGTTGCTAGGGTGTTGCTAGGCGGTTGCTAAGGTGTTGCTATGGTATCCGGGGTGGTTGCTAAGGTGTTGCTAAGTGGTTGGTAGGTGGTTGCTAAGGTGTTGCTAGGCGGTTGCTAAGGTGTTGCTATGGTATCTGGGGTGGTTACTAAGGTGTTGCTAGGTGGTTGCTAGGTGGTTGCTAAGGTGTTGCCAGGCGGTTGCTAAGGTGTTGCTATGGTATCTGGGGTGGTTGCTAAGGTGTTGCTAGGTGGTTGCTAGGTGGTTGCTAGGGTGTTGCTAGGCGGTTGCTAAGGTGTTGCTATGGTATCCGGGATGGTTGCCAAGGTGTTGCTAGGTGGTTGCTAGGTGGTTGCTAGGGTGTTGCTAGGCGGTTGCTAAGGTGTTGCTATGGTATCCGGGGTGGTTGCTATGGTGTTTCTAGGTGGTTGCTAGGTGATGTATATGCATCAATTAGATTAAATGGTGTTTGCACGTTGCTACGCAACGTGCAAATACATCAATCAGCTATGCACGCTAGGTTGCTCTGGCCGTTCGGGGGTGTCCAAACTTTTGACCCGTGGCTCCATTACACACAGTACTGGGGGGCCGGGGTGTCCAAACTTTTGACCCATGGCTCCATTACACACAGTACTGGGGGGCCGGGGTGTCCAAACTTTTGACCTAACGCTGATTTATCCCATAGCTGCTCCATACACTCACAGTACTGGAGTTCTAGCTACCTGTCCTTCGATCTAGCTGCCGTCCTCCGATTGGCCCCATTCATTCCAATGGGGCCACTTCGTACGACATTCGTACGAAATCCGTACGTCGTAACTTTTCGTAACGCATATTTTCGGAAAGAGCTCAATAAGTTCTACAGGTCCTCAATTGGTTTCATCTTCGTATTTCAAAAATTGCGACGTCCACGGGCGTGCAAAGTTCTGCCCATTCATTTTCAATGGTCAAAAAAACGCGTACTTACGAAGTTTTTACGAAAAACGTAAGTCCGATCGGAAAGCTGTATACAAGCCCACCATTCCCGATATGGACGCACGTTTTCTCTTTTGAACGAAGTCGATATTTCGAAAACTGCGGCACTAGTTAACCGGACAAAAAACAGGTGGAATAATAATAATAATAATAATAATAACTAGATTGCAGTTCCTACAGAAACTGCGAGTGTGATTGCAGTGCTGGCTGGTATCTGCTATGGTGTTGCTAAGGTGTTGCTAAGTGGTTGCTAAGATGTGGCTATGGTATCCGGGGTGGTTGCTAAGGTGTTGCTAAGTGGCTGCTAGGTGGTTGCTAAGGTGTTGCTAGGCGGTTGCTAAGGTGTTGCTATGGTATCTGGGGTGGTTGCTAAGGTGTTGCTAGGTGGTTGCTAAGGTGTTGCTAGGCGGTTGCTAAGGTGTTGCTATGGTATCCGGGGTGGTTGCTAAGGTGTTGCTAGGTGGTTGCTAAGGTGTTGCTAGGCGGTTGCTAAGGTGTTGCTATGGTATCCGGGGTGGTTGCTAAGGTGTTGCTAGGTGGTTGCTAGGGTGTTGCTAGGCGGTTGCTAAAGTGTTGATATGGTATCTGGGGTGGTTGCTAAGGTGTTGCTAGGTGGTTGCTAGGTGGTTGCTAGGGTGTTGCTAGGCGGTTGCTAAGGTGTTGCTATGGTATCCGGGGTGGTTGCTAAGGTGTTGCTAGGTGGTTGCTAAGGTGTTGCTATGGTATCCAGGGTGGTTGCTAAGGTGTTGCTAGGTGGTTGCTAGGGTGTTGCTAGGCGGTTGCTAAGGTGTTGCTATGGTATCCGGGGTGGTTGCTAAGGTGTTGCTAGGTGGTTGCTAGGTGGTTGCTAAGGTGTTTCTAGGCGGTTGCTAAGGTGTTGCTATGGTATCCGGGGTGGTTGCTAAGGTGTTGCTAGGTGGTTGCTAGGTGGTTGCTAGGGTGTTGCTAGGTGGTTGCTAAGGTGTTGCTATGGTATCCGGGGTGGTTGCTAAGGTGTTGCTAGGTGGTTGCTAGGTGGTTGCTAAGGTGTTGCTAGGCGGTTGCTAAGGTGTTGCTATGGTATCCGGGGTGGTTGCTAAGGTGTTGCTAGGTGGTTGCTAGGTGGTTGCTAAGGTGTTGCTAGGCGGTTGCTAAGGTGTTGCTATGGTATCCGGGGTGGTTGCTAAGGTGTTGCTAGGTGGTTGCTAGGTGGTTGCTAGGGTGTTGCTAGGCGGTTGCTAAGGTGTTGCTATGGTATCCGGGGTGGTTGCTAAGGTGTTGCTAGGTGGTTGCTAGGTGGTTGCTAAGGTGTTGCTAGGCGGTTGCTAAGGTGTTGCTATGGTATCCGGGGTGGTTGCTAAGGTGTTGCTAGGTGGTTGCTAGGTGGTTGCTAGGGTGTTGCTAGGCGGTTGCTAAGGTGTTGCTATGGTATCCGGGGTGGTTGCTAAGGTGTTGCTAGGTGGTTGCTAGGGTGTTGCTAGGCGGTTGCTAAGGTGTTGCTATGGTATCCGGGGTGGTTGCTAAGGTGTTGCTAGGTGGTTGCTAGGTGGTTGCTAGGGTGTTGCTAGGCGGTTGCTAAGGTGGTGCTATGGTATCCGGGGTGGTTGCTAAGGTGTTGCTAGGTGGTTGCTAGGTGGTTGCTAAGGTGTTGCTAGGCGGTTGCTAAGGTGTTGCTATGGTATCCGGGGTGGTTGCTAAGGTGTTGCTAGGTGGTTGCTAGGTGGTTGCTAAGGTGTTGCTAGGCGGTTGCTAAGGTGTTGCTATGGTATCCGGGGTGGTTGCTAAGGTGTTGCTAGGTGGTTGCTAGGTGGTTGCTAGGGTGTTGCTAGGCGGTTGCTAAGGTGTTGCTATGGTATCCGGGGTGGTTGCTAAGGTGTTGCTAGGTGGTTGCTAGGTGGTTGCTAAGGTGTTGCTAGGCGGTTGCTAAGGTGTTGCTATGGTATCCGGGGTGGTTGCTAAGGTGTTGCTAGGTGGTTGCTAGGTGGTTGCTAGGGTGTTGCTAGGCGGTTACTAAGGTGTTGCTATGGTATCCGGGGTGGTTGCTAAGGTGTTGCTAGGTGGTTGCTAGGTGGTTGCTAGGGTGTTGCTAGGCGGTTGCTAGGTGGTTGCTAAGGTGTTGCTATGGTATCCGGGGTGGTTGCTAAGGTGTTGCTAAGTGGTTGGTAGGTGGTTGCTAAGGTGTTGCTAGGCGGTTGCTAAGGTGTTGCTATGGTATCCGGGGAGGTTGCTAAGGTGTTGCTAGGTGGTTGCTAGGTGGTTGCTAAGGTGTTGCTAGGCGGTTGCTAAGGTGTTGCTATGGTATCTGTGGTGGTTGCTATGGTGTTTCTAGGTGGTTGCTAGGTGATTTATATGCATAAATTAGATTAAATGGTGTTTGCACGTTGCTACGCAACGTGCAAATACATCAATCAGCTATGCACGCTAGGTTGCTCTGGCCGTTCGGGGGTGTCCAAACTTTTGACCCGTGGCTCCATTACACACAGTACTGGGGGGCCGGGGTGTCCAAACTTTTGACCCATGGCTCCATTACACACAGTACTGGGGGGCCGGGGTGTCCAAACTTTTGACCTAATGCTGTTTTATCCCATAGCTGCTCCATACACTCACAGTACTGGAGTTCTAGCTACCTGTCCTTCGATCTAGCTGCCGTCCTCCGATTGGCCCCATTCATTCCAATGGGGCCACTTCGTACGACATTCGTACGAAATCCGTACGTCGTAACTTTTCGTAACGCATATTTTCGGAAAGAGCTCAATAAGTTCTACAGGTCCTCAATTGGTTTCATCTTCGTATTTCAAAAATTGCGACGTCCACGGGCGTGCAAAGTTCTGCCCATTCATTTTCAATGGGCAAAAAAACGCGTACTTACGAAGTTTTTACGAAAAACGTAAGTCCGATCGGAAAGCTGTATACAAGCCCACCATTCCCGATATGGACGCACGTTTTCTCTTTTGAACGAAGTCGATATTTCGAAAACTGCGGCACTAGTTAACCGGACAAAAAACAGGTGGAATAATAATAATAACTAGATTGCAGTTCCTACAGAAACTGCGAGTGTGATTGCAGTGCTGGCTGGTATCTGCTGTGGTGTTGCTAAGGTGTTGCTAAGTGGTTGCTAAGGTGTGGCTATGGTATCCGGGGTGGTTGCTAAGGTGTTGCTAAGTGGTTGCTAGGTGGTTGCTAAGGTGTTGCTAGGCGGTTGCTAAGGTGTTGCTATGGTATCTGGGGTGGTTGCTAAGGTGTTGCTAGGTGGTTGCTAAGGTGTTGCTAGGCGGTTGCTAAGGTGTTGCTATGGTATCCGGGGTGGTTGCTAAGGTGTTGCTAGCTGGTTGCTAGGTGGTTGCTAAGGTGTTGCTAGGCGGTTGCTAAGGTGTTGCTATGGTATCCGGGGTGGTTGCTAAGGTGTTGCTAGGTGGTTGCTAGGTGGTTGCTAAGTTGTTGCTAGGCGGTTGCTAAGGTGTTGCTATGGTATCCGGGGTGGTTGCTAAGGTGTTGCTAGGTGGTTGCTAGGGTGTTGCTAGGCGGTTGCTAAGGTGTTGCTATGGTATCCGGGGTGGTTGCTAAGGTGTTGCTAGGTGGTTGCTAGGGTGTTGCTAGGTGGTTGCTAAGGTGTTGCTATGGTATCCGGGGTGGTTGCTAAGGTGTTGCTAGGTGGTTGCTAGGTGGTTGCTAGGGTGTTGCTAGGCGGTTGCTAAGGTGTTGCTATGGTATCCAGGGTGGTTGCTAAGGTGTTGCTAGGTGGTTGCTAGGGTGTTGCTAGGCGGTTGCTAAGGTGTTGCTATGGTATCCGGGGTGGTTGCTAAGGTGTTGCTAGGTGGTTGCTAGGTGGTTGCTAGGGTGTTGCTAGGCGGTTGCTAAGGTGTTGCTATGGTATCCGGGGTGGTTGCTAAGGTGTTGCTAGGTGGTTGCTAGGTGGTTGCTAGGGTGTTGCTAGGCGGTTGCTAAGGTGTTGCTATGGTATCCGGGGTGGTTGCTAAGGTGTTGCTAGGTGGTTGCTAGGTGGTTGCTAGGGTGTTGCTAGGCGGTTGCTAAGGTGTTGCTATGGTATCCGGGGTGGTTGCTAAGGTGTTGCTAGGTGGTTGCTAGGTGGTTGCTAGGGTGTTGCTAGGCGGTTGCTAAGGTGTTGCTATGGTATCCGGGGTGTTTGCTAAGGTGTTGCTAGGTGGTTGCTAGGTGGTTGCTAGGGTGTTGCTAGGCGGTTGCTAAGGTGTTGCTATGGTATCCGGGGTGGTTGCTAAGGTGTTGCTAGGTGGTTGCTAGGTGGTTGCTAGGGTGTTGCTAGGGGGTTGCTAAGGTGTTGCTATGGTATCTGGGGTGGTTGCTAAGGTGTTGCTAGATGGTTGCTAGGTGGTTGCTATGGTGTTGCTAGGCGGTTGCTAAGGTGTTGCTATGGTATCCGGGGTGGTTGCTATGGTGTTTCTAGGTGGTTGCTAGGTGATGTATATGCATAAATTTGATTAAATGGTGTTTGCACGTTGCTACGCAACGTGCAAATACATCAATCAGCTATGCACGCTAGGTTGCTCTGGCCGTTCGGGGGTGTCCAAACTTTTGACCCGTGGCTCCATTACACACAGTACTGGGGGGCCGGGGTGTCCAAACTTTTGACCCGCGGCTCCATTACACACAGTACTGGGGGGCCGGGGTGTCCAAACTTTTGACCTAACGCTGATTTATCCCATAGCTGCTCCATTACACACAGTACTGGAGTTCTAGCTACCTGTCCTTCGATCTAGCTGCCGTCCTCCGATTTGCCCCATTCATTCCAATGGGGCCACTTCGTACGACAATCGTACGAAATCCGTACGACGTAACTTTTCGTAACGCATATTTTCGGAAAGAGCTCAATAAGTTCTACAGGTCCTCAATTGGTTTCATCTTCGTATTTCAAAAATTGCGACGTCCACGGGCGTGCAAAGTTCTGCCCATTCATTTTCAATGGGCAAAAAAACGCGTACTTACGAAGTTTTTACGAAAAACGTAAGTCCGATCGGAAAGCTGTATACAAGCCCACCATTCCCGATATGGACGCACGTTTTCTCTTTTGAACGAAGTCGATATTTCGAAAACTGCGGCACTAGTTAACCGGACAAAAAACAGGTGGAATAATAATAATAACTAGATTGCAGTTCCTGCAGAAACTGCGAGTGTGATTGCAGTGCTGGCTGGTATCTGCTAAGGTGTTGCTAGGTGGTTGCTAAGGTGTTGCTAGGTGGTTGCTAAGGTGTTGCTAGGTGGTTGCTAAGGTGTTGCTATGGTATCCGGGGTGGTTGCTAAGGTGTTGCTAGGTGGTTGCTAGGTGGTTGCTAAGGTGTTGCTAGGCGGTTGCTAAGGTGTTGCTATGGTATCCGGGGTGGTTGCTAAGGTGTTGCTAGGTGGTTGCTAGGTGGTTGCTAAGGTGTTGCTAGGCGGTTGCTAAGGTGTTGCTATGGTATCCCGGGTGGTTGCTAAGGTGTTCCTAGGTGGTTGCTAGGTGGTTGCTAGGGTGTTGCTAGGCGGTTGCTAAGGTGTTGCTATGGTATCCGGGGTGGTTGCTAAGGTGTTGCTAGGTGGTTGCTACGGTGTTTCTAGGCGGTTGCTAAGGTGTTGCTATGGTATCCGGGGTGGTTGCTAAGGTGTTGCTAGGTGGTTGCTAGGTGGTTGCTAGGGTGTTGCTAGGCGGTTGCTAAGGTGTTGCTATGGTATCCGGGGTGGTTGCTAAGGTGTTGCTAGGTGGTTGCTAGGTGGTTGCTAGGTGGTTGCTAAGGTGTTGCTAGGCGGTTGCTAAGGTGTTGCTATGGTATCCGGGGTGGTTGCTAAGGTGTTGCTAGGTGGTTGCTAGGTGGTTGCTAGGGTGTTGCTAGGCGGTTGCTAAGGTGTTGCTATGGTATCCGGGGTGGTTGCTAAGGTGTTGTTAGGTGGTTGCTAGGTGGTTGCTAGGGTGTTGCTAGGCGGTTGCTAAGGTGTTGCTATGGTATCCGGGGTGGTTGCTAAAGTGTTGCTAGGTGGTTGCTAGGGTGTTGCTAGGCGGTTGCTAAGGTGTTGCTATGGTATCCGGGGTGGTTGCTAAGGTGTTGCTAGGTGGTTGCTAGGTGGTTGCTAGGTGGTTGCTAGGGTGTTGCTAGGCGGTTGCTAAGTGGTTGCTAGGGTGTTGCTAGGCGGTTGCTAAGGTGTTCCTATGGTATCCGGGGTGGTTGCTAAGGTGTTGCTAGGTGGTTGCTAGGTGGTTGCTAGGGTGTTGCTAGGCGGTTGCTAAGTGGTTGCTAGGGTGTTGCTAGGCGGTTGCTAAGGTGTTGCTATGGTATCCGGGGTGGTTGCTAAGGTGTTGCTAGGTGGTTGCTAGGTGGTTGCTAAGGTGTTGCTAGGCGGTTGCTAAGGTGTTGCTATGGTATTTGGGGTGGTTGCTAAGGTGTTGCTAGGTGGTTGCTAGGTGGTTGCTAAGGTGTTGCTAGGCGGTTGCTAAGGTGTTGCTATGGTATCCGGGGTGGTTGCTAAGGTGTTGCTAGGTGGTTGCTAGGTGGTTGCTAAGGTGTTGCTAGGCGGTTGCTAAGGTGTTGCTATGGTATCCGGGGTGGTTGCTAAGGTGTTGCTAGGTGGTTGCTAGGTGGTTGCTAGGGTGTTGCTAGGCGGTTGCTAAGGTGTTGCTATGGTATCCGGGGTGGTTGCTAAGGTGTTGCTAGGTGGTTGCTAGGGTGTTGCTAGGCGGTTGCTAAGGTGTTGCTATGGTATCCGGGGTGGTTGCTAAGTTGTTGCTAGGTGGTTGCTAGGGTGTTGCTAGGCGGTTGCTAAGGTGTTGCTATGGTATCCGGGGTGGTTGCTAAGGTGTTGCTAGGTGGTTGCTAGGTGGTTGCTAAGGTGTTGCTAGGCGGTTGCTAAGGTGTTGCTATGGTATCCGGGGTGGTTGCTAAGGTGTTGCTAGGTGTTTGCTAAGGTGTTGCTAGGCGGTTGCTAAGGTGTTGCTATGGTATCCGGGGTGGTTGCTAAGGTGTTGCTAGGTGGTTGCTAGGGTGTTGCTAGGCGGTTGCTAAGGTGTTGCTATGGTATCCGGGGTGGTTGCTAAGGTGTTGCTAGGTGGTTGCTAGGGTGTTGCTAGGCGGTTGCTAAGGTGTTGCTATGGTATCCGGGGTGGTTGCTAAGGTGTTGCTAGGTGGTTGCTAAGTGGTTGCTAGGGTGTTGCTAGGCGGTTGCTAAGGTGTTGCTATGGTATCCGGGGTGGTTGCTAAGGTGTTGCTAGGTGGTTGCTAGGTGGTTGCTAAGGTGTTGCTAGGCGGTTGCTAAGGTGTTGCTATGGTATCCGTGGTGGTTGCTAAGGTGTTGCTAGGTGTTTGCTAGGTGGTTGCTAAGGTGTTGCTAGGCGGTTGCTAAGGTGTTGCTATGGTATCCGGGGTGGTTGCTAAGGTGTTGCTAGGTGGTTGCTAGGTGGTTGCTAAGGTGTTGCTAGGTGGTTCCTAGGTGATGTATATGCATAAATTAGATTAAATGGTGTTTGCACGTTGCTACGCAACGTGCAAATACATCAATCAGCTATGCACGCTAGGTTGCTCTGGCCGTTCGGGGGTGTCCAAACTTTTGACCCGTGGCTCCATTACACACAGTACTGGGGGGCCGGGGTGTCCAAACTTTTGACCCATGGCTCCATTACACACAGTACTGGGGGGCCGGGGTGTCCAAACTTTTGACCTAACGCTGATTTATCCCATAGCTGCTCCATACACTCACAGTACTGGAGTTCTAGCTACCTGTCCTTCGATCTAGCTGCCGTCCTCCGATGGCCCCATTCATTCCAATGGGGCCACTTCGTACGACAATCGTACGAAATCCGTACGTCGTAACTTTTCGTAACGCATATTTTCGGAAAGAGCTCAATAAGTTCTACAGGTCCTCAATTGGTTTCATCTTCGTATTTTAAAAATTGCGATGTCCACGGGCGTGCAAAGTTCTGCCCATTCATTTTCAATGGGCAAAAAAACGCGTACTTACGAAGTTTTTACGAAAAACGTTATTCCGATCGGAAAGCTGTATACAAGCCCACCATTCCCGATAAGGACGCACGTTTTCTCTTTTGAACGAAGTCGATATTTCGAAAACTGCGGCACTAGTTAACCGGACAAAAAACAGGTGGAATAATAAGAAGAAGAAGAAGAATAAGACTTAAGAAGAACAATACTGTGATTGCATTACTGCAATCACACTAATAAGAAGAAGAAGAAGAAGAATAAGACTTAAGAAGATCAATACTGTGATTGCATTACTGCAATCACACTAATAATAATAATAATAACTAGATTGCAGTTCCTACAGAAACTGCGAGTGTGATTGCAGTGCTGGCTGGTATCTGCTATGGTGTTGCTAAGGTGTTGCTATGGTATCCGGGGTGGTTGCTAAGGTGTTGCTAGGCGGTTGCTAAGGTGTTGCTATGGTATCCGGGGTGGTTGCTAAGGTGTTGCTAGGTGGTTGCTAGGTGGTTGCTAGGGTGTTGCTAGGCGGTTGCTAAGGTGTTGCTATGGTATCCGGGGTGGTTGCTAAGGTGTTGCTAGGTGGTTGCTAGGTGGTTGCTAGGGTGTTGCTAGGCGGTTGCTAAGGTGTTGCTATGGTATCCGGGGTGGTTGCTAAGGTGTTGCTAGGTGGTTGCTAGGGTGTTGCTAGGCGGTTGCTAAGGTGTTGCTATGGTATCCGGGGTGGTTGCTAAGGTGTTGCTAGGTGGTTGCTAGGTGGTTGCTAGGGTGTTGCTAGGCGGTTGCTAAGGTGTTGCTATGGTATCCGGGGTGGTTGCTAAGGTGTTGCTAGGTGGTTGCTAAGGTGTTGCTATCCGGTTGCTAAGGTGTTGCTATGGTATCCGGGGTGGTTGCTAAGGTGTTGCTAGGTGGTTGCTAGGGTGTTGATAGGTGGTTGCTAAGGTGTTGCTATGGTATCTGTGGTGGTTGCTATGGTGTTTCTAGGTGGTTGCTAGGTGATGTATATGCATAAATTAGATTAAATGGTGTTTGCACGTTGCTACGCAACGTGCAAATACATAAATCAGCTATGCACGCTAGGTTGCTCTGGCCGTTCGGGGGTGTCCAAACTTTTGACCCGTGGCTCCATTACACACAGTACTGGGGGGCCGGGGTGTCCAAACTTTTGACCCGTGGCTCCATTACACACAGTACTGGGGGGCCGGGGTGTCCAAACTTTTGACCTAATGCTGTTTTATCCCATAGCTGCTCCATTACACACAGTACTGGAGTTCTAGCTACCTGTCCTTCGATCTAGCTGCCGTCCTCCGATTGGCCCCATTCATTCCAATGGGGCCACTTCGTACGACATTCGTACGAAATCCGTACGTCGTAACTTTTCGTAACGCATATTTTCGGAAAGAGCTCAATAAGTTCTACAGGTCCTCAATTGGTTTCATCTTCGTATTTCAAAAATTGCGACGTCCACGGGCGTGCAAAGTTCTGCCCATTCATTGTCAATGGGCAAAAAAACGCGTACTTACGAAGTTTTTACGAAAAACGTAAGTCCGATCGGAAAGCTGTATACAAGCCCACCATTCCCGATATAGACGCACGTTTTCTCTTTTGAACGAAGTCGATATTTCGAAAACTGCGGCACTAGTTAACCGGACAAAAAACAGGTGGAATAATAATAATAATAATAAGAAGAAGAAGAAGAAGAAGAAGAAGAAGAATAAGACTTAAGAAGATCAATACTGTGATTGCATTACTGCAATCACACTAATAATAATAATAATAATAATAAGAATAAGACTTAAGAAGAACAATACTGTGATTGCATTACTGCAATCACACTAATAATAAGAAGAAGAAGAAGAAGAATAAGACTTAAGAAGAACAATACTGTGATTGCATTACTGCAATCACACTAATAATAATAATAAAAATAATAATAGCAACATGTGAAACAGTATAGTTGCTTTGCAACATGCAACCATAATAGAAGACCCTGCAGATCTGAAAAACAGCTAGTTACATTTTTAAAAATTGGATATGATTTTTTAAATTAGAAGATACAATAACAGTATTTCTGTTGTTCCTGCAGGTTCCCAGTGAAGCAGAAGATGAAAGGGAAACGTGTAAACCTGTTGGGTTTGCTTTCGTTTTTTGTGATTCTTGGTTTTCTTCTGATTGTATATTTGGGTGCTGACATTTTAACAGGAACGCTGTATTTTAATTACCATCACTTTGTAAAAAAACTACAGAATTCCATAACTCCCATCGAACACTCTGAACATTTCATGATATCTGCGTTCCTTGACCACAGAGTTGATAGGGCCATTAGAGTTATCAGCATAATCAGAAGAGACAGTCTACAGCCACTTTACTGTATCTATCATCACTACTACAGCGACTACCAGGTTGTTACTGCTGAAGTGGAAATACACAGTGATCATTTTGGATTCCCGTTTGGAGCAGCGGATGTGCTGTGTAGGGGGCCAAGCACTCAGAATGCAAGCCATGTAGCTGTTTCAACTAATACATCCATCAGTTACAGCATGGACTTTCTGCCAGTACGGAACAGAGTGCCGACGGAAACATTTCAGTACAACTTCACAATCTGTATCTCCAGTCTGTTTAGAAATTACAACAATGCTCTGCAGTTTGCCCAAACCATGGAGATGTACAAGCTTGTTGGGGTGCAGCATGTAGTGATCTATAACACCAGCTGCGGACCTGACCTGGAGAAACTCCTACAACACTACCAGAGGGAGGGAATTCTGGAGATTGTTTCATGGCCTGTTGATCAGTTTCTTACCCCATCTGCAGGATGGAACTCACAAAAGCACCCAGGAGATCTCCACTACTACGGCCAGTTGGTAACACTCAATGAGTGTGTTTATCGACACATGTATCAGTCTAGATATGTTCTGTTGAATGACATTGATGAGATCATCATGCCTTATAAGCATGCTAACCTTCCATTAATGATGCAGGGTCTGCAACAGAAGCAGAAGAACGTGGGCGTGTTTCTTATAGAAAACCACATTTTTCCCAAGACACAGTTTGAGGAGAGCCATAAGTACAGAAGGCCAGAATGGAGAAATATTCCTGGTGTTAATATTATGGAACATATTTACAGAGAACCACAAAGACCACATATTATCAACCCCACAAAGTTGATTGTTAACCCCAGGTATGTGCTGCAAACATCAGTGCATTCCACTCTCAAAAGCCTGGGAGAAGTTTACAGGGTTCCTTTCAATGTGTGCCACATCATTCATGTGCGAGTAGCTCTACAAGGACGTCTTTCCAAAGAGCAACTGCTTGTAGACTCCAGGGTGTGGGACTTTGAGGATCAACTGGTACCAAATGTTGATAGAGCCCTGCAGTCAGCAGGTTTCAATTTATATGACCATTCAAGTTTTACACAAGCAACTGTACTGGAATAGTAAATTAAAGTAAATAAATCTTCATGTGTGGTTGTGTATCTTCGCACAGTTATCTGGCAACAGTTGTATGAAATTAGTGAAATGCTGACATTCTCAGGTGAGCATGGCTTGGAAAGGATGACATAATTCCACACAGTTGTTTGACACATTAAGATGTAAAGTAATATTTAAAATGGTCTTTTTTATTTTGAGTTGATAATGCCTTTTTTTTATATATATACGCTACCAGTCAACAGTTTTAGAACAGCTCTATTGTTTAGTAGTTCAGTTCAGGAGTTTAAATGTACACGTTGTATTGTTAGAATTTCCCCAAATTCTCTCCTTATGTTTGCCTATATAATATGAAGTGGCTAGGTTGGGATGGCTCTTTTAAATCTCTAAATTGCTCTATATATGTCTCCATGTTTATAAACAACAATTGTGGATTAGAATATGTTGCTAGAAGTCAGTATGAAAGCTTTTATATGCATGTTTGTGCACTGCTAATGCTATGCCACATGGTATGTGCTAGCTAATTATGCCCTGTTTTTATATGCTTTCATACTAACTAAAAAGAGAATAAAAGAGGTCACCTATCCAGAGCTAAAGGCAGTTCTGTTCTGTTTATCAGGCATTAGGATTTTTTATTTTATGTGTTAACATTTTTGTAGAGCAGTTAGGCTAAGTGGCTGAATAGCTAAGCTAGTTATGCTAATTTGAGCATGTTTACTCTAGAAAATGCCTAATTTTATATATGTTACTCTGTTATTAAGTTCATTAGCGTGTGAGCCTGTAAATCTCTGTAAATATTGAACATGCCCTTTTAGACTTGTTGTGTAATGGAGAAAGAGGAGTGTGGAGAAGAAAAGAGGTGCACATCTTCCTAGAGCTAATTATTTCTGTTTATCAGATTAAAACCCAGTAAAAACACAATCCAGAGTCAATTTGATCTGTAACTACTGGTTACAGATCAGATTTACATTTAAGTTCACTGGATTTTTGCCTTTCTAGTTAATTACAGATCCTGAAGAGTTAGAAAACTGGGGGTGCTCTAAAACTTTAGACCGGTCCTTGTATATCTTGTTTTACTTTTATTTACTTGCACAGTATTTCTGTTTTTTTTTCATGTTTTTGTTTTTAATATGTAATAATGTGAGAATTATTTAAGCTCTCCCTCTCTACTGGAAATCCATGTCACTCTTTTACTTGTAGCACATGTTTACTGGATTAAAGTTGGAAAATTTTGTATGTAGACTTTTCCAAAAGCATGAAGAAGAATAGTATGTAACTCATTCTCTCAGCAGAAAGAAGAGTTCAGTAACGGCAGCTGTGTGAGGTATATGAGGCCCAGGCTGAACATCCCTGCTGTGTGTAAACTTTAATCACTGACTAAAATAATACACAGCTCTCTGGGCTGCTGGGACAGATGAATTGATATTACAGCAAATTGTGCTCTATGACTGATTCAGCAGGTGGTGCTGATGCAAAAATGACTTAATTCTAGAGCACATTCTTTAAAGGGAAATTCTTCATTTTGTTTTGCAGCATTCATACAACCACTGTATAACTATATGTTTTGGAGCCTCTCCCAGAAGGCAGTATACACCCTGGACAGGCCGACAATCCATCATAGGGCAGACAGACCCACAGACACATTCACTTACACACTCACACCTAGGGGGCAATTTTATCCAACATCCAATTAGCCTGACCTGTCTTTGGATTGTGGGAGGAAACCAGAGCACTCAGAGGAAACTCACACAGACATGGGGAGTACGTGCAAACTCCACAAAGAAAAACCCAGGTCGCCCCAGCCAGGAAACGAACCCAGGCCGTCTTTTGCTGCATTTCTTTAATGTAATTTGCATTGTCAATGTTGTTTTCTTTGCTGCATTTCTTTAATGTAACTTGCATTGTAATTTTTTTTTGCTTTGCTGCATTTCTTAAATGTAATTTGCATTGTCCTTTTTTTGCTTTGCTGCATTTCTTTAATGTAATTTGCGTTGTCATTTTTTGCTTTATTACATTTCTTTAATGTAATTTAAATTGTCATGTTTTGCTTGTTCCATTTTATGTGTAATTTTTTACTTTGCTGCATTTCTAAAATGCAACTGCATTGTCATTTTCTGGTTTTCGTCATTTCTTTAATGTAATTTAAATTGTAATTTTTTGTTTGCTCCTTTTTTTCTTTTTTTTTGTTTTGTTTTGCTGCATTTCTTTAGTTAACTAGTTAGCTAGAAGCTGGATGTTGTGGATAGCCAGAATTTAGTACAATACTTTATGTTGGTAGTTTAAAGCAGTTTCTTAACCCTGGTCACTGCCCTAAAATTACCCTAATAATAATAATAATAATAATAATAATAATAATAATAATAATAATAATAATAATAATAATAATAATAAAAACAAATCTGTTATCTTGTCGTTTTTCTGTTTTGCAGCATCTCTTTAATGTAATTTGCATTGTCTTTTTTGTTTTTTAAATGTAGCAAACAAAATACAGAAAGCCCCTCCTCACCCCACCCCAAATGCCAAACCCGCTCCTAGCCCTTGTCTTCATCCCAGAGCCTCGTCTACAGGACCCCATTGCTGTAGTGCAGAGGCAGAAAAGCCTCTTCACCTTCCGTCGGAGTGACCGGAAGGCTTTAGCACAAGCACCTGCTATCCTTTTAGCTGCAGTCTGAAATGGTGGAATGCGGCCGAAGCAGCCACACCCGCTCTCCTCTGTATCCTCTACTGCTGAGCAGGTTACACGATTAAGTGACCCAACGGAAGATCCACAGCTGTGATCTTCCAGATCAGCCAGGAAAACTTCACAAGGGCAAGTGCACATATCTGATTCGTTAGATGTGACTGTGTGATCTTCAGAAGTGGGCGTGTCCTTCACCTCAGGCTGCAGCCAAGGGTGCTTTGACACCTCCCTCACCGTGGGCCGAGCGCTGGGATCTAACTGCAGCATATCCTTTATTAAAGCACGGCAGGACTCTTCCACTTCGACGTCATCTGCAAACGGAAATGGTAGCTTCGGATTTGCGAGCTCTTTCAGCTTATATGAAGAGCTGGGCAGCTTCTCAGTGACCATTTGGTACAGAACGATCCCCAGGCTCCACACATCACTTTTCTTGGCGTCATATTTCTTTTCCTTCAGCACCTCAGGTGAAGGGTACCTCAGGGTGCCACACACCGTGTTGCACAGCTCAGGGTAGCCTTTTGTAACGCGACTCAGTCCAAAGTCTGTTATTTTGACATCGCTGTCTGCGGTCACGAGGATGTTGTGACAGTTCAGATCACGGTGGACAATGTCCTGCTCGTGCATGTAGTCCAACGCACTGACGATCTGAGAGAACCACTGCCTAGCTGTTTTATTGGGGAGAGGCCCATTTTCTATAACCTTTTTGAGAAATGAGGAGGCTGCTTCCATTACGATGTGTACCAGTCCATTACGCTCCTCAATAACTTCATAAACGTGCACGATGTGCGGGTGATTTACTGTAGATAGTGTTCATTTCCGCTTCCAGAATTGAAGAACAGAACTTCACCGCCATCCACCTGCTGTCCATGGTTTTAATAGCCACGTTGCATTGATGCTTTTTTTGACATGGCCAGTTTAACGGTGCCTGAAGACCCAGAACCGAGCTCGTACAACACCTCAAAGCCCAGGGCCTTCAGTGTGTCCTTGTCATCGATCACAGGCTGCCGCATTACACTGAACAAGTGTTTAAAAAACCTACAGAAGCGCATGACTTAGACAAATTAAACTGAAATCATGTCGAAGTAAATGGCTTCACTTACTTCGAACATCGAATTCCGAATGATACATACAGCGAGAGCGCGGCCGAATATATATATATATATATATAAAAATAATAATAATCGGTTGATGACGTCATACGCTCCATGTGGACCGCAACTATGACGTAAATGACTTCAGTTTCTCTCTCTCATTCTCTCTCTCTCTCTCTCTCTCCCTTTATTTTGCTATCTCTCTCTATATCCCCGTCACAGAATGTGTCCACCAGCACAACGCATCCTATTTATTTCAATGGAGAGAGCCGCTGCATGCCGGCTGGGTTGCGTTGAGCAAAAAAAGCTCGAGCCGAGAGATGATCCGGTGTTCCGTTGAGTTGTGCTACTCTGTCAAACCGCACTACCCTTTTGTGTATATTTAAAGGTAAAAATACAAAAGAAGCTCAATATTAGAGAATGATTTCAGTAGACGATCGTGTACTATATTTGGATAGTCAATCACTGTATCAGGGTAAAGTTATGGTAGTATTTGTTATGCTTCTCTTCTTATTATAAGGAAACATTACTTGGCAAAACACTTAGTTTATTTAAACTTCTTAACAGCAACTTAACAGGTTGTGGTGAGGAGTCAGCTACTCTCCTCCAGCTGCTTCTTCAGGCCCCTACATAACAGTAGGCTGAACTTCTGCACGTACCACTGCCACCTAGTGGACTAACAATAACATATCACTACATCCCCCTTTTCTCAAGGAATGAAAACCGCTAACAAATTATTCTATATAACAAACAGAAAATAAGACATACTCTGAAAAAGATCTTTGAAATATCAATATAAACAACTTTCTTCATTTTGTTTCATGTAGCTGTAGTGCCAGCATGAGTGTTCTCTTTTACAGGTTCAGTCTGTCAGGTGCTTTCACTTTGCGTTCAGATCTTCTCAAACTGGACATGTGAGCTTTCTTGTTTTCCACATCACTATGAAGAGTGGTTGGTGGCTCTGACGATGCTGATGTTTCTGGTTCTCAATCACTGAGCTGTTCTTGCAATGTCTCGTGTGTTTTCAGAAGACTCCTTCGATTCCTCCTCAGAATCTGTCCATCCTCTGTTCTTACAGTATAAGACCTTGGACCGACTTCATCCAGAACTGTGGCCTTTGTGTTCCAATTGCTTGCGTCTCCAATTCTCACTGTGTCGTATCGTGCAAGTGGCTTTAAAGCTCGGGCTGATCTGTCATAATTTACCTTTTGTCTCCTCCTCAGTCTCTCTATCTTTTGTTTCAGATACCTGCTCTGTTTCTGTCCTGCAATGTGAGGAAGTGTGGTTCGTAGCTTGCGCCGCATTAAAAGTTCAGCAGGGGACATCCCGTGTTCAAGAGGTGAAGCTCGATAACTCAAAAGAGCTAGATAAGGATCAGCATTGCAGTCCTTTGCCTTCTTGAGCAGCTGTTTGACTATGTGCACCCCCTTCTCGGCCTTTCCATTTGATTGGGCATACAAGGGACTTGAGGTCACATGCTGAAAGTCATACATTTCTGCAAAGGCTTGAAATTCCTTACAACTGAAACATGGGCCATTGTCACTACACACCATCTGTGGGATACCATGTCTTGCAAAGATTGATTTCAAGTGTTTGATAACGCAGGCAGCAGTTATTGTAGAGAGCAGTGCAATTTCAGGGTAGTTTGACAGATAATCACCAGCAGGTAGTTTTTACCCTCAAGGTGGAACAAATCAGTACCAACTCTCTGCCATGGCTCGGCTGGTACATCCTGAAGGATCATGGGTTCTTTTGGCTGTTTGCTGTGATGTTTCAGACAGGTTGGACAGTTTGAGACCATGTGGTCAATGTCAGCATTCATGCCTGGCCAATAAAGGGCAGTTCTGGCCCTTCTTTTGCATTTCTCTGTTCCAAGGTGCCCCTCATGTATTCTCTTTAGCATGTCTTGCCGCAGTGACTGTGGAATGACAATCCTGCTCTTTCTAAGCAAGAGTCCATTTACCATGCTTAGCTCAGCTCTAATGTGGTAATACTGCTGACACAATCCTTTAGGCCAACCAGTGTTCAAATGCGTTATGACCTGTTGTAGTACCTCGTCTTTGGCTGTTTCCGCTGCAATCATTTCAGATTTCATATCTGACACTGGAAGGGTCTCAAAAACCAGGTTCACATGCAGATTTACATCCTTCTCTGTGGAACTCTCATTGTGTGGTTCACAGTGTTCTGGTGCTCTTGACAAAGCATCGGCCAACACAATGTATTTCCCTGGTGTGTAGATCAACTCGAAATCATAGCGCTGAAGTTTCATCATCAACCTTTGGATTCGCAGAGTCATTTCCCCTAGGTTTTTGTTAATGATGGATATTAATGGCTTGTGGTCTGTTTCTGCCACAAATGTTGGTAAGCCATACACATAGCTATGGAATTTCTCCATACCATACACTAACCCCAAACATTCTTTTTCAATTCAGCTGAAGTCATGGTTCTTGAAGCATATGCAACTGGCTTCCAGTTGCCACCATCCGCTTGGAGAAGGACTGCACCTAATCCGTGTTTAGATGCATCTGTGGATATCTTAGTAGGTTTTAATGGATCAAAGAACGTCAGTACCAGCTCTGTAGTAAGTACTGTCTTGAAACTTTCCCACTCTTTCTCATGTTTGGCAGTCCACTTGAACTCAGTGGCATGGTGCAACAGCTCTCTCAAGTGCACAGTCCTTGAAGACAAGTTTGGTATGAATTTTCCAATGAAATTTATCATTCCCATGACTCTCAAGACAGCCTTTTTATCTGTAGGTCTGGGCATGTCAAGGATCGCTTGTATCTTTGCTCGGTCAGACTCCACACCAAATTCTGAAAGCTTATCTCCCAGAAACGTCAGCTCCTTGACGGCAAACTGACACTTTTCCCTATTTAGTTTCAGGCCGTACTTCTGGATGCTTTGCAGTACCTTGGTAAGTCGTTCATTATGCTGTGCCAAAGTTGACCCCCATAGTACAATGTCATCCACATACACACGCACGCCGTCAGTTCCCTCAATGATGCTTTCCATCGCTCTGTGGAAAATTTCTGGAGCTGAGGAAATCCCAAATGGCATTCTGAGAAAAGAATAACGGCCATATGGGGTATTAAACGTGCAAAGCTTCGTGCTGTCCTCGTGCAGTTTTAACTGCCAAAACCCCTGGGATGCATCAAGTTTGGAGAAAAACCTTGCTCCTGCCATCTCACTTGTGATTTCCTCTCTGGTTGGAATCTGGTAATGTTCTCTCTTAATATTTTCATTCAGATCTTTTGGATCCATGCACACACGCAGATCACCATTTGCCTTTTTGACACATACCATTGAATTCACCCATTCAGTGGGTTCTTCTACTTTCTTTATGACACCCAATGATATCATTCTGTCCAGCTCCTGTTTTAGTCGGCCTCGGAGAGGAGCAGGGATTCTTCTGGGGGCATGAACTACTGGCTGTGCATCCTCCTTTAGCTGTATCCTGTATGTAAATGGAAGAACCCCAAAGCCCTTAAAGACTTCTGGGAATTGCTGCACAATTGCATCTGCACCACAATCCCACATGCCAGGTTTATTGATTCTGTACACTCTCTTGACCAGTTCTAGTCTCTCACAAGCCTTATCACCCAGCAGCGAGTCATGTCCATCTGGCACAATGACGAACGAAAGGTTGTGTTCTCTCTCTTTCACTGTCACAGTAAGTCTGCAGGAGCCTTTAGTTTCAATGACTTGTCCATTGTAGGCTTTGAGTTGCACCGACTTCTGATGAATTTGTGGCTTAATTTTCATTGTGCAGATGTCACTTTCCGAAATCAAATTGGCTTTGGCCCCTGTGTCAAGCTTGAGTGGAATTATAGTGCCATTCACACACAATGGTACCATCCATTTATCTTGCTCCACTGTATCTATGCTGCTCTGCTGAGTTTGCCCCACTGTAGAATCATCACGACTAACCATACCCACAAAAAATGTGTCGCTAAGATCAGCCTCTTCTACTGCATGTACATGCTCCCCTTTGCTTTGTCTTCCAGTGGAAAAACATTGCTTGGCAAAGTGATTCTGTCCCTTGCATTTTGCACATCGTTTGCCAAATGCTGGACACTGTCTTGGAGCATGTCTTGTGCCACATCGTCTGCAATTAAATGTGTCTTTCTCTTTATGCTGTTTCACTTTGTTTGGATGGTATTTCTGAACTTTCCCAGTCAATGTTGATACAACTGCACCTTCACTGGCCCCAGCTGTTGTGCAGTCTCCAAACGTTTTTGCATGGTGAAGAGCCAATTCACTAGCCTGGCATATTTTAACTGCTCCCATTAAGGTAAGTTCAGCTTCTCTTAGTAGCCGCTCCCTCAGTTTTTTATCATTTATGCCAAACACTATTTGGTCACGAATCATAGACTCTTGCAGCACCCCAAAGTTGCATGTTCTAGCTTTCAGCTTTAAATCTGTCAAGAAGCAGTCGAATGTCTCCCCCTGTTGCTGAGTGCGTGAACGAAAGACGTAGCTTTCAAATGTTTCATTTTTCTTTGGTGAACAGTGTTCATCAAATTTCTCAATGACTTTGTCATACTTGTCTCTGTCATCCACCGCCGCAAAGACAAAAGTATTAAAAACCTCTATTGCCTGAGGGCCCGCAACTGTAAGAAGCAATGCTATCTTCCGAGCATCCGGTTTGCTTTCCAGTCCCACAGCTTGAAGATACAGCGTGAACCGCTGCTTGAATGACCGCCATTCCGCATCAACATTTCCAGTCCAGTTCACCGCATCAGGGGGCTTCACACTGTCCATGTTGGCACTCACTGGTGTCCATAAATCACTCCTGGTACCATGTTATGCTTCTCTTCTTATTATAAGGAAACATTACTTGGCAAAACACTTAGTTTATTTAAACTTCTTAACAGCAACTTAACAGGTTGTGGTGAGGAGTCAGCTACTCTCCTCCAGCTGCTTCTTCAGGCCCCTACATAACAGTAGGCTGAACTTCTGCACGTACCACTGCCACCTAGTGGACTAACAATAACATATCACGACAGTATTATAATCTGTTTTTTTAGATGATAAGATTATTATTATTATTATTATTATTATTATTTTTATTATTATTATTATTATTATTCATTGCCATTACACAATGTAATGACAGTTAGTCCAGGTTATTAATGCATAAAAAAAACTAAAAAAACGGAATTATTATAAAACACATGAGAAATAATAAATAAAAAAAATAGGTCAGCGCATGCGCAGTGTCTTTAGGAAGCACGTATCGATGGGTAGCATAACTCGACAGCGGCATGGCAGAATGGGTTGAAGAAAGCGTGTAGTGAGTCCTTGTCCTGATGTCCAGCGGTCCCTAGATAAAATGAGTTTGAGACCACTGTTCTCTCTCTCTCTCTCTCTCTCTATATATATATATTGTTTTCTCGCCTAGTTTTCTCTCTCTATTTCTCTCTCTATTTTCTGATGTATCTATTCATTTATGTTCCTTTTATATATATGTAATGCTAAAACTAGTTTTCCAGTAAACTTTAACATATTTTAAATTCTAAACTTCCTCTAAATTGTCAGGTGTGGGTGCAGGGAGGACGCGGAGGTGGACGCAAATGCAAACAAAATGGGATTTATTTAACGAAACCAAATACAAAAGACACATGGAATAAACTGAAAACATGGAACACTGACAGACGATAAACGTACTAGGATCGACACCGGGGAAATGGAACACGGACCTTAAATAGAGGTGCACACACACAGGAAACAGGAAACACCTGGGACGAAGGGGCGGAGCTACAAAAGAACACAGGTGAGTGGAAAAACACTGGGAAAGAAACACAGACCTGAGAATAACACAGACATACGAAGCAGACAGACCAAGGACCTGACAGAACCCCCCCTTTAACGCGCAACTCCCGGGGCGCGTAAAAACAGATCCCCAGGAGCCGGGCAAGAGGGGGTGGAAAACACAACCGGACACCAAACAAGACTAAGAACCGAAGAGAGGAGACTGGACAGAGGACGGGACAGGAAACCGAAACGTAGACTGGACAGGGAAGAAAAGCTGGGACTGGAGACTAGACACAAACGGGGAAATTGACGGAACGGAAGACAGAGACTGGACGGGGGACTGGACAGGGAACGGAGACTGGACATGTGGCACAAAAGGAGACTGGGACTGGACTGGGGACAGGACACATGGCTGAACAGGGGACTTGAAAGGAGACGGAGACTGGACAGGGAACGGAGACTGGGACTGGACAGGGGACAGGACACAGGACTGGACATCCTCGGAGCGCGGATGAGCCACGGGAGTCACAGAGCGTGGCGTCCCATCCGCTGGCTTCACGGAGCGTGGCGCCTCGGTCGCGGGTTTCTCGGAGAGCGGCGTCTCGGCCGCGGGATTCTCGGAGCGCGGATGAGCCACGGGAGTCACAGAGCGTGGCGTCCCATCCGCTAGCTTCACGGAGCGCGGCATCTCGGCCGCGAAAGTCACCGAGCGCGGGTAGAGTACAGCCCCTGGGGGAAACGGCAATGGAGTACGGGCTGGTTCGGGGTAGAGCTCCTCCTCCTCCTCGGAGCTACTGGGCGCACATCCCAGGTAGTCCCACGGTCTGCGCGCCACTTGCCTCGGGTACTCATGGCTACTGCCAAACACGGGATGAGACCTGAGGCTCAGCGCACCAACCACTAGCGCCCCCCCCAAGAAAATCCTCCCCCGTAAAGGGATCCTCTTTATGCTGGCGGGACCCCTTAGAACGTCTACCCCGAGGCCTGTGGCGTCCTTTAGGCCTCTGAGATTCCAACGCCGGGGTCCCGCATGGTGCATGGCGGATCGCCAACCTGGAGCCGGTCCACTTGTTTACTGCGTCCATTTTCGGTCGATCCTTCTGTCAGGTGCGGGTGCAGGGAGGACGCGGAGGCGGACGCAAATGCAAACAAAAGGGGATTTATTAACAAAAACAGATACAAAATACACAGGGATTGACTGAAAACTGGACTGAGGAAACTGGGGAAAACATTGAGCACTGACAGATGATAAACGTACAAGGATCGACACCGGGGAAATGGAACACGGACCTTAAATAGAGGTGCACACACACAGGAAACAGGAAACACCTGGGACGAAGGGGCGGAGCTACAAAAGAACACAGGTGAGTGGAAAAACACTGGGAAAGAAACACAGACCTGAGAATAACACAGACATACGAAGCAGACAGACCAAGGACCTGACATAAATAAAAAACAAATAATTTTACAACTGCGGCTCTCAAACGTCACTACTTTTAAAGATATGGCCAAATCAGATAATTATCTGAAAATTATTTATAATTTATTTATATATTTATTGTTTTCATTATTATTATTATTAGTAGTAGTAGTAGTAGTAGTAGTAGTAGTAGAAGTATCAATGGTGTTGGTAGGAGTATAAGTATTAAAAACATCACTTGATTATTTCCTCTTTTGTCCATATGTGCAGGAAGCTACAAAAAAGCTCAGTCTGAACAACATGCTTTCACTGTGTTGTGTTCTTTTATTATTCTCTATGGTTACTACTACATGCAATTCAGTGTGTTCTTTAATGTAATGCAACTTACATGTGTTTTGTTGGCTCTGTTCTGCGTCACAATGGAACACTATTTTTTTTTTTAAATGGGAGCGTTAAGTTTATATTTCCAATACAATTAACTATTTTGTACCAAAGGAATTATGACAAAAATGTTGTGGTCTTAAATTATATTTATTGTCATTAAAAGGTATTAAAAAGCATTAAATTTGACTTTTAAAATGTTGCAAGAACCCTGTTATCCCTTTCACACCGCTCAAAGTTTATTTCACAATGTCTGATTCACTGATTCGGACAAATTACAAACCAATAAACCAATCCAGCTGGCCACCAACGTCAATAGACGTTAATTTCAGGCTGAATGTTGGTCATGACATCAAATTCGTGTCGACTGCTAATATTTAAAGGTTAAAATCATGATGTAATAACAACAATTTCCTATTAAGCATGCCTACATTCTATAAATAAGGTAAGATTAAAGAACACAGATTCATACAATGTCCTGTAGTGATGCTCTCAGGATGTTCAGTTTGTGTCACTCAGGAACTTCATGAGTTAAAATGAAGGTCAAAGTGAACTTTACATGGGTTTTAAAGGGTCTGTGACACACATATGTCACCATGGGTTCTTTTGGTTTAAGGATTTTAAACCTCCATACCCAACAAGCATTGTCTCCTCAGCCTCTCATTTAAACCAGGTCGACATATTAGGGATCTCAGGGTCTCAGCTCAGAGTTTCAGCACTCAGGTTTAAAAACATGGAGGACTGAGTCGACACTGTGAGAGTGTAAATTTATTCTGTATTACCACTGACCACTGCATGTGTTTTTTAAATTAGTACATTTTAGACTGTTTTAAGTTGTTTTCAAGTGTTGTTTCCGCCTGTAATTAATTTAAAGTAAGACCTGACTGGCGGAAGCTACCATTAGCTTAGCGCTTATTAGCAGATTCACTAGGTAATACCTGACATTTAAAACGAGGCATTGATAACTTAAAAAAGTGCACAAGAAGCTTAGTAAAAACCTCTGTTTTGGCACCGGCTGGCAGGTGTAATGGCGGGACTTGGAGCTGAAGCTAGCGTTATAGGATGTAAACAGAGGTTTTTAATAAGCTTCTTGTGCACTTTTTAAGTTGTCAATACCTCGTTTTAAGTGTCAGGGAGTTCTAGTCTCCTACTTTAAGGAAAACTTTGAATTAGCATGGCCTGAGCTGATTTTATACTTTTAAAATGATTTGGCAATACGCGCCATTGTGCATGAAAAAATTATATAAAGCTGATGCTCAAGTGTGATTTTTTAAGGACTTTTTCATCTTGAGAGTGTAATTTTAAAGAGTTCTAGTCTTCTACTTTAAGGAAAACCTAGAATTAGCCAGGCCCGAGCTCATTTTATACTTTAAAATGAATTGGCATCATGGCAGACCAAGACAGGACGAAGCTGACGTGTATTGATTTATTTATATAATATTGTAATTATATAATAATAACTAAATAATAACTAACACTTTTGGTAGTTGACGTTTATGGTTAATACATATTACCTGTATAAATATGATAATTATAATAATAAGGTAGCAGGATTTAAGAAAGGGCCTATTTTCTGACGGTCATACATTGCATTCTATTTGTATGCTGTTGTAGAAATGAAAAATGAAAGGTGGGCTAGCCCCCACCTCTCGTCCGGGGTACAACTCCCCTACGTGTTCGTCTGATTGAGAGTCGAAGGCAAGTAGAGTGAAGTTGAAAGCAAACCAAGTATTTATTACTGAATTCAGGAGAACGTTACAAACAGACAGTTAACAACAGCCGTCTCAGTAAAAGTTCTGACCCCCCTTCTGATCTGACTCCACGTTTATACCCCAAAATGACGTAAAGCCTGTTGATGAGGCGTTGTTAAAATCATCTCATGTTAGCATGCACGTGTTAGCACTGAAGTTTCCCAGGTTTGATCACACCACCAGTGTTTGACCTTGACTGTCTCCAATCGGACAGTGTGGCATTGTCTTCAGGACTGGACCGAGTCCGGTAAAAACAGTGTGGTATTGTTTTAATAATTACAAAGTGTCGTCCTCCCCATGTGCGTGCTCCCATCCCGCTTTGGGAGATGAAAAACAACGCACACACAGAGTGTAAGGCTGCACTGTTCGTACCCAAGTCTCTTTTGTATCAATTCAGTTCGTACAAAGTGCACTTGGCTGATGATTGATTGTCAGTCAGAAACATGCAGTAAACTAAATGCTTCAGGCATAAGCTGTATGTGCCCAACAATTGGTTCTATATGTTATTTGTTACTGTGTTAGCAGCGTGTGGTTAGTCCGCCATATAATAGATCCTATGTGTTAATATACGCCTTATATATCATGTTGGTTAATTTGTCATAATAAGGTCTGTGTTAGTCACATGCCTGATCAAACAATGTTTTACTATATGTGTAAAGGATATATTGTGATTATTGATTAATCTTTTATATAAATGCGTGTAAAATATACTGTGAGTGATAAAATGATCAAATATGGTGTAAGTATTGGTTAATGCATATAAAATACAAGGTTTCACACGATGATTATGTAATTTTAGATACCAAGATAAGTAATCATGATTGTGAGATGTTTGTCAATACATTCAAGGTAAAACAGGGTTTCTTCATAAGATTTCCCACAATTCCCCCTTTCGACGTATCAAACAGATACGTCGACAAACCGTAATTCCTCCAAATCATGTATTTACATATGTTCAACCCTTGATCAACATGTGAGTGAACATTTTACTAACGGTGGGAGCGAAAACCTGTTCTGGCAGCCTTCCAACCAATTTTTGACAGGAAAAATTCTCCCACGGTCCCTCTGCCACCAGGCGACCAATAATTCGAACTCTATCAAAGGAGGAAGTGACATCATTGCAATAAAGTCATCCCCAAGACTGGTTGGTTTCCAGCATTTCCTCTTGCCCTTCCTCACACTCCAGTATAGGCCGATCCCAATTGACATGTGTCGACCTAATTACGTGTTCCCACTTGTTACAAGGTCTGGCTTTATAAGCTGCTTAATCGGTGTTATGGATGATTCTCATGAAGCTGCATGCAACATGTCCATGACAATTTTTAAAATCAGTACTTAATTCACAAAAACTCTGATATTGTGTGTAAAGCAAATAGGTAGTACTGTATGGATCAATTGTTTTCATTATCATAGAAAATCATTTTTATATAAATTAAATAAAAAAATATATATATATATACATGGAAATTCTCATTACCACTAAGCATATCGAATCAATAAAATAGATTAAAGTAATTTAAAATATCAACATTTATACATAATATAAATATTTCTGTGTTGAACAAAAAATGTACTTGATTTTAAACAAAATATGTTACCCCCCTAAAAAATTACACTGTGCCTTTAAATTGATCAGCTATCCCATGATGCATCACTTCAGAGACAAGCTTCAAAATGGAGATAAGGTCAGTTGGTCACTATTCTCTCCGTTTGAGAAATCGGCGTTAATATTGCTAAAACTGTCCTCAGTTACACTGTGTATCATCATTACCGTTATGGTTTAATACTCATTACTTTTAAAAATATAAAAATAAATTATTTCATTAATATTATCACAATATAAGGCTTCGACAGCTGGCAAAGTTATAGGTTGTTAGCATATTAGCATTTTAAGTTATTTGTGAAATTAGCTAAGAGCATCTCATTACCATTTTTAATTGTGTTCTCATTACCGTTATGGATCTAAAATGTTAATTTTTTAAAAGTTTCACATCTTATCATAACTTTTCTTCATTTTACTATAGTATACCCCTCACCTGTTGTCCCCATGAGTTTTTGATCAAACATATTCTAAAATAATTTTCATTAATTAAAAAATTAAAAGATATTTTACAAATGTTGTATCGGTAATGAGAGTTGCTTAACTATAAATAAATAAATAAAAAGATCAAAGTAAGTGTCAAGGACTGTGCTGTTAAGTTGATGGGATTTTGTTGTGGAACTATTAATCAAAAATTAATCATCAAAAAATGTTTTGAACCGGTTGATTTAGCTTCGTCATTTACTGTAACGGTAATGAGAATTATACTGGATCATATAAGATTCAAATGATAATAAAATTCTATTTTAAAAAATATATGAAAAAATAAACAATATAGTAAAATACACATTCTATTTTAGCTTCTCAACTTGAAAAAAAAAATGCTGCAATGAGGTGAAAAACCTTTTTATGTTAATGTGAAGGTCTTCGTCAGAATCCCCCTTATGGTTACACTTAAGATTATCATCACGGGACCAACACAAGTACACCGCTTCCCCCTTGGACCCCTGCTTACCACAAGTAACCACGTCGCATAAGTTCACTGTCCATATTGTCATCTCACCCCAATATTAGTCTAATTCTATACCTCCCCAGCGCCTGATGCATTTTGAGTTAGGCTGATTGATGGTTGATCGTTTGGTTCTATTAAGCTGTGTGGGCTGGTCTTTAGCTGTTGCGTTTGTCGGGTGTACGGTTGCTGATGTGTTTACAATTGTTCCCTCTACCGTTGTTAGTTGTTCTTGTTTTGAGCCAATGGTCAGTGTTATTATCATTATACCCATGAGGGCAACTGTTATTATTATCTGGAGCCATATTGGAATAACTAGAGGAAATGCTGGTTCGTTATAGTTTCCGTACTTTCACCTGTCCCACCCCCTTTTTCCGTACCAAGCAAGCCATTATTAAACCATAAATGTGTTTTCCCTCTAAGTTTCCCAGTATTTAATAAACTTGTTATCTTACAGCCTTATATGTGTAAGTGTTAAAGTTACAGAGTGTATATATATATTTTTTTTTTACAATTTCTTTTTTGCAAGAGTCCAAAGCAACCTGCAAAGAAAAGCAATGTTCAGGACAACCTGTAAGGGAAAAATAATGTGTTCCCCCCCCTAATTTAGCAAATCACAGTTTATACCCCTATATGTGTAAATGTTAAAGTTGCAATGCGTGTAGTTCTTTTCTTCTTTCTTCTTGCTTCAGGATTCTGAAGGTACACTACCTCAGCCCCACGCACGAAGAGCTTTATTCTGGCTCTTGATGTCTGCAATATCAGTGAATGAAAAGTATGAGCTGGTGTGTGATAAGACTATGTGTGTTTTTTAATGAGATGTGTTTAAGAGTTTCTGTATGTAGTGTACTTTGACGCAATCGAAACGTTGCTGAATGAGTCACTCCCTCACTTCCGCTCCTCAGTCACAGCCATGCTGTGTGCTGTCTGCTGCTGTGCTCTGAGAAATCTTTTCTCTGCTGTGGCCAGGCCAGGCCCGTGCTGCGGGGGTTCTGCTACCCCTCCTTCCTGCTGCGGCCGCTGCTGCAGGGTCAGACTTCTCAGACTTCTCAGCTGTCTCGTCTCCTCCTGCTGCTCTGTGAGCGATCTCTGTTGCTGCACAGCTGTAGAACCCTCGCCTATCAGTTGATCTGCGTACGTTGTTCTCTCAGTCACCTGGAAAGGCTCAATCCAGCCATGCTCGTTCCCCTTTCGTGCGTAGTGGTGGAGGAGCCCTGACTTTGTGTCTGGACTGGTCCACCTTTGCACCACGTTCTCCTTCTCCCCCTGTGTAAACAGATCTGAAACGAAACTTTTGTATTCGTTATAATCATGTTTAAGGTTCACTATTCATTTTGGAAGTCTTTTAAGACGTCCTCCGTGTCTCCTTCCTGTAAGTTAAAGTACATGGTTAAAATACATTTATCACACTTAACTTGAGCTCTAATTTCCCCTTGGAAGTTAATTATTTCATATTTAAATTTTGTCTGTGCACAGATTTAAGCCCAATTTTGTTTTCTTACCTTCTTCAGTTGTCTTTCAGTTATATTCAATCATGATCTTTACTGTCAAATGTGCGTTCAATCCCTAATATTTAGTCATTTTCAATTGTAAATTGCAACATTTAATTATCATCACCATTAATTACTTGCTTTTACCTTCATTTTGTTCACATCCCTCTCCCTTTTAGTGTAACTGCTTCCCTGTCACACCAACCAATCTCTTATATCCAAATTAGATCTTACAAACACTTCCAATTTGCACGCCCAAGTTTATCACCAGACACACACTATGTCTCATGCATGCACACACACAAACTCAAACACGTCCACTCTCACAAACACTAACCAAGCTAAAGATCACACACCTCAACTCTGCAGCATCATTGTACAGACCATATTTTACTGCTTCACAGCACAAAACTGCTGCTTTAAACGCACCTGCTGTTAAGCCTCCCACTTAAAGCTTCCTGTAGATCTTCTCATATTGTATTGGTAATACCTTATAGATAATAAATAAGAAACAAACACCTGGAAATACATCTAAATCATGTTTTTTATATAGATCGTAATGATCAGCTGCTCTATTTTCCCCTCCATATCCACACTGATTAATAGAATATCAGGGCCCAAAGTTTTAAATTCTGCACAAACTACACATAATGTGGCTTCTGTCTCAGGAATGGTTCCATATTGATGTATTGGGCTTTCTTGGGTTACTTTTGCTTGGACTTTAGAATCACCGCTTGTGGCTATATTATTTTACCTGCCACTTTAATTTTCTGCGGTGTGCTATTTTACTAAGAAATTATGTTTCTGACTTTTTCAATTCCCAAGATTTTATAAAGACTTGATTTCTATATTTAGTTGATTTTATTTAGTGCTTTAAGAATTGGGAGAAGTGGAACGTGATTATTTTTCTCTGTATCAATCGTTCCATTACAGACAATAATATTAGCAATATCAATAAACAATTTTATGCTTTGCTTCGTTCTTGTTATTATAGCAAATAAAATCCGAACAATGCTTTTCATTTCCTGATAAATATTTTCAATATGTATTTATGCATATACAATTCCAAGCAGATTGCTTTTCACAATTATCAACAATACATCTATTTCCTTAAACAATTTATCAAGCCTCACACATTGTTTTTCTTGTTAAAAAAAAAATGGCTTACATGTTGAATAGTGAAAGTTCAATTTTGTGATTTCTAAGTTTCTTATTTCTTCTTTTTAAATTAGGATTGAGTGTGTCTTAGAGTTAAGACTGTTACAATATTGCTGAAAGTAATTGCTCATCCGCATAGTGGTTGTTTTAAAACCATACTTTAAAAAGATAAACAAGCTAAAAGTTTTAAAAAAAAAATGATCTATATCTATAAAATAATGATTGGTCAAAAAAATTTTAGTAATAGTGGTGAGGGATGAAAAAGGTAATAGGTTTAAAAAAAAGATAAAAAGTATGAAATAATTATTGGGCAAATAATGGTGGTAATAATGATTATCTATTTACATCTCCCCCTTTTTCTGAAACAGAATTTCTGTTTCAGAGAACTTAACGCAAAATTGCTTCACCCTTTTACTGTCCATTGGGCTGGTCTGTCCCGCCCAGGCCTCCACTGTCCCACACCCCATCACTTCATTCATCCACTCACTCTCCCCCTGGGCTGCGCTTCCCTTCCACGATGTTTTCTCCGATTTCTGTTAAAATGCATGTGGTGGTCAGATCGAGACTGTGCCTGCCTTAGGTTGTCCCTTTGTAGTATGTTGGGATCTTACCCGTCTTTGGCTAACCAGCCTATCACACTGAACCACACACAGCGTAGCAGCACTATTTTATCAAGATTCAGTGCTGTAGAGTTCCTGACAGTTAGGGAACGCAACCCCAGGTCTGTCGTACTTTCATAAACTCACACTCTGGTGTTCACCGTGAAAGCCTGTGCAAGGCACCAATTACCCATAGTTTATTATAGATTATTACTGTATACATATTTCATTTATTACCATCATTATCACCTTTTCTCTCCCACTTAATTTAGCTTAAATTATTTGCTTTGATGACACTGCTCCGGAATAGACCCAAAAGAGTGCATGTCAATGAATAATTATTCAGATTTTGCATCTGTACCTTAAAGGTGTACCACAAGGTTAAGTTTTGGTCCAGTTTTATTTAATATATACATAAATTATAGTGCTGGCTCTGCTTCTCAGATTGCAAACTTTACCATTATGCAGATGAAACAATTTTATAGTGCTTAGCCGATTTTGTTCATGCTACAGCCAGAAAATTATGCATTTGTTTCATAGGTGGCATTGTATAAGCATGAAAACTAAATTTATGCTGTTTTCCAGATCTCTTTCCAGTCCAATTTAATACTATACAGAAAGGAAGCAAAGCAAGTTCTTCATTGCAGAAAGTAAGCATATCGAAAACAAAATAGAAAGCTCAATTTTTTTTATTTTTTTTACATTTGATTATGTCCCCTTATCAGAAAGATACCCAATTCCCTGTAGCTTGAAATAGATGCAACACTGCGTTTCCTTTAAAAATAATAATAAAAAAAATAAAAATAAGGTCTTTCCTCACTGGTTTCTGAAATCTACTATCGCTCTTAAGATAATCAAAATATTAGCATAGACGGATATCCATGAGATCATAGAGAAATTAGATATTACATCTATCTTATATAGATCTCATTCAGCCAGGACTGAACTGAGATCAGTCTGAATAAGAAACGAATAGTAAGATAATTGACTAAATCACCTGATAGAAAAAGCTGTGTTTGGAATGGCTCACTTATTAACTCATTCACTATTCACTATGTAGCATTTTCTATTTATTGAACTGATTATTTAAGAATCAAACAAGAAACCATGTTTATTTGTCCTGCTCTGAGGACATCTTATACAGCAGTACTGCATGGCATAGTATATTTTGGAATTTCTAGCATACATCTTCTGTACAATATTATTATAATATAATGTAATTAATAGTGAACTATATGGGGGAAAAAATGTACTGCTAAGTTTCGACAGAGCATTGTAAAAATGGCCAATCCAAATTGCTTAGTATTTCTGCAATAGGAAACGATTCCGACACAGCCACACACCTTCATTATTTTCATTATTAGCTTCGCTTATAGAATATAGAGTTAGACATATGTCCCTGTTAGGTTAGGGCCCCCAAGATATAGTCCAATACTCAAAATTAAGCTAATTATTTTCCTCAATTCTGACTCCCCCTTTTCTGTGTTTTATTTTTTATTTGTTTTGCTAACCAACCCCATAATCCCTTTATTAAGTTCTCTAAATTCTCTAATTATCTATCCAGTCACACACCATTATTCAACAACTTAATTATTAATATTAACCTTCCCCAACCTTGCTTACATTAAAGTACACTGTACTCATGATTGGGTATTCACAGTTTCATATTTTCATTTTAGAACTGTCCTATAACGTATGCATATATTATATTATATTATAGTTATATGTAACATCAGTCACTTTCGTAATCGATGTCATCACACTTTACTCTTTTATTTATTGAATTATTTATGACCATTAGTAATATCTACTGCAGTGCTCCGTTTACAGATAGATCTTTACCTTGTATAGTTAGGTCTTTTATATCCTTATATTGTCTTATATATATATATCTATCCATCTACCCATACAAAAGCCTTTTCCCCCTGTTCACCTCTGTCCCCCATTTTCACTGTGTATTACTCTATTTCCCTACTTCATCTTGGACTCCTCCCCTGCAGTGGGACTCATCCATTCCAGATTTCGTTGACACACAAGAGTTCGTACACTCAACCAATCACATCGCTCGCAGGAGCCCCGCTCTGTCTCACACACACTCTTTAATTCGCTGCCACACAAGATACACATTTTCTGTTTCTCTCACAGGAAAACTGGACACGCACACTTTTAATCCCTGTAACAGACACTCGTAGACCCTTTTCTTTTTCTCTCTGTCAGTCGCACATACACAATCACAAAGTCAGACACACTCAGTCCCTGGAATAAGCACACATACACACGCATACTCTCTCACACTTATTGGCCACAGACTCACTTCCCTCAAACTTATAGTTTATACTGCTATGTATACCCCTTTTTATTTGTTTTCTTTTACCCCAGACAAGACACGAATAAGCCATGCACACAAGCAGTGGGTCGCTGCCCACCCGCGAGATACCGCTCCCGGTCCGCCTTCGACTATACCTAAGGACCCCCGTTCACACTGTTAAGCTACTCATTTATTTTAAACTAACACTCACGCGCTAATGAAGGTTTGCCATATGGTCCCAGTCACGCTTCTTAAAGCCCGCAACTTTCAACATGAGACGCCCAATATATTAACCCGATCTTTTGTCAATTATTTCTATCTGTATTAATAACAAATCATTAATCTATGGGAATACAGCCCCCTGCCTGGCAAGGCACACCTGTTATCCAATGCTAGAATTGTCATCATTTACATCTGCATTAAGAACAAATCCTTACAACCACCGTATCATACCAGAACTATTATTTATACAACTAGTAGAAGTTCATAATAGTTACAGCGCCTACTAATAATACCAAATGTCTAGAGCAGCAACAGTATCTGCTTATATTATTATTATTATTATATATTTTTATTTATTAATTTATTGACTTTGTATTATATTTTATTTTATATGTTTTTTATTCGTTTTTGTTATTTTCTGAACCAATTCACGAGCGGATCAATCTCGAGGTAGGCTTACACCTAGCAGTTATCCGAACATCTCGTCAGAAGCCGGGGGGACACGCCAGCGTCCAATCCTTAAAACCTGAGGAGGCCCAGCCTCGACTCTAAAACCCGAGGAGGCCCAGCCTCTACCCGAGGAGGCCCAGCCTCTACTCTAAAACCCAAGGAGGCCCAGCCTCTACCTGAGGAGGCCCAGCCTCTACTCTAAACCCAAGGAGGCCCAGCCTCTACCCTAAAACCCGAGGAGGCCCAGCCTCTACTCTTTTTTAAAATACCTTGGTATGCTTCCTGCTCTCCTCCAGACAGCAGCCCCGCCGCCGATCCACTCAAATTTGAAATAGCCAATATGCAGAATTTGATTAAACCGGCTCTGCTTACCTGTGTTTTTTTGTTCGGCCGTGAGTGGATCAGTGCCGGATGCCGTCCTCTGCCAGACTCGTTCAGAGGTCGGGGTCACCAATTGTTGTAGAAATGAAAAATGAAAGGTGGGCTAGCCCCCACCTCTCGTCCGGGGTACAACTCCCCTACGTGTTCGTCTGATTGAGAGTCGAAGGCAAGTAGAGTGAAGTTGAAAGCAAACCAAGTATTTATTACTGAATTCAGGAGAACGTTACAAACAGACAGTTAACAACAGCCGTCTCAGTAAAAGTTCTGACCCCCCTTCTGATCTGACTCCACGTTTATACCCCAAAATGACGTAAAGCCTGTTGATGAGGCGTTGTTAAAATCATCTCATGTTAGCATGCACGTGTTAGCACTGAAGTTTCCCAGGTTTGATCACACCACCAGTGTTTGACCTTGACTGTCTCCAATCGGACAGTGTGGCATTGTCTTCAGGACTGGACCGAGTCCGGTAAAAACAGTGTGGTATTGTTTTAATAATTACAAAGTGTCGTCCTCCCCATGTGCGTGCTCCCATCCCGCTTTGGGAGATGAAAAACAACGCACACACAGAGTGTAAGGCTGCACTGTTCGTACCCAAGTCTCTTTTGTATCAATTCAGTTCGTACAAAGTGCACTTGGCTGATGATTGATTGTCAGTCAGAAACATGCAGTAAACTAAATGCTTCAGGCATAAGCTGTATGTGCCCAACAATTGGTTCTATATGTTATTTGTTACTGTGTTAGCAGCGTGTGGTTAGTCCGCCATATAATAGATCCTATGTGTTAATATACGCCTTATATATCATGTTGGTTAATTTGTCATAATAAGGTCTGTGTTAGTCACATGCCTGATCAAACAATGTTTTACTATATGTGTAAAGGATATATTGTGATTATTGATTAATCTTTTATATAAATGCGTGTAAAATATACTGTGAGTGATAAAATGATCAAATATGGTGTAAGTATTGGTTAATGCATATAAAATACAAGGTTTCACACGATGATTATGTAATTTTAGATACCAAGATAAGTAATCATGATTGTGAGATGTTTGTCAATACATTCAAGGTAAAACAGGGTTTCTTCATAAGATTTCCCACAATGCCATGTTGCCAATTCATTATACAGTATAAAATCAGCTCGGGCCAGGCTAATTCCAAGTTTTCCTTAAGTAGAAAACTAGCACTCTTCAGCTCATGTGTATTTGGTCTGGCACAAGAAGAAAAAGTCCTTCAAAATCACACTAGAACATCAGCTTTATATTCCTTTTTTTTGTGCAAAATGGCCCTTATGCCATGTTGCCAATTAATTTTACAGGATAAAATCAGCTCGGGCCAGGCTTATTCTAGGTTTTCCTTAAAGTAGGAGACTAGAGCTTTTCATCTAATGTGTATTTGTTGTGGCCCAAGATGAAAAAATCCTTTACAATCATACTGGAACATCTGCCTCATGTTTTTTTTTGTGTGCAATGGCTTTTAAAATACGTTTTTAACTAAAAAATTATTAATTATATATTAAATTATTAATTATATATTAAATTATTTAAATAAATATTATGAAGTATAAAATTAGCTCTGGCCAGGCTAATGCCAGGTTTTCCTTAGAGTAGGAGGCTAGTTCTCTATTTAAGATATTTCCTACTTAGGAAATGAAGGAATTACAATAAAACAACAATTTATGTTGTAAGTAAAACTGGAGAAAATAAGTGATGCAACATTGTGTCTAAATAACATTACATTTAATGAAATATTGTATACTTACATTGTTATTAAACAGCTGTACTGCGTTCCTTTATTTTACCTCATAGACTAATATTTATAGTATTAGTCTATGAGGTGTTTAATATAATCTAAGCAGCTGCGGGTGTTTGTGAACGCTCCATTTAGTTCACATTGGTTCAGTGAAGCGGAAGCTGCCAATATCAAACCAACTTCAGCCTCGTCTGAAACTCTCCATCAGTCCACACACAGTCCTGTGCTGTGTATCCTCACCCTCACACTTCTCACAGAGGCTGATAAGGCCTGCCTGCTTTTCACTATAGTTTTTCACTATGACACCTCCTGTGGGGTAGTGAAGGAAGAGACAATGTGCTAACCCAAAACAATGCTTTTTATTGAGTAAAGGTGCACGGATCACAGCTTGGTGTATTATTTCACTGTTGGACAATAATATACGATACAGTAACTCGCTGTAATGTTTATTGCGCATAAATGTCCGTTGATAAATGTCCACCGCTTGCAAATATCAGCCAGTTACTTTATTAAACATGGCATGCCACTGTTTCCGTAGCTCGGCTACACCAGTCTGGTGCAGGTTCTTCTCTATAGGTGTTGTACTCAGGATTTGTTTCAGCACAATATTGATACACAGTCATGATTGATTGGTAGACACTGAAAAATGTGCCACGGCAGGATTGTCCTACTTAAGTGCATCTGTTGGAGGTGCATCGTTTAAAAAAAAAAAAACACACCCAGGTGACCAGAATATCAGTCCATTAAAATGTACACATTTATTCCTGTTGGACTGGTTCAGTACATAAGAGAAGAGCCAGTGTAATAAACAGGTATTTCACATCCATACCACTCACTACTTCTTTAATACTTTTATACATTTATAAGTTGTCAGTTCTTTATTTACTGATGTAAAATGAAAACTCTGGTACTCTAGTTCTCTCCAGTTTAGAAATGGTACAGTAGCTAATCTCAGTTTGGGACAAATGGCTTAACTAGTTAACTATGCGGCTTTTTGAAATGTCATCTCGTCTCTTATTAAGCAATGTTCACATTAGGGCTGCATGGTCCTGGAAAATTATATATATCGCGATATTAAATAATTCAGGGCCCATGACCTCACCAGCCCCACCCCCACTCATGCGCTGTCTCACATCCGGACTGATCAACAGCGCCCGGCACTCAAAACCCGAGGAAAAAAACAGTAATTGGCCCTTTAATCAGGCATTTAAATGGCTTTTAAAATGTAAATACAAGCGTTTTTATGGGATTAAAAGTGTGAATTCAGCTGTAACTGGAAATATTTGTGCAAAAATGTGCTGGACTGAGGTGCACAGCTATCGACACGTGCGTTTACAAGCACATGACATGAGGTAACCGCATGGTAACCGAGGTAACCTCTGTTTAAAAGCACTTGCCCAACCATGCTTCTGGAGCAGGCAGCAGGAGCCTGTCACTTGCACAGACACAGAGACAGAGCTGTGCATCTACTTCGTGTGTCAAGAATCAAAACACTGCAACATGACGTGTTTGGTTCAATTGCCTTAAGTGACATCGCACCTCCTGCAATGTGACTATTGCGCATGCGAACATCGCGATGACGATGCTTAAACGATATATCGTGCAGTCCTAGTTCACATGGTGTCCGGACAGGTATGTGAGTCTATGGTGGTCCTGGGAAGCTTATGTTCATCACAGTTGGGTGATTAGTACGATCAAGTTAATTTAATTATGAGAATCACCAACTGGTGTTCATCACTCATTACAGATCAATAGAAAAAACTAATAAAGCAGTTTAGTGCACACTCTTAGAAATAAAGATGAAGTCAACTTTCAGTACCTAAATGAATATAAAATAAATCATAAAACCTTGATATCATCTAATACAAAAAAAGGAATCAAGAGAATAATTATTAATGTTTATATTATTTAGGTAACCAATAGTGGTCTTGCTCCAAAGAACCCTTTATTTTATTATTATTATTATACTGCATTACTTTTAGGATTGATTTGAAAAGAGGAAGTTAACTAAGTACTATTTTGTGGCGATTTCACGATCTCTGTTATCTCATAAAAAATCATCAAAATTCTATTTTCCTCACCTTATTACTTTCATGGATATTATCTTCAAGAGTAACAAGCTTTAGCAGCAACTTAAAGTCTACAGTCTGTGGGTAAAGGGACTAAATAGAACATTTTGAACAAGGAAACTACAAATGACAAAATCAAAAACTTTATATCTCCAAAACAACGACTTTACAGGAGAAAAAAAGAGGACAGTTTAAAAACGCTTTATCCTAAGACGTTTTGGTTTATTTATCATGATTTGTGTCACAATGGTAACAACAAAGACAGCAAAAATGGAGATATTAAGTTTTGCGTAATATTGGTGAAATATGTATTGCACCAGGTATTGTTTGGTTTTGCAGAGTGCAGTGGAAATCTGTATGCAAAAGTTTGGTGCTTAACTTCGTTATTAGAACATCAGTACTTTGTATTTTATTTTTAGCAGATATCAAAGCTTACAGACATTTTCTTGTTTTTCTGTTAAATTCAGATTTTTTTTTAGCGGCTCTTACACTAGTTCTGCAGTAGTTATAAGACGTGTTGCACAAAATGATTAATATCCAGCCACAAATTTTCAGGAATGATGTAGTCAGTGGACTGTGGAGCAGAGGGCCAACCCAAGCTTTTTTAACAAGTTCTGCTCAATTGTCAGGTATATTTTGAATCATTGTGCTATTGTAGAATTATGTTTTGAAATATGCATTGTCTGATTGATTTGCTTTCAGTTTTTCTGATATTTGTTTGAATTTATTTCTAACTGTGTAACATTTCCTGTGCCACTGCCTGACAGTATAATATACATATAGATTAATAAGCGTGTTAATAAGCAGCGTTGCTCAGTAGAAAGGAGCAGCTCTACTGCATATTAGCCAAAACCTCCTGCTGATTCAAACTTTCCTTTTCCTGATAAAAGGTGGAGACTGGAATTTTCCCATTGCTTTGTTTCCATTAGTTAATTTTAATCTTAGCAAAAGCTTCACAGATTTGAACAGTTATATTGTTGTAATGATGTAATACTTCCTAATGATAGTTCTTGTCTAATCAGTGCTAAAGTCAGGCCTAATGAGTTAAATTAGATTTTAATGAAACAGGTGCCAAAATGTTTCCACACACCACAAATGTTTTAGTATTACTCAGTTAACCGAATACTATTTACTGTGCTCTGCAATTTCCAATTTAAACAGCAGAGGTTGTCTTTTCTCCTGTTCACAACAAAAGTTTGTTTGGCATATATTTTTATTTTAAAGGAATGAGCAATTTTGCCTGGTGAAATGATAAAAAAAAACCACTTCAAAAATGATCAGTTTTTCTGATTTTACTATTTATAGTTCTAAGTTTGAGTAAATTAAATTTTGTTTTATATTATAAACTACTGTCAACATGTATCTAAAATTCCTTATGTAAATAAATGCTTTAAATGACTATTTTCATAAGGGATTTTAGATACCTCCTGGAGCAGAAGCCAATCCTGGAGCTTTGTTTGTTGGCTTGTGACAATCTATTTTCCTCTTAAATACATTTGAGGGGTTTTCAATGAAGTTCAGGTCTGGAAATTGTTCTGGCCATGACTTTTATCTCATTAATTAAAGGATTTTTTCTAGCTTTACATGACTGTTTTTTCTGTGCGCTTCACCCCAGCTGCCATTTATTACTCTTTTTGTAGGTCACCCAAAAGCAGTGGGAAAGAGTGGTGGAGAGCATGCCAAGATGAATCAAAGCTGTGATTAAAAATCAGGGTTATTCCTCCAAATACTGATACATATATATATATATATATATATATATATATATATATATATATATATATATATATATATATATATATATATATATATATTTTGCATTATTTGAGGCCTGAATGCTCTGCATCTTTTTCGTTATTTGGATTATTTCTCATTTTCTGCAAATAAATGCTCTAAATGACAATAATTCTATTTGGAATTTGGAGTGAAATGTTTATAGTAGTTTATAGAATAAAACAACAATATTCATCTTACTCAACCATATACCTGCAAATAGTCAAATAAGAGAAACTGATCGTTTTGAATTGGTATTTTACCTGTACATGGCTTGTGAGTTGCTTCAGTTTTTAATAGAATATTAATAACAATATTAGTTGTTTTTTTTTACTAAAAATTTAAATGTTTATGTGAAAAATAATTATTTGAAATTCATGCAAACAGTTTTTTTTTTACATTAATCAACAATGAAAATAAAATATAAAAAATAAAACATGGTCACTTTAACTTCAGTACTGATAGCAGCTAAGAAATCTACTGATTAGATCTTCTTTACAGAACCAACAAAGATGAGAGTTAAGAGCCAGTAGCCTTAATCAAAAATCTTATTAATAAGCTGAATGTCCAGCTTTCAAAGGAAGACACATGATAATAAATCAGTCCAATAAACAAACAAAAACAAGCAAAAAAACAAGCAAGCAAGAACTACACAAATTGTGTAAATGTTTAACATTAAAATGGAATTTCAGCTCATGCTTTTCTAAAGTGCTGCCCTCTTGCTACTTCTTCACATCTGTTATATGTATTATACAAAAATAAAATACAAACCAATATTCACATTGTGACTTTAAACTGAACTGAACTCATCCACAGAGGGATCCAAAAGTATAAGACTACATAAAAATGTTAATTCAAATAAACAGAACATAACAGAAAGTCAGTACTAGTGTAAAAACGCAATGTTAATGCAAAATGCAGAAATACCAAAAAATAAAGTAAAAAAAAAAAAGTAAATGTAAATATTTAGCACACTCCACTTCTCATTTTATTTATGCTGACTACCCTCGGTTATTAAACAAAATGTATTAAATTATAAAAAATAATGTACAAAAAAAACCCCAACATTTTTAGTAGCAATCTCAGACTTTTGGGTCGCACTGTATATACAGATGTATGTCATTTCTGCAAAAGTAATTATGTAGAAAAAATAAACACAGTAAACATAGATTTTCAAAAATTCAAGTAAAAGTAAACAATTAGTTAAAATTCACTTTAACCTTTACAAACTCCAAACGCCAACTCAACCGTTAAAAACACTCTGTGGTTTGTAATGTGATCGGGGATAAAGGACAAACAGCCTAGAGTTTCTCTCTCCCTGTCCATCTAACTCTCCCTCTCTCTCATTCTCTCTCTCCCCTCTCTCTCTCTCCTTCTCTCTCACATCTCATATATATTTGTCTTCTTCTTTCAGCACTTAAAGAAGGCAGAGCTGTTCTCCTGTACTAAGATGATTATTATTAATGTTTGTTATTTTACAAAGAAAAAGTATTACAAAATATGTATATATGTTCACCGTTCAATAAATAGTTTTATTCACATGATCTTAATCAGCAGTGCCAATCAGTCTCTGCTCTAACTGATTAGAAGTGGGAGAAAATATCGATATTGCGATATATTTTTAGATTTCAGTCTGCGATACATTATTATCGATACGTGGCGTCAAATAGGGATATTGTTATTAAAACATAGCCCCTCCCCAAATCTGACAACACACTTATATTGCGAGATCATGGTCATCGTGCCCGACGTATCGTGATGGTATTGTATCGTGAGATGGCTTGTGACTTCCACCCCTTATATTTACACACTTACTCTCCATATGAACTCTAACCTGCATCTGTGTGAACGGTGAACTAGTGGAAAGTCGGGAACTAAACTGACATTTTAGTGGCGTGTAATGAAGTTTTTTTTTTAATTATTATTGCCTAAAAAAATTATTTGCAATGTAATAATAATAATTATAATTATTGCAAAACAACAAAGCTAGCACAGGTTTGAGAGACAATATTATTATGATGTCTATTAGCTAGTATCTATGGCTTCAGTCTGGACTATGAAGGAGTCCATCTCCTGATTTGCATTTCTTCAGGAGACTACATTGTCCAAAATCCTTGGCTACGCTATTTGATCATGCAGAACCTTTATTCTACAGCAATGAAGGAAAAGATGATTCTGTTCCACAAATCAGTCACATGGTACAGCTGAGGACTGGACCGGATTAGAGGGAGAATCTACAGCTTGTGTTTCAATATCATCACTTTCATCTAATGAGCACAACAATACTCTAATTCCCAAACTGCTCAGGACACTCAGCACTGTAATACCTTTACTCATCCCGAAGCACATGCTAGTGTCCACGTTTGCACAGTTAGTGTGTGCTCAAGAGTGAGAAGTGCTGTGTTTATCATCCAGTTCACACTACAAAAATAACATAGTTCTTTACCAGAGAAATCAGCGGCACTTTCTTTCGGTTCCAGTCCTCCGAGGTCAGCCGTTAGTTCTGTAATATTTACTGAATACAGCCTGAGCTTAACTTCCATAAGGTGCCAAAGGTTTGTTCATAGCAGTGTGTGTGTGTGTGTGTGTGTGTGTGTGACAAAGAGAGACATGTGTCAGGGATGTTTAGAGGATTACTGCAAAAATTAAAAGGCAATATCTGAACATACACTAAAAAAAATAAGTTCTATATGACAAATGATGTCACTAATTCAATCAATTCAATCAAAAGACCTTTCATGAACTGTTACCTGTTACCTCGGCATAATATTAAACTGGTGATGGAACAAAACAGAAATATTTCAATGCATTTTTTTGCTTTCATTAAAATGGAATATTCTTTGGATCTAACAGATTTAATAATTTTAATGCTGAGATATTTTGCTCCGTATATCAACACCACGGTATATTTTTTTGAGTGTGCATTACTGTGCAGTACAAAGAGACCACCATTTTATTTATTTCATTTCCATCCAAAATGGCCTAGTTGTTTATATTTCAGGATCAGAAAAAAGACACTTTACTGAGTACCACAGAGAAGCCTCAACATTTTTACGCATATCAAACGTTTCAATATTTAGTATGAGTTTACTCTTTACTACATCCTTATATATTTTTTCTTCCGTTCCTTTCTTTTATTCACAGACAGTTTTGCTAATAATTCTAAAACATAATTAATTTTCATGACTTTTTCATGACTTTTCCATGTCTTTGTGGACAATTTTACTGACCATATATTTTTTAGTACAGACATGGCAAGAAACAAAAAACTAAAAATCCAAGTAGGCATAAAATGAATTGAAAGCTGTTTGAAATGTCACGTTTTACTAGCTGAATAACATTTCTGCATATTTTGCATAGCATTAAAACAGCATTTTCTCTTACTGAGTGAATTTACAGCTATAGTCAAGGCTGAAGAGGACCCATATAGACAGATAGCTAAAGCGAAGGGATGTGACAGATTTACCCAAACAATTCATTATTTTTAAAAACCAAAACGGCCAATAAACTGAAACAATTTCCATGACTTTTTCAAAACTTTCTGGGTATTTTTCTTTTTTCCAAAACATATCCAGGCCTGGCAATTGTTATTTTTAAACTCCATGACTTTTCCATGTTTTTCATGACCGTACGACCCCTGTTAAAGGACATTTCCCTCACTTCCACAATTTAGATACACTGATCGATGCTGAGATCTGGACTCTCGCCTGTGAGAACAGCAGCAGCTCCACATCCTGTCAGACTCACATAGTTATCTTTAAAGAAAGCAAATGTTAAATACTGTTTAAATACTGTTTACAGTTCTAGCAGGAGCCTTATTTCTCTCTGTCTCTATCTAACCTTCTCACAAATCGCTCATAAAAACATCAAATTATAAGCGTTTTCACTAAAAAGGATATAAATAATAGGTGGTCTCTGACTTCTGCCCAGTAATCTAATACAAATATACAGACAATACACTCCCACACACACACACAGACACATTCCTGCACACACACACACACACACACACACACACACACCAGGACAGTCACAGGGGGAGGAATGTTGGAGGTCTGGGCAGGAATGAGGTATACTGTATGTATACTGAGGCTGGCGTGTGCAGGTAAGGGGCGTGGCTTGTGAAATAACACAAAATATGAAAAGCAGCTTAGCCTCTCATCTCATAAAAACAAAGGCAAATAAAAGAAAAGGATGCCCTCCCTGTAGAGTCTTCCAAGATGCCGCCTGGTTGACCGTGTTTGAGTGTCCTCTTCCTCTACAGAAGAACAGCAGCAGAACCTTGTATCTCCCAGCTGCAGATACCCCTCTTCTACCATCAGGAGGTCGTGTTGTGATATTCCTCTCAACTGAAGTTTCTAATTCGGATTGTAGATTGTGTGGAGTAGTGTAGAATTGTCTCAGCAGACGAACTCCTTCCCATCCGTCTATCGGTGCAAAGATTCAGCTTCTTCTTCCTCCGTCGTTTTTCCTAGACTCTTTAGCTTCTTTAGATGGGGTGAAGTATTCTGTTTGTGCATTACGTGCGTTATCATCAGCCTTCTTCTTAAAACAAAACACTCTGTCTGCGGGACTTCCCCTGGGCTGAGAGAGAGAGAGAGAGAGAGAGAGAGAGAGAGAGAGAGAGAGAGAGAGAGAGAGAGAGAGAGAGAGAGAGAGAGAGAGAGAGAGAGAGAGAGAGAGAGAGAGAGAGAGAGAGAGAGAGAAGCATATAAATAAATATTATTAATAGAGTTCAATTTACTTTTGTTTAATGAAATGTTTTTCATGCTTTAAATTTCAGTTCTCAAAGCTTTTTTCTTTCATTTTTAAGTAGCAAAAATGCATCCAGACATTCACTCTGGAACACCTCAATCTGAATATTTAATAATTTACAGTAATATCAAACAAGAATGCATTCCAGGACCCCAGGTACCACCACTATACCTGCTAACTATCTTGAAGGGATGTGAATTAGTGTAAAATTACAGTGGTGCAAAATTAGTATTTGATAGACTGTCAATTTTGCAAGTTTTCCCACCTACAAAAAAGGAGAGGTCTGTAATTTATATTGTACGTACACTTCAACAGTGAGACAGAATCCAGAAAAATCACACTGTATGATTTTTAAATAATTAATTAGCATTTTACTGATAAAGTAAGTATTTGATCACCTACCAATCAGCAAGATTTCTGGCTCTCACTGACTTGTTAGTTTTTTTCTTTAAGAAGCATTTCTGTTCTGCACTCATTACCTGTATTAACTGCACCAGTTTGTACTTGTTAACAGTATAAAAGACACATGTCCCCACACACTTAATTACATCACACTCCAGCCTGCTGTCTAAGAACACCAGGGACAAAACCGTGCATCTGCAAAAGGCTGGAATGAGCTACATGACAAAAGGCAAGCAGCTTGATGAGAAAGCAACAACTGTTGGTGCAATTATTAAAAAATGAAGAAAACACAAGATGACTTTCAATCTTCCTTGGTCTGGAGCTTCCATGCAAGACCTGGCCTTGTTAGGTAAGGATGATTCTAAGAAAGGTCAGGAATCAGCCCAGAACTACACGGGAGCACCTGGTCAATGACTTGAAGAGAGCTGGGACCACAATCTCAAAGACTGCTGTTATTAACACACTACATCGTCATTAATTAAAATACTACAGCGCATACAAGGTCCCCCGGCTTACGCCAACACACGTCCAGGCCTGTTTGAAGATCGCCATTTGCCATCTGAATGATCCAGAGGAGGTATGGGAGAAGATCATGTGATCAGATGAGACCACATGTTTACAGTGTAACCCTAAGAACACAGTTCCAACCGTGAAGCATAAGGGTGTAAACATCATACTTCGGGGGTGTTTTTCTGCAAAGGGGACAGGATGACTGCAGCGTATTAAAAAGGAGGATCGATGGGGTCATGTATCGCAAGATTTTGGCCAACAACCTCCTTTCCTCAGTAAGAGCATTAGAAATGGGTCATGGTTGGGTCTTCCTGCATGACAATGACCTGAAACAGCCAGGGCAAATAAGAAGTGGCCTAGCATGGCCTAGCCAGTCTCCAGACCTAAACCCAATTGAAAATCTTTGGAGGGAGCTAAAACTCAACGTTGACCAGCGACAGTTGAAGTGTACCAACAATAAAAATGAAAGACCTTTCTTCATTCTTTAAAGGTGGGAATCAAAGGATCATATACCTATTTTCCACACATTTTTTGCGTGTTACATAGAACTGCTGTTCAGCCATTAGGACAGCCCATTAAAATATTTAGTCCTTTTCATTTGCATTCATAATGAATGTATGTACAAATGTATCTTCATTTTTTTATTGGTGTTGATTTTGATATTTGGACAGGCAGAATGGTTGACAGCTTCATTGGTAAACAAATGTCTTTAAGGTATTGTTGTATTCTGAATTTTGCATGTTTGATGCTCATGGCGGACCTGAGGCTAGTCTCTTCAGTGTTATTCTTACAAGATACACCCAGCACATGTGCACAAAGACAGAAGCACGTCAGCATATGTCCGTAAACTGAATGTACAACAGAATTCATTTTATTAGTTAGAGTGTCTTTTTTTTAAACAAAATTCAGGGACTTTTGTTTTGTGTTTTCTGACCCAAGGTAAGAAGCCTCTGACTCGAGAAACGAAACTGAAGGCTGTACCAAACTATATTTTCTAAAAAAACAAAAAATTTAGCTAAGGTTTGGAGCCATTTCAAGAATGCAACTGATGTATCGTTCATGGCCGCCAGTTATCCGCAATTCACTACACATCACAACACAAAGGGCAGTTTTAGCCCCTTTCCTGGAAACATCTGTGTGTGGAGGACATGGCTTCTGACCTCATGAAGCGTGTTTGTTTTCTGAACAAGTGTGAAAGAATAATTCAGCAGAATAATTTACTGCTGATTTCACAACCTATGATTGTGTTTTTTATGTTAAATGTTTTATTGGGTGCCTTAATGCTTTCACTTGACTAAAGCTGCAAAAGACTCCAGGTAATCTAAAACAGATTTAAAAATGAGAAAATACTAAAGATCACAATACATTTAATACAAAACAGCACATTTTACTGTATATATCTTAATAACATATTTAAAGAGATGACTTATGTGAATGAAGTGTCACCAGCTTTTACCAGTTTTATAAATTTAAAATGATAATCTGATGCCACCTAGTGGCTTAGCCAGGTTTGATTTTAGTCATAGACTGCCTAAATTTTAAGCATATGTACATGTTTGATCAGGTCATCTGTTATATTATGTCTTAAGACAAAGTATTTAAAAAAAGTGTTTAATATTCTTTTGAGCATGTCCTCACTCAGTATCACTGTCTGTTAATTATTATTACCATCAAAATTCTATTATTTAATCTTTAAAAAAAAACTCACCCTTTACTATGTACAGGGTTCATACACTTTTTAACCAATACATTTCCATGTTCTTTTCATGACTTTTCCATCTAAAACATTAGACATGGACAATAAAACCAAAAATTATAATTTCTATAATTATAAAAACTATAATTAAAATTGATTATAGCAGGTCTAAAATGAATCAGTTAAAATGACACACAATCTTTATTAATAACGTGCGTCAGATTCTGAAAGCTCCATTGTGTCGGGATAAATTACTGATTTAACTCTTAGCTGACGTATTTGTAGCTCAAAATAGATTTTCTCCGTTGATAAACAGAAACACAAATATTTATAGAGCAAATTTCCATGGCTTTTCCAAAACTTTCTGGGTATTTTTATTTTTCCCACACTTATCCAGGGGTGGAAATTGCTATTTTCAAATTTCATTACTTTTCCAGGTTTTTCCAAGACATTTTTAGTCAACTGTTCAAACTCACTGTTTATTCGTTAGTTGTAATAAATGTGCTCACTTTGCTCTCTGAAACAGACTGGAGAGTAATGCATAGAGAAGAGGCACAGTCAAAGAAAACTGAAGGCGAAGACATTATAAAAAGCTAACATTAAAAAGACACTAAACAAAGAAGACAGAGACAAAAAGCTGGACAGGAAAAAGGGACAGAAGAAAAGTGTATTTATTTACCAGAGCGCTATAATGAGTCAGCCAGTAGAGGGGGAGGAGGGGGCAGGAGGCAGCGTGGGCTTTGCTCCTTCTCTCTGGGAATATTCCATATGTGTGGGACCCGTCTTATGGGGCATCACTTTAAAGGACACGTTGGGCAGGGCGGTAGGAAAGGGCAGACAGAAGATGGAAAGGATTGTGCAGAAAAGTATAAGAAACATGTTTATGAAAGATAGAGAGAAAGAGAAAGAGACTGACAGAAAGGCAGGAAAACATTGAGACACTTTTCTACAGAGGATGACAGATGCATGAGCAGCACGCACTGTAAGATGAAGCATGGCGTTCTGAAAGCGCTCAGTGTAAGCATGATGTAGACACAGATGACTAAAGCAGAGCAGAGATAAAGCACGGCGCAACATTAAGGCCGACACACAGTAGGCCTACTGTTTTTTTTTTAACTCTTTTTTTTTCTGCCCTGTTTTTCTCTTATTTCTGTGTGCTCTCTCCACTGTGGCATGTCAGCACCACTAATCTGGGACACATATCTCCAGATTCCATCCCAAGCTCTACCAGCCAGTCAGCATTGTAAAAAGCATGAACACGCTCAGAATTCAGCGGGAGCTGGACTTACCCGACTCTGAGTACGCTACAGAACGCTTTCCTGGATCCTTCTGAAGTTGGATCTCCTTCACCGAGAAGATAGATGCAGCTAGAAAAGAGTTAAGGGCAGAATATAGTAAGGACAAAATATCAGAAACACCAGAAAAATAAAATCTTCAACAAAACTAATGAACACTTCACAATGAAAAACAATGAAAAACTACATATCAGCCCTTTCTCACTTTTCCTTACGATTGTAAGCAATTCTATTTTAAGTGCCTTTTATGAATGAAGATAAAAGTCTACATTAAACATATTATATATATTTTTTAAGTCCAAATGAAAAAAAAGGAACAGTAAGGATTATATTTTTTGTATTAAATCATAAAATTATCAGGGTGTAGCATCAGATTTTGAGGAAACATGTTGCATTGTTAAGCACAGTTAGCTCTTCTGTCAGTATGTGTAGTATAGAACGGTTATCTTTGTGAATTTTAGTTTCTGAAACCTGGTTTCTTTGTTACAGAGATCAGGCAATGCCCCTTTACGGGGCAAGAAGGAGGAAAAGGTTTCTAAAACATTTAGCCAGGGTTAAACTAACTGTGATCTGTGAACTGTGCTCAGAACTCCCAGTCCTGCCTGTAAGTATCTTGGACCAATCAGTGTCGAGTTACATTCCCCACAGTACCGCCTCTTTTGGGGGCGATTCCTGACGATCTCATCTCATTTGCTCTCATTGACTAGTCATTCTTTCGTGAAAACAAATATGCAAATGAGGGACAATGAATGAATATGAATAATTGTATTTTTTTTTTTTCATTTTGCCACATTTTATGTGTCTAAAATCTTACTCTCAATTTTCCCCAAACTGGTTGGTTCTATTGATTATATGAATAATTTTAGACATAAATAATGCACATATGGTGTCAGTAAAGATAATGTATTACAAGGATAATGTGTTTAATAATATTCATGCTAAAAGGGAATGCACCTGAAGGGTGTGATTGGAGATAACCACACCTTCACACTCTTATTCTTAAATGTTTTATACATTTATATATACAGTTATTATTTTTACTGTTCACTTTATAATTCACTTAATAACCTTATGATCTCTGCTCTCTTTTTAACTGTCACTATGACAAGGCTTTGGAGGTTGTTTTTACTTTTTCAGGAATCAGGAAGGTCAGAGTGTTTTCATCAACAATGAGAGCTGTGAGGAGAATGTGACCCTGAGTGGCAGAGAAGCTTCACTGCTGTTCTGGGACCAGTGCATATGAACTAGGAGACAACAAGCTATCTGAGTGAAGTGCTGGGAACCTCTCCTCAGATAGCCAGCGCTTGCCTGTTCTACACGCCGTAAAGTCACACACAGGCCAGAAGATCTTTGCATCCACTCTTTTCCTCTGTTTCATCTTCTCACAGACTTTAGGACACTTAAGGACTGTCTGCTGTGTTCATGAAGGACACAGTGCTGAACAACATCATGATAAGAACTTGTTGCTCAGACAGGCTGGAGCGGATCACGTCATTAAAACTGGACAACATGCTGTTAACTGGACTCTGCTGACACAATCATAGTGATAAGTTCTGTCCAATCACATGTCATTTGCAAAATGTTTAACTGCTTGGATGAAGTCTGAGGAGTTCTCTCTGTCCCTCGACTGGCTTTAGTTTCTTTCTCTTTCTTTCTCTCTCTCTCTCTCTTTCTCTCTCTCTCTCTTTCTTTCTCTCTCTCTTTCTTTCTCTCTCTCTCTTTCTCTCTCTGGGTTGCGAATGTGTTGATCTATTGAGATTGTATTCGTTGATGTACTTTTACTCTTTTCTAATATATATCGTTTAATTTTTGTTCCTTTTATATATCTGTAATGCTGAAACTATTTTTCAAGTAAACTTTAATATATTTTAAATTCTAAGCTCTGACTCATTGGTCATCATTTCATGTTCTGAGATTTCTCACATCCGAGTTTTATCTAAGTCATGCTGTGGTAAATTACCCTACACACCTCTGCTGGAAAACACTGAGATAAAGAAGGGATTAGTGAGGTGAAATTGTAAAGCAGGAATTACTGAAATATTTTGTATTTATCCCTCATTTTTTTCGGATATTTTTTTTGTTGCATTAACAATTAATTTATTAATCAAACTTTATGTTTTGTAATATTGAACAAGCTCGATTTATATGTACTATTTTATATATAGCTTATATTTGAGTAAATTATGATTCATTTTAAATATTGTTCAAAGTCAATGCTTATTAAATACGCCTGGTTGAGCTTTTATTTATTAAATAAGAGCTGATGAGGGAGGGTATATTAATGAAATTAGTTTGGGTAAAAGCTCTGTAAATGTTGGAGCTAGTAATAAGAGGTCAGAGGTGACAGAGAGAGTCAGGGGATGATGGGGGATATAGTCCGAGGCTGCTCGGACTTTAAATACTTACTGTCAGCCAGTCCCTGCACCTGCTCTCCCAGACTCCTGAAGTACGGGTGTCTGAGGGCTTCTTCTGCAGAGACACGCCGCTTCGCCTCAAACTACACACACACACACACACACACACACACACACACACACGCACACACACGCACACACACGCACACACACGCACACACACGCACACACACGCACACACACGCACATTGAGAACTCCTTTGCTGCTCTATAGGCACCCTTAAACCCAAGATTGTTATAGAAAATTCTACACAAATTAATGGGATTAATACAGTTGTACAGAAAACAGAAACACACTGACCTGTAATAACTGATTAATTAAATCATGGCCATCACTGTCTATCCTGTGAACAAAGGAACAAATTTAGTCAAACATTTAATGAGCATATCTGCCTTCACATCCGCTTATATAAAACCATTTTTATTATTTTATTAATATTATTACTAGTAGTATAATTATCATATAACATTCTTAACTTTTAACAAAAGATGCAAGAATTTATATGCCATTAATCCAGTTTATATGCCATTAATCCATATATTCTAATAATCCAGTTTTCAAATAACAGCTGGTATTAATAGCAATATAAAATATAGTAAAACTAAAAACACAGGCAGCAACACAGACCTGGGTGCGTGATTGACGAGAGGTTCGGTCCGATATCGCGGAAAGTTATAGGTTCTAAACTCTTCACTGGTGCTGACGCCTGGCCAGGACTCTTCAGTCGGAGTGCCTGGAGACATACACACAAGTACACACACGCAAAAACAGTAAATCGTTATTATTATTATCTGATGTCCAGTATCATTGTTGGTCTTCGTTTTTGCTTGTACTTCAAAAGAACTTTAAGCAAAATAAAAGAACAAAATGTAACATTATAGCAGTAAATACATTTAGCCTTATAAAACCATACAAACAAAATACTGTGCATTCACCAAAATCGTCCTAAATATCTCAGATACCAGATAAGAGAACATTGACGAATGCCTGAATTTTCATGAAAACTTCAGAAGTGCTAAACTGCTGTGTTTTTAAAGAGTACCGTTTTAGTGCTAATGTTTGAGATGGCACATTTTATTTTACTTGCCTCATACACAGTCTCCTATTTTTTTTTTTACATTTCATTCGTTTATTTTTTGTGTTATACTAGAAAACATTGCTATTTGCATACCAGGACGGGAAAAAGTTGAATTTCACGTCAGTGACGTGTAGTGAATTATTTTAGCCTAACATTCCTCAGCTGATAGAGGCGGCACAATCAGGCTAAAATCAGTTTAGAGTTTAGATTCTCAACATGAGCCGATGCTCAACCTGAACTCTGTCCGGGTCGCGATAAAATCAAAGAGCCGCATCACAGTCAATCGCCATGCACCTTAGGGTGCATGGATGTGGGCATATGTGGGGTGTGGTGCGGGGGAACAGATGACAGACTCTAATCATTCAAACCACCCAGAACTGTAGTTAAAAAGTTTTGTTTTAAAGCTCCACTAGGTAGGATTGAGATTTTGTGCTCGTGGGCTCCCCCCTACACTCCCCCTACAGTTGTAGAGTGTAATAAATGTTTCAGGCGGATTAGTTTCTCTTTCTCGTTTTCTGGCTTTTACATACATATTCAGTCTCTTTCCAGCTTCTGCCAGAGTGTCTGTATGTTAGTTTGTAAAGAATGAACCAGTAGTCCTTGTAGAACTGTTAGAACTAAAGGTCGGAAAGCAGGTCGCAATTCTCGCGAGCGTTGGTCGCAGCCACCTCGGAAAACTTACAGAGTCTGGTTTGAGCTCAGAGGAGCTCCGGCACAGACAGGAGAGCCCCTCTATTCCTCCTATTACACCTCAATGGAGTGCTGCAGTGAAAAAGTTCAAAAATCAAGGAAATCCTACCTAGTGCTGCTTTAACGATCTACTTATTTATAATGTTGGGTTTAAATCAGGCTTAGGCTCATAATGACAGTTTATGGGGCAGATTGGAGTGGACTCGGGTAGGATTGGGTTGGAGTTGAACGTCTTTTTACTTAGATACTGTGATATAAAATGTGTTCTACCAAAAACATTTAGCAGAACAATAAAGGCTTTAGAATGTTTGGGGAATAAGGCCTATATGTTCAGTAATAAGTATTAATTAACTTTTATCAGCTATAATGGAAGGCTATTCCTCTATCTGTAGAAAAACAGACCATGTGTTATCTCTACTGCACACAATGAACTCATTAACATACAAGTTCTCACCCAAAATACGAAATATAAGATGAAGTTCATCCTCCACTGTAGATCCAGGAAAAAGAGGTCTTCCTGTAATCATCTCATAGAATATACAACCGACCCCCCTACAAACACACAGAGAGAAATTTGAAAGAAAGTCAAACTACATAGAATGTACTTTTATTTATAGAAGGTTTTATAAAATTCTGAATACAACTGAAAAGTCTATTATAAAAGATTTAGTTTAGTTTTCATTGAAAAAAGAGAAAACCCCTATATATTGTGGTACAGGTTGATTTAATTCAATCTATGACAAATTAATTAATTAATTTATTATTTTATTTAAATTAAAGTCTGGTGAACAGTATATAAAAGCTGAAAGAACCATATTGAATCTGACATGCACTGCAGAGAAACTGTCAAAATTACTGCCCTTTTAAATCTAAACGCTCGTCAATATAATTTATGCATTATCCTTTTGGTTGATGACTATATGGAAAATTGCATTTGTTGAATTTATATTGAGAATATTTTTTAACTTGGGACATGAAACTTAAATGCTACATTTATTTGTGTAAACGATTTCATAACAGTGCTACAAAAAGTCAGAATGTTTGTTCGAGACTCACCACATGTCGATAGGTGTGGAGTATTCTGTTGATCCTAGAAGCACATCGGGTGGTCTGTACCAGAGTGTGACCACCTCATTAGAGTAAGTCTTAGTGGGCACAGACTTTGCTCGAGCCAGACCTACAAAATTGCAGGATATGTAAATATATGACAGATATGTAGACAGATGACACAGGTATAAGTAATGTTTGTGTTGGAAACTGATCCTAGGAAAACGGATGAAAGGGCTGCGACTCTACCGGAGTGCATAATTATACTCCTCTTCAGACTATATAATCATCTGGCCTTGTACAGAGTGGGTGTGTATGTTTTCATACAGCTCTGTCAGAACAATGTTGTGTATAATCACCGAAGTCCGCCAGCTTGAGCTCTCCCTTGTCGTTAATGAGGAGGTTCTGTGGTTTCAAGTCTCTGTGAAGAACTTTGCGGCGATGGCAATATGCTAGTCCTCGCAACAGCTGGAAGAGGAAGATCTACAGAGCAGAAACATTACAAAATAAACTCGTAACACGAACATACCGGCACAGAAAGTGAGATAATGTAAAGGCAGTTTAGGTCAGAAGTACAATAAACTCTAGTCAACACTTAGTGAGAAACCAGAAGAAGAAAGGACTAATGAAAACTGGTTATTAATATAGAGAAATATGTGAACTCATCATTAGATAGAGGTATTTAAACAAGACGTTCAGTAAGCTGTGATGTGTCTCATTTACCAGTATTAGCAAGATATCCTATCAAGGCTAGGAAGTTACACATGCACTTTAATGGACTTTAAATGGCTTTTTGCACACTTCACGTGCTTCATCACGTGTGTAACATTCAAAAAATAAATTAAAAACAAATACAAATTCAAAAATGTAACAACAGGTTTAAGGCTAATTGGAATTGGAATTGGAACCATTGGAATTTAACCAATTATCATACAAAATCCACATTTTCTAAACTATAAACATCTGGTCAATGATCAAAACTGGCCAACTGAAAATCAATTTTTATTTTCAGTTACAGAAAAGAAAAATATGCCCAGACTTACTTTCACATTGTGAACACTCATGATGTTCCCGCAGTCATCCATGTACTGCTTCAGGTCCTTCTCCTGAATGTTCATCATAAAACGACATGTGAGAAAAGCACTCATATTTATCATATTTTAGACACAGAGCTTGTATTTCCACTCTCATATACGGACCAGGTATTCGAAGACCAGGGTGAGGCACTTGTCCGTGTGGATGATGTCGTGAAGAGTGACGATGTTAGCGTGTTTTAAATCCTTCAGGAGGGACACTAAATTAAACAGAAAAGGAAACACAGAAAAATACAGGGATTGACACACAGAACAACATTTATAAAATACATGACAGCACAGATCCCAAAAATTGTATATATTTATTAATCCATTAAGCGTTGTTATTATTATTGTTGGTGCATGAAGAGTTACTGCACAGTTACCTTCCCGTATCGCAGTACAGGGTGCTCCTTCTTCGTGTTCCAGCCTGATCTCCTTCAGAGCCACCAGGCTATCAGTCAGTTTACTGCGTCCCTTAAACACAGTCGCGTACGTGCCCTACAGAGGAAACAGGGGGAAATCCTGAGCGACTGAAGTCAGGTTACCAGCTGATACTTACCATTATGTGGGAATAAGCAGAGATGATAAAACGCTTGCAGCTAGGCTGAAAAAAAAATTGCTATGGTGTGACTTAAATTGTCTGCTACAGTTATTAACTGTTAACTCCTACCCATGAAGACTAAGTGGAGTTTTTTCCAGGTTGTCTTTTTAGCTATTAGTTTGCTATTAGTTTGTATTTATTTACAGAGCTAAAGCCGGGCTGCAGCAGAGCAGACACTGTCGTCAAAGCTCTGTTTACACAGCTAGTTAACGTTAGCGCTCTTGTGTAAGTAACTGTACACTTAAATCGGATCTCCGACTGATTCCGCTGCAGGCAGGTAGCGTTCTCTGCTACAGTGCTGTTAGCCAATCAGAGGTGATATATTTGCATGTATGAATATTCATGAGCAAGAGCCAAATTCTGTATTTTTTCAGAGACCTCTAATTCAGTGATCTAAAGCAGAGCTATACAGAAACACTGGAACGAATGAATAAAAAAACAATATAATGAGACTTTTAAGATACATAATAAGCACTATGAAATTTTGCATTGGAACATACATTACTCCCACTTAAAATGTGTGCTCGCGTACAAAAATGGATTGTGAGGATTTTCAGCACTGCAATAATGTGTACCAAATGTGATAACAAGTAAACCAGTCAGTTACTATAGTTTATTTGGCTTGTTACTTACCTCTCCAAGTTTGTCCAGTTTGATGTATGTCTCCAGTTTTCCAAAGCCAATTTCAGACTGTGAGAGATACAAAGCAGGTCATTTTCAGCATATGTGTGCATGTACTATAAGCACAGATACATCAAACAGTAACAAAACACAATAAAAGAACCATGACAGTGAAGTATACATTACACCAAAGACATTGCCTGTTTTCATGCTTAATGAAAGCAGTATTATAGACTTTAACTATAACTATGTTTAGATACTGCACTGTGCAAAAGTCTTAGGAAGTCATGAACACTTTAAAACTATGGGTGTGGTGATTATGTTATTTCACCTCTGAATTGCAGGGTGAGCTCATGTCTATGTTACCTTCTGGCTCTTTCACTTTTAGGGAGGTTGTTTTAGTCAGATCTGACTCAGATGTTTGCCACACAAGAATTTCCAGAATTCCATTTCTTTACTTTAACTGAGTAAAAGATTGCCCACCTGTCTGTACTACCACCGAACGAAAGATTCATAATTGGGCTCTATAGCTACAGGCCTCAGACCAGCTGCTCACCCACTAGTTACTGCTACCTGCCTCGGACTAGTGCCCCACCCTTTATTATCGACTGGGTTAAAGTTACCTTGGACTTTAACTATTAATACCTAAATGTTGCTACAATTAGTACTATAATTAACCATCATCAATACTATTAACTGATGAGTCTCAGTAATTCTAAAGTTTTTTTTTTCCTACAGATTTGAGGGGTTTCCTTGGCACGGTTGCTTTTGGCTCACTCATTGGCGGTTTTATGTTTTATGTGCTGTTGGTCTTTTTAAACAAAATGTAATCAAATTTATTTATATTGACAAACAGAGAATTGTCTGAAATGGTTATCCACCTAAAACACAAACATATGTACATATGTTTATGTGTATATATGTCTAAGGATCTACAGTATCTACAGATATATTGCAAAATAAAAACAAAATGAAAGTAGTATATTGCAAAATGCTACATCACTGATTTATAAATTGTATATTGTGATTCTGAGTGAGACTTGAATCTTAAATATACACTGACCATTCAGGACTTAAACACATGGAAAAAGGTCAGGAATAAAAACAAGCAAGAGAAACTGAACAGTGCTTCGAGTGAAAACCAAAGTCCTGAAATAGCTCCTCTGATTCATCCAACACAAGTAGTGAAGTCAGACTACAGCATTTAAACATTGCTGCTTTTCGAGGCCCTTTCTCCAGCATTTCTCTCTCTCTTTTTCATTAGGCCTGTGGCACAGAAATGCTTTGGTCACTGAAGTGACAAAAACTGGGCTAAGAGAGACCCAGAAGCACAATGCGTGTGTACTGTACAGCACTGAGCATTCATTTCTACAGCTGAGCTTTGACTAGAGGCCAAATGTCCTCTCTCTATCCCTCTATTCCATGTGTCCTCTATCATCAGCATCTCCGCTGACCAACTTAACAAATGAAGCATGTGATCTACTTCACTTTCCCTTTCTGTTTCTCTCTCATCCTTATTCCCTCTGCCTCTCGCTCACAAACACAAACAGTGCACTGTGAGAGTTCTGAGACCATGCCAATGCAGAGGACAGGACAATATCAAATCACACTGAGACTATGGAGCTTTTGTTTATCCCCAAATGTATAGTCTAATTTAGTGTTCATAAAAGCTGCACTACATTTTGTTTTGTTACAATTTAATAGCAATAATGTTGTCAGATCCAGAGCCAACCTGCATAGTTAACTTATTCTTATAGTAAAAGCTTTTAAATTCAGAAGGAGAATTAATCATATTACACTTGAAATTTAATGTTAAATGGAGATAGATAGATATACTAGATAGATATACTCATCTCTAGATTCTGGGAGAGGGGCACACCATTCCCCTTACCGCCCAGTATAACAGCTTACCATCACTAAAGGGTGTAAGAGCTAGTGCTGGGGTTAGCGGGTAATTCTACAGACTCCCCTATAAAACTGTACTCGTACATGAGTTTCACTGGACTATAAGGTGCACTGTTGATTCTAGGGGAAATTAATGGGTTTTAGGTGCGCCTTATAGTCAGACAAATACAGTACATAAACCTCACTATAACTTATTATACCCCACTGTACCTCACTGTTCACTTAAACAATAATAATAACATTTAAAGTAAAAATTACTCCTGTCCTTTATTTTACTTTTTTACTTTACATTACTGTTGTCATTGTGTTTTTATCACTGTCATGATAATAAGGCTTCTGTGAATGTTTAATCTTTAGAGAGCTACAGATAGAGAGAGAGATAGAGAGAGAGAGGAGGAGATAATGTTACCAGCGAAGCGCGCCGTAACCTCCGACTCAGGGGTTTGTCAAAGGGTGGACTGTTCATAGCAAACTTCTCCAGGTATCCCTCTGGCAATCGAATATCCACTGGCAGTGATAGGCGTTTATTAATGTCCTTCAGAGATAAAACAGAATAAGGAAAACTGAGACAGAGGAGCGACAGAAGCAATAACTCACGATTATCCACAGTATCCACTTCTACAGACCTGAATGTGTTTTACTGTGCCTACTGTGTGAGTTTGTATGATGGTAGAATGACAGGCAGCAGTACGACTACAGAGTTGTTTGAGGGGTGGTTCTGCATTACCTCGTTGGAGATACGGCGAGAATGGTTGTTGCGCATGCGGACCCGGACAGGGCTCTGCACCTCATCAGATGAAGTGCCTGAAGCCTGATCACTCTCTCCATCCGATCCCATCTTCACATTCTCATGCACTATACCTGCACACACAAACACACCTGCATTAGCATGAGGCTGAACGGAGACAGCCCTCTAAAGCTTGTCTATACACCTCAGATCAATAACAAATAATCTGCAAAACGTTCCGGGCTGGTTAAAAGTTCATTTCAAGGTGTCAAACTATGATTTCTGTGTAGTCTCAAGTATAAATATGATGAATATGTAAAAGAATTCAAAATCTTTATTATTTAAATGCACATTATTCTGATACTAAACCTATTTGAACAACATCACTAGCCTTTTCTCCCAAACTCTGGAGGCTTTATACCCCTCTCGCCTACGTCTGGCATGGTTTAAGGGGAGTCCACAAACATTTGGACATATAATAAAATGTAAGAACTGTTCTATTATGCTATATTTATATAGTCTATATTAATTTATTTTCTTGTAAAAAGAAATCTATAAAATATTTCTGTTTTTAGTTTTTATCTTCACATTTCAGATTTTTAAGTTTTTAATAGTGCTGTCAGGCTAATTACATACACTGTGATTAATTAATCCAAATGAATAACATTCATCATCAAAGCATTTTAAACTGTACAATTCATACATTTTAGCTGAGGAGTAAATGAATGAACAGAATTAAAAAGTCCACAAAGTATTTTCCCAAAAGTCTTCTGGAACAAAAAGATGCTTTCTGGCATCTGGCAAGCCTTAATGTTTTTTTTTTTGCTCAGCAGTGGGTTTTTGTCTTGGCACTCTGCCATGCAGGCCATCTCTGAACTTAACTGAGGCAAGTTATGCCTGCAGTTCTTTAGATGTTGTTGTGGGTTTTTTTTGGACCTCTTGGATAAATCATGCTGCGCTCTTGGGGTAATATTGACCGGCCGGCCACTCTTGAGGATAATGGCTCTCACTGTGGTTCGTTGTTGACCTTTTCCAGACTGATAGATCTCAATAAATTTCTTTCTCAATTGTTCCTGAACTTCTTTGGATATTGGGATGATGTCTAGATTTTTAGTATATTTTGGTCTACTTTGCTTTGTCAGGCAGGTCAGATTTAAGTGATTTATTGATTGAGACCAAGTGTGGCGGTAATTAGGCCTGCGTATGGCTAGAGAAATTAAACTCAGGTTATGTTTTATTGGGAGGACAATCGCTTTTTTTTTACAGTGCAATATAGGTTTGGATTTTTTTCTCCTTTAATAATAAAAAAACTGGCATTTTGTGTTTATATGTGTTGTCTTGCACTTATACATTTAAGAGTGACAAACATGCAAAGAAAAAGAAATCATGAAGGGGGCAAACACTGTGTACACCACTATAAGTAGTCAGTGTACAGTTGGTAAACATGTCCAAATTGTCAATATTTATTATCTTGCACTGCATTAACTCTCCTGGTCATGGAATTGACCTGCACAGTTTGATACTGGAATCCCCTCCAACCTTACATCACGGAGCTGGTGGATGTTAGACACCTTGCAGTCGGGGCTCAGCTTTTTTTAAGAGCAACAATTCTGTTTCTTACATCCTAAGAGAGTTCTTTGCCAAGAGGTGCTATGTTGAATATCCAGTGGCCAGTATGAGAGATTTGAACCCAAAACACCAAATTTACCAGCCCTGCTTCCCATTCACATCTGAGACTTGTAACACTAGCAAGTCACATTGCACCGGGGAGGGAAAACGTTATAATTTGGGCATGTTCACTGTGAGGTGTACTCACTTGCGTTGCAGATACTTAGACATTAATAGCTGTGTGCAAGTTTAATTTCTATAGTGTTGTCCTGTAAAAAATGTGAGGGATGTACTCAATTTTGTTGGATATTATATAACAGGGTGAATACTTTTTAGGCGCAATATTTGTGAGCTAAAATGCAATATTTAATTTGGGCAATTCAGAAACTCAGAAAGAGTCCGAAAGACGAGCAAAAAGAAATAAGGAGTTAGAGAAAATAACTGGGGTAGAGAATCACCGAGAGAGCCAGTCCGGTGAAGGGAGAGGTACGGTCGGTCCAGGCCGTCTCTACGGATCGCGCCCCGACCCAAACCCCCTGCATACTGTCTCAAGAAGGAAGGGGCACTGTGGGATGCAGGAGGGGGCACGGGGCAAACCATGGGCTCTGAGAGAGAGAGAGAGAGAGAGAGAGAGAGAGAAGGAGAGACGGGGAGGGAGGAGAAGGAGAGGGAGGACAGAGAAAAAGAGCAAAAGAGAGAATTAGAGGGGGAAACAGTGAGAGTGAGAGAGAGAAGGGGAGAGAAAGAGAGAGTGGGGGAGAGAGGGAGAGAGAAAGAGAGGGAGAGAGAAATAAAAAAGTAGGAGCTGTAAGTCACACTGGGAGGCATGCAAAGGAAAGTCAGACAGAAAAAATCTTAAGGTAAAGGAAGCAGTTTGTCAGAGAGATTCGGGAAAATATTCACACAACCCCTATTATGAGCAATCGACTAAAGGAATTATTCAATTAAAACCCACAAAATTCAGATACTCACTAAATCAGTTTATTGACAAGTTAATACGTGTAAGGTTGGGAATCTATTTTGATGTGGTTAAGTAAACCAATTCAGTGATTGAGATATACATAAATTAATAGTGCATTTTGTATGATTATCTAGATTTTGTAATAGTCTACATTATGTCTCGTACTGTTTTGTATAATCTTAATCTTAATCTTAATGCAAAGTGTAATAAGTCTGAGGAACATTTTGGTAGTATTGGGTTCAGGTTGCATTTTGATTTTTAGTGTAAGACAAAAACAATCATTCTTAAATTAAACATACGTCAGCTCTGTGCACAAAAATACATTAAAACTGCAAATGTTATTTCAGCTATTAGCCAGCAAATTGTAGCATGGGAGTATTTACAGTGATTAATTAGTCATGAATCAGCAGGACCATGTGTCGCTGATCCACAGATTAATTTCCGCCAGTCATGTTCTGCACTTGATGCTGTCTGTCCAGAGAAAATACCGATATTGTGATATATTGTATAATTTACCATTTATTATCGATATAATGAATCAAATATTGTTATTGAAACATTGCCACTCTATAGGCACTCTTGCTTTATTATAGCGCTATAATTATGATGCTGTGATGTATCACAGATAATTTTCTTGTGATATATTAAGTATAGCATATTCACAGTATTGTGATATCACTGTTAGGCTAAATCAGTTAACAACTACAGTAGCATATTTTGTTATCTTTTTCTGGTACAAAATCAACTCAAACAGAGGAACTTTACAGGACTTTTGATTAATATAACTGGTGTTACACAGAATTATACAGTTCTCGTGCACTTGTCCTGTCTGCTTTGCCACAGACACATGACGCAGTTAGCCAGAGCCGAGCTCGGAACAGGAACGATGAAGACAGTTCATTAGGTCAGTGGATCATCACCATGATTATAAAGCTTTCATTACAAGGCCAAAGTACTACATAATGCTGCTTTACCCACTGACTGAATGAAATACAGATTTTAAATACTGGATAATTATACACTCTATGGACATGAAGCTAAAAAAATATCTGCTATGTTTTCAAATTTGCAACCAGGTTCTGCACAATAGTGACCAGAGCCGGAGCCACACTCAGCTTATTTGGTAGGTCCCGCCCCTTCTCCCAGAACTCAGCATCTCAGACCACCTTCCCTGAGTATTTTAGCCTGACTAAAATTTACTGCAACATTTTTCAAAAATGTGCTATATTACACCAACCAGAGAATACAGTTATGAAATCTGTAACTTATACACACATAATAAAACTATTTTGTGTAATATAATCTGGTTTAAATGTACACTCTTCTAAAGGAGTCTTAATAAATATATTTTAATCAATGTTAAAATTAATAGATGATGTAGCTATAAAAAAATGCAAAAAGATGACCAAGAAATGCTGTATTTTGTGAATTTTGTAAAAAAAATCAGCTTTTAAGATGCCAGCCATGGTCTAGAAATATCCTAATAGACCACCTTACCAATGACCTGCTGGGGAATTTAAATAAGTCATTTTCCCTTTCGCTTCGTTTTTTAAGGGGTTTGAAAGGGTTTCCTGTTACTTTTGACTCATCCTGTAAATTTCAAGACACAATATGACAGAACAGGGTGTTTCCTGCTCTATTCCGTGGCTGAATAAACTGAATATACTGCAAACGTTTTTAGTGAATACTAAGCTATTTACATGAAAACTGTGAGCTTTCTCACCATTTTCCCGTGACGTCGGTGGCTCATCTGTGGCTGTGTGTTCTGTGAGCTCTGATAGATTTTCGTCCACCGGTCGAGCACTGCGGAGGCTCATCGACAAACGCCTCTTAATAATTTTCATTCGGTCCATCAGAGCTCACTTCATTGAGGTCCTGCAAGTACAATCATAGTGAAGTCAGTTCCTACTAGTACAATCTCCATTTTCATTATAAAATACACATAAAATATAGCTGCACCCAAAATGAAGTGTGGGATGGTAATGCAATTCAGAAGGAATATAAAAGTTACCAGGATCAATAAAATCACTATAAATTTAGATTGATCTACACATACAGAAGTAGTGAGCAATGCTACGAAGACAAAATCTATAGTAACGAGTCCTGCTTTAGTCTTGGTGGAGACCACAATCCGTGTATAGAGTCACGTGTTCAGCACCAAGATCAACGGTTTATCATATATCACACGTCCACAAGACCTGGTGTCATGGTCTGGGGTGTAATTTGGTACGACGCTTTTGGCCTTTATTCCAGATTATCAAGGGACTCAATTAGGAACCTCTACAATGTCATGCTGAGGCGTCTGGTATATTGCAGCATTACATATGCGTTACATTTCTTATATGTTTTTTTTGTCCTGGTAACTATTATCCTTCTTTGGAATTGCAGCCTGACACTTTTGTTGATAAGCTCATATACAAAACAGAATCTGTCAATTTGAAGGTAACATCATTGTATGCAAAGGTCGGAAATATGCCAAAAGGTTTACTCCACAATATTTTAAGTACCTTTTGTACAATTACAAATGCAAATATAGCCGCAAGCGGCAATCATCGGGTTCAAGCACCAACTTGCACAATGGTGCCTACTGGAGCATTGAATGGTGATGTGTAAGAAGGTCTAATATGATTGGAGATGCCCTGTCACATTTAGAAATTATCAAGTTTTTCACCTGTTATTAATGTTGAGCAGAGGCCTTTCAACCTGATCAGTGCTTAAATTCACATGTAAATCTAGTGAACTTTGTAGGATATTCATTAAGTGAGTTAGAACTAGTCAAAAGGTGTCTACATGTTATTGGTATTGATCAGGTGGCTTCAACCAGAATGTTCACAAAGTGGTATTCAGATTGACCTTTGAACCTTTGCAGAACAAGCTGAAATGTTTGACCAAACAAGTTTGAATTAACACAAAGGAGTGAATGTTCTGATATGACATGTCATTACGAAGTTATTATAAATCTAGTTCTGAATTAAATGGCGCTTCATCAAGCACCAACTAGCACAATGGTGCCTACTAGAGCATAGGATGGTGATGTGTAAGAAGGTCTAACACAATTGGAGACAATCTGTCACATTTAAAATGATCAAAAGTCTTTCACCTGTTATTAATGTTGAGAAGAGGCACAAAGGAGTGAATGGTCTGATATGACATGTAATGTCAAGTTATTCTTAATCTAGTTCTGTATTAAATGGCGCTTCATACAGAGGTCTTTAACATTGTGAGATTACAGCAAATACTGCAGAGTTACAGCAATTTAGGTTAGAAATTCCAAGGACGCACAGATTGCTTGATGCCTGGAGAGTATTGTATGTGAAATTTTCACAAATGTTTTTAATGAACATTTACCTAGAGACTCTACAGTGTGCAGCAAGACTGAAATGGAGGTGATAGGCCAAATATCCAGAGAGTAGTTTCAATATAGCTATTTTCAAACAATTAGCAATTATGAATGAACAAAGCACTTTTTAAACATAGTTGTATTGAGAAATTTGTCAGAGCCACTGTACTAAATATGGCAAAAACAATTAGATGTCAAAATAGTACAGCATGATTGACATATACTCGTTTTTTTGGAACAGCGCCCCCCAGTGGGCGGATTGTTTCAGCACTTTGCAGGTCACTACAGTGTCTCCACCTGAACATAACTGCCAAATATCATCCAGATTGGGCAACATTCAGCCTGCCAAAATGTCTGCTGAATGCTGATTGGCTGATGGTGTTCAGCCATGTTGATTGATTAAGTTGCCCTTTGAACATCCTTTAGAGGCTGTATGATAGATTCTGCATGCAAAGTTTCAACTTGCTAGGTTGCACGGTTGCTGAGAAACAGTGCTCCAAATTTACCTCTTGAAGTGAATGGGGCATATATCCGGAAGGACTAATTTGCATATGGCGGCCATATTGTTTACATATTTCAACTTTTTCTTAATGCATATTGAAGCGCATGCTCTCACAAGTGTTTTGATACCAAACATGCCAGGATTGGTCAAAATTCCTAGGACTAGTTTGCAAAAGTAGGTTTTGCATATTATGCAAATTAGCACAAAATCTATATAGACGGAAGTGCATGGTCCAAATTGGAATTGGAATTGGTTGTTGGTATTGACCCAAGGAATCCATCAAAAAAAGAATTTTGAATGTAGGTCTTATGGTTTTTGAGTTATTGAGAAAATTGTGAAAAATGAATTTCCTTGTTTATAGCGCCACCACTTGACCAATCGGTGCCATTTTTGTTGTCCACCGAGATGCACTGATCCTACATCTACCTACCAAGTTTTATTTCTCTATGACTTACGGTTTAGGCTGCACAACTGTTTTTACAGGAGAAAAAGAATAATAATAATAATAACGAGTTGTCCCCCTGTCACAGGGGGACGTAGGGCCCTCGCACAACAGCGCAAATCGTACCGGGCCAAACCGAGAAACCGGTAAAAGTAATTTTGAGGTCTTATTGAGTGTGCCAATTTTCAAGAGTTTTCTATCCTGTTAAACATGTGAAATATCCATTTAAAATACAGGTAGCGCTATAGCGCTGTTAAAATACATGTATTTGAAATTCTAATTCTACATCAAACAACAGCCTCAGATAAGCAGGCCGGTCAAATTTTGTGAGTTTTTCTCCGTTATAACCTCCTCAAAACACCTGGCATTACCTAGGTTTTGACCTCCTGTTTTGATGTGGCATCTCACAAATTCAACCATCTGCCATTTCGTCCTCGTTTGAGATATCGACTATTCCTTCACAATTTATCATCAGATATGTTTATTGTTTATTTTTACCAAATACCAAGAGAATTCAAGAAAATTTCTAGGAGTAGTTTGACAATATACACAACAAATGTATGTAAAATTCAGATATTTCAAAATGGCTGACTTCCTGTTGGGCGGAGTCAGTCCTACCAATACTGAAAACGTGTCTAATGATGTCTCTTGTGTTTTTGCCAAGTTTCATGAATTTTTAATCATCTGTGTTCTGACTGTGTCATGGTTTCACTTTGGTTTAGTGTTGCGTCTCTAGTCAATCAATTGCCCGCCATTACGTCACCGTTTTAGCGATCAATTATTCCTTTGGCAATTTTCATCAACTGTGTCTGATGTTCATTCTCAGCTAATTTAGAGGTAATCTGACAAAGACTTTAGGAGCAGTTTAAATGAGTTTGTTAAAAATTTGTAAAAATTACACAAATTTCAAAATGGCCGACTTCCTGTTGGGCGGAGCTAATACAAACCAATTGCAAATATGTGCAAAGTCATAGTATCTACGCTCCTACCAAAATTTGAGAAGATTAGACAAATTTTGACACATCCAAAGCTAATTTATTAACCGTACGAATTAGGGGGCGCTGTAGAGTCCGCTAGCTACACATGAAAAAATTATCACAATATTTGTAAAGTGTTTTTTAGATCTTATGGAATCTGACAATTTTCAAGAGTTTTTGAGCATTTACGTAATGTCAAATATGCATTGAAACCTAGGTGGCGCTATAGAGCCAATGAAATATGTATATATGAAATTTCAATTTTTAATCAAAGTACTGCTTAAATCAAGCAGGCCTGAAAAGTTTTGTGAGTGCTCAACCTGTTTAACCTCCTCAAACACCTACCAACACCAGAATGTATTTACTTCCTATTTTAATGGGGTATCTCAAGCAATTCAACTGTCCGCCATTTCGTCCTCGTTTAAGATATCGACTATTCCTTCACAATTTATCATCACGGATGGTAGTAGTTTATTGTTGACAAATATCAAGAGTATTCAACAAATTCCCTAGGAGGAGTTCGACAAAGTATGCAAAAAATGTGTGTAAAATGCACGTTTTTCAAAATGGCCGACTTCCTGTTGGGCGGAGTCAATCATATCAACACTGAAAACGTGTGTAATGATGTCTTTTATATTTTTGCCAAGTTTCATGAATTTCCAAGCAGCTGTATTCTGACCATGCTAATGTTTCTATTTGGTTTAGTGTTGTGTCTCCATTAAATCAATTGCCCGCCATTACGTCATCGTTTCAGCTATCGACTATTCCTTCGCAATTTAGCACCACGTATGTCTGGAAACTATCCACAGACAATTTAGTTGTAATCTGACAAAGACTCTAGGAGGAGTTCGAATGAGTTCGTGAAAAATGTGTAAAAATTTAACATTTTTCTAAATGGCCGACTTCCTGTTGGGCGGAGCTAATACATGCCAATGGGTATTATGTGTGGCATCGTAATATCTATTTTTCTACCAAAAATCTTGAACATTGGGGAAAATTTGAGACAGCTACCGCTAATTTATTAGCCTAAACCAAATAGGGGGCGCTGTAGAGTCATTTAGCTCCACATTAGAAAAACGATTACATTTCTCGAAATCATTTAAAGGCATTATTGGGTCTGCTTATTTAGAAGAGGCTAAGAGCTTTCTATAAATGTCATATAAAATAGGTGGCGCTAGAGAGCTGATAAATTATGAATATGAAAAATTCCAATTTTACATCAAAGTACAGCCTATGCCCAATATGCCTGTGAAATTTTATGAGTTTTCGAACATCGTCACCAACCCAAAACACCACGGGAAACTTTTTATTTTGCGACTTCCTGCCAAAATGGCAGACTTCCTGTTAGGCAGAGTCAAATAAATCCAAGTGATTCTTGATCGGTATAATGAGGTCAATGAGCGTACCAAAGTTGGTGCACATTGGACAAACTTTATCCCGGCCACTAGCAACGTTTGGGGGCGCTATAGAGCTCCTGATCAACGACCAAGCCCAGGAACTGTGAAATTTCAAATTTTTCACCGGCTTTGATGTCTGTGCCAAAATTCAAGAGTTTTCGAGTATCAGAAAGGCCTCAAAAATGGGCGCGAAGTTTAAAAATAAAAATAATAATAATAATAATAAACGGACCAAAAACAATAGGGCTTTGCACCTCCGGTGCAGGCTTCGCCTGCGCCTTCGGTGCTCGGGCCCTAATAATAATAATAATAATAATAATAATAACGAGTTGTCCCCCTGTCACAGGGGGACGTAGGGCCCTCGCACACCAGCGCAAATCGTACCGGGCCAAACCGAGAAACCGGTGAAAGTTATTTTGAGGTCTCATTGAGTGTGCCAATTTTCAAGAGTTTTCTATTCTGCCAAAAATGTCAAATATTCATTTAAAATATAGGTGGCGCTATAGAGCTGTGAAAACAGATGTATTTGAATTTTTAATTCTAGATCAAAGAACCGCCTCAGATAAGCAGGCCGGTCAAATTTTGTGAGTTTTCCTCAGTTATAACCTTCTCAAAACACCTTGCATTACCTAGGTGTCAACTTCCTGTTTTGAGGTGGCATCTCAAAAATTCAACCGTCCGTCATTTCGTCCTCGTTTAAGATATCGACTATTCCTTCACAATTTGTCATCAGATATGTTCAGTGTTTATTTTTACCAAATACCAAGAGAATTCAACAAAATTTCTAGGAGTAGTTTGACAACATACGCAAAAAATTTATGTAAAAGGCAGATATTTCAAAATGGCAGACTTCCTGTTGGGCGGAGTCAGTCCTACCAATACTGAAAACGTGTGTAATGATGTCTCTTGTGTTTTTGCCAAGTTTCATGAATTTTCAATCATCTGTGTTCTGACCGTGTCATGGTTTCACTTTGGTTTAGTGTTGCGTCTCTAGTCAATCAATTGCCCGCCATTACGTCACTGTTTTAGCGATCAACTAATCCTTTGGCAGTTTTCATCAAATATGTCTGTTGTTCATTTACAGTGAAATAAGAGGTAATCTGACAAAGACTTTAGGAGCAGTTTAAATGAGTTTGTGAAAAAAGTGTAAAAATCTTACAAATTCCAATATGGCTGACTTCCTGTTGGGCGGAGCTAATACAAGCCAATTGCAAATATGTGCAGGGTCACAGTATCTACATTCCTACCAAAATTGGAGAACATTAGACCAATTTTGACACATCCAGAGCTAATTTATTAACTGAACAAATTAGGGGGCGCTGTAGAGTCAGCTAGCTACACATGAAAAAATGATCACAATATTTGTAATGTGTTTTTAGGTCCTATGCAATCTGACAATTTTCAAGAGTTTTTGATTATTCCCGTAATGTCAAATATTCATTTGAAACCTAGGTGGCGCTATAGAGCCAATGAAATGCGTATATATGAAATTTCAATTTCAGACCAAAGGACCACGTAAAACAAGCAGGCCTGTAAAGTTTTGTGAGTTTTCATCCATTTTAACCTCCTCAAACACCTACCAACACAAGAATGTATTCACTTCCTGTTTAAATGGGGTATCTGAAGCAATTCAACTGTCTGCCATTTCGTCCCCGTTTAAGATATCGACTATTCCTTCGCAATTTATCATCAGGTGTGTTAGTAGTTTATTGTTGACAAATATCAAGAGTATTCAACAAATTCCCTAGGAGGAGTTCGACAAAGTATGCAAAAAATGTGTGTAAAATGCACATATTTCAAAATGGCCGACTTCCTGTTGGGTGGAGTCAGTCCTACCAATACGGCAAACGTGTCTAATGATGTCTCTTGTGTTTTCGCCAAATTTCAGGAATTTCCAATCATCTGTGTTCTGACCGTGTCATGGTTTCACTTTGGTTTAGTGTTGCGTCTCTAGTTAATCAATTGCCCGCCATTACGACACCGTTTCAGCTATTGACTATTCCTTCGCAATTTATCTCCACTTATGTCTGGAGCCTATCCACGCCCAATTTTGAGGTAATCTGACAAAGACTCTAGGAGGAGTTCGAATGAGTATGTGAAAAATGTGTAAAAATGTCACAAATTCCAATATGGCCGACTTCCTGTTGGGCGGAGCAAATGCATGCCTATTGTTAATATGTGCGGGATCATGTTGTCTATGTTTCTACCAAATATCATGAATATTGGAGAATTTTTGAGAAGGCCACAGTTAATTAATTAGCTAAAATAAATAGGGGGCGCTGTAGAGTCATTTAGCTACACACAAAAAAAATGACAAAACGTTTCTAAATAATTTTGAGGCCTTATTGAATCTGCCAATTATCAAGAGGCTGAGTGCTTTCCATAAATGTGATGTAAAAAAGGTGGCGCTAGAGAGCTGGTTAAAGATGAATTTACAAAATTCGAATTAATTCTCAAAGTACGGCCTAAGCCAGATAGGCCTGTCAAGTTTTATGAGTTTTCGAACATCATAACCCCTCCAAACCAGCACGGGAAACTTTTTATTTTGCGACTTCCTGTCAAAATGGCAGACTTCCTGTTGAGCGGAGTCTGATAAAACCGAGTGATTATTGTTCTGCATGAGGAGGTCAATGAGTGTACCAAAGTTGGTGCATATTGGACAAACTTCATCCCGGCCACTGGCAACGTTTGGTGGCGCTATAGAGTTCCTGAACCACGCCCAAACCCATGAACCATGGAATTTCAAATTTTTCACGGGTTTTGATGTCTGTGCCAAAATGCATGAGTTTTCGAGTATCGGAAAGGCCTCAAAAATGGGCGCGAAGTTTGTAAATAAAAATAATAATAATAATAATAATAATAATAAACATTCCAAAAACAATAGGGCTTTGCACCTCCGGTGCAGGCTTCGCCTGCGCCTTCGGTGCTCGGGCCCTAATAATAATAATAAGAAGAAAAATCTTAGCAAAAACAATAGGGTTCTACGCACCTTCGGTGCTTGAACCCTAATAAAATAAAAATTGTACTCTAGCTCCTCACACATCTTAGCTTCCCCACTGCTACATTAGCTCAGAAGTCTTCTCACTCAGCAGCTCCATCTTTTAGCTAGCTTTAGCTCAGTAGTCTTCTCACACAGCAGCTACATGTTTAAGCTAGCTTTGGCTCAGTAGTCTTCTCACACAGCAGCTCCATCTTTTAGCTAGCTTTAGCTCAGTAGTCTTCTCACACAGCAGCTACATGTTTAAGCTAGCTTTGGCTCAGTAGTCTTCTCACACAGCAGCTACATGTTTTAGCTAGCTTTAGCTCAGAAGTCTTCTCACACAGCAGCTACATGTTTTAGCTAGCTTTAGCTCAGTAGCCTTCTCACACAGCAGCTCCATGTTTTAGCTAGCTTTAGCTCAGAAGCCTTCTCAAACAGCAGCTACATGTTTTAGCTAGCTTTAGCTCAGTAGTCTTCTCACACAGCAGCTCTATGTTTTAGCTAGCTTTAGCTCAGTAGTCTTCTCACACAGCAGCTATATGTATTAGTTAGCTTTAGCTCAGTAGCCTTTTCACACAGCAGCTACATGTTTTAGCTAGCTTTAGCTCAGTACTCTTCTCACACAGCAGCTACATGTTTTAGCTAGCTTTAGCTCAGTAGTCTTCTCACACAGCAGCTACATGTTTTAATTAGCTTTAGCTCAGTAGTCTTCTCACACAGCAGCTACATGTTTTAGCTAGCTTTAGCTCAGTAGTCTTCTCACACAGCAGCTACATGTTTTAGCTAGCTTTAGCTCAGTAGTCTTTTCACACAGAAGCTACATGTTTTAGCTAGCTTTAGCTCAGTAGTCTTCTCACACAGCAGCTCCATGATTTAGCTAGCTTTAGCTCAGTAGCCTTCTCACACAGCAGCTACATGTTTTAGCTAGCTTTAGCTCAGAAGTCTTCTCACACAGCAGCTACATGTTTTAGCTAGCTTTAGCTCAGTAGCCTTCTCACACAGCAGCTCCATGTTTTAGCTAGCTTTAGCTCAGAAGCCTTCTCAAACAGCAGCTACATGTTTTAGCTAGCTTTAGCTCAGTAGTCTTCTCACACAGCAGCTACATGTTTTAGTTAGCTTTAGCTCAGTAGTCTTCTCACACAGCAGCTACATTTTAGCTAGCTTTAGCTCAGTAGTCTTTTCACACAGAAGCTACATGTTTTAGCTAGCTTTAGCTCAGTAGTCTTCTCACACAGCAGCTCCATGTTTTAGCTAGCTTTAGCTCAGTAGCCTTCTCACACAGCAGCTCCATGTTTTAGCTAGCTTTAGCTCAGAAGTCTTCTCATACAGCAGCTACATGTTTTAGCTAGCTTTAGCTCAGTAGCCTTCTCACACAGCAGCTCCATGTTTTAGCTAGCTTTAGCTCAGACGCCTTCTCAAACAGCAGCTACATGTTTTAGCTAGCTTTAGCTCAGTAGTCTTCTCACACAGCAGCTACATGTTTTAGTTAGCTTTAGCTCAGTAGTCTTCTCACACAGCAGCTACATGTTTAGCTAGCTTTAGCTCAGTAGCCTTCTCACACAGCAGCTACATGTTTTAGCTAGCTTTAGCTCAGTAGCCTTCTCACACAGCAGCTACATGTTTTAGCTAGCTTTAGCTCAGTAGCCTTCTCACACAGCAGCTACATGTTTTAGCTAACTTTAGCTCAGTAGCCTTCTCACACAGCAGCTCCATGTTTTAGCTAGCTTTAGCTCAGTGGTCTTCTCACACAGCAGCTACATTTTTTAGCTAGCTTAGCTTAGTAGCATTCTCACACAGCAGCTACATGTTTTAGCTAGCTTTATCTTAGTAGCCTTCTCACACAGCCAGCTCTGCACTAGCTAACTTAGCTCAGTAGCCTTCTGACACTAAGTGTGTCATGGTGTGAATAGTGTTTAAATAACCCATTTTAAGTCCATGCTGCATGGAAAGATCAGGATTCTGTGGAGTAATATTGTATAGTATTGTAAAATAAACAGTTTTTAGTTATTATTAATTACAACCAGCAAAATCATGTGCAGTGCTGTAATTAGTAAATGCTACATTCTGTACTTTAGGTTAAACATTATAAAGGAATAATTTCTCTCAGTTTGATTGTATTATTTATTATCAGAGATATCAGCCACACTCATCTAGAGTGTGGATGTACTTTTCAGAGGATGTGGGGCAAGCCCTCTTGAATAATAGGTAAACTAGACTGTTTAAAATGGAAATAATTACTTTCCCACAGTCCAGAGGATCCCTTATTACTCTGTAATCTCACTGACTGAGCTAAGATAATATTGTTGTACTTTCTATGTGTCAGTAACCCATATCCTGTGTTCATTTGAAATAAACGGTTAAAGAGATTCTGTTGCCTCTTCTTTTTTTACACTGCACTTTTTCCAAAAGTAAAGGTATCTCAAATATTCAGTGTTTGAGCCATTGGAATTTAAAGTAAGTTCAGAGTACTAAACTATTTTAATAATGTCATCCATAATATCCACAGTGCATGCTAGAAAAAAGTATTTGAATCCTCGACTTTAATAATCTTTACATTCCCCTTTAGCAGCTCCAAAACTATCAATGGTTTCCTGTAAATCCACTGCAAATGAGCAGGAGGAGGAACTTTGGATTAAATTAGTTTCAGCTAGTTGAACCATCTTTTAAAACAATTAATTAACTAACTTGTGTATTTTGAGTTATTGGCTAGCCTAATATATGTTTAGCTTTAGGTCTAGTACTCCTCACCCTGTGTAATGTTCTGTTACATCTTGGAATAAACTGTTGTTTTTGATGACACATTGTCCAAACCCTAACGCAGCAAAGCAACTTCAAACAATAATGTTACATTCACCATGCTTCATAGCTGGAATAAAGTTTTGGTGTTTAATGTTGTGTTATTTTTTTCTTACAAACAGCATTGTGCTTTTGAAATATGGTCTGATCTTTTTTGTCTTGTAAGAGAGGTTTGTGAGTGTAAAACTTTTTTAATGGTTTAAAGCGGGGTCGAAGACTGTGGTTAATGTGTTTTTATAAATCTGACAAATGTGTTTCAGTGGCAAAGAGAGGATGACACAGTATCTTAAGGTGAGTGACAGGTTGAAGAAGCTGATCTGATCAGGCACCAGTTTAAAGTCAGTGTAGTTAAATAAGCTTTAACAGTCCTGCACACAGCATTCCTTCACATCAGCACCTTTAATAATGAAGTCTTAGCCTCCATCCATGATATGACTTTCACTAAAACAGTTCCCAAATAATGTCACACACAATATAACATAATGCAATTCACAATTATACGTTCATATTTTGTTTTTTTTTTTTGTCAAATAATAACTTGTACATTTATTGAGTCACAATAATTCCGATATTGAGTTATGTTTTATTTATTTTGGTTATTTCAAATTCCGATGCAAATGTCTGTATACTCTTAACAATAAAAATTCATCATGCTATTAAAGAGTATAATTGCAATATTATGATATTATTTTATCATTATATATGTGGCATAACCGATAACATTTTTTATAGCAATGTCTGGAACAACTTGTTATCCAAATTTGTTTTTATTGTGACAGGCCGATATACACTGCCTGTATATTTAAATAATTTATCCATATAATAAAATTTAATACACGTTCAGTTAGGGGAAGCATATGGTAATAAAATGTTAGCTGATACTTCATTGATATTGTCAATAAAGTATTTCTTTCTGAGTCAGCCATTATAGAGTTCAAATGCACTAAACACCTTGCTCATGCATTTATTCAGCTACTATTAGTGAGAACCCACTGCTTACTCAGACACACACAGCTTGTCTAGTCCCTGTAGAGAAATACTGCCAATAGAATAGGACTCCCTGGATCATATAAATAAACATGAAGCTGTTGGCATCGTGTCTAATGCTAGTCATGGGCTAGAAGGGTATAAAGCCCCTGGTAATGAGCTGTGGAGCTATGAAACTATGTAACCTTGCTTTTAACCTAACTTTAAACCTAAATTTAAACCCTGCTTTAAACCTAGCTTTAAACACCTGCTTTAAACAGTGTATTAAACCCCGCTATAAACACCTGCTTTAAACCTAGCTTCAAACCCCTGATTTAAACATCTGCTTTACACCTAGCTTTAAACACCTGCTTTAAACCTAGCTATAAACCCCGCCGAATGCTGCAGTACAGTTTTAGCCGCTAACGCTAGCAGGCAGAGCGCTGTTAGCCCGGTTTTGTTGGTAAGCTAAAGGTAGGTAAATGCGGCCCGGTCCGGATCCGGGATTATAAACCCATTCCGCAGTTTTACTTCAGCGCACTGAGCCGAGCGGCACCGGCGCCATCCGGACAAATCCTGGGGTGGATATTTACTTCCCGAACCTGGATCTACCGGATCGGACTGTAGCTAAATAGCTAAGTAAGAGACTGGACACACCACATAACTATCAGAGAGCTATTTCTAATTAATTATTAACTAAACCAGACAATCCAGTGATCTAAACAGCAGCGGACTTTTATTAGTCTGTCGAATTATTCTACATATCGGTGTGCTCTCTTTTGCCGTCCTGCCCATGCGCAGACCACAAATTCTAAACGTTTTCATGACACTGATTTTCTCGGATACATTATAGAATCTTTGTTTGCAAATGTGTAAATAGCTATTATTTTTAAATAATTATCATTAATAATAATATCTATTACTTGTCATAGTTTAACCTTCCCTTTACCCTGATACAGTGTTTCAGGCTATCCAAATATTCTGCCTACATTTTATCTGGGAGCATTTTCTGATCTAGTGTGCTTTTTGCTTATCCTAACATTCTATCTTTTATTTAGGCAGCTTGATCTATGGATGTGCATTACAGTAACATTGTCTCTGATTGTAACTTGCTGAGTAAGACACAAGACACACATGTTAGCAAATTAACATTTCTAAACACTAAACCCACGTTGAACAAACCTAACTTCCTTAGCTAGTTAAGTTCTGCTGGTTCTGAGTTTTATTACTGGTCAGTTCAATAAAGGCAAGTCAGTTCAGTAAAGACTGATGAGTTGAGGCTGATCAATTGAGTAAAGGCTGATCAGTTTAATAGAGGATAATCAGTTCAGTAATGCAAAGGTTGACCAGTTCAGTAATGTCTGATCAGTTCAGTAATGTAAAGATTGATAAATTCAGTGCAGTCTGATCAGTTGAGAAAATGCTGATCAGTTTAATAAAGGCCAATCAGTTCAGTAAAGGCAGATCAGCTGAGTAAAGGCTGGTCATTTCAATAATGTAAAGACTAATCGGTTCAATAAAGGATAATCAGTTCAGTACTGTAAAGGCTGATCAGTTCAGTAATTTGAAGGCTAATCAGTTCAGTAGTTCGAAGGCTGATCAGTTCAGTACTGTAAAGGCTGATCAGTTCAGTGACTTGAAGGCTGATCAGTTCAGTAATGTTAAGGTTGTTCAGTTTAGTAAATGCAGTTCACTGTGAGCTGAGTAGTGTTAGCTAGCTGTTAGCATCTTTGTTGTTGTTAGCTAGTTAGCTCAACGGCTAAAGTTGGTTAGCCCAACAGTTCTGGAGCGCATTAGCCACTGGCGGCCGGGATGAGCGCAGAGAGTGGCAGGGCTGAGAGCGGTGAGCGGCCGGGCTAAGCGCAGAGAGCCGCCGTGCTGAGCTCCGAGCTGCGCTGCCGGCTTGCTTTCCCCGAGTTTGTTTTATAGATATACCTGAGCCTGAACTTAACCGGGGATAAATGCTGCGCTGCGTAATTTAACATTAACTTCTAACCAGGAGATAAAGGGCAGCGTTAGACCCTGCACAGGACATACCGCTACACCGCCACAAAGAAAGGTTACAGTAAGAACTGCCATCCAGGTCAGAGACAAATACAGCAGGACTACCGCTGATCACCCGACTCTTCACCTCCACACACAGATCTGCTAATAGAACAGCCCGAACCTACCTGTCCTGGGATCCGGATACGGGCCGATCTACAGACACTTCAGCTGCAGCGCCCCGAGACTCGGCTCCACTCACTGCGGCAACTTCGCCTTTTAACCGCGGAGAGACGAAGAATTAAAACACAGAGCGGAGCTAAATCTCCCGTAACGCTCCGCCGAACAGCACTCGCTCTGCTTCTGGGCCGATGTCGTCACTCAGACTCCAGCCGGCTCACCCCGCGCGCAGCAGCAGGAGGAGGCATCCCCGTCCGGGACCGGACCGAACAGCCGAGCATAAACGAATACAGCCGAACAAACCCGAATACATCCGAACACAGCAGGACACCGAACCGAACAAATCCGAACACAGCTGGACACCGAACCGAACAAATCCGAACACACCCGGACACAGCTGGACACCGAACCGAACACAGCCGAACAAATCCGAATACAGCCGAACACCGGCGCGAGCAGCGGGACTGAAGAGAAGCGGAGCCTGAAATTACTGTTCATTTACATAAGTGAACATGTAATACGTTCAATATATTGCAGACTCCATACAACACATCTAAAAATCTAAAAACTGAATTTTATTAATGTAATTTAAAAACTAGATGAAGAGAAACTCAATAACCCAATAAATAACTTTATTAGTACTGATTTTATATAAAAAAGACAAATCCCAGAACACTCAGATACACTGTTATAGGTATTCTGTCCCACTGATTTTATGTTAATGTTATGCGTAAGCACAAAAACACATACACACAGAGTGTTAGATTTTCTGTGGGCACTTCATTGAAAGACCAGAATGCCAGTGAATATAAACAACAAAAAAACACAACCCAAATGTAATTGATGCATCCAACATGTTCTGTTCTTGTTTATTTTTAGGGCTTTAGTCAGTGAATTTTTAGCTCTGAATTGGAGGATTTACATGTTTAATGCGTATCATTTTCCCCATCCCCCACCCTATTTAGGTCATTCTTATGATTAAAGCACTCACTTTATCTACAGTCGAATTAAAAAGGAGAGAGTAGGAGACAAACCCATCGGCTAATAATCAATCTGATATTTGAAAGTATTTGCATTTGTATTAAATAAACAGTAACAGACCATTTAGTGGAGTAAACAGTATGTTGTATAGAATTCCCAACGTCCGGGCTGATACTGATACACAAATATATGAATAACTAAAGTAATGGGATAGCTGCTCATTTGCTGTTTCCTCTGAAATTAAGGATATTAAAAATATATATCCTGATTTTGTTTAAGGAACGGCCCCTAACTAAAAATTTTTTTTAGCATTGCATTGTGTGCAATTAGCAACAAGAGGTATAGTGAGGTCAGGATACACCATTACTAATATATGCTGAGTGTATATAGATATAAATATATATATATATATTTCTGTGATTAAATTTAAACATGTTGCTGACAATTACAATAGATTAATAACTAACATTTAATAACTATGTTCCCAAACGCTGAGTGAGGTCTGAATGTTTATCACTGCATCTCATTCACAACTTTCCAGAATCCATCATTCCAGAGAACATTTGCACATCTGACTTAGCAATGAAGGCAAAATAAATCTAAATATATTCATTAGAATAGTTATCTGAAAACAGTTCAACATGACTTACAAAAAATAAAATGTATAAAATATAAAATGCAAAGCAAATGCTTTGTGGGGTGATTTTTGTTAATCTGTTTGTATGAAATATGGGAAAATAACCTGTAAAAATACTGTTCCTTAAAAGACATTTTTTATAAAAAAAAAATGGGAAAAATTATGTAAAAAAGGAAAAAAAAAAAATTAAAATCATACCAAAGACATTGAAATAATTTGTAATCTGACAAATATAGATTTAAGATGATGAAAATTGTAAATTGTGAAATTGTAACTGAATATAAATTAAATGTTGAATGATATTAAAGACATAAGTAAGGCATGTAAAGCACTGTAAGGTAGAAAGTAACCTCTCCAAAGTAACTGGCCCCCCCAGTTAAAATGTTTTAGAACTGCCAATGTGCCCCACAGGCCATTGATGTCAGAGGAAAAGACAACTTTGGCAAGTGGATCAATAAAGAAGCCACAGTTGATCAGTTACCCTTTAACATAAACACCTTCCATCACTAATGCAGTCTCTGCCACAATGTCTCCAAGGATAGTTATTTGTACAATTAATTCGGTGACCATAATATTTTCATGTGACTAAATGTATATAGGGCCTTTTTCACAGTCAAGGTCACTTTCCCTGTCCCACTCTGAGGGACCCCACACTAGACAGATATCTGTGTTGTCCCATCACGAAGCATCATCCACTCTGTTCCAATGCACTGAATAAATCGCAATTCTATAGAAACAAATAAATAAAGTGGCACAGCAACAGAAATGTCAGTCCAGTTTTTGGGAAATCACTGGTTTGTTCCCCGGTGATGCCACAGCCATAGACTGTAAAAAAGTATCTGCATTTTTATTTCATTTATTAAGGGAAAATATTTCCAAACCAAACTGACCCTATGTAAAACAGTAATTATTTTTAAGGCAAAAAAACACTGCTGACCAAAAAGAACACAAAAGCCAACAAACATCCTGATGATCCTCATGACTTTGGGAAAATACTCTGTGGACTGGTATTGCTTTGCTGCATCAGGGCCTGGACAACTTGCTGTAATATATGCAACCATGAATTCTGCTGTTAACCAGACAATCCTGAAGGACAATGTCTGGCCATCAGTTTGTGGCTTTACGCTCAAGTGGACTTGGGTTCTGCAGCAGGACAATGATACAAAGCACACAAACAAAACAAAACAAGACAAACAAGACCTCTGAATGGCTAAAAAACAAAATGAAGGTTTTGGAGTGGTTTTAGTAAAAGTCTGATTGAGAGGCTGTGGCATGACCTTAAACAGGCCATTCATCCTGGAAAACCCTCCAATGTGAATTAAACCAATTCTGCTAAAAATGTGAGATGTGAAAAAGCAATTATTAGGTTTAGGGGCAATTACTTTTTCACATGTTGTTTTGAATAGATTTCTAGAATAGCAATATACCCTTCAGGAATATTTTAAGAACTGATTTATCTTCACACGTTAGCACACACATGATGTTGCAAATCAATGAGGATATCAAAGTTTATTAGTTTGTGCAAACAGTAGTAAACCATAGGCATATGTTGAGATATGGCAAGTAGTAAGTAGAAAGTAGGAAACAACAAATCATTGTTTAGGAAATCTGTTCTGTGTAGAGCGTGTGTGTAGTACTGTAATCTTCTATCTTGCTGGTGATGTGTGGGAGTGGAGGGCTTCCACCAGTGTGTGGTCTCCCCACACTTACAAAATAGAACGGCACATGAGAAATCCGGCCATTGGACCAGCACTGCAAAGAAACACAAACACAATTAAACTTGAAGTCAACCATTTTTTAGGCAAACTTAACTGAATGTAATATTAATATAATTCTCAGTTTAGTTTTTTTGGATGTGAATTACACCTAGTTTAAGAATAAAAATGCACTTGCAATAGCATTTCTTCATTAAATTTATTTAAATTGAATCTATCTTCAACTTAATCTGGGTTTTCCTCATTGGATAAAATAAAAGGTCATGCCATCTTTCGTGCCAAAAATGGCATCAGATATTTTTAACTCTTTTTAATGCTGTGGTGGAATGTCTTATCACAGCTCATGTAAAAAAACAAACAAAAAAAAAAACAATGCTGTTTAACCAGAGTGCAGGCAAAAATAATGATAAATTAATATTGGAGTAGTTATAATACAGCAGCTCAGCGGAGTCACAGAGAGCCGTGCTCAAAGTTCACAGAGAACGTAAATAAATATTAAATTGACAGTCCCTACGTTTTTGGTGAAAATGTGTAACTGCAGTGAGAATGGTAAAAAGATCTTTTAAAACGTGCATAGTGGTGCAGTCTCTTTAAAGCGATTTTCACCAGCTCTCAGTACTAATTCTGTGTTTATCGGGCGTGATAATGAGTAAATGAGCAGATGAAGAGTTTGCTGTTCTGAGCAAACTGAGCAAGTCTAGAAAATACTTGAAAATATCATCTGCTACTTTTGGAATCTTTTACAGCAGCAGCACCTATTTTATTTAATTTCATTATTTTTTCTATGACACTGTTTAACCACAAGTAAGTACACCCTTACCACTGTGAGCAATGCACCATGCTGGAAATGAGGATGAAACTGAATCAGTCTAGGCTCTGCTCCAATCTCCCCACTCACAAAGCCACTAAAATAGAATAGAAATTAAAGATGTAAGCATAACCAGAATACAAAGAAACAAAAAAATAAAGCAGGATTAAATAAATTAAATGTTTGCAATATCGCTTAATTTTATTTTTGTAATATTAAATGGTCAAAATTCAGGTCACATGTACAGCCACATAATGTCTTGCCATGTGTTATGACGGGTCAAAACAAAAGCTAAAAAAGCTTAAGTAGAGACAAGACAACAAACACAGCTTACCCTACACACTGACATCAGTAACATAAAATATAAAAATGAGAGACTGTGTGAAAAAGTTTAAGAGAGTATGTGAGTAAGTTAGTATAGGTGTGAGAGAGTGTAAGAGTGTGAGTGAGAGAGTGTGCGAGTGAGAGTGTGTAAGAGTGTAAGTGTGTGTGAGTTTGTAAGGGTGAGAGTTCAAGAGAGTGTGAGATTGTAAAAGAGTAAGAGTGAGTGTAACAGAGAGTGAGTGTGCAAGTGTGTATAAGTGAGAGTCAGTGTGAGAGTGTGTAAAAAAAAGTGTGAGAGTGAGCGAGTGTGAATGTGTAAGAGTGAGTGTGAGAATGAGAGTGTAACTAGGACTGAGAGTGAGTGAGCAAGAGAGTGAGAGTAAGTATAACAGTGAGAGACTGTGTGAGAGAGAGTGTGTGAGAGAGAGAGTGTGTGTGAGAGTGAATGTGTAAGAATGAGTCTGTAATAAAGTGTTTAAAAAGTAAGTGAGAGTGAGTGAGTGAGTGAGTGAGTGTAAGAGACTGTAGGAGGTAGTGTAAGAGACTGAAAGAGAATAAGAGAGTTCGACTAAGAGAATTGCTCTGATCTATAACTATTCACGTTTTTGTTTTAATAAATGAAATAGGAAATGTTTCTTTTTTGAAAGAGAGGATTAGCATTAGTGTTTGGCTCCAATGATTAAGTGTTTTAGGTGGGCATTTTAATGTTAATCACTGGTCTAACACTTTAAGATGTAAATTTTATTTACATAATGGTCTCTCCTTTATGTAATGTTATTCTACTCACCATGGAAGCAATTCAAAGACTGGGCTGGAGCGTGTTTTAAACACAGCTATAATAGCAGGATGACTGGAGGATCCTGCATTGCCTAAAGAAGAGGATAAATGAAAATGGAAAAATATCTGTTTTTTTACTTCCTCAGGACTCATTAATGGCAGGGAACTTTCTGCTTAAAGGCAAGCACCTTAAATTGCAGTTACTGACTTCAGACTACTAAACATCTGTAAGATGTGCCCTGGATTCAAGTTTAAAGGTTGTTTCCACTCTTATACAATAGAGAACCCTTAAGCCACTTTAAACTGTGACAACTGCAGTCTTATATGGTTAGCAACGTGCTTCAAAAAGAAATGGTGTGTCTGTGACATTTGTTGCAAAAATTGCTATATAAATAAAATTTGACTTAATTCTGCGTCTGACTGTTAAAGGTTCATTGTGTCTGATTGTCCTAAAAGAGAGTTTATAAAACCACTCAATTCCTGTGGTACCATTTTGAACTAGCGTGAAACATTTTGTGATTCCTCATGGTTTTTAGCCTAGGGCACAGAAATCATTCAGTCAGATTTAAGGAGGTAAGTACTGGTATGTGCATTCATACTGAACTGCCACAGTTAGTGGGTCATGGTTTAGTGCACACACCACCAAGAACCCTGATGCTGTAATGATATTGTGGGCACTGTAGTGGTTTAGGAGTATTGCTATGGTAACTGTAGTCTTGTTTGTCCCCCAACCACTCCTCCTCCTCTCTCATCCCACCCCTGCTGTTTGTAGAGAAAGTGAGCCACATGCACATTTATCACTCTTTATTCTTTATCTCTGACTAGAGAAACACATTGAGCATGCTACGTTTACACTTTACAGGCTGTACTAACTGCCTCAGTGGGTTTGTATAGGTGAGCAAACTAACATAACTGTTTGAATTAAGTGGAAAGAGACCTTTGGCAAACATCAGCGCATGTACTTCTCTGTTCTTACATCTTACACCTGCATCCCTTTTTCACATTCACAGAAAAACAATTCAATTCAAAAAAATTATTATTAGTGCCCTATTGCTTTTGCTGCTGCCAAATATTGTTTTGTATTATGTACAAAAAATAATTCCATAAAACAGAAGCAACCACAATAAGTCACAAAATGTAGATGCTATTTTAAACACTACACATGACTTAGCAGCAGAAGAATTTATTTTGGCTTATCATTGATTTCTCATTGTGTCAGTTATCAAATTTAAACCCCATTTGAATGCCAGTGATGAATTAAAATAAATTAATGAGGATTTCAAAAATTCTGTACCTTTCAGAAGCACAGCCAGTCTCTCTCCAGTGGGATCCCAAGCAAGGGACTGAACCTCTCCCCCAACACTGATGAGCACAGGATAAGTGACAGGTTAATAAATCTACAATTTGAAAAAGGGCTAATGTGCATTACAACTAAAGATGTTCACTTATCTCTGAATCATATTTTTATTTTATGCACTCCAGAAAAGCAGAATGTCGTGCTAAAACATCTTTGCTTTGTTTCTGTAGATGATTTCAGTCACATTTCTTTTAACGTCTTTATATTTTAACATTTTTTTATTATTCAGTGCATGAAGAACATGAAATACTAGCATTAGCTACAACTCATATATCAGTACATTTATTACGAACTTGCAAAACTACCGTATTTTTTGCACTATAAGGCGTACATTAAATCATTTAATTTTCCCCAAAATTGTCATGTATGAATTTTACCAACCAGGTATTAAGGGGCAGTAAGGCCACACAGGTGTATACAGGAGTTTCAGTTTAGTTCTCTAGCACTGAGGCTTGAGCAGTATTAGCATTAGCGCTAACTGCACTAAGAGTTAGCTCTTTACCCATTCAGAGGTGAGTTTTATCAGCCTGTAGCCTGCTGCTAGCCCCAGCTAGCACTGCAGGAGCAACACTAGCATTAGCCACTAACCACGGTAAGCGTTAGCTCTTTCGCCGCTCAGAGGTGAGAATTATCGGACTGTAGCCTTTGCGTTTACCATGTTAAAACAAGCTATGTGGGATGAACCACTAGCTAATATCGCCTTGGCTTACCGGAACACTCCGGTAAAGGGTTCCAGAGTGTAACGCTGTCGGGCGGCATTTACAAACGGTTAGCCGCTAATGCTCAGAAGTTTTTTTTTTAGGAGAGAATTCTGTGTAGATTAATATCCAGTGCTCGTTTGACATTAAAAGAAATTTAAGAATTACACTTTCTTAGGTCACCACCCAGCAACAAAACCTGCTGAATAAAAAGGGAAACATGGCGACACCCCTGTTCCTTACAAGTGTTGCATAATGCGCCTTATAATCCGGTGCGTCTTATGTATGAAAACAGACGTTCATTAATGGTGCACCTTATAATTCGCTGCGCCTTGTAGTGTGAAAAATATGGTAATGAACAGAGGTACAATCAGACACACTGCTTACGTGATATCATCAATCCCACTGAAGGTGGTTTCAGAAAGATCAGCCACAACTGCAGCAGATTTCGGTCCTCCTAAAACAAGCCAAAGAATAAGAAAGCAAGTTATAAAATTACACATTACACTGTGAGCCACAATTAAGATAACCCACCAACTTACTTTTCCTTGAGATAATTATCTCCATCTCTGTCTCTAACATTTTAAAATGCTCCTGTTAACAATTAAACCAACAGAGGCATGCTTACATGTATATTTCTCTAAAACTAAACTAGAGACCTACAGAATTCTACAGAATAGTACGTTAAAATCTGTAGACACATAAGAGGCACACATAACTGTGTAGAAAAGTAAGTTTGATATCACTGTGCGGCCTTGAGCAAAGAGCACAGAAGTTTTTGGAGTAAATTTCAAATCAAATGCAACCTACTGCAGCTTTCTGTGGCCCAGTTCTGGTTTTGATTAAAGCAGTAATAAAGTGGATTAGTGTTGGCCAGAATGTCTACTTTCAGTTTTCGGATGCTGTGTAAGATTTAATGTGTCTCAATCAGATGAAAGGGTACCCTTGTCATGTTGTGTTTTACTTGTTTTATATAAAAAATCATTAAGACATCCCATGTTAAAATATAATAAAATGATTTCAATCAAGAAAAAAACGATAAGTTGTGTAGTAATGTTAAGTACCTGTCATGTCTGAGAACGTCAGTGCATAGATCACCATTTCTCCCTGAACACTGAACAACAATCGGCTTCCGTCAGGACTCCAGCATGCAGACTAGGGGTAAAGAGAAAAGATCAAATACATTTAGAAACCAGTACAATAATCTGCATTATTAAAACATTTGTAGTTGGAATATCTGGAATACAAAACATAGGTTTCAAATGATTTAACGATTTTCCTTCCCCTGTGTCATGTGGCTCCTTAGTGTCTCAGGTGTGAATGGGCAGCAGGTCTGTTAAATTTGGTGTTCTGGGTTCAATTCTCTCATACTGACCATGTCAAGCATTCTACATGCCACTTCATTGCAAGAAATCTCTCTGTGACTGAGAGAAACAAAATTGTTGCTCTACATACAGATGGCCTAGGCTATTAGAAGATTGCTAACACCCTAAAACCGAGATGCAGCATGATCAGGATCAATTCAGTGTTCAGTGTAATATCCAGAGGTTGGCTTTAAAAAAAAAATAGACGTATGAGTGCTGCCAGCATTGCTACAAAGCTTAAAGAAGTAGAAAGCCGGCCTGCAGTGCTCAGACCATACACCACACTCTGCATCAACTTGTCATAAAAAGGAGCCTATTTTGAAGCTGATGCACAAACAGTTTGCTGAAGACAAACAGTCCAAGAGCATGGATTACTGGAACCATGTCCTGTGGTCTGACAAGACCAAGATTAACTTGTTTGGCTCAGATGGTGTCCAGCGTGTGTGGTGGTGGCATGGTGAAGAGAACCAAAAAAAACTGTCCCTTGCCTACAGTAGAGCATGGTGGTGGTAGCATCATGGTTTGTCGCTGTATAAGTGCTTCAGAAACTCAGCCAAATGGCAGTTTCAAGATTCAGATTTTTATTGTCACGTCACAGAGTACAGGTGTACATGTGAGTAAAAAACTTGGGTGCAGATTCCCACCAATGTGCAAAGAATAATATTTATAAGAAGAGTAATAAAATAAAATATAATATAAAATAAGACATACAGATAGCTTTACAGTATAAACACTACACACAATACACTTAATATAATCAAGTTTTTCAACTTTGCTTTGCTGAGAAAGCTGAAAATAAAGGTGATTGGCTGGCCAAGTACGCCTCCAGACTTAACCCAAGTAAGCCTTAACACTGCTTTTCTTTTCATATTTGATATAGTTCAATAAACACTACAAATGATATCTATTTACAGTTACAGTTTTTTGTTATTATTAAAGCCAAGGCATTAAATAATTAAAATGGCTCTTTATAGGGCTATATAGAAGTACTTGATGTATTTTTGCTGCGGTGAGGCACACCTTAAAAGCAGTGTTTTGGGGTGTTTTCTCTCTTGACCTGCACCCAGGATCGATTCTGGGCTGGTTAGTTTTCATACACAACTTTTTTGTTTTAACCCTGGCTCGCCTGTTCAACTCCATTAGTCACCTTTCTGCATGGAGATAATGTTTCTCCAGTCAGGCAAGACCAGTGATCTGGGACCAAAAAAGAGGTGGAGTCTTTCCCAGCTTTTGGCTAACAGAATGTTTATGCTAACCCGGCTAACACTAGCTAGCATGCTGTTTGGCTGTGCTGTCCCACGCAATGCTCTGCAGCGTTCTCTCTGCAAACAATATTATACAATTTGCTCCACAGCTGTTTTTTTCAGCTATACTGCGGCTTTTCAGTATATGAAAAATGCATAGCGAAATTAAAAGCGATATATCGCATGAACCGATTGACAACACACGTTACTTCACAACACATTAGCACATGTAAGCAACTAGCAGTCTTACCTGGCATCGCCCTTTCAGACAAGGCCACCGCTCGCATGTCCACATTCTGGTCTCCCAAACCCTGCACACCATCGTTAGAAAACATTAGCATCTGCTCCATCATGCCTGCTGCTAATATACTAAACAGCAGTTTACCATGAGCAAGCCAAATGTGTTTCTGCCTTAGAAGGACTCAGGAAAAAAATATAATACAGTCTTTTGGGGTGGGGGTTAAATATTAACTATTAAAAAATAAATAGTGATGGAATGTCTGAATAAATGTAGTTTAAAGGCATTATGGTTTGTGTGTTCCATGGTAAAGCCTGTTATATGCCTTGAACTATAGCGACCCCTTGAGGCTGACCAGCATATGATTAGTAGAAGATAGCAGTCTCTTCTGATAAAGTTTAGGTCTCTTATCAGGATGTAGTTAGGTCTGCAGAACAGAGCATGCTTAAAACCCTAAATAATAAATAAAAACATGACAATCAATCAATGCATTAATTCAGACATTACTGAGCCATTGTGAACTATTTACAGAATTATCATCAAGTAGTCTGTGTTGAAAGCATAAAATAAATGTTTATTCTCTTGCTCATTGTTAACATCTTTGCTTGTTAATATCCATATGCATGCTGGAAGTGAAATTAATGTGAAATCTTGTAAAATTCAGGTTTAATGGTGGCAGTCTATTTATTCTTTCCTTCATTAAGCTTTCTAAAAATAAAAAAAGTTGTTATAATAATTTTCTGAATAGGCTACTTGCCCAAAATATCCCTAACCTACATTACCTGGTGACGGGTTAATTAGAGAAAGTTTCTAAACTTTCATTTGGATTAATTTATCATTCAAACTGGTAATCAACCACACCATCTGGGGGACAAAAACACTGACCCAATTAATAATGCCTACATTTGACTTAATCAATTCACTTTACTACAGTTCTTCATTTAAAATTCCATTCTAAATGAATGTAGTGGAAACACTGTGTATAGTTCATTGCTCATTAAAAGTCTGGACTCATTCAAAAAAAAAAAAAAAAAAAAAACGATAATATTTTCTATTATAATAGAAGAAAAGTGGACTTGTATGAGAAACCTGTTTGTATGTCAAACACAAATGCACAAATGGCTACATGGAATATCAAAGCCAGTGGCCCTTAACCTGTTCCCAGTTTCACATAACTACAGATTTTAAAATTCATGAAATATTTAGAAAAAAGGAGCAAGAAAAAAAAGATTAATTTGAAATCAGTAACGTTATTTTTTACGCAAATTAATTACGCTACCAAATTTGACCCCAACCTGCCTCAATCTTTTTTTGGCTCAATGACTAAAAAAGCTTCAACATGGACAACACAACGACAGAGGAGACATTCCCCAAAGTGCGGTGTCCGGTGTCCACTAATATGTATATATTTGTATTGCTCAGAGAATGGCTCTGGAATAGTGGTGTCAATCAGTTACAAAATTATTTTTTTTTCTGATTAACTGCGAGTAATAGCACTTGTTCTTCTTAAGATGCAAGATTTTATAGTGGATATTTTTAAATGTAAATAGAAGAATGACCATTTAAATGGCCCGAGGGAAATATCTAACTGCCAGTATTCAGAAATGTGTACACTGTCCCTTCAAGTGCACTGGTACGTGTGTAGCTACCCTGAGAGCGCAGAGAATCCGAGCGTGTGTTGTACCACGGAGATCATTGTATGTAGCTCCTTTTTTTTCATTTTATTTCTGTAACTAATGCCATACATGAATTTTGGTGCTAGTTCATGTATGAACTAATACATAAGCAAGCAGAATACTGCCAGAGCGAGTCCGAGTGTCCTATCTGCTCCATGTGCTTTGTGTTTCACCTGCCCCAAAGCTCACTATCTGGGTTGGAGCTGGAAGTATGAACCAAGACTTGCTACAGGGCAGCACAACAGGACACCGCACATCAGGGGATTTACTCCTCTGTCACTGTATGGAGCTTTTCAGTCCTTCAGTCATAACAAAATCTGCTCTTTGGGCAGGGCAGATTACGACAGAAGTTGGGGTCAAACTTGGTGGCGTAATTAATTTATTAACACGTTACTTATTCCAAATTAATTTGCATACATTAATGTTTTAATGCATTTGGTACCTGAATAGGGCAGAAGGTGTGGCTGCCAACAGCCGACTGCCATCTGGTGACCAAGAGACATTTGTGACTCCTCCACCTCCCACTCGCTGTAGTGGAACACAGTTCTCAGCGGCCACATCCCATACCTAATTAACACACCAGCAAAACACATAAAAAACTGATTTGATCTGGTTACAGGTTTTCCTTATCTAATAATGATCATAATAATAATGTTTACTGTTTATCAGTATATGATGATATCCAGAAAACCTTTTAATTGACTGTAACTAAAGAAAGCAATGATAACCAACCATCATGGCAGTGTCCACAGGAGAGGCAGACACTAATAAAGACCCTGAAGGAGACCAGGCAACAGACGTGACTGGAGAATGACCTGGATGAGACAACACCTGAGCACAACCAGAAGAGGGCCTGTAAGAAAGAACGAAAGAAAGAGAGAGAGTACAGACAGACTGTTAAATGTAATGTTAATAAGTCCTGCATTAGCACCCAAATATAAAAAAAAAGAAAGAAAAACGATACCAGAGTCCACTTTAACCAGCGCTGTTGGGAAAACGCCTAGTCTAGAGTCTAGGCTACGAACTTACTTCCTTATTTTAGCTATTGGTAATTCTTGTTTCCCCTTAGATACCTTCTAACTCTCTCCTTTGGGTTAGGCTACTATATTCTAATCTGCTGGAGTCATTATCCAAACTCTGATAGCGCTTCATATTTTCTGTTCTTCATGAATCCAGTCTATATTAATTTCACCTTTCTGCCCACCTGATGGAAGTCTCTGGAAGTCAGGCTTCCCCATCACCCACCACAGATCAACTGTCACCTCCCTCAGAAGTTGTTCACTCTCCACTACTGATTATACTTAAGTTTATATGAACTCTAACTAGGAATATTCTAACTGCTTTTCCTAATTCACCTGAATATATTAGATATTTGTGGATTTGTAATGACTTAATTTAGATTAATTTATAAGTAGTTTGAAAAGAGGAGGATAGTTTCCCTGTTACAAAATAGCTTTGGCAGTACATATGATAGTACATGGTACATGTAAAAAGCACTAAATAAATAAATAAATTTGATTTGATTCTAGAATCAGGAGTCCAAGATATATAGAATATAGAATATTATATAAAATACACGATTAAATTAAGACTATTAAAGTGCTATGATTTATACTATAATATTATATATACATTGTTGTGTGTGTGAGCCAATACCGTGTAGACAGTGAAGAAGGATCGACATGCCAGACAAGAAGGCAGGTGTGACACGCCACAGCCAGAGCAGATGCACACAGAGGTTTCCACTGCATAGCACTCACGTTCCTCTGCAGCCGGTGCTTTAAAGTTGGGGCTGTTGCACTGTAAAAGCAGCCACAGGTTAAGACTAATAAGGCCTAGATTAATTATGGCGTATTATTAAACGGAAGCACTTGTAGATTTAAAAAGTCACACTTTTACTGCATTAATTAATCAAGTTAAATTGTGATATATTTTATATAAAAAATCAGAATTACCTCCGAGAGTTATAGATCTTGATGGAATCATCCAGAAGGGCTACTGCAAATTTGTCTGTGTGAGGATGCCAAGCAAAGCTTCGGATAGCACTATCAGACCTAAAGGTTAAAAAAAAGCAGTTAAAACTGAAAGATTCACAGTGGTTGAATCTCTAATAGCTGCCTAGTCCCCGTAAATGAATTATGTAAGTCATGAAATATAATTTTTAATGATAAAAGTTGCACAGTTTAGGGAGCAGAGAGCCATCTGAGTTTCAGCCAATGAACCGTCAGATTTATAAGACAGACTTGAATCCTAAAATCTGTTGACTAACAATCGGAGAAATCCTCTTACCAATCCAACACTTGGGAGAATTCAGCAGTCATCTCCTCTCCACTTAACTGTTAAGAAAAACATGTCAAATTAACACCGTGGTTTCTGATACAAACTGTTAAAGAAATTTACAATAACTTCAACGCTGAGGCTAAACATCCCACTGTCATCCCAAAAACTAATCCAAAATTAATAAGAATAACTCAAAACTGCATGCTTATCCTTATAAGGTAAGAAAGCAGAGTGTATGAGTAAATAGGTATGATAATTCTCACAGTTAGATGTGGAAACAGAGAGCCATGGAATGAAGACATCCATCGTATCAGAGCCAAAACACATCCTGAACTCACTGCCAGCCACTTAGGCACTGTAGAAAACATACAAACATTCCATCCAGTGATCAGAAAGCAAATATAAATGAATACATAGTTGATGTTTATTTATCCAAAACTGCATCTACATATTTGCACTGCAACCCAGTATAGTTGTGTGCACACTACAAAAACTCAACTACAGACTGCTTACATTTGAACCGCTGAGTAAGAAACAATGTTTAATTGGCACCCTGGTAGAGGGAGTCAACACTGAACACTGAACCACATCCACAGTTACACATACACACACATCTAAGCAGAAATATAAAGCATTAGCATGCACATTAAAATAAAAGAGAAAATAACATTTACTCACCTTCTTCAGCGCTATTAGTGATTTCATCTAAAAGGCCCGAAAGACCTGCATCACGCCTACACAGGTAAGCCAGAAAACAGTCAGCTGGTCACAAGACTTCTATACATTACTACATTAATGTTTCTGCAATTCCTTAAAAAAGCATATGTAAGTTAACATATACCAAGCTCCAGCGCTCCTCATCCATAGCGTATCCTTGTGATCCAGAAAAGCAGCTTTGCTGCTGCTCTCTGGACGACTATGTGGCTTCAAAGTTTCCCTGGGAAAATTCAGACTAGGAGGGTCCCAGTGCTAAAAAGGGAACATATAGCAATGCAAATGTTAGTGACACAAAAACATAGACGAACAATGCTCTGAGGGAAGGACATTTTTGTCCAAACTCTTTCAATGCATAACCAGCGCTATGTTTCACAGTGAGGAAAATAAGTTTTTGACCACCCTGTGACTTTGCAAGTTCTCCCACTTCATCTTAGGTGGATGCCCACTGTGAGAGACATAATGTATTTAAAAAAAACACGAAAATCACAATGTATGATTTTTAATAATTTTATTTGTGTATTACTGCTGTAAATAAGTATTTGAACACCTGTGAAAATCAATGATAATATTTGGTACAGTAGCCTTTGTTTGCAATTACAGAGGTTAAACATTTCCTGTAGTTTTTCATCAGGTTTGCACACACTGCAGCAGGGATTTTTGCTCATTACTTCAAACAGATCTTCAGATCAGCCATGTTTCTGGGATGGCGCTGAGAGAGTTTGAGCCCTCTCCAATGATTTTTTTTTATAGGGTTCAGGTCTGGAGACTGGCTAGACCACTCCAGAACCTTGATATGCTTCTTACAGAGCCACTCCTTGGTTTTCCTGGCTGTGTGCTTCGGGTCATTGTCATGTTGGAAGACCCAGCAATGCTCTAACGCTCTAAAACTCTAAAGGAGGTCGTTTCCTAAAATCTCGCAATACACGGCCCGGTCATCCTCTCCATAATACAGTGTAGTCGTCCTGTCCCATGTGCAGAAAAACAGCGCTCATTTTTCTAGTTTACAGATACAAATCAATCATTGCCTTCGTCAAAATGTAAATTACACAGCTTAATCTAGAGTTATCCCAGTCACCTGTTTTTCGTAGCAGTCCGGTGAGCTCCCTGCCACAAGCTCATTATTCGCTTCATACAGAGTGATCTGTCCGCCCGAGAGCGGCGGTGGGAACAGCGCAAGCGAACACATAGCCAAAACACCAAACTTCTGTCACCAGCAGTCCTGATAACATACTAGATAACAAAACACACAAGAACATTCATAAGATTCCCTACACTCCAAACTGTCTCTGCTATTAATTCTACACTGTCTCTGTTATTAACTCTACACTGCATGTCACTAACTCTACAATGTCTCTGCTATGAACTCTACACTGCCTCTGTTACTGACTCTACACTGCCTCTGTTATTAACTCTACGCTGCCTGTTACTGACTCTACACTATCTCTGCTATTAACTCTGCAATGCCTCTGCTATTAACTATACGTTGCTTTTGTTACTTACTCTACACTGACTGTCATTAACTCTGAACTGCCTGTTATTAACTCTACACTGCATCTGTTATTAATTATACGCTGCCTGTCATTAACTCTACACTTCCTCTGTCATTAACTCCACCCTGTCTGTTATTAACTTTACACTGTCTCTGTTATTAACTCTACACTGCCTCGGTCATTAACTCCGCACTGTCTGTTATTAACTCTACACTGATACTGTTAGCTAGTTTACTGTTATTAACTCTACACTGCCTCTGTTATTAACTTTACACTTCTTCTCTCTTTAACTCTACACTGCCTCTGCTATTAACTTTACACTGCTTCTCTCTTTAACTCTACACTGCCTCTGCTATTAATTAAACAACGCCTTTGTTATTAACTATATGCTGCCTCTGTAACTGACTATCATTAACACTACAACTTCTCTGTTGTTAACTCTTTACTGCCTCTGTCACTAACTCTACACTACCTCTGTTGTTAACTCTGCACTGCCTGTCACTAACTGTACACTGTTTCGTCTGTTGTTAACTCCACTACCTCTGTTATAAACTCTACACTGCTTTTTGTCACTAACTCTACACTATTACCTCTGTTGTTAACTCTACACTACCTGTTATTAACTATATCTCTACACTACCTATATTAACTCTACACTGTTACTGTCACTAACTCTACACTATTACCTCTGTTGTTAACTCTACACTACCTGTTATTAACTATAACTCTACACTACCTCTGTTATTAACTCTACACTGTTACTGTCAGCTAGGTTAGTGTTACTGACTCTACACTGTTCACTGTATTTTCTCAGTATGGAGTGTTGTGTGTGGGTGTAGCGTTGTGTGTGTGTGAAGCTGCGTATAACCCGATACTGAAGGTGTTTATAGTTAATATTCTGCACTGAAAGGTAATATAAAATGTATTGAAATGTAATTTAAAGGTTATTAAAGAATAAAAGAGCTGGACTGACCGAATCCCCTCGCGCTCAGCTTTCCTCCACAAACCGCGCCAGGTTCTCAAACTACGGCAGCTCTACTGGGACAAACAGCAGTAATGCCAGCAGCAATGGCTCTACACTGACACCCAGAGTACTGAACCTGCCACTACATTAAATCACAGCTCCGCTCTGAAACAGGTCCTCATGTTTGCTAAAAAAAAAAAATAATAATAAAAAATAAAAATAAAATAAATAAATAAAATAAATAATAATAATAATAATAATGATAAACTATAATTTCTAAATGATGATCTGGTTACACCATGGAGGTCGTTAGACCTGTTTTAGGGGGGCTATAAACCTGTATCCGCTGAAAATTTTGTGGGATATTGTTGTTTTATGTTATATTAAATGTATCTAATGTGTGTTACTTTTAATATGCAAAAAATGTTGAGAATATAATGCACAGCCGTTTTAAAACGTTTTGATTTTGACTGGCTAAAGAAAGCTGTCAGTTATTGTTACGCTTGTATTCAACTGTTGATTGGTCCTAGGTGTTTTGGGGGCGGGACGAGTGAGGGGAGCGTGAGGATCTGATTGATGTTGGAATAATATAAGGTAAGAAACACGGGTTGTTGTGAAGTTAGAAGCATCAGAACCTGTACAGTGTACAGATGAGGCTCTTTCACCTGGAGTTATTCTTCCAGTGAACAGAACCAGCAGACTCTGTTTACTAGCACATATCTCCCTCTAACTGCTCCTATTACTGAAGTTACTAAAGGAAGTTATTAAAGGAAAAAGACATTAGTGTAGTGGACTATATTGTTAATCTGGCTCAACTGGCTCAATACTCCTCAACTGATTGCTACCACACATGCTTGAGTCCATCTAAACCAAACTAATTAATCTTGGTCTCATCAGATCAGAGGACATGGTTCCATTAATCCATTTTCTTTGTTGACATGCCTTCAGCAAACTGTTTGTGGGCTTTCTTGTGTACAAACTTCAGAGGAGGCTCCTGCAGGCTTCATGCAGACCAGTTTGATGTAGTGTGTGGTGTATGGTCTGAGCAATGACAGGCTGACTCCCCAACTCTTCAATCTCTGCAGCAATGCTGACAGCACTCCTGCGCCTATTTTTTTTAAAGACAGCATTTGGACGTGACGCTGAGCACGTGCATTTAGCTTCTTTGGATTTGTCATTTAAGATCCTTAGAGAGTTATTTGCCATGAAGTGCCATGTTGGAACTTTCAGTGACCAGTATGACCAGTGTGAGAGCTCTACTACAAAACTGAACACACCTGCTCCCTATGCACACCTGAAATCTAGTAACACTAACAAGTCACATGACATTTTGGAGGGAAAATGACAAGCAGTGCTCAATTTGGACATTTAGAGGTGTAGTCTTTTAGGGGTGTACTCACTTTTGTTGCCGGTGGTTTAGACATTAATGGCTGTATATTGAGTTATTTTGGGGAAAGAATACATTTACACTGTTATATAAGTTGGCCACTAATTTTCATTGTTTCAAAGTGTCATTTTGTCAGTGTTGTCCCATGAAAAGGTATACTTAAATATCTGCATAAACGTGAGGGATGGCAGGGGGGCTGAGGAGGATGTTGCGCCAACAAAACTCACACATAAACTTCTGTGTGTGAGATAGGACCTAAACCACTACCACGGAAGCCCACTAGGTGCTCCAACCGGGAAGTCCACCGGGTCAAATGCTGCAGTTAGATCTAGCAGGACAAGAATCATATAATCACCAGAATCACTGGCCAGGAGGATGTCATTAAAAACATTCTAAACAATGTTAACTCTGTACTTTGTGTGGTTTTAAAACAGGACTGCAAAACATCCAGGACATTATGCTCTTCCAAAAAAACATAAACAACTTTTTTCCAGCTTGTAAATAGGCCTATAATTAGCCAATACAGTGTGGACAAGACCAGGTTTCTTAAGCAGGGGTTGCACTACAGCACGTTTAAAACTCACAGGAACAACACCAGAGGCCAGACTGCTGTTACAGTTTTTTTCAACTGTTTACACACTAAAACTTTGCTTGTCACACAGTTTTCTAAACATGCCCTTCAAACACCATAACCCCACACCAAATCTGCAAAAACATACACTAATTCTCAGTGTGTGACTCAGTTTTCAATTTCCAAACACACATTTTGCAAAACTATACACACAAGTGTCTACCTAACACACAAAGATCAAACAGGAAGTTACTTGATTTCATCTTTTAAACACAACCTATCAAAATGCCACACTAAATCACCAGGGCTTCACTCCAACCCCTCACATGTGTAAGCACCCATTACTTTATTGAACACCAAATAATCATTGGCCAAGTATAGGCCTATAAATAGGTCAAATTTTTAAGATGTCTGTTTTGAACCATGAATGACAACGAAGAGAGAGCCAGGAGAGTTGGTAGAGGCAGAGGACGTCCACAAGGAGTTTGGGTTCGAGGAGGAGGAGTTGGAAGGGGAGGAAGAGGACGAGTTGGACAGGGAAGAGGACAAGGGCAAAGAAGCGAAACAAGGAGAGCTGTCTCAGATGAGATTAGGGCTACATTGGTTGATCATGTGATCAACCATGGGTTGACCATGAGAGAGGCTGGACTGCGGGTTCGATTCACGGTGACAGCCATAATCCGAACATTGATTTGGAAAAAATAAATATTTTGGGTTTGAAAACTGTTTGTGTGTTGTGAGTATTTCACCTTCTCTCTGCACTTTTGTATGGAAATAAACACAGAATCCCATGAATGAAAGAAGAGCTTTAGGTTTTGATCAAAAGTGTGTACACGATGAATCCAAAATGTCATATTATGACAAAGGTGTTGGCAATGTGAGGTCAGTGCTTGCTTTTGAGATGTGTTGATGACATTTTGAATGTTGTGTGTCATTTTGCTGGAGATTTGAGGCATTTTGCATTTTGTGTGTAGAGTTTTGAAAAACAGACACAGAGCTTGGAAAATGTGTGTAAACAGTTGTAAAAAACTATAATGGAGCCACTGAGTCCAGTATGGTTTGGCAGGAGGAGTGAAACCAGCAGCGGGTTAGCAGAGGCTGGGTCAGGAGAGGGGCAACGCTGATTAAAAGCAGTAGAGAACTGACTGGCAGTAAAGGGGTTAAAACGCAGACAGAGGCGTGTAGGGGCACAAGATTTAACCGCAGCACAGGATAAAACAACTTCAAATAAAACAGGCATGTGATCAAAAACCCATTGTCACAGATCTCTAAGTTTAACACAGACAAACCATGAGAAAGAACAAGATCTAATGTATGTCCATGTTAATGTGTGGGACTGAAAACATACCACACTAAATTAAAAGAGTCAATGATGTTTAAAAAGTCCTTCACCAACGGATCTATACAGCACAGATAAATGTTAAAATTCCCAACGATAAAGACTGGAGGTGGAGTAGGGTGGATGTAGTGAACTGAACTGGATGCGTGGAGTAAGGTGCAGGTGTGTATGGCAAGCCAAATGGGTCAGAATTCGCCTGGGTCTGACGGCGCTTAAAGCGTGCGTAATACTTAAAAAACGCCGTCCAAAACGCCGTGCAGGGCTTACTTTTACGCCTTGGAACAAACGCGAGGCGCCGCCAGGCGTTTAAGAGCGTGTGGCGGCGCCAGGCGCTTACATAACGCCACCACGCGTTTTCATAACGCCTCCAGGCGTTCCATATGCAAAAACGGACAGAATATACATATCCCCTCCTTCTCCAAGCAGTTCAGCCCTCTGACTCTGTCAGGGAACTATATCTCCTGTTAAAATAAAAGCCCCCAAGTGCTTCAAATGTCTGCTGTGTTATTAGATGTGCTAGATTCATGTATTTCTGGCTAAACTGGGCTTTGCAAAATGTAGTCCCTGATTAAAACATAACAAAATGTAATCAAATGTACTTATTTTTTATCAACTCTTTCATTGCTGGCCTATTTAGTAATCATGTTTAATTTGTCTGATGCCGCAAGACCTGAGCCAGCAAACACACACACACACACACACACACACACACACACACACACACACACACACACACTCTCTAGAAGGCATTGGGGATTTTAATAAAACGCGCAATACAGAGACCACCACAGCATACAGAATGAATGCATAAATGGAGAAATTAGGAAATCAACCGGACACACAAAATCCAGCAACACATTTAGCAGATCTGTGTAGAGATTCTATACGTTTTAGGGTCACTCTTAAAAAAATAAAAACTGTTCACTATGAGATCGTAATATTCCGAATCATTCAGTATTCAAGGTATTCCTTAATTAAATTGTTTTTGATCATGGTACATCCTTATATTATTTTTTGCTTTCTTACTTTTTAAATAAAAGCCCTTTTTGTATCGCTGCCGCTCAAACGGGCAGCGTGGGTCTAAAATGAGCCACATTCATTTTCTATGCTACTTCAAGTATGGCTGTGTGGTTCTATGATATATTTTAGCAACGCATTAATTCCGTCGTTCAGAATTTAATTGACGAATTTATGAATGAGTGTTTCTTTTGCACAAATCTTCATTTTCATTCTCCTTACACAGGTTTACACACACGGGTCAGACACAACGCACATGAATTTACCATTTCACAGCTCAGCACAGCTCCCTCAGTACTGTTTTAGGATAACATCACCTTAGAAAATATTTGATGCCACTAGTGAAAGATAACTGTATATAATATTTGATTAGGATTACGTTACCATTAGAGTGAGAATATTACCTGTCAGAAAGTTACAAGTACGTATTATTAGATGTTGACATATTCTATTTTAGTTAGCTTAATATACTGTAGTATTTTGTTAGGCCATTTAGCTACAGGGTGTGTTTATAATAATGCTCTTGGTGACAGTAACTGAAATATTTTATTAATTTAAAGAATAAACATTTTTAATAAAATAAATAGTACAGTCTAATATAGGATAATGATAATAATAATAATAATAATAATAATAATAATAATAATAATAATAACAATAATAAACGTTTTATGTAGAACATTCAAACAAAACATCTGTAAATCTTTTGGATTTTGTAAATAATAGTAGTAGTAATAATAATAATAATAATAATAATAATAATAATAATAATAATAATAATAATAATAATAATAATAATAATAACACGCTTTAGCAATTGTGCCCATTTTTACGAGCAGGCGTCCTACAGCGATCATATTTTTCCTGAATCCTAAATAAAAATGCAAAACATATTTATAATGCGTGCAGAGTAGAATATTTTCGCTTTGTTTAAGTGCGCAAACTAAATTTTTCCCGCACTTTATTTACCGCGGTGGTTACGCAAAAAAAAAAAACGGTAAAACATTTAATTCAGGGCCGGAGTGGGCCCTTTTTTCAGCCCGGGAGTTTCGTGCCCAAATCCAGCCCATTTTTTCCATGGAGCAGGAATTTGAATAAATAAAACAGCAGCTAGATCTTACAATGCCTTTTTATTACATATAAGTACAAGTATATGTTGGTAAGTTAACAGAACACCCTTCACCTAAACACGTTTAATTCCAATTTAAATCAAATAAAGATTTAAAAGGTAATTAATTTGACTTAAAAGTAGTGCTGGGCGATATGGGAAAATATTTTATATATATATATATATATATATATATATATATATATATATATATATATATATATATATATATATATATATATATATATATATATCACAATAACGATATATATCATGATATACCACATTTATATAAATCAATTATAAATAAATTAACAAACACGAAACTGAGGGTATTTAATCTGTAATTTCAGTTCGTTTTAGTTTTTTTTCTTTTAATCACCGTTTTTATTCGTTTCAGTTAATGAGAAGTTTCGTTAACAATAAGACTTGGTTACTTAGCTATATGGTGATTATCATGCAATAGCTTTATATAAAATTAAAATAGTATTAAAAAACAGATGACATCACAGACTATTTCCTGGAGCCCGACCAGCTGAGGAAAGTGATGCGCTCATCTGCGCGTTTGAAGCTCCGCAGGTGGATTAATAGGTGCGCGGCTCGCGGGGATCTGGCGCTAATTCTATTGCTTTGGGGCTGCATGACATTCAGTCTCTCAGTCTGCCAGTCAGACTACAGTGTCAGCATATATCAGGTGCGTTTTCGTACAGGACAAACCATTCAAACATGCGAATGAGATCTCAGCACCTGATTAAAAAAATCACACAGTGTCTGTCTGGCTTAAAATTAGATACAGCTATTATATTATATTATAATTAATAAATAAATATTCATTTAAAAGACCAGGGAAACGTTCTGTATGCTAACAAGCTAGAAGCTAATAAGCTAATAACAACATTTAATAAAAACAGAAAAATAGATGTAAAATAGGAAAATAACCAACTAAACTAAGCTCAAAATGCTAAAAGAAATATAATCTAACGAATTCTAAAGGATCAAAATGAAATAGTGAATCCTCAAAGCAGTAGCTTAAAGACAGAATATAAAGCTTTACCAGATTCAAAATCTTAATTCTAATAAACAAGGCATATTTCGCCCTAAATGTTTATTTCCTGAAAGGACATACAGCTAAATAGGCTAGATACTGAAAAGCAGAGATTCTAGGCTTTAAAATTAAAAAAATAATTATTCATAAACACAAAAAGATATTAACTATGACATATTTCTGGCCCGTCGGCGGGCCAGGGCGTGTTAAGAGGTTAATGATGTGTATTGGGCTCTACAAAATAAACTACGCTAAATCGACATTGCAAACGTTGCCCAATAGCTGACGATTCAAGATTATTTCCATATCTCTGTTTACCGGCTGCAGCTGAAGTCTGTCTTCTGGAAAACAAGTTTGTTAATTTTGCACATTTGGCTGCTTCTTCTTCCATCTTCTTTCTTTTTTTAATCTGGCCTTTTCGGCTCCACCTGGCCTCTTTTTACCCTCCATCACAGTCGTCTGACGCTTTGTGCTATTCTGTTGCTGCATTTAATTTGATCGCTTCAGAAAAGACCACTCGTGGACGCAACCAACTCAAACATTTGGGAGAGGAGAATTCCCTCAGATGGTTAAACCCGACGTAGGGGCTGTGTTGTCAGACGAATAGAGAGTGCATACGTAGTTGAATGGCAATGAATGCAAGAATAAGATTAGAGAAGTGAGGGTAAATAATTTTTTTCCGTCCAACCGGCCCAAACTCGCCCCGCCCATCGGGAATCCTCCCGATTAGCCACTCCGGGCTTGTTTAAATAATTTATTAATTCAATATAATAATAATTATATCAATATAATAATAATAATAATAATAATAATAATAATAATAATAATAATAATAATAATAATAATAATAATAATAATAATATCAAATTATATTAATAATAATAATAGTAATAATAAAAGTGTGTGTGTGTGTGTGTGTGCAGTTTTAAAAAAATCTACAAAATATTCAGAATGCTAACTAAAATAGAATATGTCAAAATAATGTCAATATTATTATTATTATTATTATTATTATTATTATTATTATTATTATTATTATTATTATTATTATTATTATTATTATTATTATTATCATTATCATATTAGACTGTACTATTTATTTTATTAAAAATGTTTATTCTTTAAATTAATAAAATATTTCAGTTACTGTCACCAAGAACATTATTATAAACACACCCTGTTGCTAAATGGCCTAACAAAATACTACAGTATATTAAGCTAACTAAAATAGAATATGTCAACATCTAATAATACGTACTTGTAACTTTCTGACAGGTAATATTCTCACTCTAATGGTAACCTAATCCTAATCAAATATTATATACAGTTATCTTTCACTAGTGGCATCAAATATTTTCTAAGGTGATGTTATCGTAAAACAGTACTGAGGGAGCTGTGCTGAGCTGTGAAATGGTAAATTCATGTGCGTTGTGTCTGACCCGTGTGTGTAAACCTGTGTAAGGAGAATGAAAATGAAGATTTGTGCAAAAGAAACACTCATTCATAAATTCGTCAATTAAATTCTGAACGACGGAATTAATGCGTTGCTAAAATATATCATAGAACCACACAGCCATACTTGAAGTAGCATAGAAAATGAATGTGGCTCATTTTAGACCCACGCTGCCCGTTTGAGCGGCAGCGATACAAAAAGGGCTTTTATTTAAAAAGTAAGAAAGCAAAAAATAATATAAGGATGTACCATGATCAAAAACAATTTAATTAAGGAATACCTTGAATACTGAATGATTCGGAATATTACGATCTCATAGTGAACAGTTTTTATTTTTTTAAGTGTGACCCTAAAACGTATAGAATCTCTACACAGATCTGCTAAATGTGTTGCTGGATTTTGTGTGTCCGGTTGATTTCCTAATTTCTCCATTTATGCATTCATTCTGTATGCTGTGGTGGTCTCTGTATTGCGCGTTTTATTAAAATCCCCAATGCCTTCGAGAGAGAGTGTGTGTGTGTGTGTGTTTGCTGGCTCAGGTCTTGCGGCATCAGACAAATTAAACATGATTACTAAATAGGCCAGCAATGAAAGAGTTGATAAAAAATAAGTACATTTGATTACATTTTGTTATGTTTTAATCAGGGACTACATTTTGCAAAGCCCAGTTTAGCCAGAAATACATGAATCTAGCACATCTAATAACACAGCAGACATTTGAAGCACTTGGGGGCTTTTATTTTAACAGGAGATATAGTTCCCTGACAGAGTCAGAGGGCTGAACTGCTTGGAGAAGGAGGGGATATGTATATTCTGTCCGTTTTTGCATATGGAACGCCTGGAGGCGTTATGAAAACGCGTGGTGGCGTTATGTAAGCGCCTGCCGCCGCCGCACGCTCTTAAACGCCTGGCGGCGCCTCGCGTTTGTTCCAAGGCGTAAAAGTAAGCCCTGCACGGCGTTTTGGACGGCGTTTTTTAAGTATTACGCACGCTTTAAGCGCCGTCAGACCCAGGCGAATTCTGACCCATTTGGCTTGCCATAGGTGTGGAGTGAACTGAACTGGAGGTGTGGAGTGAGGTGCAGGTGTGGAGTGAACTGAACTGGAGGTGTGGAGTGAGGTGCAGGTGTGGAGTGAACTGAACTGGAGGTGTAAACTGAGGTGCAGGTGCGTAGTGAACTGGACTGGATGTGTGGAGTGAAGTGCAGGTGTGGAGTGAACTGAACTGGATGTGTGGAGTAAGGTGCAGGTGTGGAGTGAACTGACCTGGATGTGTGGAGTAGGGTGCAGGTGTGGAATGAACTGAACTGGATGTGTGGAGTAGGGTGCAGGTGTGGAGTGAACTGAACTTGAGATGTGGAGTGAGGGGCAGGAGTGGAGTGAACTGAACTGGATGTGTGGAGTAAGGTGGATGTAGTGAACTGAACTGGAGATGAGCAGGTGTGAGATAAGGTGCAGGTGTGGGGTGAGGTGGTGCCGGATTAGGTGGACAGCTTATGTTAAGGTGCAGGTGTGAGGTGAGGTGGAGGTGTGAGGTAAGGTGGAGGTGTGGGGTTAGATGGTGTGGGGTAAGCTGGATGGGTTAGGTTAATTAAAGTGCAGGTGTGAGGTAAGGTGGAGGTGTGGTGTGAGGTGGGGGTGTTGGATGAGCTGCGGGGTAAGGTGGAGGTGTGGGGTGAATTATAGCTCCGTCACTAAGCACCATTTTAGCTCGAGCGGTTTCTCGCGCCCCCTTGTGGGAGTTACTGCGTGACTGTCGCGTGACGTCAGTTCAGCACCGCACGGGGAACAGCTCCCCCTCCTCCTCCTCCATCATCATCATCATCATCACCTCCTCCTCCAGCGATCCGACTCCCCACCGCCGCTCGACGAGGCCGTTCGCCCGATGGTTCTGATTCTGGATCGGAGGAACTCAGCCGGACCCGAGAGGAGAGAGAGCAGGAGCAGCGCGGGCGGAACCGGAGCTCAGAGGGAAGAATCTGGTCCACCCCTCACTGAACAACGCGACACAGCGCGCGCCGCGGAGACACGGTACGGGCTCATTCCGCCTGTCCTCCGGTAGCAGGGGAACCGCGCTCGCGCTGCCGCGTCTGATTAGCTCGCGGCTGCAGAGAAAAAAACACCGCAAGCGATTGATTAAAAGATCAGAGAGAGGCTGTATGAGTGTGTGTAAGAGTGTGTGAGTGTTTGTGTGTGTGTGAGGCGAGCGAGTGCGCGCGCGCGTGTGTGGGTACGCGTGCATCCATCCTCTCACACAGACATTGCGGCACTTTGCTCTGGTGTTCTGTCAATTTGCGCTACCCGTCGATATGTGCTACTTAGCGTCTCTGCGCATGCGCTAAACCAGTGTTCTTAAATGTTTACATGTGTTATTTTATACCAATGTGTTTTTCTCGACCGAAATATATAATCTGAGTTTAGTAGTATTTTTTGCTTTAGTGTAACGAAAGTGTACATGGCGTTTCATGTAGAAAATAATTAAATTATATCACACTAAGATTATCTTTACCCTGATTTACTGCTTAATAAGGACAGTCAGGTAGTCAGATATCCTGCCTGTACTTCAGCTGGAAGCGTTTTCTGATTCGGTTTGTCCACATATCCTGCACGATGTTTTATTTAGGTAGCTTTTCTATGACATACACTGCGGTAGCACGATTTGACGGGTTAGCACACATCGACAGAACACCTGAGGCTGAACGATTTTACTCTGGCCACCGATGCTTGTCGTGATTCATGATGTTCCTTTCCGTTTTCATTCCATTCAGTGGCATCTTCACACACACACACACACACACACGCGCGCGCTCTCACACACAAACACAAACACACACTTAGTGCTTTTATTCTTGTGTTTGTGTTTTCTCGCGCGGGATTAGGCGCCCAGAGATGGTGCAGCGTCGTTGTTAGCTAGGTTAGCTCGCAGCGGGGCATATTTCAACGTGAAAACACACACTCACGCGCACGCACACGCACGCACACACTCACACACGCTGGAAATATGACCCTTGATTGGTGTAGTATTGGTGGACCTGCAGGTAAAGCTACAGATGTACAGAGCGCGCGGGAGGGGGGGTCTATACGGACAGCGCGCGGGACAGTTATGCAATTTAATCGTATTGTGCGGAAACTGAAAATGACGTACGCACGGCCACTACGTAAGCACCGTTTGTTTGGGGCACCGTACGCAAATAGCGTAGTAGTGCAGGGAAGAGCGAAGGATGCGCATAATGTAAACTAGTGTCTCCTGCACTCCTACACATCATTACTGAGTTTTAAAGCTAAAAGCAGATTTCTGTTCCCACACACAGCCAGCGGGTCTAACACACACTACACACAAACATAAACATGATTCCTGACTAAATGTCATCATGGTAAAGCCGTCCATCATTGATTGTCATCTCCACCATATGCATTACTGCTCCTTTTGCTATATAAAGTGTGCTTATCAGACTGTCAGATAGGGGTGCAACTGTGGGACTGACGTCAGAAGGCTATAGTCTAGGCCAGGGTTGTGCAAAGGGGGGTAGAATTAACCAAAATTAAAATACGTCGACTAGTCTTGTTTTTTTAATATATATATATATATATATATATATATATATATATATATATATATATATATATATATATATATATATATATATATATATATATATATACATACAGTACCAGCCAAAAGTTTGAACACACCATCCCCTTAACAGGTCAGGATTTTCTGTTACACCCCTAAATCTTGAGGATTTCTATTCAAGCACTTAAAAAAAAGCTTTCATGTTTTATTAGGAATGTTACTGAAAATCATAATTATAATTGTAATAGAAAGTATAGAAAGTCAAGTAAATCTGCAACTCTTTAAATATCATTAATAAAATCATAAAAATGGCTCTGTCCTGAACTTCATTTTGAAATCAGTACAAATCCTGAATACAAATCAAACAGTTTATGTCCTTCAAACCTTTTGTTTCATTATGATTGTCTAGATTTTAAGTCTATTTTCAAGCATGCAGAATTTGGGTTGATTCCTGTTACTGATCTGAAATTATTAAGTGGAGTAGAGAGAAAACAGGCCGCTTCTCCAAATATCCTGTAGGAGCTTTTAAAGCCCTCAAATTTCCAGAGTGTAAATACGTTATTTTACTGCAGAGAAAAAGGGTTTTGTATCACCTACACCTGTAGCCCGTATATGGGTCAAGGCATGTTAACGATTTTTCATTATATCTAAACAGTTCTGCATTGTAGATTATCACTAATACCATCAAAATTATAAATTAAACATATTGAATTATTTAGTTACCAAAATGTATTAAACAAACCAGAATATGTTTTATATTTTAGATTGTTCAAAGTAGCACCTCTTGCTTAGATGACAGACTTGAACATCTTGGCTGGATTTTCTCAGTCAGCTTTATGAGGTAGAGTCACCTTCAATGGCTTTCAGTTAACAGCTGTGCTGAACTCACCAAGAGTTAATTACTTGAATTTCTTTCCTTCTTAATGTGTTTGAGAGCATCCGTAAAGTTATGAAGAAGTAAAGTTGGTATACAGTGAATAGCCCTAATAGAGTAATGTTCTAATCCATATTATGACAGAAACAACTTAAGTAATTAAAGAAAAAATACTTTAAGAAATGAAGGTCAGTCAATTCGAATTTTTTTCAAGAACTTTGAAAGTATCCTCCAGTGCAGTCACAAAGACCATTATAAAAGTTAAGATGAAACAGGCTCTCATCAGGACTACCCCAGGAAAAAACAGTTAGAGTTTTCTCTGTTGCACAGGATAGGTTACCAGCCTCAGAAACCTCAAGTTAAGCACCCCAGATAAAAAAACACTTAAATGCTTTACATAGTGTTTTGGTTTGTTTAACACTTTACACAGTTACTACATGATTCCTTATGCGTTCATTTATATATTCATTTACAATGTAGGACAGGGCAAGACTTCAGACACCCCTGACCTAGCCCACATATACTTTGGTATGAAAAAGTTTGGGAATTTCTGTTTATTTTGATGGTTTTCCTTTATAAATCATTGGTTGTTCTAGTCAGCAATTTCAGTTAAATATATCATATAGCAGAAGAATACATGTAAAAAATGACTATAGTGTCATAGAGCACCCTCAGGTTAGCATCTGTGATTTAATTTCTAAGAAGAATGTCATTATTTTAAGAAAAACTTTGGTCTTGGTCAAATTTGCCATTGACCCCCCCCCTAAAAAAGAGCAACATTTTACCAGTGCAAAAAGCATAATCCAGTTCATGGTGCTTCAAATAAATATAGATACTTTACCTTTTACTCTGTTTTGCTAGTATTTCCCTCCCCCTTGAACTGGAATGTAAAGATAATGCTATGCTGATAGACACATCAATAATCAAGCAGAAATGAGTTAAGTAATATAAGTAATATAATCAGCTGTAATAAGTCAAAAATTATTAAGGTAAACATACATCATACATCATACATACAAACATACAGCCATCCATCCCTGCTAATCTCTGCATTTGTAATATACATCACTGGGGTGGGAAATGTTATATATAAGCTGTTTCCTCACTTCACAGACTGTCTCACTTCTTGTTCCAGGTGTTCCGGGAAACATCAGGATTTCAGCCTGTCTGTGAAGGTTAAGGACCGCTGATCTCGAGGGGGTTTAGATGAGTGTGGCTGCCCATGGCTTGCGTCCATGAGCAGTGTGCCCCCTCCCCCTCCCTTTCAGGGTTCAACACCCCGATATCTGAGACCCCCTACCGCCGGCCGGACTCTGACGTCAACGCCTGCACCCCCGACACCGAGCTCACCCCCACACAGTGCGTTCTCCGCAATGTACTGTCCATCGACCCTGTTGTGGATGGGAACTGCACCCACACGCAGGGCAACAGCCCCACCCCTAGTGATGAGCCCGCCCAGTTCTCCAATAGTGTGCTAAAGCTGCAGGAGGGCGGAGCAGAAGGAGGGGCTGTACGCAGCCAATCAGACAGCTTTAGACTGCAGGCCGGAGGTGGAGGCTTCCTGGAGGGATTATTTGGTTGTTTAAAGCCAGTGTGGACTATGATAGGCAAAGCCTACTCCACAGAAAACAAACAGAGCCATGAAGGTGAGTAATACACACTGTACAAAACATAACGATGTAAAAGTCGAGTTTCAGGGGTTACGCCAAAGACCATGGCTTCCTAAAAACAATAATAAAAAAATTTATTATTCATTTATTGCTATAGAATATGGGCCAATAGTGAATAGTGAACACATGTTCCAAAATACTTAAATAACTAATATATAATTTATATAATAATAATAATAATAATTCAACTCGAAACACAGTTAACATCACCAGTAAGCCATTGGGGCTTTTGCAGGCTTCATTGTAGGCTTCATAATAAAAGACCTCAAGCCAGATCTTATTAATGAAAAGATGTTTACTAAAACAGTGTTATTTGTTTTAATATTTACATCTCATTTTAAGCTTTTGAAACAGGGATGATATATTGTATATTACAGAACAACATATTTCAGCTATTAATGTAAAAAATGTAGTAGAGTGTATTTACACTTTAAGACATATTTGAGTAGCCTAGAGAGATAGTTCTGAGAATAATCTCTGGCATGTGTGAGCGTCTTCTAAAATAGTTTGTCATTTTTAGGTTGAATAAATCAATCATTAAAAAATGGCTTAGAGTTGTTGGAGATATTCAGTATTTACAGCATCTGTTACTGACTGATGTTCATTACGTGTGGTTAGAAAACCCTTTAAATGAGAAGTGAAGTGGGTAGTGTAAGTTTTGTCCTGGTACCTTTCATCCAAGAAAAGAACCTATCAAGAATCGTTATTTGTAGTTGATGGGTATTGCTTAATTTACTTAGCGTTTAACCATGTAAAATGGGAATTCTGTTTCAGAAATCAATGTAAAAAAAAAGTATTCTGTGAGTGCCATTAAATTCTTCAGAACTTGCTTGCATGAAATGGTTCAGTAACTACTGTTAAATGAAGGTGTAAGCTATGTAGCTGTGTGGAGTGGGTTCTTTAATGGTGAGCCCACATATGGGCCCTCTAGGTTTTAAAGGATTATAGTCTCCAGGCAGCTTAAATCTTTTGGGGGAGGCTATTCCCATTAAAAACCTTGTTAATCTTTAGGTATAGGATTAATATGGGTCAGGACAATAGGACTGTTGCTGTTTTGAGGAAATGAATGAATGAGCATCAAATATCCTGTAGAATGCTGGGAGGTGCCATTTGAGGAGATCTCAGAGTTGCAGTGGGTGGGCAGCGGGGCTCAGGGAGCGGTGTTCCTCGGCAAGTTCCACGGAGAAGAGGTGGCCGTGAAGAAAGTGAGAGACATAAAGGAAACCGAGATCAAGCACCTGCGCAAGCTCAAGCACCCCAACATCATCACCTTCAAGTGAGTAAACACATACAGGCCTTTTGTGATTTACAAATCATTGATTTTTGGTCAATAATTTGCAGGTTATTAAGTTATTGAGCTCAATGAGGCTCAATAAGATTATTCAGATATTTCTTTAGACACAACAACTGTTTTCTTGTAGGTCTTAAGCCAAGATGCACTGTTCACCTTTCACTATGAACAGTTCTTTCTGAAAATTGTACTGACAAAGTGACAAACAGAATAAAACAGTTAAGTGAAACGGACAGTTTTAAAATAAAAAGGTCTTCCATTTAGTATGCCAAAAATATTACATAGAATAAAATCTGCTAATAATTAAAGAGAAAAGGAAAGCACTAGGCAATTGGTAAGTGGAATGGCATAGTAAACAAATGACCATGGTATTAAAATTCCAGTTAAAAATGATTTTATTAGTTGTAACCTGCAGGCAGGCAGGCAGGTGGGTAAATATTTCCTTTGTCTTTTAGTAAAAAAAAATCATACCCGTGACTAATGAAACAAGACATACTGAACATAATTTAGGGAAATCATGCATTTTGATCTTAATTGGAGTATGGAATAAAGGATATCTGACAGTTATTTTGCAACGTAATTATTCTGAACGAAGCAACTTTGGCCAAAACATGTCCTCATGTTTCACATGTGAATTTGATCTTTTCCCCTCAAATTGATCTTGCTTAATTTCAAGAAGGAACCACATAAAATGAATGTTTCTACAGTGTATGTAAGGCCAATAGATGAATCTCTCTTGCTGTCATAAAGTGCATAATCTAGCAAACGACTGACATTAGCAAGCTGTCCTGCAGTTACTATCAGTTTATTAACACTTTATTTAAGGACTTCTGCAGCTCATCTCTGAGTGTAATGTTGCAAATCATTTTGTTTTTTGCTGTTGTTGGGAGGTTTGCATCGTGTGGTATGGCCTTTATATTTCTGCTGTCAGTGTTTTCTTCAAACAGTGGTTAGTGGCACCTCTGAAACTCTCCTATGGAGGTTTTTAGTGATGTCACTGTATTCTTTAGTTATTCTTTACATATTTGTTTCATAATTTTTCAGTCATCATCTGTAGCTGTTCTAGAACAGACTGTTAGTACATCAGAGTTTTCAGGACAGGCCACCAGGTGGAGGCCTTGAGTATTTGAAATTTGAAATAAACTTATAAAAAAAGAGAAAGAGGCCATTTCTCAATCTGGAGTACACCAGGTTGGACTCCTGTACTTGGCCAGAATGGACTTGATAAGTGCGGCTCCTGAGTGCATGCTCCCGAGGATGGGAGGACGCAGGACTTTTATTTTGTAACTGTAGCTGTGTACTTGATGACTTCATCCTCTCAGGGGAGCAGAAAGCGTTGTTCCGAAAATGTAGGATCACATTTTACATAGTCGCTTTTTTTAAACAAATAAACCACATATCTAAAGTTTAAACCACAGAGTTCTTGCCTAAAATAAATTTAAACTTTATTTAATCACACAGCAGTACTGTTTTTAACCCTTGTGTGGTGTTCGGGTCTGTGGGACCCGTTTTCATTTTTCATCAAATGATCCAAAAGTTTTTTTTCTAACTCAAACTTATTGGCATTGGCTCATTTTTTGTGAAAAACATATATCAAAACACATTTTCGATAAACACACACTGTACACCATCCCCCCCCCCCCCCCCCCCCCCACACACACACATTTATATTACACACAGTATGTTTGGACAAGGGCTAATCAATATTGCTTCATTTGTAAATTTGAAGCTAAACAAATTTTCTTCTCATATCTTGAGTTTAATTCATTTTCTTTTACATTTTATTAAAAAAATTATAAAAAAAAGAGTAGCACTTTTTAAAAGAAATGTAACATAAGAAAGGTAAAGGGCAAATATTAATCATGTAAGCTGTTTATATTGCTTGCAATTTAGGTGAAGAAAGCATGTGTAAAGCATTTTAATGTAAAATTGCTTAATTTTGCTGTATTAAATACAAGTAACAAAGTAAACGAGTAACAAAAATATGAACACCACACAAGGGTTAAAAACGTATAGCTTACAGGCATGTACTTTCTCCTCCGCCATCACGCCTATACTGCTGCAAGGTGCATTGTGGGTTATGGGACTGTAAGAAGTTCACATAAGTCACCTTCCATGCATCCTTGATAATGTGGGCAAAGAAAGAGCACATCCTGGTATTTGAAGCTAACTGCAACTTCTAAATGGAAAAGTACTTCAGCTGCGACTCATGACGTTTCCCAAATCTACTAGAATACAATACAGAATACAGTACAGAGAAAAACGCAGATTTCTCAACCTGCGTTCCTGTCTGTAGGTTTTCAGAACAACACTTTCCGCTCCCCTGAGAGGGTGATGTCATCAATACGCAACTGTTCCAAATACAGAATAAAAGTCCAGTGTCCTCCTGTCCTTGGGAGTTTACACTTGTGAGCCGAAATGTACCAAACTTGTGTACTCTGTACTGAGAAACTGCCTTCTTTCCACAAAAGAAACACACAAACAAATCAACCAACAAAAAGAAAACAAACCTCCACAATAAATAGGAAGATATACATTCTTGCTGTTTATTTAGAGAAACCCTATTTGCTTTTATTTTTTCATTTTCCTGACAGTTTCTCCTGTCATACTTTGTTCTTTTCCCACCAAAACTTCTTTTGGCCCCACCTGTTTTCAGGTTACTTCTTTTTAATGATCTAGAATTGGAAAATCGATTCCTTGGAGTTGTAAAATGTTATTGTGTGTGTGAAAACAAACCAGTGATAATGAGATGTTAATGCTTTAATTCTGATCTCTTTCATCCGTTTTTTTATCTTAAACCAAGATTTCATTGTGAATTGAATTGTATAACAAACACGTTTTGCTCTTGCTATTCTAATTTCTCCCTCGTATTCTTGCCAGACTGTTAGGCTGTGGATAAAATTAAGAACAGGTCTCTAAAGTCTGTGTGTGTGTGTGTGTGTGTGTGTGTGTGTGTGTGTGTGTGTGTGTGTGTGTGTGTTTAGGGGTGTTTGCACACAAGCTCCATGTTACTGCATCATCATGGAGTACTGTGCCCAGGGGCAGCTGTACGAGGTTCTGCGGGCAGGGAGGAAAATCACACCGTCGCTGCTGGTCGACTGGGCCATGGGTATTGCAGGCGGCATGAACTACCTACACCTGCATAAGATCATTCACCGAGACCTCAAATCACCCAAGTGAGTTCTTCACAGTAATTAACACTTAGTCCAGACATATAAAATTTATCAAAATATCAATATACAGTTAATAATAATAATATACAGTTTTCCATTTACCACAAATATCATCAGTTAGTTCAGAAAACATTATGTCTGAAGTTTGAAAATAATTATTGTAAGTACAGATACAGTACTGAAAGCTTTCGAGTAAAAACTAAAATAATAATAATCTGCTTTGGTTGATTTAGTGCTTTTAGGCTTGTTTGTGCAAAATATTATAGCACGATAGATTTTGGTCCCCAAAGCTGTCACTAAGTAGTTCCTAAGAATATTTCTCATTTAACAAATGTTTTCTAAAACCTCAGTAATTAAAGTATTATGTGGACCTGCTTAAAAATTAAGGACTAACATGACCTGTTTTTTATTTACTATTTATTGTGTCATTTGTCCAGTAATGTCCATTAACTTTTGTATAAGACTTTATATTAGAATTTAACTAAACACATCCTCTACAGAAAACTTGAGTACAATCACAATATTTTTAGAATTCTAAATTTAATATATAATATAAAGTAATTATATTAATAAGCATTTTTTTTTCAAAAATGCTATAAAATGCTCTTTTTATACCCAATCATGTGAGTTTGTAGAATTTGTTTTCTATTGCAATGTTTGTTATCAGTGTCACTTTGGAATGTGTTTTGGGTCTGAAATTCAGGAATGAATGTTTATTAACAAATTAAATTAAGTTGAAAAGATAGAACATGAAATCTTGGGTCCATACTGTCTGCAATCAAAGTAAATATTAGAAATACTGTATTCGCTATGTTATTTTTTTATTTATCTTTCTGATTTAGGGTTATACATATAAATTCCACAGTTCCATTTTTATTGACAAGTTTGAGATGGGATATTTTCAGTATTCAAAAATGTAAACGATTTGCTACACAGACAAAAAAAACTTGCTTGTAAGAAATGTGTGTTTTGTAACATTCACCCCGACTTCTGATTTGATGTGCCTTTTCTGCTCTCAGTATGCTGATCACCCATGATGACCTGGTCAAGATCTCAGATTTTGGAACGTCGAAGGAGTTGCGGGAAAAGAGCACAAAAATGTCCTTCGCTGGCACTGTTGCGTGGATGGCCCCGGAGGTCATACGGAACGAACCTGTGTCAGAGAAAGTGGATATCTGGTATGAATTCTGACTGAATAAAAGAAACATTGCATAAATGAGAGAGAGAGAGAGAGAAAGAGAGACTCTGCAACCTTACATCATAAATATAGAAGTTCCAAACTTAATAAGACCCCCCTCCCCACTTTACTAAATTTACTAAAGGTACTGCTTCAATACTCCACATGGTGGCACTAATCAAATGAATAGGCTAAACCTGGTAATATTCTGGTATTAACACAGATGTTTTGAAGTAGAGAATTTTCTTGTGATATATCAAGTATAATTTCAGAGATGAGTTCCCTTCTCATGTGTGTATGTCAGGGGGAAAGTGCTGTACCTCAGCAAGTACAAAGTGGGTGGAACTTAGTGGCACTATTAGCTGCTTTTCATTAGGGCTTTTCTGGGGAGCTAAAGGATGAGCTGACCTCTACATCCACAGTCCAGTGGCCAGGCAGAGAGGGTCAACCAGGATCTAAGCCCTTACAGATTCACACAATGTTTTATGCCAATAAATCCATGTGAGTTTATGTGTTTTTTTTTAAATACTGGAGAACTGCTGCAGGAATATAGCTCCTTATCCTGCTCACTTTTGTTGTTGTTCTAAATCCCTGTAAGTGCTTCTCCTATTTCTCTCTCACTGTAGGTCGTTTGGTGTGGTTCTTTGGGAGATGCTCACAGGTGAAATCCCATATAAAGATGTGGACTCCTCTGCTATTATCTGGGGGGTGGGCAACAATAGCCTGCAGCTACCTCTTCCTGAAAGCTGCCCTGATGGCTTCAAGATCCTCCTCAAACAATGCTGGTAAGCATGGATGCACTGTGAAAGCGAAATAAAAGGCAAATTATTGGATAATTACCTATACTTTGCCTTCTGAAATTCTGAAAGTGCAATTGATACCTTTTGAATTTTGTATTTCTAAAATTAATTGAACTTGTTATAAAGTGGATCCCAAATCCCAAATAATATTTCCCAATACCAGTTCATCTCTGTAAAATTGTCTGTGTAACTTTAATTTTACCCATTGAGTCCTCTTGCCTCAGATTTAGCTCAGTGTTTCTTAGTGCTGGTGCTGGCACCACCCTCACCCCCTGCACAGTTGATTAGATCTGGACCAGATTTAAGAATTACTGTTTCAGCTCAAGAAGACGTTGATAATTCTGATAAATCTGACTTAATACACCTATATGTTCAATGTAATCTGCTATTATTCACAAAACTATAAAAAAAAAACTTTCAGTTTAACATTTACTGCAAAGAGGGGCAGTTTCTTAGACAGGGATTAAGCCTAGCTACAGACTAGGCTTAGTGCAAAAAGTCCATTAAAAATGCTGTATAGTTCGAGAGTAGGCTTAATGCCTGTCTGACAGAATGCCCGTAGGGTAGGGTTTCCTGAAATATACAGTGAATGGAGATTAAAATATGAAAAATAAAAAAAAAAACAGATAAAAGTATGTATAACACTTACTGTATCTGTTTTTTTTAATGAGCTCTTCATATTTATTCTAGAACTAAGCTTGTCTTGTCTAAAGAAACAATATATATGCATTTTGTTCCTCAAAATAACAGCTTTAAAATTATGTTGATGCATCTCTGACTTGTAGTGCTGGATGATATATAAGTTCATCCGGTATACTGGAGGGAAAATAATAATCGGTATGCATTTTTCACATACCGCCACACCGCTAGAGGCGCTGCGGAGCGCCATGCAGAACAGCACCACCAAATAAGCAGAAACAGCTCGCTAGATAATTTTATTAATGTTAACTGGTGAAAGAAGGGGATTGTGGCTGGTTTTAATACTGTAATGCCTCTAATGTCTTCAATAACAACACATTGTAAATTGCTAAACTTGTGTCTTACTTTTAAAATAGAGCTTTTAAAAATACTTTTTTTTAAATATTGTGTAATTTTGTGGGACAAAGTAAACCTCAAAAAAAAACTTAGTGTTTTATATTATATATACTTTGAACAGTACAGTAACTAACAACCCTATAAAAAAGCCCATTTTTATTTTTTAATATTAATACTAATAAAAATAAAGTGATATACCATGAAACTCTTGAAATAAAAAAAGAAATACTGTGATATACATTTTTGGCCATGCCAACCAACACTTGTAAAAGGAATAGTGTCTCTATTGTTGCTAGTTTGTACTTTGTAACTTAGTGAAGAAAACAGGACTAACCTGAGTCATGTTTGTGTAAAATATGGTAGTACTACTTTATTATTATTACATATCCTGACTGTAGGGGGAACCCAACAGCAAGAAGCACTAATGCTCATATAGTGCTGTTTTAAACAGAAACTGGAACATACAGTAGCAGTATCCTATTACACTTTTAGTCTAGACAACCAGATCTGATTAGGTTTAAGGTTACACCTACCTACACAGTGTGAGAATGATTTAATGGGTTTTTACCTTCTGTCCATAGCCTACATGAAAACTTTTTTCATTCCTAGACAATAGAAATCTATTATTTGTTCATGTTTTTACACACCTATCCATAAATCATTGACATTACTCAACAAACTCAACTAGATCCCACTTGATAGCTCTGGATATATAAAAAACAACAACTAAAAATAACCTTAGAATATTACGTGCTGGTGATGTGTGTGCAGGAACTGCAAGCCAAGAAATAGGCCATCTTTCAGACAGATTCTGCTGCATCTGGACATAGCATCAGCAGATGTACTATCCACCCCACAGGAGACCTACTTTAAGTCCCAGGTATCACACACACACACACACAAACACAAACACATACACACACTCATACTTCAGTGGATTAGTTCTTAAGTGTAAAAAATATAGGTGTATTTCAGTTTTGTTAGTTGTGATGGGTGAGCTGGACACAGTGTGTAGCAAGTGTGCGGTTGTGTCAGTTTTGTGTTTTGTTTGTTTGTGCGGCTGTCGTAGGCCGAGTGGCGCGAGGAGGTGAAACAGCACTTTGAGAAGATCAAGTCTGAGGGAACATGTCTGCACCGACTGGACGAGGAGCTCATTAACCGTCGTCGTGAAGAGCTCAGGTCAGAACCATAGCAACAGCAGCAAGCAAAGAAAATCCAGCACTTCAAAAACAGTCCCAAAATCCACAGTCGAGCGTTCTATACTGTCAGTGTCACGCACACAAACGTTCTGTTAGAAAAAGCTCATAAAAAGCTAATAAATTAACAACAGCAGTTAGTGTTTTTTTTATAAATATGCAAATTGATAAATACAAGCTTCTACTCATCGATAGAGGTGTTAGCATGTTGTTTAAAACCATTAAATTCTCCTGAGACACGTGAAATTTAAAGCTGTATATTCAATCTTCGTTTTTGGTGGATTCGATCAGAAAAAGAACTAATGGCCTTGTTCTGATCATATTTTATTATTCTATCTATTACAATGTGTATATATATATATTAATAAAGGAGATTATTAAGGACTGTATATTAAATACAAGCATCAGTCTACTGTATTGTGACTGTACTACAAAGGCACCTATGCAGTTTTTGCTTTAAAAAAATATACTAACTAGAAATTATATTGGAATTCTTTAAGTAGAGGTTTGGAAATAGTAAAATTAAATGTTTTTGATGACAAAATAAAAGTATACTGCCCAAATAAAAGGATTTTCAAAGAACCAGTAATTCTAAACCCAATTATGTGCCAAAATATTGTATTTCAGAAACCTTCAAACAAACATAGCTATGATCAAATATACTGAGTTGGCAATACTTCTAATGCCACATTCAGTTGCCTCTGTAACATGATTGAACAGATAAGGGCATAAACATGTATCACAAAGGTTATTGATATAAATATTTATAAAGATGATGTATTATTATTATTTGCTTCAAACAGACATGCCTTGGATATCAGAGAACACTACGAGAGGAAGCTGGAGAGAGCCAACAACCTGTACATGGAGCTGAATGCTGTCATGCTACAGCTAGAGCTGAAGGAGAAAGAACTTCTGAGGTAACACACACACACACACACACACACACACACGTGCACACACACACACATATTTATCAAGTACTGTACATGTACAGGTTTTTGTCTTTCTGGTTTTATATTTTGGACGCGTAATATGTTATGACTGAGCAAAATAAATAAATAAATAAATATAAATAAATTGCTAAATTGAAAATTGATGACTCTGCTTGTTTGTAGGAGGGAACAGTGTCTGGACAAGAAATATCCCGGGCTGTTTAAACACCATCCCTCAAACACAGTGGACAAACTTATTAAGAAGAGGAATGTACCCCAGAAACTGCCTTCTCATGGCAAGAGGTGAGTGCCGTCAGTACCACTGTGGATTTTGAGGGTTGTTGGTACAGATCTGATCTGTTGTTGATCCTAGTAGAGATATTATGAGGGAGGCATTACAGTTCATGCTCAGGAGATATGTATGAGAAATCTTAGGACATGGTATAATGTCCTGCAGTAAATGTGGATGTGATTTCTGCCATAGCAGCTTGTTCAACTGGGTGAACTGACCAATCACAGTAACAGTTTTCTACCCTCAGCATTCACAGTTCAATTTAAGATGCAATCTCAATGTACAAACCCAAATCACACAACATTATGGCAGTGTAAAAAAAAGCAAAACAAGAATGTAAAAAATAATTTACTTTTTTTTTTTTTTTTCGAAAAATCCTTTAATTTTCCCAAAAATTGTTAGTGCGTCTTATAATCCGGTGCGCCTTATGTATGAATTTTACCTGTCAGGTTGTAATGAGCAGCAAAGCCACTCCACTGAAGTACAGCTTTATACAGGAGCACAGAGGCTGGAGCAGTATTAGCATTAGCTGTTAACCTCAGCGTTAGCTCTTTCGCAGTTTAGAGGTAAGTATTATCAGCCTGTTGCCTGCTGCTAAGCCCCGGCTAGCACTGCTGAAGCAGCATTAACATTAGCCACTAACCGCGCTAAGCACTAGCTCTTTTGCTGTTCAGTGGTAAGTATTATCAGACTGTAGCCTGCTGCTTACCTCAGCTAGCACTGTGCTCACCATCCATCTGTGAGAAAGCTGAATTCCTTACAAGCTCCTGTTCACCCCTGTTCCTTACTAGTGTCGCATAATGTGCCTTATAATCCAGTGTGTCTAATGTATGAAAATAGACATTCATTGATAGTGCGCCTTATAGCACAGTGATATGATATGTGGATTATGGTTATAATTCATTTGAGTCTTTAATTATCGAACTGGATCACTGGAATGAAGCTAGATGTTTAATTCTAGCTAACAACCAATCTCAGCATTAAGGATTGGACGGTGTTAGCTTGGGTGCTAACAGTTTGAGATGAATTAATGGCTGATGTTTGATATCAGAATTATATTACTGTGCTGGGTATTTATGGTAAGTTCTGCTGTTTGATATGATATGTGTATGATTACTGTATGTTACTGTGATCTTTAATTATAAAGCATTTTATTCGGCTCTGTAATTTTACAGTGACCAGAACTATAGCGCCAGGTCAAAAATTAATTAATCAAATAAAATCAGCTCTAGTTTATTACCTATTACTTTTTCTATGCAGTACTTATTATGATCTTGGATTGTACTTACCTGGTGCCATGAAGGTGCAAGCCACAGATTTATACAGCCAAAAGAACAATTTGAAACCATTTTCAGTCTGAGGGGTTCTATACAGCACTGTTCTCTAATTTGTGGAAAAATCGATTCCCTTCCTTCTCCCTATAACCAGGCCTGACCTCCTGAGGTCTGAGGTCATTCTCCCTAAAATGGACCCTGGGGTGCTGCAGGTGACGGTCCCGTCCTGCCCTAACCGGAGCTCCACCTCACCGAGCCGCGCCCGCAGGGTTAAAACTCGCCACCGCAGGGGCGGCCGGGGCAGCAGCGGTGACCTCTCAGGACCCAAACACCCCACTGGTGCCTCCAGCCGAGAGCGGGAGACTCCCACCTCCACCACCACAGCTCCCAGTGGGACTCCCACTACTGACCAAGGAGCCGTAGCCACTTCTAGAGGAGGCCAGCTGGACACGCCCCCATTAAAACTGTCCTCTTCCAGTCCGGATCTGCTCTGCTCCACCCACGGGGCAGAGGGTGGAGCCAGTGGAGGAACTGGTAGTCTGAGCGAAGGTCTCGGAGGAGGAGCCAGGGGCACGACTGAAGCCGGGGCGGGTGTGGACGAGACTCCGCCTCGAAGTGACACTGCTAGTGAGGACGCAGCGTCACTCCCTTTCTCCAGCAGCCCTGATTCGCCCTGCGGGAGGGGCGTGGCAGTGGGGCGGGGCGAGGAGAGAGAGGAAGGTGCAGGAGCGGTGAGGTTACCGAGAGGAGCCAGCGGAAGTCACCTTACCCCATCAGCTATACTATATAGAGCAGCTATCACCCGTAAACAGGTACACACACACACACACACACACACTTTCACCAGGAGTGTGAACCTCTAGACTTCTGACAAATAGATTTAATCACAGATTTTTGGAAACTGTTTAGTAAATCCCAATTAATATCTCAAATTTTTACACAATTTATTTTGTTTCCTTATATTGTTCATATTGTATGTGTTAACATGATTAATCATTAACGTAGTAAACATTAACGCATTAACACGCAATTAATCTGAAAGCGTTAATGCATTAACACACGAATATTCTGGAATTTTTGTACACAATTAAACTGAAAACATTAACTCATTAACACACGATTAATCTGGAAATATTTACATCACAAATCTGGAAACGTTAATGCATTAACGTGATTTATATTGAACCATTAACACACTAACATACGCACTTAATCTGAAAACATTAACTCATTAACGCAAGCGATTTACCTGGAAACATTAACATATTAACATGGAATTAATCTGAAAACATTAATTTGTTAATCCACCTGATTAATGTGAGAATATTGACACATTAACACACAATTAATCTGGAAACAATGTGTTAATGCACTTGAATAATCTGGAAACATTAACACCCGATTAATCTGGAAACATTCACTAATTAAAGCATTCAATTAATCTGGAAAAATGTGTTAATGCAGGTAATTAATCTGGAAACATTAACTCATTAACACCTGATTAATTTGGAAACATTCATTACGCAACACACTTGATTAATCTGGAAACATAACGTGTTAACGCACGCAATTCATCTGGAAAAAAGCTATGCATTAATGCATAGTGATTAATCTAGAAATATTAACATGGTTACGCACGCGATTCCTGCCTTTGTTTATAAATGCAGCACCGTGACTCTTTATTTACTATTTATGTTAAAATATAGATTAAATTAAATTAATTAGGGTTTAACAATCTTTACTTCTTCCTTTTTCACATGCATTTTAATGTTACATATGTTGATGTGAAATTCAGCTGGTACCTGAAAATAGTTCAAAAAGGAAGATATGTGAAAGTTAAAAGTAAAAAAAAAAAACATTTAAACAAATAAAAAAAAATAAAATCTTATTGTGATGATCTTACCAGTGGTTTTTATTTTACAGTTTGTATTAAGAAGAAAATGTGATTAACCACAAATAATCACAGCAAATTGTGAATAATTAATTGATGCAATAAACACTTTTTGATTGAAGCATTCATACGTGTTTAATGTGTTTCTCAGCGCCGTGGGGTGTCTTCAGAGGAAGAAGAAGGAGAAGTGGATAGTGAAGTGGAATTACCGAGGAGGCGGTGAGTGAGAATACCTCTCTATACACAGAATTGAATGAATAAATGAATAGAGGAGAGGTTACCATATTTTTCACTCTATAAGGTGCAGTTACAATCCTTTTCATTTTTTCTAAAAATTGCCAATGCTCATGTATATATTTTGCCAGTCAGGTTGTTAGGAGCAATGAAGTCTGAAGTGCAGTGTTATATAGCTGTTGACAACTGTTGAAGCAGCAATATGCAGGGTTGCCATGTCCAACAAAAATATCCAGCCCAAAGTCAGTGTAAAACCTGCCCTTAAGAAGCTTAAACTAGCCCAAAATATATGTCTGTCACACGTTTCAAGAAAATGGCAAAACAACTATGTAAGACTTAATATTTTGTTTATAAGGGATTTAATATCAGTGTTGCTATTTAACTTAGTCATAAATAATACTGTAACAATAGTGATTTATTAGTTATTTTATAACAGTTTATATTCCAGTCAAGAATGTTTAATAGTGACATAATTAGCAAAAAAACTGACTTTTACTTACTTTTTTCTGTTTTGCCCCTCCTGAACTCTGGTTACATGGTGATTTTTCTCTCTCTCTCTTGTAATTGGCGGCTGCTGTAATTTTTAAAAGTAGCCCAAAAAAAAACACACCCTGCCACCCCTGAATTTTCACCCACGACTGGATTTTCAAACAAGCCCAATTTAGCGGGAAAACCACAAACCTGGCAACTCTGGCAGTATACAGGGATTCGCATTTCTTGCTCCCCTATATTTAACCAGATTTTAAGAGACTAAACTATTGTTTAGGCTGTTTAAGGGCCGGGTGGGGAGTGCAGTAGTTGTGTTATTATGGGCTGTTTAGAGGGGAAACCTCTTTTTACCTGCTTTTTATTTCATTCAAAAACGTTTAAACTTTTTTTTTTTATGTTTTACAACTTTATTACTTTTGAAAGATCAACATAAAAAACACAATAGTTTCACATTTTGTTTTAGTTTTTGTTTTTGCAGAGGGTTTTTGCAAATATGTGAGATGAAACATTTTCATATTTTATGTTGATTACACTAATTAAGGCAAGCAGAAGAAGTTTCAAACTAAAAATAAATAAATGTAACAATTTTTTTAACTTAGTTTAAAACAGGTTAATTTGACCCCGTAACATAACAGGAGGGTTAAATATACACTGTCGAATTTTTGCAAAGTTTTCAAAAAAGTGCCAAGTGTGCTTCGGGATGAAAATGTCTAGAGTGTTATCCTTTATAAGAGAAAACTTATAGAGAACAGATTTAAGGCAGTGCTAATATTTATTTGAAGTATTTTTCAAAGCTTTATTCACAGTAAATTTGGGTCGTTTGTTTTATATTATATTTATATTATTAAGGGCAGGTTTATTACTGCTCTAACTGTTATACAGAGCACAGCATAAAAAACAAGCAGCGGATTCTCATCAGAAAGCACCTCGTGTCTTAATTGAGCAGGCTAATGTAATAAATTTGAATGATTTCACTGGTTATTGACTTTTTCTGCATATCTACAGACGGCCGACCAGTATAACCAAGTGCCAGTCGGTGTCTACCTTTAGCTCAGAGAACCTGTCGGTCTCAGACGGAGAAGAGGGACACACCACTGACCACTCGCACAGCGGGACACCAGACGTGGTCAGCACTAATACGGATGAACGGCTAGATGATCGCAGTGATGACCTCATCTCACAGGGTTCTGAAATCCCTGCCGACATCACTGACCCCGCCCTGTCTGAGAAAGAGGCTGCGGCCCTGGAGCAGGAAAGAGCAAACTTTGACCTGGAGCAAAACATCTTAGAGGTAATCTAATGAGGATTTCTTCTAGATTCAGGATGATGAGACTCCCTAATGGAGTTTAGAGACCGATACAGCTTTGTGACTGGTTGATGAGTCAGTGGTCAAATTTTCACTTCACACCTAGTTTGTTTATTATTAATAAGTTCAAAGCCACATTTTGTTCTTTTAACATTTAATATAGGTTTTTATTTTACAACAGTTTTGAATGGGAATTTTAAAGAAAGAACATCTGTAAGGCAGCTGATGTAATTGCATGTGATGATCATTTTATATCTGTTACTAACAATCAAATCAACAATCAAAATGGTGCCAAAGACTGCTTGTGATATCTGGATGCTTTTCCATTCACTTAAATTTCATTCACTCAATATATAATTACCATTAAACACCAGAAGAAGGAGATGGAAAGGACTTAAAAGATTAGCAGTGAGCATTTCAATAATATGCAAAGCTAGTTTCTTTTGGAAGAATTAAGTGGATTGAAAATTGCAATCTCCCAGCGAACCATTTTTGGTTAGTAGAACGATTTCTGAGCAGTAATTAACATTCTAGTAATTAACTATCAATCTGTCAAGTTTTCTGGATGTTTTTATTTATTTTTTATTTAATGTGTTTAAGCTTTCTGGCAACGTCCCTGCAACATCACTTGTGTCAGTGTTTACATTTTTGGTTTTGGGAATGTTACTTTTAACGTTTCCGTAATGTTCATTTTTATCTAGCTGGGAATGTTATGTGAAAAAACGTCCTAACAGCATTGTGATGCAAACCATCATTTTGTCACATTTTCAGAACCTTCCTGAAATGTTATTTCATTTCATTTCAAAACTTTGTTTTAAAACTGTTGTTCTAAAAAACAACGCTGATCCTGACAGCAGCCTCTCAAACATATTTGCAAATGAGAAGTTTGAATTTAATAAGACATGTTTAATCCAGAGTCTTGTATAATCAGTGTTAATTGTTAAATTCACAAGGGCAATAGGATTCATTTTTATAATAGAAGAGTTATGAACAGTTCTACAGTTTAAAAACATCATAAATCTGACATGGACTTGGGTCCAGACCCATTTTTTATTTGTATCCCTACCTCTTGTTTTTAAGTGTCACTCGTCTCTTTTCCTTTCCAGAACCGACACATCATTAAAATAAATAAATCAATACAATACAAAATACAATCTATACGAATGAACACTGCTTCATTACCAAACTTGCAGGTTACTGAGACGTACTGCTGAAGGGTGAAGTGTGACTTGGCTGTACTCTGTAACAGTTAGGAATTAAATTCCACAGTAACACTGCTAGTGAATAAATTCAGTTGTTATATAGACACAAATGGACAACACTACATACTATGTATATGCATAATTTCTCCTACCAGAACCCGAGACAGCAGAGCATGAGTCCAAGTTCCAAACATACTGAACAAAATTCCCAAGTGTTCCCAAAAAAAAAAAAAAAAAAAAAAATCCTTAGCAATGCATATATTAAAAAAACAAAACATATAAAGCGTCTCACCCAGTTTCACATGAACAAGATTGAGAAAAAACAGCTTACAGGAAATATTCCTTATAGGTTGAGAGCCATAAATCAAACTTTTTCCCAAACTTGGCAATATTTTTCCAAAAACAAAATGGTAGACACCACTAATTCCTGTATTTTTTTTTTCCAAAGTTAAAAATGTTGGTGCAAACAGGACACTGAAAGCTTCCAAAGACCAGCTGTCTTAGTCGTGGTTATCCTATTACTTTACATGTAACCTATAATATACACACAATTTACACTTAGTGTTCCCTTTTTAACCATTATGAAATCACTTTTTCCAAAATGTGGCAGAACTGTTAGGACTTGTTTTAAAAAACAGATTTAAGATAAATTGTACATAGGCAGCAATGAGGCCCATAGACACAGCGGGGCTGGGTAAAGGGCTTGATTGGTATGGTTTTGACAGTTTGCTATAGTTACATGTTTTGAGGCAATTTTGTTTCTGTTTGTCTCTAAAATGCAGTATTTTTATTTCTGTAATTTTATGGAGTAAAATGGTATTGAATGATATTGCTCATAAACCTTTCTAACCTTTTCATTTCTGTGTCCACCAGACGCGTGCATTGTGTGAGGATTCAGATTGTGACAGCGCCGAGCTCGACCAATCAGGGAGCGGAGAACCGAGTCGTCCCCCGAGTGCTGGAGGCTGGGGTCAGGGTCCTCAGAACTAACACACACACATACACAAACACACACACACACACACACAGATGCCCCTATACAGCTCTGTGCATTTGTACATACTGTAAATATCTTCACCAAAACACATACAGGATGCCAGCACACTCATTCCTATGTAGTGTCACTGAACACCTGATACACCACAGACACACACACACAATGAAATACCCTACCTTTGGGCCTGTAACACAAACTGGTGATGTAATATCAAACTATTAGCCACTTTAAGAACAACACACCTTCAGTACTTGGTTAATATGTAAATGGAATTCCAAAGACCAGGGCCCCATTCTTTGTAAAAGCCTCCCATAATAACTACATACAAATCTGGCGGTTTGGTTTCTCAAAGCAAGTTTAAGGTTTTATTCTTTATTCTGTTTCTGACCTGCTTTAAAAAAAAAAAGCTCAGGACCTCAGTACTTTCTATTCTAATATATCTATAAACACTTACTTTGGGCTTATATCTGCATTTCGCCACAAATAGAGCTGAGGAGTCCCAAAAATTATTCTTAACGGGGCTCATCAATTCTGTTCGTGTGGTGACATCAGAACAACACCCTCAGCCTCAGACTGAATCTACAGCTGGACCTTTTTAAAAAAAAAAACTGAATAATATATTTTAAACATTTGAAAAATGTTAGTGGTAAATCTGAGACACGCAAGAAATCTTAGTTTTGTTCCTCAGAACCTAGGATTTGAACCTTATGGAACACTTAAGCCACTAAAACATTCTCAAGATGTAATATTTTCAATAGACTAAGACTGCTGAACGTCTTCATTAAACAAATAGCAATCAACTGTGTTGCATTCTATTAAAAAAACAGTTTTCCATAATAAACAGATTGGAATATGTTTAGAACAGTGTGTGTGAAAGGGAATAATATATGTTTGGTATTTATAAGCAATTATAAATAAACATATAAGCATTATTAGCCAGAAACCTTAAATCCCTGTATTGGGATTGGATGTATATACATTACATGAACATCTGGATTAGCTAAACATTTTTTAAAACTTTGATTAAATGTATGAGCAGTACCAGGGGCCCATTTCATATTTTCTATTTGAAAGGTACATACGTATTATTTACTAATATCCTATGTGAACTATTTAATGTCTGAGATTTTAGAAAAAAAATTAAGATAATATCACTATTCATGAAGCCCTGCTCACTGAAATGTTAACAGTTTTTCCAAATCACCACACCAATTTATTTTTCTTGGGATTTTTCTAACACAAACAAATGGACAATTATCACTAAAAACAGGATTAATAAGATTTCTAAGCATTTGTACACTTCTAAACTACTAAAAAAAGAGTTTAAAGAGTGACAGAATATGAGAATGATCTTATCTTGCCTTTGACAAATCAAACATAGACTTTTTAAAATTGGTTACTTAAATGATGTTGATTACACAAAATCTTGACTTATAAAAAGAAACACTACAAAGAACGGGGCCCGGGAAAACGCCACGGAAAAATACAAAGATTTAGAACTTGTACACATTTTTTAAAGAAATATAATTAGGGTAAAATTCTGACCGGTGAGGATTTATCAATACCTATAGAGTGTTGATTTCTCCTCAACTACAAATTCAGAGTGCTGAAAACCTGTGGGGAAATGGAATGCAAGAATGCAAGCATGAATAGGTCAATGTATTTAAACCAACTGAATTGAGGTTTCACTTCGATGTCATTTTAGAATCTTAAGGAAGTAACTTAGAAGCTACATTGAATTAATATTCTAATATTCTCCATCTTCCTCTTGCCTCCTGACTATCTTTAGATTTTTTTTTATAGGGACATGCAATATGTACATTACAAATATTCTGAAAACAACACTTTTATTTTCTGTACTTTCTGTAAAAAAAAGAAAAACATAGCGAGACAAAACGAAACAAAAAACAAAACTAATTTTTTGATGTATCAGAATTTTAACTTGAAAGTTTTGAGTTGAAGAGGTGTAAAGAACAAAATGCATGAAGTATGTTTGTATGCATTTTAATTTTGGATTCATTGTTTTTATAAATCAAAAAAACAAAACAAATGTTTGCACTTTTTTTTACCTTGAATGTGTGTGATGTTGTGTTGCTTGTAGGCACTTTATGATAGGATGTTTATGTCCACTAACTTATCACCTTCTCATGACACTGACATTGTTGTGTTCAGTGAAAAATGGGTTTGGACCAGATACAAGTGATGAGGGGACGTAGAAGGCCGGAATGTGCGCAGCTCTTCACAGAATCATTTTAATACGCTTAGAATCAAAAACAAAACAAGGGGACTGTCACGGCAAGCCATGGAAAATCACAGCAATCTGATATTTTGGAAAATACCTAAATCAGTTCTAAGGCAAATTTAATGTAACAGGTTTGTAAGAGAGGAACACACTGTATGTGTGTTAGATACCGTGATATAGATAGTTTTATATCAGTAGGGGGCAGTGGATCCCAGTCTCTCCCAGGTCCATCTTGCAGAATATTCTAACTTTTTTTAGTCTTTAGTTTCTTAGATCAGGATGAGATTGTATTTTTCTGACCCTCAGAACTTCTAACAGAAATATTTAGTTAAAACAGAGAAATATCATTGCTGTTGGAACAAAATCTTTAATATTATTATTTTTTTTTTAACCTGGAACGTTTATGAAATAAACTGATAAATTCATTAGCTTAAACCGAATGTTAATAAGTTCTGTTGTACTGTCACAATAACAAAAACACATGAAGGTTTTAATCAAACCTGTCCTGCTGAATGTTATTAACTGGATTGTGCAGCGTTGCCTTTAAGCTATAAGCAGTGATTCGTATATGTACTGAAGCCCCACACATTTTCCTATTGGCTGACGAACACTAGAAAAAAAAAGTTTCTTTGATTTTACCAAATTGTAAACCTCTGGAATACAATCAAGAGGAAGTTAAATGACCACAAGCCATCAAACCAAGCTGAACTGCTTGAATTTTTGCACCAGGACTGGCAAAATCACTGTGCAAGACTGGTGGAGGAAAATATTAAAAACCAGGGTAATTCCACCAAATATTGATTTCTGAACTCTTAAATGCTCTAAATGACAATATGTTTGTTTGTCTGTAGTCTACAGGATAAAACAACAATGTTCATTTTACTCAAACATGATAAACTGATTCAGAAACTGATGTGGTCTCTTAAATTTGTCCAGAGCTGTAGGTACATTAGATTAAAGATTAAACAAGGGTTTGCTCTGACAGCAATGATATGTTGACCACTGTGCTATAAATATCCAACTATAGATCTATTAAATCCAGAGTAAACTTCTGAGATTAAATCTTTCTTACTACTCATACTGAACTAAAAAGAACTAGACTTCAGGTAATTCCGTTACTGCTAAGTGGCATTATATATGTAAATGTAAATATATTATTATTTTAGTATTGAGCAGTTTATAGAATTATGATGTTGGAAGCATAATGGGATTATACATTATTTCATAACATTCCAGCATCTTGTGTATTAAAAGGGTGAAAACCTTTTCAGGTAACGACTGCTCACTACCTGAACCTGAACAAATGTTCTAGATTCCAAGTCCTGAGCTGAATTTTTAGAAGAACTGTAGCATAATTATTCTTTAATCCAAAACAGTTAAGGTAAAAAAGTTTAAGAATGGATACTTAATGGACGTTTGACTTTTCTAAAGTAACTGTTCTATATTAATCTCACCCAAAGACGATGTTAACGTTACATTATCTAGTACAAACCCCTAGAAACAAACAGCACAGGAGTGAATATTTATCACACAGAACAAGGGCCTCTTCTTTATTTTAGACGAGTTTTAAACAGGGAATCATAATTTAATCTGGGAGAAAGTAGAGGGAGCACTGCTATTCAGAAACTGAAGCTGCCTGCGGTTCCCTCCTGCTGGTTAGACGGCAGGTATTCAGGTACAGTTCTTTCTTTTCTCGGGTAATATATGAATGTTCATAAATGAAGCAATCTGTTTCCGTTTGATTTCCGTTACTCTGAAAAAAAAGTCGAAAAGCTTAAGGGGTTTCCGACTAACAGACCCTCACGTTTCCCTGCCTGTGTAAATGTAGCCTACGCTACTGGGCTGAAACTGGTTTCGTATGTATTTAGTTGAAGGAAGCTGGTCCTAAATCTACAGACAGACTGACACCCACTGCAGAATATCCAGAGACTCTGGTAAAGCTGTCCTTTAGTGGTAGGGAACAGCATGACATCTTTGTATTACTATGTTTTTTTATTTATATTATTTAATTATTATTTTTAAGTGCTGCTTTGCATTATCGAATGGGGTCTATCAGAGGACATTATATCATTACTGTAACTGAACAGAGTTTAGTTGAGTTCTTTTTCATGCATTAAAATAAATGAAGGTATCGCTAGTTCTATTCTCATGTGCATAGGCTAGTGCATCCATCATCCTTTCATCATCATCATTTTTATGATACATATTACTGTCTATCTAATTTTCACAGTGTCATTTATTTATGAGGTCAAGTGGATCAGTCACCCAGAACGATCTTTGTTTCACGTTTCTGCTCTGGAAATGCAAAGTTATACAAACAGAATACCATCACATAACTGGTTTATTTGGTTGCATAACAATGGAATGTTTTTGAAGATGAAGGGATCATTTTGTCCTCTGATTATCCCTTTATAAATGTAACTGATATACAAAATATATTTAAATAAATTATAATATTGATCAAAAATAAAATCTGTACTAGACCTCACAGAGTTTTGTTTCTCCTTGTGTCATTCTACTTGTTGTTTTCCTCGCTTGTATGGAAAATGACCATGAGATGGGCTGGAGAGGTCAGATGAGACAAGACTCTGGTCCAGGGTCTTGGGGTCTGGTTCTTGCATTGGGGGTTTTGGATAATTTGAGCTGGTACAATTTCACTGTCCAAAAAGGGCTTGAAAAAGAAAAAAAAACAGCAAAACTTGAAGATTTGAGAATTTAAGTGTTTTTGGCTTATGGGTCATCTTTAGGGCTCATTGAACAGTGGAAGCATCTGCATGCCGCTTTCCAGAGATATCTCCAAATCCATGGACCGGTTCTGATGGTAGGCTGTGGCCTGCTCTGTGAGGAACTAAAACAGCATCCTAAATATCCGTCAGTTGGTTTTGGAAAGGGATGACATGTAAAGCTAGACCCAAATCACGCCCCCTAATGCAGTGCAGGAAACTGTTTGCTGGGAAAGTCAGGGTCGAGAAAAGAGGCGGAGCAGTAGCCCCCTGTATGCGTTCGGTGAGTCCCTGCCACTGAGCTAATATTTGCAACACCAACACCTCAGTCTGAACGGGCTCGCTGTACCTGGTTCAGTCTTGCTGCACCATGGATCATCCCAAGGCTGTTTTCGAACTAGCAGTTAGGGGTGGGCGATACAGCCCTAAAATAATATCACAATATTTCATGGTATTTTTGCGATAACGATACTCTTGGCGATACAACAAAACACTCAAATTAAAATGATTTCAAGAATATGCTACTGCAACAAAATGAAAATAAATGTTGTTATTCCATATGAAATGGCACACCCTTAACTGAGATATTAAAAAATACAAGAATTTTATCAGATTTGTAACAGAAGTCAATGATCCAGAATGTCATGATCCTAATAATACACTCTAAATATCTTCATATATCCAGGATTAAAGTAAAATAAATGATACTGGACAGATATAATCTGTCACTAGTAGATATATAATGGGAAATGAGAACAGTGTGATTTTTTCTTTTGCTAAAAACAGCAAAAAGTAGTATCCTGATGTGATAATTAGGGGTGGGTAATATGGCACGATATTTCAGGGTAAAATATTGTTCACGATCTTCAAAAATATTGGTGATATTATCGCATACGATACGATATGGCACACCCCTACTAGCAGTGCACAAATCTTTTACTCAGCACCAGTATCGACCCACTTCTAGCCAAAATCACTGGATCAGATATTGAAAAAACATAGTATCTGCTGCATGATGTCTTAACATTAAAGATGCACACTTTCTTATATGTTGCATTGTACTATTTTCTAATGTAAGAACTTCTGGCAAACGGCTGCAGTTTCTTCCTCCTCACAGGAAACAGTAGGGTGGGAGGTACTCCACTTACATATGTGGGTGGACAACAACCCAACCACTGAAAACAGATCCTGTTCCAAATAACTTTGAGGTTTGAGAAACAGTGTTGGGTTGTTTGAAGGGTGGGGTGAACAAATTAAATAAGGCATCATCTGCACAATAGGGGGCGTGTACATTATAGAAGGGGTGTGGCTAAAACTATAAATATGAATAGATGGAAAAGGCATGTCAGTATGCTTCTGTGATGCAGCATTTATGCAGAAAAGTACATTGAGGTCTTAGAGCAACATATGCTGCTTTCAACATCACATTTTTTACAGGGATGTCCAGGTATTTTTCAACAAGACAATGCTGAACCACATGCTGCACATTATAAAGATATGGCTGTGAAAGAAAAGGGTTCAGATACTGACCTGGCCTGCCTGCAGTCCTGATCTGACCCAGTAGAGAATGTGTGGAGAATTTAGAAATGTGAAATCCTGTGTAACTAAAACACTTCTTTACTTGTTATCCTCACTGCCTAAACATTTTATGTTCTGTGAGAAGGAATGCAATCACAGTGATAAATGTCTTTTTTTAATGTGTTTCCGAACAGAAATGCAGCAATGTGTGTGTATTACATGAAAAAAGTTGACCAGATAAAACAGGACATTGAGTTAATAAACTGTATGGAATCAAATAAAAGTCAAAGAAATATATATATAAAAAAAACTTTTAAATAGGCATTTTCCACAGTGCCTTAACTTTTTCTGATTTGGGGTTGTAAGTAATTTGCTATTACAGTAGCGTAATTATGTCTTGTTAATTACGTATACCCAAAAAGCTTAAATAATTCAATATTTTGGGTAGAAAAAAAAACAACCATGACAACATGGACATAGACAACATTGAATATCTGGCTTCAGTTTTATATTTGGGTTTTGCCTGGGCAGAGAGCTATCTATGAGTGAAAAACAAGAAACTGTAAAGCTAAGAGAAGATGGAAAATCAATCAGAGCCATTGTTCAAATATTGTTCATAGCCAGAACTACTGTAAACAGGTAGACCAAGGAACACCACAGCAGTTGATAACAGAAACATTGTTCATGCTGTAAAGAAAGACCCTAAAACAACTGTTAGTGACATCAGCAACAACCTCCAGAGGGCAGGACTGAAATAAGCACAATCTACTGTTCACAGAAGACTTCAAAGACCTTTTACCAATGTGATGGAAATGCTAGAATTTGGAGAAAGAATGGATGTGCTTATGATCTCATACATACCAGCTCATCTGTGAAACACAGTGCAGGTAGTGTCATGGCTTAAGCCTGCATGGGTTCTTCTGGGATGGGTCGTTAATCTTAATTGATATTAAATGACAGCAGAAGTCTTTAAAAACATTTTGTCTATCAGGTTAAAAAGATTCATCCCCAAAAAATTGGGAGAGCCTTTATCATGCAGCAAGATAATGACCCAAAACCCACGGATTAAAAAAAAAACAGAAGAATGCAGAAGATCAGTGACGTCAGTGGGTCACAGAGATGCTGCAGTTACTGCAAGCGAAAGATTTGCATTTAAAAATCAAGTCTTATTCATTTTAATCTATTATAAGTCTGGTCCAATATTTTTGCTCACAAGAATAATGGGTGTGATCAGATAAAAGCTGCTATCTTCTGAACTGTGTATCAGATCCAGGTGTAAATACCTGGACATAAAAGCAGAAATGTTGATCTTTTCTCATGTTCATCTTTTAATGGCAAACCCAAGTGTTTTCAGTCTACAGCAAACAAAAAAAGAAACAGCCTTTCTGTTCCCATAATTTTGGAGGGGACATTGCATGTGTGCATGTATGTAAAAGTGTATAAGTGTGTGTTTGTACATACAGCCCCTTCCATAATTATTGGCACCCCTATTTAAAATGTGTTAAAAGCCCAGGACTCTGGATTTTCAGCCTTTACAATTTAGAAGGCATAAGATTCCAGTGACTTCCATCAATATAAAGCATTATATTATTTTTTTTAAAAGGGGATTTGTTTGCAGTTACCCAGTGCTAAAGCAAAGACATCTGTATATATTTTCTATATATTCTTTTTATAACCCAGAAACAATGTGGAGAGTGGAAAGGCAAAAGAAAAGCACAGAGATCTCAGTTAGTTGTTTCAGCATTTCACATCATTTTAATTTGCATTTATAATTCTTCATTCCTGTTGCACTTCAAATCTACAATATTCTGAAAACGTGCACAAAAAAGGTTTTAGGTTCTCCTTTACAAAATAAACATTTTAACCAAGCAAATAGAGAAAAGAGGAAACTAGTGTTACTTCTAGAATGATCCTTCTAGTTGATTAAATCAGTCGCACCATATAAACAATGAGTCAGTTTGGAATCCTTTGCAGGCTCCCCACCCCAATAGGTTAAAAAAAATATTCTCTCTGTTTAAAAGAAATATTTTCAACTCATTATTATATCAGTAATATTTATCAATTTATCAGAAACGCCCAAGACACTCTTGCCCGACCCTTTATCAAAATGACCTTCAACTTATGGGGAAATAATTATGTAAAACAAACAGGAATGACAAAATAGTTGACCAACAAAAACTACATCACTGCAGTCTTAAATCCACTGAAACACCCCACAACCTGTGACATAACAAAATGAGGAGGGGGAACAGTCAGGTAACAGGCAATGGGTTTGCTTAAATTCAACCAAACCCAAAATATTTTCTAGATATAAATTAAAATAAATAGACAAATTTGTATGACACAGGGAAAAAGGTTGTGAACTTACCCTCTGTTGCTATTTTTTTATATATTTTTTCTATGTGTTTTGTAAGAAAAATCTGACCAAACAACAACAACAAAAAAAATCTATTTGTCTTCAGATTTTTCCCATTACTCTCAAATCTCAAATGTGTGCAACAGGATATACACTGAAAACAAACAAAAAAAAAAAGTTAAAAACTATAAGCAAAGGGATTTTAAAAACATGTTCATGAAATAAATAAATAAAATACCTATGCATATTTACTTCCAGAAAATATATTCATGAAGCATATATTTATGAAGCACAGCTTGGGTGGGTGAGGACAAAAGCTAGGTTGAGAATACTTGGTTGCTTTTTTTTTTTTGCACAGAAAGTGTGTGCGCACATGTGTGCGTGTGTGTGTGTGTGTAGTTGGGGGTGGGGGGTAACTGGCTAATGGAGATGCGGCGTATGAGATCAGTTTGCAGCCATTCCTGTTGCCTCAGACGAGAGTCTGTAAGAAAAAGAAACAGTAATAAAATAAGCCTTGTGTTTCTCCACATTTAAACATTTAGTATTAAGCAAACCATGACATCCTTTTCTTATTAAAAAATAATATTCAGAAAAACAATTATAGTGCAACTGGCATGATAACATTTCTTACATTAGAATAGTATTAGAAGTTAAACAAATACTAAATGCAAGTCTCTTTTTAACTGCAGCGTTTTGTAGACATACATAATCAAAATAAACATCTTAAATTTCACAGACTTTTGGGGAGGATTATTATTGTAATTTTTTCTTATTGTTTTTTACATTAAAAAGCCCTTTAAATTATAGATGAATTGGCGATTTTTTTTTGGAAATAAACAAATTTAGACCACCAGAGCTCTTGGGACCCTGGGCCTGGTAGGTCTGTTCAGAAAGGAATCCCTGCTATTTTTTTTTAGTTAATTTTTTTTTTTCCTGGCAGTGTGATTTATGATTCCAACCCTGTATGTGTGTGTGTGTATTTTTACCTAGCATTAATGAGGTATTCAGCCAAACTGATGCTTGCAGGGGAGCCGGTAATGGTAACTTGGCGGTCATTGGAGCCCTCAACCGGGTTGGCGATCTTGATCTGTGCTCCAGACATCTGACGGATCTCATTTATCTTGGCACCTTGACGGCCAATGATGCAGCCAATCAACTAAAAAAAAGAAAAGATTTTAACTCAGATATATATATATATATATATATATATATATATATATATATATATATATATATATATATATATATATATATATTTCATTTATTTGCATACTAGTATTTGCTCAGCAGCAAATTCCACAGAACCAGTAAAAAAAATACTTGGTCAGATAACACTACGGCGATCGATCGGCAGTGTATCGGTATCGGCCGATTTTCGGCCAAAATTCCTCTGATTTTGGCCGATCTGATTCAGGAGTTTAGGGTTAATCAGTAAAGCAGAGCTGTGTGTGGAAGGTTTGCCTGGCACCTGTGTGGCATTAATGCGCCATTTGGCCACACACAAGATTGGTATCGGTGATCGGCCGATCGGTCCATCTCTAGCAGAAACAGAGATTAGCTCCTGCACTTAAAACACTAGTTTAATGCTCATTCACACAGTAACTCACGTCATTTGGAATGGTCAGTTCATGAGAGCCAGTCTGTGCGGAAGCATCCATCCCAGCTGTAGAGAAAAAAAAAGGATAATGAACAAATTTGGTCAAAACAGCAAGCAAAGCAAAGAACTCTAGAGTGACTGCACTTACCAGTGAAGCCCTGACTACTTGGGGCCAAAGGAAATGGGCTTTGTTGCATTGCCAACTGGTGAAGTTTAGTGAGCTGTGACAGAAGAGAAACATTGCACCACATTTTCAATTTTCCCTGTTAAAGGATTTATCTCCAAGAATAGAACAGACATCAGTCATGTGCAGAACAGAGAATTGACACTTTTTGAAAGTGAGAACAATGCACAAAAGATCTGCCTTACATCAGGTTGGGGAATGGCATGCTGTCCCTGCACCGCATATGCCTGAAAGCAATTCAGACAAGATCAATTACAATGTTTTCCACAAGCAAAACCGACATATATATATATATATATATATATATATATTCTGGCAACACTTAAATTCACTCCTTAAATCAGACACTCACCTGTCCTCCAGCGAAGATAACAGGCGAACCTGAGGGTTTAGGTCGATACGGGATGGTGACCCCTTTGGGGGGAGACTGGATTAAAGTATAAACAAACACAAAAATTTCATTTATTACAACCTCAATTCCAATGAAGTTGGGTCATTCTGTAGAACAAATAAAAAGAGAATAAATGATTTGCAAAGCCTTATCAACCTATACTACAAAGACAAGATATTTTGTTTAAACTCTATTATACTCTATTATTATTGTTTTTTGCAAATATGCACTCATTTTTTTTATTTGACGTAAAACTCGTTCCAAAGATATTGGGACAGGAGCACGTTCACCACTGTGTTACATCACCTTTCCTTTTAACACTCAATATGCATTTGGGGAATGAGGATAGTAATTTTTGAAGCGTTGTAGGCGAAATTCTTTACCATTCATGCTTAATGTACAACTTCAGTTGCTCAACAGTCCGGGGTCTCCGTTGTCGTATTTTACGCATAGGCCTGTCATAAGAATTTTTTGTGGACAATATCTTCCCAGAAAATATTGCGATTCATGATATTTTTTTGTCATTTTAAAACTATTAAATGCCACTGACATAATTATGACAAACAATAAATATCTTGTCTTTGTTGTGTATCCAATTGAATATAGGAATTTGCAAATCAAGAATTTGGTAATTATCATATTCTGTTATTTTTGTTTTACACATCCCAACTTCATTAAAAATGAAGTCGCAGCAGTAACAAGTATCAATTCTCACAAAAGGCTGCTTGCAATGTGTACTAAAAAGTTACACATCTGTGTTTAAGTAAAGCTGCCATAAATAGCTATGAACGTACCCCAGCACTACATGAAGGTAATACTGAACATTTGAAGTCACTAAACATCATGGTTGTATTTAATTTCCAAAATAATAAATTGTGAAAGTTAAAGGAGAAATATGGTGTTAAATTTGTCTTTTGGTGTAATAAAACATGATAGAGTTCTAACCTTTGTTGAACAGCCCCCCTCCGCTCTCCCGCAGCTTTTTGAGATTTAGTGATTAGATGTAGAGCTTAGATTCTCTGCCCGAACCCGACCTGGGCCGAGATTTCCCACCACATTCCTCGGGCCGGGTCGGGCTCCAGAAAATAGTCTGAGATGTAGGCACCTGTTTTTTAATTATATTTTTAAATAAAGCTCTGGTGTGATTATCACAATGTTGCTAAGTAACCAATTATTATTGTTAACGAAAACTGAAAGTGATACTAAACTAATTTATTTATAAGCGCTGTTTTCACTCCCGCAGTTGTACAGCGGGGGGTGTTGTGCTGATTCTGTCCGCGAATAGGGAGTCAGATTCAGCAGGGAGTTGGATTCGGCACAACAGGGCAGCGCGGCGGCACCTCGCGGTCCGCGGTGTTGTAAGCGCTCGCGCTAGCCGCAAAATACGACAGAAAACACTGAGGGAGAATATGAGCACGAGGAGATAAAAAAGAACCTTTACCTATGAGTTGCTCACACCAGAACACACAAATCTCTCTCTGTCTGTCTCTCTCTCTCTCTCTCTCGCTCTCTCTCTCTCTCTCTCGTACGTGAACTCCTCCGCGTTTGACTTGCAGCACTGTGTGTAGCTGTTCTTAAAAATCATTTTAATTAAATAATAGTTCTATGCTTCTATGTTACAGTGTAAATGAACATAGTTCTGATCATATTTCGCTCATTCAATCAGCCCGAAAACAGCCAGTTTATGGGGCGGGTCGGGCTCATAATAACAGTTTGTGGTTCGGGTTGGGTCGGGCTTGGGCAAAACGTGCACGGGCTCGGGCTGGGTCGGATTTTTTGGGCCCGATCTAACCTCTAATTAGATGCTTTTTGTCCAGCACTCTTTACAACTGCCGCTTCGGGCATATTTTGCCCCTGATAAATCACTTTTTACACCGCTACCATTGTAAAGAGTGCTGAGCAAAAAGCACTAAGTTACTGGATCTCTGAAAGCTACAGGAGAGCAGAGGTGGGCAATTCAACAAAGGTTTTTTTACTACACCCAAAGACAATTTTACGCCGGAGTTCTCCTTTAAAGTCTCAGTTTTCAATTAAAGGCAAAATCAATTAAATGGAACAATACAATTTTGCTTGTTTACCTCCAGCATGACCACACAGATCTGTTTGACACACTCAATGATGGACAGCGGCGTCCCAGCTATGGTAATGGCTCTTTCAGTGGAGTTAGGCAGCATGTCCCCTGCCACCTGTACCTGAGCTCCCGTTGACTTGTGAGAAAGAGAAAGAGATAATAATGAATAATTAATCGATACAAATCACCAACATTTGAAATACTAATCTATTGGTTTTTATTTATTTATTTACTAAACTAATTTTATCAGCAACTGCTTGTACTGGTATGATACTAAAACAAAGCATGCAAGCTACAGAAAACCAAAGATTAGCCTCTTTGCAGCAAAGAGGGACAATGTACTTACCTCCCTGATCTCTTTGATCTTGCAGCCACCTTTGCCAATGAGAGAGCCACACTGACTGGCAGGCACAACAATGCGCAGTGTGACAGGAGGCTTAGAGGTTGCTGTACTATTGGACATAGAGCTGCTGATGTCCTGAAAAACAGCAACAGAAAGAAAACATGAGAAGACAAATCAAATCCATCAAGAAATCTGTCAAACAAGTAATTATTGTAACTTGCCAGGAAACACAGAAGTATCAGTGATCAACATAAAAACTACTGAAAACAAAACAAAGCTAAATTTATAAACAATGAGAATGTGATAAAGAAAACTGGTCATTTTATGGTCATTTTACCATAAAAGGACTGGTTAAAGCATAAATGGACACCTTGGTTTAAGAACCTGCATCTATAGCATATAGTTTGACAGTATAAATTCTCTACTGGAGTCTGAATTAAACACACAACTTGACATTGTTCTGACTAGGGCTTCAAAGATTAGTTGGGGTAATTGACAACATTAATTACAGATCATTGTCAATGTGCCGTTAATGTGTGATGGAGCGAGAGAAAAAGCATTAGCCAATGAGGTTTCAGAGTGGATGGGACTTGCAGCACACGAGAGCGAGAGAGACATACAGTGTAATGTAGCAGAGCTGCATCCATTAAACACATTTAACTCCACAATACTCTACAGTCAGTCTTCGCTAGTTCTGTATAGTTCAAACACTGACTTCTATATTACCTGTGGTGAGTTCAATTACTGCAGAGAGCCACTAGAGTGAGTTTAAACAGACTTCACTCCTTCATTAACATTAGTTAAACTAAAGCTAGCTGGCTAACGTTAGCGTACGTGTTAGGGAGATACTGTACTCTGTCCACACCATTAAAATTAAGTTATATGTTATAGTAACCACAGACTTTAATAATAAAATAATAATAATAATAATACAAAAAAAACCTCTTTATTTTCCTAGACAATAATTTTAGGGAGGAATCGCCTTGGAAAGCCTGTGTAAATGTTTCCCATATTATACATCACAAGGAATCACAGTTACAGTACAATTGTTGAACAGCCCACATGAACAGACGTACATGGTTATTTCAGACTACATAATTAATATCATGCTATAGCGTCTGAGTAGGTAGTTAGACATATACCTCTTCGAGTTTGTCAATGATCATGGAGAAGGCTTTAAAAATGGCAGTTGTGGGCCCTGCCAAAGTGATGATTCTCTCTGGGCAGTTCCCTTCAGAAATGTTGATGCGAGCTCCGCTCTGCATAGAAGGAAAGTAAAAAGAACGAGACTTTCTGGGTCAGAACTTCCGTTTCAATACCAGCAATTTCACTTTTATTACAAATTTTATTAGTGCTGAGTAGAACTCACCTCCTCTCGCATCTTCTTCACAGATTCACCTTTCTGCAAAGACAAAAATAGACCAAGTTAAGTCGTGTCAGAATGCCTGAAATACATAACTTTTAGAGTTTTACATATTTATTTTAGATGCATTTCCATGAACCGTTGTTGTGGTTCAAAATGCTTAATGTTTTCACCCAATATAATATGCATGAACAGGAAACAGTTCAAAACTGCTGCTGATTTATGGTTATAAAATAAACTATGTTTTATAGTTCAAATGACAGTATAAAAAAAATAAAATAAAAAAAGACACTGACCTTCCCGATAATGCTGCCAACTTCTTTGCCATGCATGAGAAGCCTGATGGTGAGAGTGACATTGAGTCCACCTTCAATCACACCAGAGTCCATCCCTGTGCTTTGGAGATCTACCTGGTTCCACAGTATGCTCTTTGGTCACCAATGTTAAACCTGTTACACATAAAATACGCATTTAAAATTTCACAATTAAAAAAAACTAAGGCCCAGTCACATTTCAGCCCTACACCTCTACTTCTACATCTACAGGTTGGGTCCCCTGATTCTAGCCTGGCTGGAGGGGTAGGAGAAGTATTTGGGCTATTTGATCCTTTAAACAGAGTTTTTTTTAGAGGCACACTACAACAGAAGGCTATAATAATCACTGGCAAGATGTCAGCATAAACACCAAAAAACACCACAATTTTTAGTACTTTCCCTGTTAAAAATGACAATAGCCACTATATAACCTTAGTTTAATGTGTAGTTTCAATGTTTTTGGCCATTCTCTTCATAACAAGCTTAAAAGGTTTGCTAGTAGTTCGTATCAGTAGCTAGCCAGCTAGCTAATTATACCATTCTACCTTAAAAAGTGAACAGACAGTAGAGACTGCAGCATTTAAGGTGGAATGGAAAATTTAAAAAAGCTAATTTCAGCTCATTGATACAGAGGAACTAAGAAATGGACAATTATAATTAATTGCTGCACCGCCTGCCCCCTTTTTTTTGAAGACATACGATGACCTAAAGTTAACTTGTTAGCCAGTAGCAAGGTTGCTTAACTTTATTTCTTCACTGCTGTAGCTATATCTGTATCGGGCGAATGAAGGGTTGTTCCATTATTAGGGGGAGGACTTCACCCCTTATCCTTCTAACTCTGTTCCAAGAGGAAGGGTTACACTCGAGAACAAGGTGTAGGGGTACAAAAGAGAACTGGGACTGGGCCTATAGTGTCCCCACCTGATGATACAAAAGTAACCAGCTCTAATATCACACTTCTTAAGAATAAAAATAGATATTTTGCAAAAAAAATATTAATAATAATTAGTGTATAACTCACAATTTAATAAGTCAAGCAGTTAATTAGTATGAGAGAAGTATGAATGGTACTTGACTTGAAATTCAATCTAAAGTGACAAACAGATGTCAACAAAGTAGTGAACTAATAGTGAAATGAATTCCAAACAGAACGAGCAAACAAACCCATCTGATTTGCTTTAGTAACAAGCAGTGCAGCTTCTGTGTGGCAGGTCTACTGTCTAGTTTTCTTTGTGATAGGCAACGCTAACCGACTACTTCAGCTTAGCATTAGTATTTTTTATTACATTATGTGTTTATTATGTAAATACGACGCTACTGGCATGTTCTGAAGGCATACAAGGTTCTGACCGTCTTACTAACTCGGGTGTAAATGATGGAAATATCCCTAAATGTGTGTCGTGGCTGCTAAACTGCGTCAATAGTGTGTATATAACAACTGAGCTAGTGAATAAATGGCAATTTCTGAGGTTAAATACTTACTTGGTAAAAAGTTAAAAAGCATTAAAGAATTATTACTCACAAATTTTATGGTATTATTCATTATTACAGATATGTATTATCACAGTGTTTGTTTTAAATAAACTGTTAAAGAGGTTCCGTTGCCTCTTTTCTTACACTGCACACAAGCATGAAGGTGTCTCAAATATTCAATGTTCAAGTCATCGGAATTGAGTTGAAAATCAGAGTACTAAACTATTTTACGTGTACACTTGTGCTCTCTAGATATCTGCAATAAAAAAACCACATTGATCGATCACTACAACAAACAGCACAGACCACCCTGGCAGTAACTAAAGCCATTCTGAGGCCTAACAAAACCATTATTTATAAAACCACCTCATACAACTCAGCTTCAGTACAACTCCTTGTTGGCCATTGTGCTTTTGTTTCCAATGTAAATACATCAGATGCAACAGATCTCACAATTTGTTGTTGTTAAACACACCAGAATATGCCAGAAATGAAACGACAGGGAACCAGAAAGTTCAGTCTAACTGAAGCACAATGTCATCTTGTGAAGCTAGCAATGCACGGCACAAGACACCTCTGTGTTTCCACAGCACACCTCAGTTTGACAGGGATACATCAGTGGTCACCACTTCCTTACATAACTGAAAAGCACCCAGCTGAATGCTGGCCACTAGAAAGGTTCATTGTCTCCAGGGGCAGTGCACTGCTGTACAACTGCAATAAATAGTGTTTTCTGAACTACGTAGTGAGCTCTTTGTGCAGCTAAGGCCAGATGTAGTGATGGGTTCCATAAGTACAGCAATGCTGACTTCCATGCAAGTCAAACTAAACACAAGCACAGGCCAGCCACACAAAATAAGAAACAAGTCTTCCAGTGAAAGGCAGGACACAGCTCTCAGTATTAAATTCAGTGTTTATGTCCCTGTCTGGCCTAATGCTGAGCAAACGAAGACATTTCAATTGCATCACAGCATAAGACAGGATGCAGTCTGTCTGTTCAGGCTTAAAATGCAGTGATTCTAATACTGAAACACAGCCAAAAGTAAAGGTAGTGTAAGCATTGTACCACACTATAGTGCCGACATTCAAATCCAGAACCATATACAATTGAATCATACTAGACAAACAAGAAAATGTAGATTTAGGCATCTTGCCCAAGGACTTTGATTGATTTAGTTGCAGCATGGTGTGCCTGCCCAATGCCACACCAACTGTATTAAAGTACTAGAACTCCCATCAGAGTCGATTTTGCCAGTTGCCAGTGCAATCTATTCACATCCACATCTACATAGCAAATTAGCATCACTAGAAACTTGAACAGCCAAGGAAGGTCAGAATTGTTGCATTGACCTTCCAACGAAAGAAAAAACAAAAACAAAAGCTTAAATCGGATTAACATTTTTGGATCCGGCCTACCAAACCAGGTACAAAGAAGAAGTGAATAAACTATGCATTGGTTATAGGAGAATAATATGTAACTAGATAGCTGATAACAGTCATTTGGCTTTTTAGCCTTCTAGCCCACACCTGTTCTTTTGGCAATGCTTTTCTACAGACCAGCTGTGTAGCACATCTGTGTCAGCAATGGGTGCTATTTAAAAAAATAAAATGCATTCATTATAGATTGAGTACAAATTCAACAACATAACAGTACACATATGTTAATTTACTGTGCTTCTGTGTAAATTTCAGAAACTAAATTTTAAGTAATCACAAAAACATGTTTATCCAAAGTGCAAGAAAAAGATAAACAACAAAGAACTCAACTATACTTTTTGTAAAGTTTAGACCAGAGTTAGGAACACTGTGTTTTGGTACCTAGGGGAACAAATTGTGACTGGGGTTTGAACATTAGTTAGCTATCTGGGAAATGAAAAAATGTAATTAATGCCAGATAGGCTACATTTAGCCAGCTAACTAATGCCCACAGTCCAGCAGTACAAGTCCTAACACATTTTTTACTACTAAAAAAACTTTGAATGCTGTTTTTACAAATAAAAACTATTTACTATTAAAAGAAGAAAATTGTATTCAGCTCTACACATCAATAAAAACACTGATAAGTCGTATCAGGGCAATATAGCCGTAGTGTAACATGGACCCAGCGTAGCGTTACCCAGAGTTACCTTACGGTAACTTTACCCAGTTACCCTCAGTAGCTTTACCAAGAGTTACCCACAGTAGTGTTGCCCAGCATAGCTTTAACCAGAGTTACCCACAGTATCTTTACTTAGTTAAGTCACCCAGGGTAGCGTTACATAGTTACCCACAGTAGCTTTATCCAGAGTTACCCACAGCGTTACCCAGTTACCCAAAGTAGTTATACGCAGCGTAGCTCTACGCAGTATTCTCCACGATAGGTTTAGTCAAGTACCGTTACAGAGAGTTACCCACCGTAGCGTTACCCAGCGCGGCATTACCCAGAGTTACTCAGCGAGGTCAATAAGAGGTTAGATTACATAAAGCCGATATTTAGCTAAAGCGTGTACACAGTAAATTACTCGCAAAGAACAGTTCAGGACCATAATATCGGTAGTGTGTACCGGAGTGTAGCTAATGCGACTAACGGGTCAGGCTGGACAGTTAGCTTAGCTCAGCTACCACCATTCACCCTGACTGTAAACTCAATCACTCGCGCGCCTTAGCCTAGCCTAGCCTAGCTGTTAGCTTAGCTATTAGCCTAGCTACCGTTTGTAAAGTAAATGACTCACATTCTCTGTATAAATACACCTCGCACGCTGAATGGGTAAATCCTCCGCAGTTAAAGCGGTTGGAGTGAATCTTGGCGGATATCGGTGAGAATAGATCAGTATTAGCGGGTTTGTTGTTAACGGGCTGGTATAGTAGCAGTGGCGCAGCTAATCCGGGGCCTGGTCCGCGCAGAGCGCGCTCCGCCCGCTGATCTCCCCGCTCTGATCTCCACCGCGAGAAAATAAACCGGGTTAAAAAGCGCTTTAAAGCGGCGCAGTGTGAAGGCGCTTACCTGTGCGAGCTGCGGGGAGGGGTAGGGTTTAGAGGGTGGAAGGGTGGAGGGTTCGGGAGGGAGTTTAGAGAGGATTCGGGGGAAGAGGGAACACAATCTCTCCTCTACAGCACGATCTGCGCTCACTCTACCCCGCCCCTCTCCTTCCTTCTACCCGGAGCCGCGGGACAGGAGCAGTACTGCCCCCTGCGGGACAGGAGGATCACTGCCCCCTGCGGGACAGGAGGAGCACTGCCCCCTGAGGGACAGGAGCAGTACTGCCCCCTGCGGGACAGGAGCGTCACTGCCCCCTGCGGGACAGGAGGAGCACTGCCCCCTGCGGGACAGGAGGATCACTGCCCCCTGCGGGACAGGATCGTCACTGCCCCCTGCGGGACAGGAGGAGCACTGCCCACTGTGGGACAGGAAGAGCACTGCCCTCTGCGGGACACAAGGAGCACTGCCCCCTGTGGGACAGGAAGAGCACTGCCCCCTGTGGGACACGAGGAGCACTGCCCCCTGCAGGACAGGAGCACCACTCCCCCTGCGGGACAGGAGCATCACTGCCCCCAGAGAGACAGGCGCATCACTGCCCCATGCAGGACAGGAGAAGCACTGCCCCCTGCGGGACAGGAGCATCACTGCCCCCTGAGGGACAGGAGCATCACTGCCCCCTGCGGGACAGGAGGAGCACTGCCCCCTGCGGGACAGGAGCGTTACTGCCCCCTGCCGCACAGGAGGAGCACTGCCCCCTGTGGGACAGGAGCATGACTACCCCTGCTGGACAGGAGCATCACTGCCACCTGAGGGACAGGAGCATCACTGCCCCCTGCGGGACAGGAGCATCACTGACCCCTGCGGGACAGGAGAAGCACTGCCCCCTGTGGGACAGGAGCATCACTGCCCCCTGCAGGACAGGAGGAGCACTGTCCCCATGCGGAACAGGAGCAGCACTGCCCCCTGTGGGACAGGAGAATCACTGCCCCCTGTGGGACAGGAGCATCACTGCCCCCTGAGGGACAGGAGCATCACTGCCCCCTGCGGGACAGAAGCATTACTACCCCCTGCGGGACAGAAGCATCACTGACCCCTGCGGGACAGGAGGAGCACTGCCACCTGTGGGACAGGAGGAGCACTGCCCCCTGCGGGACAGGAGCATCACTGCCCCCTGCGGGACAGGAGGAGCACTGTCCCCATGCGGAACAGGAGCAGCACTGCCCCCTGCGGGACAGGAGAATCACTGCCCCCTGCGGGACAGGGGTATCACTGCCCCCTGCGGAACAGGAGCGGCACATGAGGAGCACTGCCCCCTGGGAGACAGGAGGAGCACTGCCCCCTGTGGGACAGGACCACTTGTTGCAGAACCACCAGGGGGTGTGGCTGGATTTGATCCGACTCCTCCCATAAATCCATGAGTTAGGGTTAAGGAGGGTCAATCTGCTTCAGACCAATGAAAACTTGACAAAGGAGGTGTTGGATTAGATCCAGCCACACCCTCTTGTGGTTCTGCAGTGATGACTAATCCCTCGCCACAGACTACAGGAAGGCGCAGTTGGACATCCAACTTCGACCACATCCAAGGCCATGGGTGTGACCGAAATAGATTCCTATTTATGCTCTAATCATCCATCAGACATTTTTAACGAGTGTCCGAGTTAAAGTGGGATTATGACATAATTTTGAGGCAATAAAAACGCAATGCATCATAATGCATCATAATTTATAGTAAAAATCGTTGCTTGAGTTACATTAGCTGTGAGCTACCTTAGTCTAATTATGACAAGTTCACACTACATGATTTTAGCCCAGTCACAGACTGTCACAAACTGTTTTTCATTGATCGCCAACAAAAACTCTTCTCAGTCGTTGCCGATTGATCACCAACCAGTCATAGAAACCTGGGAAATATTTGGCATGCTAGATATCTGACCCAGTCGGCGACTGGAGTCAGGAGCAGTGGCTACCCACAGCCAATGGAATTACGGGGAAAAAGAGGACCACGGGTCCAAAACACAGCCCCACATTACCAGAGCCGGTTATGGAAAGTCTGACCACTCTCTGCTTTCACTATTATATCAGTAAATGACTGTTAAACTCTAGAGGGAGCCAGCATGTCTTTTTCTGAATGTTTCTTTAATTAAAATAAAATAGAAAAAGGTATTTAGTAAAAAGCAAATAAAGGTTGCCCATATTTTTCAGATTATTTACAGTTTATTTACTGAAACATTTGATATTATTCTGTGTTGAGGACATAAGTACATATTTCCATTGGTGTAGGAACCGGGGGGGGGGATGGTAGGGACATCCAGGTGGATTTGTCCCCCCCAAAAATGATATTGTTCTGTGTTGAGGACATAAGTACATATTTCCATTGGTGTAGGTTTGTCCCCCCCAAAAATGATATTTTTTTGCTCAGCTTAGCTGTACTATTAATGAGGAGTCAGCATCACCACCTGCTACGGGAACTGTTCTGCTGTTGAGAGGAAATCTCTGCAGAAGGTAGTGCGTATTTTACACCTTCCTCAGTGTAAATTAATGCACTGGGGGCGCGTGCAACAGACGGCGCTAGTCAATGCAGTGTGTATGTATATATGTCTATGTTGGACTGCTGGAGTTCAGCCTCAAGGAGACGTAAATTTAACGTAACAACGTGCTTCTCTAAAAGGTTAAAAGCTATTATATGCATGTTTTAATTACCATACGGTGCTTTAAACGAAAAAGAACACAGGACAGGGTGGGGTTGAATATGAGGTGAAGTTGGATGTCCAAACCTGCCTTCGTACAGGCTGCAGTACAGGAGCATCACTATATTTCCCCACATAGGAGGGGACGTTCTGGGGATCTTGGTAACGTTGCCTAAAAGTTGTTTAAAGGTCACAAACATCCCAAACCTTTACAGAACATTCCTAAAATATCCTCTTTTGGTTATAAAAATACTGCAGTTGACTCTATTGGAATTTTACTAATAAAAGTGTAATTATAGCTTATAAAAGGTGAGATTTCTTGTAAATCAGTGGTAACATATTAGAATTATATTAAGGATATATCATCCTGGTAACAAAATAGCGATATAGATCTTTAAATTTAATATGTAAAACACTAGTATTACAGCTAATTTACCTTATATCCTGCTCTGTGTTTATGTCACTGTCCAACTCCATACCAAATTTAGTCAGGAATTCTATTTTTTTTATTTAAATCGATTAAAGACTGTTTGGGTGCTACTATCTTCCCTGGTTTACAAATTCCAATTATGTTTTTGAAAAAAATATGCTGAACTGAAATTTTCATGTACCTGGGATTTTAAGTGTAATACACCTCCTCTCAGCTGAGCAAACGTCCACCAGTGAGCGCCAGAGGCACAGAAACCGGTCTTTAAACACGACTGAACACCTCTATAGGGCTACACTATTATAGGGGATACAAAAAATCTGCATTTAAACATATTTCTTCTGTTGAAATAGGACTTAATACATAGAGTATAATACTGTTTGTGAAAGCCTGTCTAAATTATGCCATGTCTTTATGCCTTAGTGTAAATGTATTTAATTACTCGTGAAATTTCTAAAAAATGTTAGGATTTATAGGATTAGTCTGGCTGTAATCAGGCCTGGTTGTGGCTAGTAAAATTAAGGAGGGGTAGTTTCTTTTCCACATAGTGCCTTTTTTAATCCATTGTTTAGATTAATTTTTCCTAAGAATTAAAAAAACTGATTCTTGTAATTACTTAATTTTTACTAAGAATATCCAGAAAACTTGACAGATTGAACATTTTAAGAATGTTAACTGTAACATTCAGAAAACTTTCTACCAACCAAAAATTGCTAGCTGGGTACGAACACACACAAACGAGGGGAGTGGGGGATATAGAGAGAGCAGGAGAGGAAAGCTTAGATCCACAGTAATATTTACTATATAAATAACATTTTTCATGTTTCTGCCTGCCTGACAAAATCCAATGACAAAACACTTGCACTTGCATTAAACGTGGATGTCTCTGAAAAACTCTGAATATGGTTTGAGCCGATTGTAATCTGATGACATTTGCATTTTAAGGATGTTCAAACTTGGCTGTTAAGGTAAACAAATGCAATCAGAAAATGATCTGATCACCAAAAATCTGTTAAAGCTATGTTTAATTAGGTTTCAGAGTGGAAAGACAGCAAGAACATATTGTAAAGTTACACAACAAGCTGTCACATGATCAGACAGTTTATTAGAAGTACAAAGTTCATATTCCTTGGTGGTGTTATCACAGGCATTGCTGTATAATCTAATTAACACACTTCAGTGAACTGTTATAAAGCATTTTCTCCAATGGTTTATTATAAAACAATACAGTATATTCCAGTATAGGAACTGCCTAGTCATGTTTTCTCTTGCTAGCTCGACAAATCACCCAAGTTAAAAAAAGATCCCTGGAATAAATAAAAAAAAACAGTTTTCTCTGAATATAGTGGAAATCTCTATTTCAGAACACCAGCTCTTTTGGAAGGCAGCCTAATATTGCTGTTTAGGAATCGCTTAATGTGGGTCACACTTGGAAGGGAAAAGTGAAGTCAAGCCAGATTTTGATGTTCTTCATTAAACTTCTTTTACTCTTTAATTATTTGCTTTTTGTTTTAGATGTTTTTAGATGATTGTTCATAAAAATGATGTTGGCAGTATGTGAATGGTCGAGTTAACCCACAGAGGGGCGGCACACCAAGCAACTGCAACTGGGATGATTATGGACGGAAGCAAAGAAAAGATAAGATGAGGTAAAGTACAACTGCTTGAGAACAGAGTGCCAGGTGTAACATATATCACAGAACCAGGACCAGAACTAAAAGACAAAAGAGAAAAACACATATGCACCACTTAGTTCATCATGGAAGGATTTTATTTTTTTGCTCAGCTTAGCTGTACTATTAATGAGGAGTCAGCATCACCACCTGCTACGGGAACTGTTCTGCTGTTGAGAGGAAATCTCTGCAGAAGGTAGTGCGTATTTTACACCTTCCTCAGTGTAAATTAATGCACTGGGGGCGCGTGCAACAGACGGCGCTAGTCAATGCAGTGTGTATGTATATATGTCTATGTTGGACTGCTGGAGTTCAGACTCAAGGAGACGTAAATTTAACGTAACAACGTGCTTCTCTAAAAGGTTAAAAGCTATTATATGCATGTTTTAATTACCATACGGTGCTTTAAACGAAAAAGAACACAGGACAGGGTGGGGTTGAATATGAGGTGAAGTTGGATGTCCAAACCTGCCTTCGTACAGGCTGCAGTACAGGAGCATCACTATATTTGGAAGTGGTTGACAGCTACAGGTACTTGGGTGTGCACCTGACCAGCAACCTCACCTGGAGCAACAACACTTCCACTCTGGTCAGGAAGGCACATCAGCGGCTCTACTTCCTCAGGAGGCTGAGACGAGCTGGACTCGGGAGCGTAGTCCTCACCTCCTTCTACAGATGTGTGGTGGAGAGCGTCGTGTGCTCCAGCATCGATGTGTGGCATGGAAGCTGCTCTGCTGCAGACAGGAAAGCACTGCAGAGGGTGGTGAAGGCTGCACAGAGGATTGTTGGAGTTAGCTTCCCCAGCACCACAGACATTTACACCTCCAGGTGCAGGAAAAGGGCCACCTGCATCAGGAAGGATCCCACCCACCCAGCACACGCACTTTTTGTCCCACTCCCCTCAGGCCGGAGGCTGCGGAGCATTAAGTGCAAAACAACAAGACTCAGAAACAGCTTCATTCCGGAAGCTGTAAGACTCTTAAACTCCACTTAACAACACACTGCACTGACACCAAGGACAAATTACTGTTTACTGTTTACCAACATGGTCACTTTACTTGCACTGAGACACTTTATCTCCACTGCTCTAATTCACATTATCATGCTGCTATAGCACACTTGCACTCTGGACTTCATGTTGCTGAACCTTCTACTCTCTATTTATATTTTTTTATTCTTGGGATATTTATCTATCTATTTTGTATATTCTATTTCTTTTATTGTATTCTTTTTTTTATCTATATATCTATTAATAACAGCTCTTTGGGTGTAAAACTGGATCGTGAGATCACAATTTCGTTCCACCTCATGTACCACATGTGATGCGAATGACAATAAAATCTCCTTGAATCCTTGAATCCTTGAATATTTCCCCACATAGGAGGGGACGTTCTGGGGATCTTGGTAACGTTGCCTAAAAGTTGTCTAAAGGTCACAAACATCCCAAACCTTTACAGAACATTCCTAAAATATCCTCTTTTGGTTATAAAAATACTGCAGTTGACTCTATTGGAATTTTACTAATAAAAGTGTAATTATAGCTTTCTTGTAAATCAGTGGTAACATATTAGAATTATATTAAGGATATATCATCCTGGTAACAAAATAGCGATATAGATCTTTAAATTTAATATGTAAAACACTAGTATTACAGCTAATTTACCTTATATCCTGCTCTGTGTTTATGTCACTGTCCAACTCCATACCAAATAATCTTTTTATTGTAATAGATTATTTAGTCAGGAATTCTATTTTTTTTTATTTAAATCGATTAAAGACTGTTTGGGTGCTACTATCTTCCCTGGTTTACAAATTCCAATTATGTTTTTGAAAAAAATATGCTGAACTGAAATTTTCATGAGGGGCGGCACACCAAGCAACTGCAACTGGGGTGATTATGGACGGAAGCAAAGAAAAGATAAGATGAGGTAAAGTACAACTGCTTGAGAACAGAGTGCCAGGTGTAACATATATCACAGAACCAGGACCAGAACTAAAAGACAAAAGAGAAAAACACATATGCACCACTTAGTCCATCATGGAAGGATTTAATTTTCCTGAGGTGAGTGGAATCTACATTTCATTTTTTGTCTAAAATATATTAATGCCATATATAGTATTTACAATATGCAAATACATTATGATTTGGTGCAGAAGGACAGCTAGGCTGAGGACATTAAATCAAACACCACCAACATTTAAAAACGGTTAAAATTAGAAAAGATATAAGAGACAAATAACTGTTACAGATGTGTCAGCAAATCTCTTTCTTTTTATTTGATGCTAGAAATTTAGAGAATTTTCAGGATAATTCCATCAATTTGAGGTTTGACTAGGAGACAAACAAGTAATATTTCTTTTAAAAAAACACAGTAGTCTAATTCCGGTTGATGCTTTGAAACTGGTCATTATATCAGCAATTATTTTGTGCATTCATTCATATGTGTGTCCAGGTAAGTTTCTGATGTGTTGCTTTCTTGGCAATGGAAAACACAGGTGTGCCACTGACAGAAAAAAAACCTAGACAGATGTTAACCGTCAGACAGTCATTGCTATCTTGTCAACGCAGGATTCTGCCCAAAGCATATACACCCATATTTTTTACGCACACATGGACTTGCTGCAGTGCAAACCCATAGTCTATGTCAGTTGGCAACTATGCAAACTTTTACATAAACAATAAACAGAAAACAAAATAAAATAAAATTATTATTTTACATGAAAACAAAACATGTTTCATTGTCCTGACCTGCTCACATCGTGAATGAGTAGAACAATTTACTCTGTTGAGAAGTGTTGGATGCATCCAGGTAGGTGCGCCATTAAAATAGCAATCCGCCAAAGTCAGAGCGCACCCATGATTAATTAGGAGAATTAGTACATGCCTGTTGTGTGTTTTGAGCTGTGCAAGGTGTATGTTTTTCATCGCTAAGATAGCAAAGACACACTAACACGCTCTAATCAAGCTTGTTTTTAATGGGATGTGCTGCACAGATAATGATTTTTTGCGTGAAGCTCAATAAAGTCGAAGCAGAGTTCTGATTGACATGTAAGTCTATTTGGCATAGAACAGCAGTAGATATAGCATTAGTTAATTGCTGTAATAATTATCACGGTAATCAGATTTAACTACTCCTGTGATGGGCAGTGCTGCACCACTGGCCACCAGCAGGGGAGCTGGGCAACAGAGGGGAAAAAGAAGTGGAGTTGGGTCCCGAAACTCCAAGTCCCAGAATCCCCAGCGGTGATCAGTGACAACCAGATATAAAAAAAAAATATAAAAGATATAAAAGATCTCAAAAGAAAGTAAAAGTAGTCCATTTTGAGTTTGATTGTGTTTTGGTTTGAGTTATTTGAAGCTCAAAATCTGTGTTTTAGTTGTACATGCCATTTTGTGGCATTTCCTTTGTTCTGTTTCCCGCCTTTTTTTCGTGCACCTCTTCAGGGTTTTGTTTTCCACCTATTTTCCAGTCTCCTCTGTGGAAAACCAAACCAAGTTCCACAAGCCCACCCTTTTGACACAAACACTATTAAAACATATTTATGAATAGCCGAAACAATTGAATAATCAAATGATTATAAATATACCTAAGTAAACATATATAATTGAAGATATAAATAATTAAATAAATCCAAAAACAAACAACCATTTTGCTCTGCACTTGGATCCAATACCACTCACAACAGCTCCTGAGTGGCCGTTTAGCTCAAACATGATGAGTGTATCCGATAGATGGGTTGAATGAAGGAATAGGAGAATACAGTCCAATCAATGTTAATGCTGCATAAAGTATTTTATGAATCTTTAAAATATGTTTTGCTGGACATGTTCAGATTATTTTGATTAATGATTGTACCACATATATTCTTTTTCATAACACGTGTGAAGACTTTTAGCCGGCCAGCCCTGTTTGATTTTGAGGGCGTCTCTATGATCAACTTCTTCACAGACAACTGGGAGAACATTCAGAACTTTAAAGCAAGACCAGATGACATTCTCGTGGCCACTTATCCCAAAGCAGGTGTGTGAACTTACACTCATATGATCAAGAATGTTTATGACTATGACTAATGATTTTCATGCAATGCTATGTTGACCCGGTTGGTAGATCGACATCATGTGATTTTACAAAAAGTAAGCTCCTTAGTTTTCTAAAACTTAAAATAAAGATATGACATTTGATATGGCAATGGTAAAAAAACAATAAAACAGTTGTGCTTTTTGTCCATAAACATTAACACTCAAATTTTGCCCATTAAATCAACTTTAACATTTATTGTTTTCTATTGGACCCTTTGCGATAGCAGCTTTAAATGAAAGAGCGCTGTGGTGAGTGACTCTGTTTGCGCTGTCTAAGTCTGCTGTGTTTGTGTTAATGTGTACCTATGTTCTGGGTTGGGTATAAAGGGGTGGTGTGAGGGTGTGACGGCTTGTGAAAGGTTTGTGTTAAGTATATTTATGTATTTATGTCTGTGAGGCTTTGTACGGATGGTGTCTGTCTGTCTACATATCTATATTTCTGTTTATCGTTCATTCTGCTTGAGTTCGACATTAACACCAATGGACAAAATTCTCATTATTTACTAAAAATCCAAATTAGTCCAAAAATGCTAGAAAATTAACAAAGTCATGTATCCTCAGGGAATACAAATATTTTGCCATGTACAACATTCCTGTTTGATTGCCCAAACATCTACCACCACCATGTTTAACAGCTGTGGTAAAGCCATTATTTGGAATTCTCCAAAAACGTATGTGTAGATGTTCAGATGTAGGATAAAGTTTAAAAAACAAATAAATACTACATAAAATATGTACTAAATCCCTCTCTCTTGGGGCGCCGAGTGGTCCAGCGTTCTAAAGCGCTGCCACTATGAGCAGGAGGTCGCAGGTTCGAACCCCCGCTCATGCTGGCGCTCAGAGGGAGCAAAATTGGCAGCAAGTAGTTTAGGATGTTTCTGTAACACAATAAAAACGCATCGTCTGATCCCAAAGTCTCACAATAAAGTCCCTGCACGATAAATATAGTCAATGTTAAATCAATAATGATAGAGTAAAACTGACAAAACACTGTGACTTACTGAATTTAACATTGTCAGTGTTCATTTAACACTAGAGAGTGTAAATGGCCCTGCTCCCTCCGGGTGGGTAGATGGCGCTCTCTCCCCACATCACTCCTAGGGTGATGTCCGCAGCACAGGGCGTCTGTGAGCTGATGTATCAGAACCGAGACGCTGCGCTTTCCTCCGAGCACGCTGGCTGCTCGGCAACGCTGCATCAGCAGCAGCTCGAAAAGAAGCGGTGGGTGGCTTCACATGTATCGGAGGAAGCATGTATTAGTCTTTACTCTACTGGTGTGTTGGGGCTTACTCGTGATAGGGGGAGTCCTAGTGAGTGGGTTGGGTAATTGGTTGTGTAAATTGGGGAGAAAATGGAAAAATTAGAACTAAAATAAAAATAAAAAACTCTCTCTTTTTTTCTTTCTCTACCTTACTTATCACTTACTGTTACAAATTAGGAACCACTTGGGTATCCTATATTTTGGATCTGCTCTACTTTGGCAATACAGCACCAGAGCGTCAGACTGATCTGCCCATCTACATGCGGGTTCCTTTCCTTGAAGCGGTGATCCCTGGACTGCCTTCAGGTTAGAGGCCTGGCTTTCTGTGATACCAAAAAAAAGACATCTGTGCTTCTTGTCAGCATCTTTCTCGGTCAAATACTAGCAAAATCCAGTCATAATAAATAGTTTGAAATACTAATGGTCTTAATACAATTAATGAGACATTTAATGGAAAGCTTTCTCTGTCCGCTTGCAGGGGTGGAACTGGCAGACTCATTGTGCACCACTCCACGCCTTATCAAAACCCACCTTCCTGTTCAGCTGGTGCCCAAGTCCTTCTGGGAGCAGAACTGCAGAGTACAGTATACGGATCTTCTTTGTGTAACCTGAAATGGTATTTCCCAAGTGATCGTTAAGACAGGATGTGCTGGATGTAATTAAGTATTTAGTGGAAGATGGCTAAAAACACTTTTACGGTGTTCGACCAAATAAATGGAAAAAAAGAGAACATTTGTACATTTAAACATGTATGCATACCCAGTTCTCAGTATTAACAAAGGTATTAAAAAGGGTGTATACTGCTTTTGTTGGAGTACTGTGCAGAGAAGGCTTTAGATTTTGGATTATTGCTGTAAGACCACCACCCGTTTTCTTCTTCAACTTCCCAACCCATCTCAAAAGTACAGAATGGGGCTCCATCATTCTAGAGAACACAGTTCCAAACAGCAAAAATGTCAGTATTAAATTAATTCTTACAGAGTTGAATTTAACACTATTCTGGATAACAAATGTTCTGGAGAAATCATCAGTGTTGGGCACGTTACTTTGAAAAAGTAATTAGTTATAGTTACTAGTGAGTTAGTAACTGAGTTACTCCACTATAAAAGTAACTAGTTACCAGTAAAAGTAACTATTGCGTTACTTTTGCATACCTGTCAAGTTTTGAATTTAAAAATAAGGGACATTTTCCGCCGCCCGCTTTGAGCCGTCCCACCAGCCCAACTGAGGTTCAGTATCCCTTACATTTTAAGACAGGTTTACAAGAAAACTAAAATAACCACCTGTGAACCACTTACAAACTACAATTAGATGATCTGAATCTAAGAGGCCTACCTTTGTTGACATTGAAATGTTGTGCACATTCCTACACATGTAATCCTTATAATACAGCCTAAATAAAAAGTCTTCACTTTTCTGTCAGCGATGCACTCTTTTATGTTTTTTTTTTCAATGGATTTAAAATTGAACAAAGGGTGCACAAATTCTGCAAAATGAGCTTTTACTAAATGACATGGACCAAATATATTCCATCAGCGAATCCATTCCTTAATAAAGTATGCAAAACAGTACATCAACAATGGATTTCATGTAGCAATGTAATAATGTAAACAATTTACTTGTTTCTGTCTAATACACTGCTGGATTTACATAATGATTGAGTTAGATTCAAAGAGTTTATTGTCATATATACAGTACAGAAACGGGTTTCAGTGTACAATGAAATTCTTTCTTTGCTCTTCACCAAGAATGCCAAATGGTCCACAGTGGGCTAAGGGATTTTAACAGGTAAACTCAGTAAAGTATTGTTTATTAGCTGATTAGTTGGATCTGGTGAAAAACACACAATTTAGAGGCAGTGAGCAGAGTTCAGAAACTGCTTTAAACTACCAACATAAAGTACTGTACTGAATTCTGGCTATCCTCTACATCCAGCTTCTAGCAAACTAGTTAGCTAACTGAATTATAGATTATTATAACTGACAGTACGTCCTGTAATCCTAAATTAGTAAATAGAAGTAAAACAAATAATTAGTTATTGGCTGATCAGGTACATCAGGGCAGGTTGAACATTATATATATGGGTTTGATTTGTCTGTTTTGATGGGAGACGAGTGTTTTTAACCTGCAGACCCTCCTCTGCGCTGCAAAACCAGCAAGCTGATTGGTTGTTTCTCCTAAAAGGCGGGACTTTCTCCTTGAACTGGCACCATGATTGGCTTCAAGAGATTTAATAATCTCTCATTAATACGTTCATAAATACTAATAGGGGAGGACGGCGAAAAAAAGGGGTAAAATACGGTAGTTTTCGGACCAAATCGGGAGACTTGACAGGTATGCAGCTAAAGTAACGTGCATTAACAGGGTGTGGGAAATGGTAACGGCATTATAGTTACAGTCAGAGTAATTAGTTAGATTACTCGTTACTGAAAAAAGTAACGGCGTTAGTACTGACTCAAAAAATCATATTCTGATGGCAATACTTCACCAAATGAACTAGACAAGCTGTGTGTGCATTTTACCATTTGTGCCAGCAATGGAGGATCTCTAGTTTAGGATGTTTCTGTAACACAATAAAAACACATAGTCTGATCCTAAAGTCTCACAATAAAGTCCCTGAACAATAAATGTTCATAATGTTAAATCAACAATGATAGAGTAAAACTGACAAAATAACACAGTGACTTACTGAATTTAACATTGTCAATGTTCATTTAACTCTAGAGAGTGTTGATTTAACTCTAAAAAATGTGTTGATTGGTACTGTGTGTTCTGTTCTGTTGAAGCTTTTTCATGTGTTTAATCATTTTATCTCTCCAGGTTATTTATGTAGCTCGTAATGCCAAAGACAATGCAGTGTCTTATTTTCACTTTGACCGGATGAACATGGGACAGCCCGATCCAGTAGACTGGAGCACTGATCTACAGAAGTTCAAGGATGGAAAGAGTGAGTGTGAGAGATACTACCAGATAAGGTGTGAATTAAACAATGATAATTGGGGGATCAGGTGTTTTCTCAGTGAACTTACAATATTTACATTGTTTTATTTGCTTACTGTAATATCTGCAGTATGTAAATGATAAATCTATTGCACCAGCTAATGTGGCACATACCACTATTCAGTCCTGCAAAAACACACACTATGCTATTGGTTGCTACCATACACAATTTAGGCCTGTACCTGACTGTATTAAGGCATAATCCACCCAAATAATTAAATATGTCAGCTGTTTTTTTTCGCCCTGAAAAAAATATATATATATTCTATAAACAAAAAACTGATTTTTAACTTCATGGTTGTACATCAATGTAATGTATTGACTTTTGACTATTTGAGTGCACTGTAGAAGTACTCATATGAGCAACTAATTTCTCACTTCTACAGCAGAGTAGTAAAGTGTAAAACTTTTAGTTTATTCTTCACAGTTTCCCATCCACCTTAAAACACATTTCCCTTCCATCTTAAAAAGTTTGACTGAGTGCATCTCCAAAACATAAAAAGTGTAACAAAGGAAAAGGGTTGTGGGCATCCAAAGCTCACTGATGCAGTTTAGAGTCTCCACCTCACAACTTAAAAAATGTACTACTCTTTTTCAGGTAGTTTTAAATAAATATATATATGGCCGATTGGTGTATATGTTCTGACCGGTGTTATCAGTGTTTTAAAATTATAATTTTATAACATTTATACCATGTCTTTCACTGTGTCTTTTAGAGGTGTTTGGTCCTTGGTATGATCATGTGTGTGGATACTGGGAAAAGAAGCAGACCTACTCAAATATTCACTACATGTTCTTTGAGGACATGGTGGAGGTATGAAATGTGTAGAAAAAATTAACAGCTTGACCTTATATTAGCTAGTCTGTTACAGTTACAGTTAAAGTTTTTAGACCAGTGCTACAGTATACGGTCATGTTTTAGCCTAGTGGCACTGTACATTCTGTAAGTCTTTATTTTAAACATGTCTGTTCTGCTTGTAAAGGACACTGGACGTGAGGTGGAGCAATTGTGCTCTTTCCTTGGTTTATCAACGCCAACAGAAGAAAGAGATCGGATCACAAAGGGCGTTCACTTTGATGCCATGAAGCAGAACAATATGATTAACTACTCTACAGTGCCTTTAATGGACTTCAAGATCTCACCATTCATGCGCAAAGGTTAGTTACCAATTTCTGCTGGACTGCTAACAAAATGTATAGTTTACATTCTACAGAATAGAGATAATGTATTGTCCTTTAATGCCATGCAATTTACACCAAGGAAACAACACTCAGAACTGTGGTTTAAACTGGGTGGAAAAACGTTTCTCCAAAAACTTTGAAAAATGAATTAGTCGCATTGTGTCATAGAAAAAATGTGTAGTCAAAAAAGATACATTTGGGCATAGATGCATTTATGGCATGATTTGGCACTTTGCCCAAAGATGTTGTAGCCATGACTGAACTGTTAGTGTATCTTGTATAACTACTCAGGGTGAGAGACTGTTGCATATATGATGGCACCCCAGGACATCACTCCAGAAGTTGGAGAAATGTCACTCCACTCCAAGGCAGGATTAAATTACTCACAGCGAGGCCTCTATATTTGAATCTAACCAAATTGTTTTAGCCCATACAGAACCAGAACCTGGATTTTTACTAAATACCATATTTTTTGCACTGAATTATAAGTTGCATTATCAATGATAGTCTATTTTCTGGTATATTTTTATACACAAGGAGCACCAAATTATAAGTCATTATAGTCAGGAACAGGGGTGTCGCCATGTTTTCCATCTAATTCAGCAGGTCTCGCAGCTGGGTGGAGACACCTGTAAAGCAAAGCTTAGTAAACAAAACTGTCATTAAAAAAAAAAAATCTTTTAAAGTCAAATAAGGACTGGACATTAATCAACACAGATTTCTCTCCTGAAAATTGTTTCAGCACTTCTGTTAATTTACAGTAAGCTTAGATTTTCAGATTTCCAGTAAGGCTAGCCATGTTTAGCCGCTAATGCCACCAACAGTGCTACAATGAGGAACCCTGAGTGTTCCGGTGAGCCAGGGAGATATTAGCTAGTGGTTCGTCCTGTCTAGCTTGCTTTAACAAAGTAAACGCGCTGGATACACGCCGATATACTCCCCTCTGAACAGCAAAAGAGCTAGTGCAGTTAACAGGTATTGCTAATGCTACTCCAGCACTGTTAGCTGGGGTTAGCAGCAGGCAACAGGCCAATAATACTCATCTCTGAACGGCAAAAGAGCTGGTGCAGTTAGCGGCTAATGCTAATACTACTTCAGACTTGAGTCTTGGTGCTGGAGAACTAAACTGAAAGTACTGTATGTTACTGTACGTCAGAAGAGTGGCTTTACTGCTTCTTATAACCTGACTGGTAAAATTCATACACAAGGCACACCGGATTATAAAGTGCTCTGATGATTTATGGAATCATCAGAGCAAATAAAGGCGACTTTGCCAGGATGACAGATGGCTGGAAAACCCATATCATCCTGCTTCTTTTTTGATGTGCCCTCAGTATGTGTAGTACAGTATATAGTACAGTTAAATTAGTTTTTAAATAAATGTTTAACATAATATCATATGAATTTACAGATTTTTTTCATTTTGACAATTGGTAAAGCACAAGCATTACATTTCTAAATATGTGCTCAGTATTTCTTGTCATGCTAAATGACAAACACAGACAATGACAAACACAGACATACACCTAGTTTCTCTGCGGTGGTATCCTCGGATCATAAATAGATTCAAGTAAGAAGAGAATTCTTGTATGTTTCTGTAGGTAAAGTCGGGGACTGGAAGAATCACTTCACTGTGGCTCAGAACGAGCAGTTTGATGAACACTACAAACAGAGGATGAAGAACACCACCCTCCAGTTCAGAACACAGATATAAACCATCATGAACTATTTATACTGTCAATTAAAAAAGAAAAGTTCGGTCGAGGCCTTACAGCTCCCTCCCTGAAATTCGTTTTTGCAGGGTGGGTCATAGTCATAGTATTATTTAAAGATAGATAAATAGATAGCTAGCTAACTGTCTGTCACTATGGCAACACTTCTCTTTCTACATTCTTTATGGAATAAAGTGATAATCTTTTAAAAGAATGAATGGAGTATTTCAAAGCTTAAAATGCGACAACCTGTTGTACACATTAAGACATCTTTGCAAGAAGAATGAAACAAAAGAACACCTGAAACACCACTTGGTTTTCTCTGTAAAATGTAAGAAACAATGTGCTTTTATTCTATTTGGATTTTCCATTCGGCACCAACTCTTTCCTGATTTACTTAATTAAAAATCCCTTTATTATTACAGAAAAACATTCCAACAGTAATGTTAATGTAACATTCCTAAAGTGTTTTTGTACAATTGTTAAATTGCATTAATCAGCAGGTAGAAACCTGCTCCAATTGCCATACTGAATAGAGTTCCCAGTTTACATTTTTTAATAGTTTATTAAAAAAAAGAAAAAAGAAAGAAGAAAGACTATATACTACATGCTATCAATACTAAGCCCTATGCAAACCAGAACAGTACAGTACAATACAGCAGCAGACATACATGTCAGTTGAAAAAACATAGAAATCTGTTAAATACAAAAAAACAGAGGGTGCAGTTTCACTAATTAGCCAAAACAATTATTTTTTGCAACAAACATTTATAGAACTGTCATCAAATACCATTATATGCTTTATATATTGTTATGTTATTTTTCTTTCCTCATTTTTACAATGTAGAGTTTAAATTAAATCAAGAAACACATTTCCACATTGTATCATTACTCTAAAAAATATCATGTTTCACAGTATATTTGATCTTGATATGGTTTATTTAACATATGTGCAGTCATCCTGCATCAGTAAAAGGTTTAAAAGGTTTATTAGAAGGCAGATTTACTGCTTTTTTAAATTTATTTATTTATTTTTTATTTCTAATTTTTCCCATTTTCTCCCCAATTTACACGGCCAATTACCCTACCCATTCATTAGGACTCCCCCTATCACTAGTGATGCCCCAACACACCAGGAGGGTGAAGACTAACACATGCTTCCTCCGATACATGTGAAGCCAGCTCTTCTTTTCGAGCTGCTGCTGATGTAGCATTACTGAGTAGCATCACAGCGCGGAGAAAAGTGCAGCGACTTGGTTCCAATACATCAGCTCACAGATGCCCTGTGCTTCAGACATCACCCTAGGAGTGATTTGGGGAGAGAGCGCCATCTACCCACCAGGAGGGGAGCAGGGCCAATTGTGCTCCCTCTGAGCGTCAGCAGCTTGATGGCAAAGCTGCATGAGCAGGGGTTCGAACCTGCGACCTCCCGCCCATAGTGGCAGCGCTTTAGACCGCTGGACCACTCGGTGCCCCTCAAATGTACTGCTTTAAGAGAAGATTGTAACATTGTAATCCTCTATGTCTTTTGCTGTACAGTTCTGCACATTGATGACGACACTAAAGAGTAGACTTTGGAGCTGCAGAGCTGCAGGGTGGAATTTTATGGGGACTTCTCTCTGAATAATAATGTCTGAGTACACTAGGTGAAAAGCAATACAGTGTGGTTATGAACTAAACATAGAATATGATTCAGGCTCTGCTGCAAACATTAAGGGCTTAAACCCCATAAGCGCCCCACAGTTCCCACACACAATGTGTGTGTGTGTGTGCTATACACCAGTGGCAGTGACCTACAAAGAGTTAGCAAACAACAAGTCCAGGACTGCAGTGATTAGAGAGTAACAAGTAAAGAGGAGGAGATACATCAGCCTGATAAGAATTACAGCAGTGCAGAGCTAAAATCTACAGCCGTGTTTAATCAACTGAGAACCAAGAAAGAGGAGAAAGCGTGAAGCAAGAAGAGTATTTTATAAAAATACTTTTATAGCCTTTATATCATTATGGATCCTGACTTTCTGTCGGTAAGTACTGCTGATATTAGCCAACCTGGCAAACAACTATTCTACTAAATTTAAATATTTATAATGTATTCAGAAATGACTGCACTGAAAACATTTTACAGTTACAACCTGTATTTAGAAATTACTGTACTGCGAACAACTGCTGTACTTTTACAATATATATTTACAATAAATATTGAATATTCAGAAATTGCTGTGCTGTAAACAAGTGCTGTAATCTGTACAGTGATTATTTATGATTACATCTTTTATTCATAATTTATTATACTGTAAACAATTGCTGTAATGTTACTTTATATATTTAAAATATTATCAAGTATTCAGAAATTTCTGCACTGTAAACAACTGCTGTACTTTTACAGAATATATTTACAATAATATAAACGATTCCGTAATTACTATACTGTAAACAACTGCTGTGATTTTACAGTGTATATTTACAATACTATCAAGTATTCAGCATTTACTATAGTGTAAACAGCTGCTGTGCTTTTGCAGTATATATTTACAATAATATAAACTATTCAGATATTACTATACTGTAAACAACTGCTGTGATTTTACAGTAAATATTAACAATAATATTAAGTATTCTGAAATTACTATACTGTAAACAACTGCTATACCTTTACTGTATATATTTACAATAATATCAGGTATTTAGTAATTACTATACTGTAAACAACTGCTGTACTTTTACAGTGTAATTTTAAAATAATATAAAGTATTCAGTAATTACTTTACTGTACACTTTACTTTTACAGTGTACATTTACAATAATATAAAGTTTTATGTATTTACTATACTGAAAACTTTACTATACCTTTATAGTGTATATTTACAATAATATCAAGTATTTAGTAATTACTACACTGCAAACAAATGCTGCACTTTTACAGTGTATATGTACAATAATATTGAGTATTCAGAAATTGATGCTCTGTAAACAAGTGCTGTAAGTTGTACAATTAATAAATAACTGCTGTACGTTTAAAGTATATATTCCTAATAATATTGCACAAACATAAAATACTGCACTATAAACAACTGCTGTAATTTTTGCAGTATGTATTTATGACTACATAGTTTATTCAGAATTTATTATGTATTACTATATTTTGCAGTTTTACTCCCTCTTACACACCCTTTTGTAACTATTTCTCTTAAAACATTATTTGTTTACATTATTTGGCTACTGTAAATTGTGCATGTAGTTTTATTAAGTCAGTTCATTTACAATAACTTTACATTTAAGAAAGATAATTCTGTAATTAAATGACCAGCATGAAATAAAATGCAGCATTTACTCTGCTGGTCAAAAGCTGGTTGATCAACTAAATTACTAGATCATGGATGATTTAAGAGCAACCTACCTATAATGTTCTTAGATATCCAGGTTGGACCTGGTTATTTACATTATTAAATAAAGTTATTTACATTAACATCTTGTAATGTTTTCTCTTCCTCTTCATGCAGTCAATCACTAGACCAGAGGTATATGATTTTGAGGGCGTCTCTATGATTCCCTGCTTTACGATGAACTGGGAGAACATCCAGAACTTCCAGGCCAGACCAGATGACATCCTCATTGCCACTTACCCTAAAGCAGGTAGGTGAGCTGACTGATTCCACTAAGGAGGCTTAGCCCTTGTGTGGTGTTCATATTTTTGTTACTCGTTTACTTTGTTACTTGTATTTAATTCAGCAAAATTAAGCAATTTTACATTAAAATGCTTTACACATGTTTGCTTCACCTAAATTGCAAGCAATATAAACAGCTTACATGGTTAATATTTGCTCTTTACCTTTCTTATGTTACATTTCTTTCAAAAAGTGCTACTCTTTTTTTATTAGTTTTTTAATAAAATGTAAAAGAAAATGAATTAAACTCAAGATATGAGTAGAAAATTTGTTTAGTTTCAAATTTACAAATGAAGCAATGTTTATTAGCCCTTGACCAAACATACTGTATGTAATATAAATGTGTGTGTGTGTGTGGTGTGTGTTTATCGAAAATGTGTTTTGATATATGTTTTTTTTTTTACAAAAAATGAGCCAATGCCAATGAGTTTGAGTTAGAAAAAATATTTTTGTTGTATCATTTGATGAAAAATGAAAACAGGTCCCACAGACCCGAACACCACACAAGGGTTAAAACTTGATTGTGGCCAGTGTAGCTGACTCATCATATAACACCACTTAATAACACCACTTCATACAGGTGTATATTTTGGCGGAAGGCCATTGATTAGGCAAAGTAAAGTGCAACTGTAAAACTTGCTTTACCAACAAGATCTAACCAATTTCATGCCTGGAATACATCCTGTATTTTATCCCCAGTGTACAGAATGTATAACAATAGAATGTACACTATTATTATTATTTATCCATATATCCAAAATTCCATATTGTCCCTGTGAATGTCTTCACTGGAAAATTCACCTTAAAATGTTTAATGGAAATGTGTGACTGTTAATGGAAAAGTTATTTTCCGTAGATAGATCTCTTGTACAGCTATTTTCTATCTGTTTAAAACAGTAATATAAGGTATTACAGCAATATAATGTTCCTGTGATGCTTATTATTTGATTGTTTGTTTGGGATTTGCATTTAGTTACAAAGAAAGGATGCTGAGTAGTAGTTTCATTGATTGTTGTTATTTTGTGTTTTTTTTTGTAATTGCCTTTATGTTAAATATAAATGATGGAAGCATGTGTCTTTGCTGTTATAACCCTTTATTGCTGAATAAAAGTCTTCAAAAACAGGTATAGTTCAATATAGTACTACAGTAGCATGTATACAAATATAAGTTACTTCAATTTGTTTTTTAGCAGTGTAAAATATACTGGCCTGTGAAATTACATTAATCAGTTGTCAGCAGTTTTGCTGTTATTTTCTAGTGCATCCACCATAGTTTTTTTGAACAGTATTGTACTATACATTGAATTCCAGCAGGTTACTGTTATTTGATAGTGCCTCTGCTGTATAATATACTGGTAAAAAGAATCTATAAAATCTGCTCGATAAATGTTAGATAACAATTTGCAGCCACTTTATTTTGGCAGAATTCAGACCACATTGCAAAAAAATCATGTTTCTTGGGGTTTTTAAATATAATACTGTGTAAGCTAACTGTGTAATATTTGCACACACTAATCTGCTAGTAATCTTAACAGACCATATTTAACAGACATAGCATCAAAGAAAATTCTTGTTGAATTTATTTAGAGTTTTTTAAGTAAAAGTTGCTGCATCATAGTAATTTTTACTTAAATAAGGCAACACCATATTAACCCATGCATCTTCTCTATTGGCTCCTGGCATCATTTATTTGTATAATGGGTGTGTCCCCAAACACTAAGATTGCCCACAATGGGTGACTGCCTGCCCACAATGCACTGTTGTATGCAAAGTGCAACTTCATGCTGTCTAAGAACTGAAGTGAAGAAACTCTAAGCTGGATACATTTTCCCATGTAATAGGAAAATAGTTTATCAAGAAGAAACAAACAAAAACGCTGATTATGCCTAAGCTAATATAGATACTGCCAATCTTTTGTTTGTGTGCCTAGCTACCCAATAGAAGGTAGCCCTGGTTGCTAACACTACATACTGACGAGTGAGTTGGTGGTAAGGAAGAAATAACTAAGATGCATGGGTTACTATGGTGCAAAATCTACTAGGATACAGCAAGTAAAATATACTTCAGTGAGTGTTACAAAATAACAGTTACTAAAGAAATTCTACATAAATTCACTACGAATGAGTAACATTAACTTTAGACTATGAAGTCTGTTAAATTTACTACCAGTTTTTATGTTTTCCTAACTTTCCTAAATGTTTTAGGTTAAATCTTACTGCACATTTTTGTCAGTGCATATTGTGGAATACAATTAGCAGTCACACATTCCAGAGTAACACTTTGCAATGTAGAAAAGGAAATTTACTCTTATGTCCAGGCAGTCAACCATGACAAAAATGCTGATGCATTCATTGTTATTTGCCGTTAGTTCCTGTAATTTTGAAACTCTCACATGGGGCAACTGTATTAACAGCAATGTTTTGTATTTGCACAGTGGATTACTGTTCGAATTTACCAGTAAAATGACATATTTTTACAGTGCAGTCTATAGCTATTAGGGGAATAAGATATATATTCAATTAATTTGTAGAGAAAATAGGTGTTTTTATTATGCCATATAATTTGTGTATTTTTGATAGTTAATTTGCACTTTTTAATCTAACAAGACTTCTCTGTTTTTTATGGAAAAACTAAAAAAAAAAAAAAAAAAAAAAAAATTCTGATAGCATGAGATCTAGAAAATATCTGTAAAACTCTTTTGGTATTCACTGAGATTTTTTAACAGTGCATGGGTATTCTGTAAGAAATCACTGACACTTGACATTACACTTTGTCAGACATATTCTTCTGCCTTTTGTTTTTACCAGGAACTACCTGGGTATCCTATATTTTGGAACTGCTCTTCTTTAGTAAATTGGGAGCAGAACGTCAGAAGACGATGCCCATCTACATGCGAGTTCCCTTCCTTGAAGGCATTTTTCCAGGGTTACCTACAGGTCAGGGGCTCTGGTCTCTCTGATACAGCTCATACACATTTGCACACCCTAGCAAATTTTATGAGAGGATATTTTGTCTTTTGCACAGGGGTGGAGCTGGCAGATCAGCTGCCCACTTCTCCACGGCTCATCAAAACTCATCTTCCTGTTCAGTTGGTCCCCAAGTCCTTCTGGGAACAGAACTCCAGGGTACAGTATTTGGATCTTCTTTAATGGCTATTAAATGCCTGTAAGTCTATTACTGATCTTTGACATGATGGCGTTGGTTCAGATGTTAATGGTCATGCTGTCCTCAACGTCACAGAGATTGCTGGACTGTGTAGTGTATACTTTTTATCGACTTTATAGTACCGTTCCATTAAATAATATTATGGATAAAGTAAATTCTCGAACCATGGCCTCAACATCCCTGATGAAAAATACAGAATCGCTAGCTCAACTGTAGGATATGTTTGATACCATCCCAAAGCTTTCTGTTGTCACGTCTTAGCCTTGTCTCATGTCTCTGTGTGTGTCCCACGTGACCTGTGCCCCTGTGTTCTGTCTCAGTACTTTTCCACCTGTGTCAATTGTAGCTCCGCCCCCTAGCCCCAGGTGTTTCCACTTCCCTTGTGTGCTATAAAGCCTTCCTTTGTCTCTTGTCCTTCGTCGGTCTTTGCACCTTCCTCTGTCGTTTGTCTCGCCACGTTTGCTATTGTTTGTTCACGGTTTTTCGTTACGCTCTATTTATTTCTTGTTTATTTCTAGTTCCCTTTATTTCACGTATATTTCTAGTCACGTTTATTTCCTGTTTGTTTCTTTGTTTATTGTGTATTTTATTTACGTATTTATCCTTGTATATATATCCCTAGCCCTGTTTGTTATTATCTGTTTTACGTTTCTCCCTGTTGTTTGTTTATGTACATATTTATATTCGTTATTCCCTTATTTATTTGTTTATCTGTTATTTATTAAAGTCTGACTTACCCGCATATAAATCCGCCTCCCGTCTGCTCCACCGTTATCTGTCAACTTCTGTCTGTGCCAATTCTTAAAATATATATTAAATATATACTCTATGACAAACAACAAAAATACACAAATAAATACAGTTATTAAAAAAAAAACAATAGTGACTTTAATGGTGATCCATCACATAATTTCCTTTAGGGCCTTTCCCCACTAGTGCCACATTGACCCTCCTTCTCTTGCCGCATTACTAGCTAGATGATTGGCTCTATGTTGAAAGCTGAGACTTAAACAGCAATAGCAACAGGAAAACTCACAGTTATATTCCTTCCTTATAACCTCACACTAATTCTGCATCCCAAAAGATCTTTAATACTGTCCCTTGTGCAATTTTTTATCATTTCTGGGACAGTGGGACAGTGTTAGTCTGGAACCCTGTTGATTGTTTAAGTTTAAATAACTAAAACTGTGATAAATCTGACCAAGCTTAACCAACAGTATGACCATTATTAGATAGTTGTGGAAGGCAACTAGTCCAGGTGGTAATAACTGGATGGTGGGCAGCTAGTCTGTGGTGGATTACAGGAGAGCCTGACAGTCCAAACCTCTATTAGTGTCAGGCCAAGGTGGGTAGTCATTAACTTTGAAAAGGTAAAGAGGTAAAATTAGTTCTATTTGGATTTATAAAGCACAGACAGTGTAAAGAAAGTATCATAGTGGTGCTAGCGACTCCTGAAAGAAATAAATGGAGAAAGCCAGAAGGTAACAAAGACCAGAGAGCCCCCTTAAAAACTGGCATTCATACAACACAGGTAGTGTATACCTGTTACATTCAGTGTAGTAAGCCCAAAATATGCTGCTTGTCAGTATAATCAGTCTTCTCTTCATCCAGGTTGTCTATGTAGCTCGTAATGCCAAAGACAATGCTGTGTCTTATTTTCACTTTGACCGGATGAACAAGGGACAGCCTGATCCCATAGACTGGAGCACTGATCTACAGAAATTTATGGATGGAAAGAGTGAGTGAAAATTTCTACTATTTTTTTTACAATATTCCCACTCTGTTAATGTACTGGCCCTGGTCTAGCTCACAAAGATGGTGTCTAAAAACCCATATCCCAAATATGAGTAATTGTAGCACTGATGTAAAATTTAAGTGAATGCCTGGACATTTTGTGTGATTTGGAAATCTCGGCTGAATGATTTTTTCCGATTTATCAAAAGAATATTTTGGTAAAAAGACCATGTGTGTAATTACCAAAATTCAGGGGTGTTCAAACTTTTTTGTTGGGGGCCAGAAGGACAAATATATTTGAAGTCACGGGCCACAGACTCTGTAATAAAACAAATAATGAAATATAACACTTTAAATAATACATTTTCCTGATTACTTTTATTTACACACCATTTTACTTGACTTACTATCTTTATCTTTGACAGTGTTGTGTAAACTAAGATTTTTCAAATTGATGTTTCATTTCATGATGTCTCTTAATATAAAACTCCTTAATTACGGCAACTTTTAGACTCTTTTGTCTGCTTTTTTGCGCTAAAACTGTGCAGCCTCTCCGCTTTTAGACTCTTTGGCCCGCTTTTCTGCACTAAAACTGCACATTCTCTCCACTTTTAGACTCTTTGGCGCATTTTTCTGCACTTAAACTGTGCAGCCTCTCCGCTTTTAGACTCTTTGGCCCGCTTTTCTGCACTAAAACTGCACATTCTCTCCACTTTTAGACTCTTTGGCATGTTTTTCTGCGCTTCAACTTCACTCTCACCGCTTTTACTCTCTTTGGCCCGTTTCTGACACCTAGCATTCAAACTTTGAATCTCACATTATAAAAACCTGCTTAACAGCGGGCCAAATTTCATTCTATTTCTGAAATAACTTGCCACTCCAAAAAAGGAAACGGGACGCAAATGGCCCATGGGCCGTAGTTTGGACACCCCCCCCCCCCATCCCCCCCCCGCCCTAATTATATGTGAGGGTGCTTTTTAGGGTTGAGTTAATGGTTGTCTAGAGGTTCATGGTAACTTTAGGAGACTCTTCAATAGAGAGAAAAGGGTTCTAAACAGATACATTTTCGGGGTATCTGAAAACTGTGCACAACCTTCACCTTTAGGTTAAAGCACTCATACTTCATGCTGCACCAGTGGATGATTCTACAGTAATAATATTGTAGAACTGGAAAGAAATTAAAGTCATGTAACATCTTCTACTTTACCTTCAAGAGGTGTTTGGTCCTTGGTATGATCATGTGTGTGGATACTGGGAGAAGAAGCAGACCTACTCAAATATTCACTACATGTTCTTTGAGGACATGGTGGAGGTAGGAAACATCATCACATTAGCTTTCCGTTATTTTGTACCATATGTAGTCAGATTTCAGCTGGATCTTTTCTCTTTAAGGCTTTAAAGTTTGAGCTTTGAACATTTCTTCCCTGCTGGTCCAGGACACGGGGCGTGAGGTGGAGCATTTGTGCTCCTTCCTTGGTTTGTCTACACCAATAGAAGAAAGAGAGAGGATTACGAAGGGCACTCACTTTGACACAATGAAGCTCAACAACATGACCAACTACTCTACAGTTCCAGTCATGGACTTCAACGTTTCTCCATTCATGCGCAAAGGTTAATACAGTATGCTATGAATTCTGAGATATTTCATGAGATGTTTTACATTGTGTTTTTATTATATGGAGAGTACTACATACACTGATAGACTTCTGGGATATACATTCTAACAATGGTGAATCATTAAAGAAAGAGTTTAGGCTTAAGCACTGTAAAGAACATGGCAAATAACCTCCTGTAATAAAAAGCTAAAAATAACAGCACAGTATTTCTTTGGGTAGCCCATAAATATACAAAAAAAAAAAACAACAGTAAGTAATCCAGCTCTGAAAAACTGTTAGCATTGCAGAAAACCTGCTTGTACACTGCCAAGGCTGTCCGTTAGCATTGAGGCTAATGCAACCAAACACAGCCGAGGCTGGCTGCTGTGTCTTTTAGCTTTATGGCTAAATGCTGTTAACAAGGTGGAAATGACAAAGATGTCAAAAGTATTTGTTTTTATTACAACCACAATCAAATTCACTCTATACAGATGCAGATCTGGATATGTTTTTTTTTCTGAACAACGAAAAGCCAGAATGAAAACAAGCTGAAATTAAATAGGAGTAATGAGGCATATTTCTAAAATGTAATGAGTAGAATGTACTGATAATTGTGTGAAAATGTAAGAATTAAAAAGTCAGTTGAAAAATATAGATAACCAAAATGTCTACTGAATTAAGGTAACGAAGTATTGCTGTGGTCTGCGTGGTCATTGCTATGCGTGGGTACACTTCTGGGGAGGTGCGTGTCAGGCTATTCAGCTATGTACAGGTTACATGTGGGATACAGAGTAGGTTCAATGCGGAAGAATAAATTGCCCTCAGGTCATCCAGTAAAAACTGAATTCATGTTGTTTCTTACATTAGAACTATATTGTCTTGGGGTCTCCTTTAGTTTGTTCTTTCCTTTTATTAAAATGTCCCATAATATCTGAATCTTTGACCCCATTATATCTGGAATTAAATCTGGATAAGACCACAAGCAACATAAGAATGCAAATGTAAACACAACCAAACATACAAACACAAATCTGATCACTAAAACCACTTCAGGACATAATCTGAGATACATTTAACACATTTAAGCCACATTCTATAACAGTGTACATCAGTCTGTCTCTCCAAGATGCATTTGATAACCAAATTCTACCAGAACAAATGAAACGAAACACCAGTTGTAACTGCTGTGCAATAAACACATTTGCATATTCCATCACACACACACACACACACACACACACACGTAGAAATGAGATTTCAGTTTGACTAACTAGAGACACATGAGTCTAGCAAGTGTAAATGTAGAAAACTACCAGAAAAAAAGATACAATCAAGATACTATCACACAGATACATCACACAAAGTGACCAAGTGTAAATTGGGTCACTGAGATGTTTCAGCTAAAAGAAAAATGATTTGTTTAAAAACTACAAAAAATGTACTTATTGAATATTTGTGATGAATCAGTAAGAGTTACCAGCCTTAAATTAAAATAATAATCAAGCTTTCTTCCCATCATTTGAATATTTCTGACCATATTTCTCCATTTCATTCCATTAAAGGTAAAGTCGGAGACTGGAAGAATCACTTCACTGTGGCTCAGAACGAGCGGTTTGATGAACACTACAAACAGAGGATGAAGAACACCACCCTCCAGTTCAGAACACAGATATAAAGGCTCCAAATCATGGAAACATTTTTAATGGGCTTCAGGAATTTGTTTATATGAAATCATGAAAACCAAGGCATTTACACATACTACAATTTACACTATTGCAGTTTTATTGTTTCTGTAAATAGTAGGCGAGGAAATGCTCTCTAAAAGGCTTCTCTAAAAGATTTAAACTTATTATTATTTTAATTTCAACTTTTAAATCCCCAGGTGTAATAAATATGCATTAATACACATCAAACCTAGTGACAATCAGCAGCCATTTAAAGAGCCTTTAAGCATTTGCCCATGACTCTGATCCTTAAAATATCTGTTCACAAAAGAGCAAATTAAAAAAGTTAATTCATTCTGCAACACATTGCAAAAACATTTGGGCAAAAAAAATACCTTATCCACAAAATGCTTTAAGGAGCAAATATCTCCAGTTTCTCAAGAAATGCTTTTGAAAAGTATAATTTGTCATGAGTTTGTGTCAGTACACTTTTTTAAATAAGACAATGCAAAACCACATGCTGCCCACATTAGAAAGGCATGTCAGAAGACAGCAAAAAAACCTCAAAACACTTTGACGCTTTGTATCGTCTGTGCCAAAACAACTTAGCAAAGTGATGTGACAAGGAATAGCAATATTGCAAAGTGCCAACATTTTAATAAAAATGTGTTACAGGCCCAAAATGCAAAAATGGATGTATATTACATGGATTGAATATTCATACTGTCTACATTGAAATAAAGGGTTTTTTTTTTTGCATTTGCACACTGTACTCCATACATTTCTATTTTTTTCTGATTGGGGATGTAATAAACTCATACTTTTATGACATTATTACTTAAAACCTAGATGTTATATAATATTATACTTGCAAACTTCATTGCAAACAAGATACATATTATATATGATAAGCAGAAAGTTTTTGCTGATTGCTAAAGAAACCACACCCATACTCGATCAAATGACCAAGAGAGTGAACAAACAAGAAGCATAAACCTGGCCACAAACTCCTCCACCCTTGGGAGTTACCCAGAACTGTGTGTTTTACGGAAGTTGTTAAATAATTTAGAAGATCAAAGTTTACGTTTTCTTGGCACTGTACTTGCACTGATATATCACCATTATAACCACCATTTCAAATGCATGATTATTGCTGTAGAATTTCTATTGGTTTATTGGAGCTTAGAATATGCTAATAAAGGTGTTTAGGGCAAAACAAAAGAGATCACCAACCCTTATTTTTCTTTAAAATTCTCGAAGATTTATTTAGTTGGGTTTTGAATTGTGAGCGAATTTTGTCATTTTTCATTAAAAAATTATCATTTACATGCTATACTTGACCTATACAAGGCTAGTCAAGCTTAGAAAGCATGATACAATTACAAGGTGAATTTTAGAACCCATTAATGCATTACAATTGCCATATTTCTTTGGTGCATTACAGATTAGAGGTTCCTCTAACAAATTGTATTAAAAGCCGGCCTACACTAGGCTTCTACTTATGCTCTGTTCCATTTAACTTAATTGTTAGATGTCAGAGCTGGGAATGATGCCACTCACACGTTAATGGCATTACAGTTAAATCGGCTATTATTTTTAATGCTGTCCCAGGTTAGTATTGCTAGAGACACCAGCTGATAACAACACATAATGGTAATGGTGTTTTGTGTTGCATCCAAACAGCATGGAAACATCTCCACAGACAAAAGTTGGACAGTACTGTGTGTTTGACTGATTTCTTGAGAAACTAATAGATAGTATTGATAATAAACTCTATAGTACTACTGATTTTACTGCTGTTATTGATATGCGGGCGGCCATCTTGGATTCTAAACTCGGGGTTGATAAGGCTCTCATGAATTTTGGAGTAGGATTTCCAACCTGTAGGAGCGTTCCAGTTAAAAAATTATACTAGAAACTAGGAAAAAATTAATTTCCCAGTTCAAATTGTTAATAGGAATTTGAAAGAGATTTTAAGGGTGCTTAAATTTTTCACAATGCACTCCTAATTTTTGATGAACAGTGTAGCTCAAAAAACAAGCTGAATGTGGGCCAAAATGCATTGTGAGTCACGTTACCAATGCTGTGTTCCATTTGGAATCAGATGTCAGAATTACCAAATTCCAGGTATTAAAGACATTTATTGAAACTGTAATGCCCTCACAAGAAACAAAAATCAGTGTTATTCAGTTATTATTACACTGTAATTTTTTTTGACATATTTAATATATTATTATTGAACTGCCAATACTGACAGTATAAAGAGTAATACTGTGATCACTAAAAACACAGAATAAAGGTGATTTGCTCTTACAGCCTACAACACTGAGGCCTGATAATCAACACATATACTACACTGATGCACAACTAGGATAAGGTAACTTTAGACAACAGACAACACAAAGATGCTAAGTAAGAGAGTGGCCACACCCAATGTGCAAATATATGGTGCCATATATGGTGGGAAAGCTGTATGAACCAACACTGTAGAAAGAGCATCGACACATATTAGTGTAGTGACTAAAAGTTGGTTCAAATCACAGTATTCATTGGCTCAATTAGCATTTTTAAGTTTTCAGATTTAAGTTCTGTGAACTTATTTTATTGAGTTGTACTGGCCGGTAAGTTCACTCAACTTGATAATTTTAGTACTTCTGGTCGGTAACTAAAGATCCACAACAAAACTAGAATGCTAGGCAAGAGAGAAAACAAAGAGCAGAAAGGGTTCGATAACAAGAAGACAAGAGAGAGTACGAAAACGCATCATAACAGAGCTAGAAGACTAGATAATACTCGGCGGAGAACCAAGGGAACAGAGGGCTATTTATACAACTACAAACAGGTGTGAGAAATGAGCAATCAGAAGAAGGGCGAGGCTGAACGCTGCAGAGTTATGTGTTCAGCCGAGTCACTGTAGTTCATGGGCTGAGAATGCTGGGAAATGGAGTCTTTTGGAGAACCATTGTCCTGAAAGGGCAGGCTGACAGCTGAATAAAACACAGAATTACTTTTTAGAGTGTACTTCTCTCTACAGTATATTGGCAAAATAATTCTCTCAGCCATTTAAATCATTAAACTCAGATTACAGTAACTTACATGGCCACTTTCAAGATGTATGAAATCAAGCACCTAGTCATGCAGGCTGCTTCTACAAACATTAATGAAAGGATGGGTTGCCCTTAGAAGCTCAGTGAAATCCAGCGTGGTACTGTGATAGGGTGCCACCTGTGCAACAAGTCCAGTTGTGAAATTTCCTCACTACTAAATATTACATAGTGGACGCAACTGACAACAGCAGATTTTGAGGAGCAAAGTGTGCAGAGGTCTTCAACTTTCTCCATAGTCGATTGCTACAGACCTCCAAACATCATGTGAACTTCAGACTAACATAAAAACAATAGAGCATAGAAAACAAATGCACTGCAGGACAGAGGATTCTTTTGGCAGTACAGTGTATAACCCAGTGAGACACTGCATATGCATCATTTGTCAAAACATTTAGTTAATATGTAGTTTGTTAATAAAAAGCTTATGTTTCTGGTCAATATACCAGTCATTAAAGTGATTCATATTCCATAATACACATGATATTCCAATACTTTAATTCAGAGTTCAATTTGTGTGTATAGAGTTTTAAACAACTAAATTACTACTAATTAGTCTCTCCCTATTTAGTGCAATACTAATAGGGGGGTACGGATTCATTTCATTCACCGCTCTAGTTTCCTGTTCAATTCTCTAACTTCTAGTATAACATGCAGTTGTTTAGATTTATGGCTTCCTTTCCACTCTCTCTATTTGTTGATTTAACTCTCTTGCGCAATGCCTCTCTGTTTTTCAAATTGCTCTCTCCATTAGAAAACCACAAAACATAATTCAAACCATTTCTGTGGAATGTGCCACAGCATCCCCCAGCAAGGAATATGTATCTATAACAGCTGTACTAATGACATGTCTGACAGTCACAGATACGTAAATCACACTTGTGAGTTAGGTTCATTTATGAACATTTTTTATTTAAAAGTGGGCAATTTACAGTTTATTCAGAACACTTCATATAATGCACAGATTAGCACTGGAAATCTGTGTTTATATACAGTATGAACGGGTGGAACTCAGCTGTGAAGAGGCGGTACATGATATAAAGTGGGCAAAGATCAACTGAGATAAAGTACAAGTAGTGGCAGAGAACAGAGTTTCAGACAAGCAGGCGAAGGAGAACCAAACAAAAGAAAAAGATAAGAGTGAGGAATGCAATAAGAAGTGGGTCAAATAAAAACTCTTGTGTACTTCATGATGGAAGGACCTGATTTATCTTCGGTGAGTCAGCTTTAAATCCTTTGCAGATCTCTTCCATTTCAATATACAGTACAACAAATACCGTTCATATGCTATATACTCAAAGATTTTTTTCATGCTATTCCTGAAGACTATCAGTCGTGCAGAGCTGATTGAGTTTGAAGGCATCTCTATGGTCCATTTCTTCACTGAAAACTGGGAGAAAATTCAGAACTTCCAAGCAAGACCAGATGACATTCTCATTGCCACCTATCCCAAAGCAGGTGGGTGGGTTTTATGGAAAAAAATATTTGGCTGAAGGCTGAATAATCAAGGTGTTGTTTTTTTTTATCTTTTAATGAATCTTACCACTTTTTTTTTTTTTACAATTGCATGAATTAAACACATTGAAAAAATTTAGTTAACGGCAAAAAGGACTCTAATTCTCTAGAGTCTAACTCTATTACGCTAATTCACTGTGGAGAAAGATTACAGCATCTTACCGTGTAATAAGAATAGTAATTTACTGTAAACAAATTTATACAGCTTTCTTAAGGAAAGTTTTGTCATGAATAATATTGTACTTGTTTTTTTTTTTTTCATGATCATATGTACTTTAAATGTTTGCGGTCTTCAGTTGCCAATGAAGCACTGTAAACTTATAGCTAGCCATATACTGTAAAGATTTTCCATGTAAATGAACAGTACTAGCAATACTAGCAGCAGAGACACTGCAAAGTTACTGCACTGCAGTTCTCAGCCGGCATGAACTTACGCTTTACAGTAGAGAAAAGGGTAACTTGCTCTTATGACCTACAACACTGTAGCCAGAGAGTCAACTATTATTTAAAATATACCTGAATACTCCAGTGAAGGTAGCACTGGTAGGCAAAAAACAAAAAAAAAACACACTAATAGTGAGTAAGGGGTGGGGGGACACAATGAGGGTCCCATTATGCAAGTAAGAGATGTCAGGGGCCAATAGGAAGTAAGTAACTTTTGTGCAACACTATGCAATGTTAGATATTTAAGTGGCTCTTAGCTGTTCAGCTTTAGCTGTTCGAGAGAGGTTTAGGTAATATCTACAGGTGACAACTGTTTTTTCCCAGTATGCATTGCTGTGATGATGTCAGGGCACCTAAGCACATCACCATCCACCAAAAACCCTCTATGTACATTTTATTAAGCACATTATGAACACACATTAATACAGTACTTACCTGGCTCCTGTAGAAATTGCCTGTTGTCCTGGGGCCGGGGGGCCTGGGTACCTGTGGAGAAAAAAGAAAAGATTAAAATATTATGTAGATTAATTACTGTTGTACCCATGTAAATACTTACCTGGATATCTTTCGTCGCATGCATGCTTGTATTGTCAATTGTTTGTATGTCCTGTAAATATTGCGTGTTTGTTTATTTGTCCACCTGCTTGTTATGTAATTTACCTGTTGGTTTAGTCCTGGGAGGGCTATAAGGTATTAAAGGCAGGTGCGCGAACTACCTGGGGACACACACTGGGGTTAACATGGGACGCAGGTCACCAGGGTTGTGTGGAACCTGAAACACTTTGCCACTTAGAGTGTTGTCCAGAGGTAGAGCAGTCATTCTACCTGTTAATTTTCAAACCAGTGTAAATAGTGTACATAGTGTACTTTTGTTTTGTTTTTGGTTTCGCTTTTTTTTTTGGGTGTTTTTTGCACAACAAACACTTGAAAAGGGATCCTTACCTGTCTTCTGAGCTTTTTGGTGTCTCGTCGACCTAACCCTCTGGTAACCTACTGACCACTCATCCCCACACTACCACAATTGTATTATACAGTTTTACAGTTTCTGTATGATTTTACACTTTTCCTCTTGACTTCTTGTTCTCTAACAGGAACTACTTGGGTGTCCTATATTTTGGATCTCCTCTACTTTGGCAACACAGCGCCAGAGCGTCAGACCTCCCAACCCATCTACATGCGGGTTCCTTTCCTCGAGGCAACCTTCCCAGGAATACCTTCAGGTCAGTAAAAGTTTGGAAACTGTAATGCTGAAAATGGGAGAAAAGTCTGGATTTTACCTAAAATTCCACATGAAGTTGCATACTCTATTATTCTGGGAAGATGTTAAACAATTGATATAAACATTGAATATACATACAAAACATTAAATACAGTGTCGTAAGGAAAAAGGACGTCTCTTTGAACTCTTTGAAAAATTGTCAGTAGCACTTGCAAGATACACGAATGTAACTCAGGTTCAACAGAGCTGGACTAAACAACCAGTAACTCAAGAACACACCATATATATGTTTGAAAATACTGCCGTACATATAAACTCCTCCTGTTAAGGATGTGGTCCCAAATGTTACTATTATATTAGAACAGCTGAAACAACACACATTAACTCTGATTGACTCTGATTAAATTCTGACACCTTCATGTCTAGGTCAGATCCCTCTACTTGTGATGGTTGTTGAATACACTTCTTCACAGGGAGAGATGTTGTAGCTCTTCTTGGTTTGCCTTATTCATATGTTAATTATGCCAAATGGTTTCCCCTCCACACATTTGGGGAGATACACCCTGGTTTGTAATTTACTTATGATGATCATACCATTGAGTGAAGTGAGGTAAGCCAGTCACATGTTGATCAGTACTGTAATACTTGCAGTCTTCAATCATTAGTTGTCAGCAGGGCCAGGACAAGGTGAGACAAGTGCTGATTAGAAAACACAGGTTTATTAAAAAGATCCCAGATCCCAAGGGGATTGGTGTACACAGTACAGCAAGTAAACAAAAGGGCAGCAATAAATAGCAACATACCAGAATGTAGAGCCAAAACCAAATTCGGTACCCAGTAAGACAAGCAGGAGTAAAGGGATAAGGCAAGAGATTAGTCAAAAAGGATAGCAAGGTTGGTAACTAAAGATCCACAACAAAACTAGAATGCTAGGCAAGAGAGAAAACAAAGAGCAAAAACGGGTCAATAACAAGAAGACAAAAGAGAGTAGGATGCATTAAACGCATAAAAAGAGTTGGAAAAGAAGTTAATACTCGGCAGAGAACCAAGGCAACAGAGGGCTATTTATACAACTACAAACAGGTGTGGGAAATGAGCAATCTGAAGGATGGCGATGCTGAGCGCTGCAGAGTCACTTGTTAAGCCGAGTCACTGTAGTTCATGGGCTGAGAATGCTGGGAAATGGAGTCTTTTGGAAAACCATTGTCCTGAATGGGCAGGCTGACAGCGTCACAGAGCTGACATTAGTACAACACTAACTGGAATTTTAAATATAAATTGCAGTTTTTTACCCTTGATAGTTTACAGACTGCATTACTATTCATTTACATGCAAGATATCATTATTTAATGGTATTTTACAATTATTATGAAATACAGTATGATAATGTTTTAAATCAACATTAAATGTACAGCAGTTTATTACAGTGAGACCATTGGTATAAGTTATTGTCTTTGATGGTAGAGCCCAATATTTCTAACACCAACAGAAATGTAATGGAAATGTTTATGTGTCCCAACAGGGGTGGATCTAGCAGACAACATGTCGACTAAACCACGCCTTATCAAAACCCACCTTCCTGTGCAACTGGTGCCCAAGTCCTTCTGGGAACAGAACTGCAGGGTACAGTATTGGGGCTTTAAATGATTTTCAGTTATCACTTCTGTTACTAATTCTTAATCATGGATGGATTATTATTAGTAAGTTGGTTGCTGTATTAAATGGCCTGACATGGAAAGCAGATTCCTCACCCATTAAAGTAATAGTTCAAAAGTTTGGACACACCTTATTATTCAACTTTTTTCTTTATTTCTTTATTTAATTTAGTTTTTACATTGTAGATTTATATTAAATACATAAAAAAAAACAATTAAGGAACATATATGGAATTATGTAGTAAATAAAAAAAAAACCTTTGGCCTTTATAATCCCCTGATCGATACCCAACTAAGCACATCACAAAGTAAAAGCAGCAACTATTGTTCAGCACCTCCAGAAACTCCTTCAAGATGCTGAGAAAACTATTCCAGGTGACTCTCCCTCATGAAGACACTGAGATTAAAATACCAAGAGTGTGCAGATCTCAAAGCTGCATTTAGCTACTTAGAAAAATGTTATGTATTAAACATATTCTGGCTTATTTAACACTTTTATTGTTTCCAGAATAATTCCACATGTGTTCCTGTATAGTTTCAATGTCTTTAATATTGGAATAAAATAAAATCGTAAAAAGAAAAAAACACACTAAAGGAGAAGAGGTGTGTCCAAACTATTGACTGCTACTGCACTTCAGTAAATGTAGCCATAATTGCCATAATTATGAGGATGTTTATACCGTGGACAAAGGGCATAGTATCTTCCCTTTTCATAATCCTTGCAGTTGTTGTGTAATAAGATTACAATATTACTGGAACCTAGCACAAAGTTCAATATCCCTGCATATACTGCAATCACAACTACAATAGAGAAGGAAAAAATAATAAACTAATATAATTGACATTATTTAAGACATTAAAAATTACTGTTGCTAAAAAAAATTGAGATATTACCTAAAACCCTTTTAATGATCAATATTTGTCATATTTGAAATATTCTGCCGTAAGTGCTGTTAAGTAATGTTCCCCTATTATAAAATGTTACTGGATTCAATATAAAGTCAACATAGAGGACCCTATTTAAGCGATCTATAGCGCAGCTGGATTTAGGGCGTCGGTGTGTCTTTTCAGTGTTGTTCGGATTAAAACGCGCAGAAAACATTTATTAGTGTTTTGGGCGTAATGTGAAATAAACCAATCATTGTGTCACTTGCCATTCCCCTTAAGAGCCAGATGCACTCTGACTTTAGTGTGTTCACGTCTTAACAGCGCAGTGCTTTGTGCGTCTCAGCAGAGGATACTGACCTGTATGTTCACGCTGTGAAGGTACATTAGCTGCTCATTTAAAGAAACAGCAATGTGTTTTTTATTCTTTATTTTGTTTTTTGTTGAGTAAAAGTCGGGTTTGCACTCTGCAGCTCACCTGTGTGTGTGTTTAATAAGCGGGGGAGTACAACCATGGTGCAATGGACTCTTGACCATTGAATATTGTCGTGGTTTTAATCAGTCAGTGGCGCACCTGTGTTTTCCGCCATCAAACTAGCAACATGCAAGAAATTTAGCTAAACACACCTTACTTCCAGAACACCATGCCCATCAGCGTAGATTTATTCTTAAACTCTGACGCTATTTCGATGGCGAGGGCTCAAAGCATGACAATAGACTGTTGATGGGGTGTTAGATAGCAAAGAGCATGAATCCTGAGTCTTGTTTCCTTCCAAGGTTTCTTCCTCTTAGTATTAGGCCACCACCACCCTGCCACTGTTGGCGCTATCACAGTGGTGTTTACTCATAAGAGGCATGGACCCATATCTCTGTAAAGCTGTTTTGTGTCAACATTTATTGTAAAAAGTGCTATATAAATAAAAAAAATATTTTATTGAAATGTATAGTCGTCTTTGTGTAGTTTGTAGTTTACCACTATCATTTATTATATCTCTCTCCAGGTTGTCTATGTAGCTCGTAATGCCAAAGACAATGCTGTGTCTTTTTATCACTTTGACCGGATGAACATGACAGCACCAGAGCCAGGAGACTGGAGCACGTATCTACAGAGGTTCAAGAATGGAAAGAGTGAGTGTGACCTGTGGAAAGGTTAAGGGATATCAGTGAAGGTGCATCTCAGAAAATTAGAGTCATCATTAAAAAGTTACTTTATTTCAGTAATTCAGTTTAAAATAAGAAACTATCGTACCTATATATACTATAGATTTCATTTACCAGCAGGACTTGGCACACTGCCCACACTGCCAAAAGTACCAACTGTTCTTATGTACAGGTGTTGGACAATGAAACTGAAACACCTGTCATTTTAGTCTTTGTGATGTATCAAGAGCCACGGTATCCAGGGTAATGTCAGCATTCCACCAAGAAGGACCAACCACATCCAACAGGATTAACTGTGGATGCTGTAAGAGGAAGCTGTCTGAAAGGGATGTTCGGGTGCTAACCCGGATTGTATCCAAAAAACATAAAACCACGGGTGATCAAATCACGGCAGAATTCAATGTGCACCTTAACTCTCCTGTTTCCACTAGAACTGTCCATCGGAACAATTAATTATTGTAGTTTCAGATTCATTGTCCAACCGCTGTAATATTTTCTAGATACTGACTCTTGTCAGTAAGCCATTATCATTAACTATTAAATAAATAAACGCTTAAAATAGATCATATAATGTAATGAGTTTCACTCATGGGACTTACTGAAATAAAATAACATTTTAATGATATATATTTTTTTAGATGCACCTATATTAATGGCATTTCAAAATGAAAATATCCTAATGTCCTATGTAATATCTGTCTGTCTGTACCTTCTAGCTGTGTTTGGTCCTTGGTATGATCATGTGTGTGGATTCTGGGAGAAGAAGCAGACCTACTCAAATATTCACTACATGTTCTTTGAGGACATGGTGGAGGTAGGAAATGTGCAGTGGATGCACTAGACAGTGGATCATAAGATTAGAAACATACTCCTCATATATCTACCCATCTGTTTATTCACGGTTGAATTGGCATCATGTCAAGGTCAATCAATTTTGAATTGTGTTTAATTAATCTATGCTGATATCACAATGTTGTTTCAACACCTTGTTTTTTAACATTTAACGAACAAAAGTGTATCTTCTTTTTTTATTCAACAAAAAATATGGTTCATCTAGGGTTTAGCAAAAACTATGATTCTATAAAAAACATTATTACGCAAAAAAAATGATACACACAAACTGTAGTTTTATATTTTTTAGTTTTCTATTCACATAGGGCCCTATATTATCAATCTTCAGATGAGCTGTCAACTGAGCACCATGCATCTTGATTTAGGGAATTTTAGTGTGTCTTTGATATTGTAAAGACTGGAAAACTATGCCTTGTATTGCATGGCTCAAAATGAGCAAAAGGCATGTACTAATTCTCCTAATTAATCATTTGTGTGTTTTGGTCATAACATGCAATAAACCAATCAGTGTTTCTCTTGCCATTCTCTTTAAGAGCCAGGTGCGCTCTGACTTTTGTGCATTGCTATTTCAGGGGCGCAGGACAGGTACAATGCTGCTCAACAGAGGAAACTGAGCCGCTTGTACATTCTGTTTATTGTTGAGTTTGCATGCAGGCACATGCTATGGGTTTGTGCACTGTTGCATATCCATAAGCTCATAACAGTAGGAGTGTTCACACATTGGGCACATAGTTGTTGAAACTACAGCTGACATTTTGTGGCATTTGGAAGATTAGTCTATTTGTTTATTACTGTGGATCCATGACTTTTTGTCCTTTAAACATTTGTGTTCTGCTTGTCTAGGATACGGGGCGCGAGTTGGAGCGTTTGTGTTCCTTCCTCGGTTTGTTTACACCAATAGAAGAAAGAGAGCAGATTAGAAAAGGAGTTCACTTTGATTCCATGAAGCACAACAGCATGACCAACTACTCTACTATCCCACTCATGGACTTCAAGGTCTCACCGTTCATGCGCAAAGGTTAGCTGTGAATCCCTTCAGGTCCACTAATGTTACGGTTGGGGTAGGTGTGGGATCCAAGTGCAGAGCAGATATGAATATATAATGGATATATTTATGAAAATAAATATATAGTTATATTATTTATTATTCAGTTATATTAATGGTTTGGAGAATGGATGGGAAAAACATCCCACAAGAGGTGTGGAAAAAAAGGCGGGAAACAGAACAAAGGAAATACTACAAAATGGCTTGTACCAACAAAAGACAGCTTTTAAATCAAACTAAAACACAACCAAACTCAAAACTGGCTAAGCACCGCTTAGTCCTCTCTTTATGCTCTATTTGAGATTTTTTCTTTCTTCTTTTCAGATCTCTTTCCTTCTTTTGAGATCACCTTTTCTTTTCTTATTGTGTGGCTTTCTTTTTAGACCTATTTCCTTCTTTTCAGATCACCTTGTAAGGGCTGGTGCCCGATCGAGGCGTCCTCCAGGGCATCGGAGGGCGCGCCAGGCCAGCGCCGAGGGTTAGTTGGCTAATTATCAACACCTGCTTTCAACAGCTTATAAGCAACGCCAACTAGCCACTCGGCGCTGGATCTTTGAAGCTCGTGAGAGCGAATCTATGCCCGTTTTTTCGAGTGAGCCTCGGCTCTTTTCTCTTTCTCTTCCTGCTGTCCCTTTGGAGAGAGTTTTGTTCAGCACCGCTGGCAAAACTCTATTGATTATTATTATTGTTATTATTATTATTATTATTATTATTATTATTTTCCCCTTTTTCTTGGGTTTACCTGCTTTGAGATCTGCTGCTCTGCACTTGGTTCCTACAACCTTCTGGGCTGGAGAGCTACTGCTCCCCAACCCATTACACACCTTTTCTTTTCTTTTCTTTTTTTTTATACCCTCTAGTACCGATCACCCCTCTGTGAAGGTGCAACAGTGAGGTCTGGTTTAACTGAGGTTTATATAGGGTAGTGCACATGTGCAGCTGGTTGACGCTGATTACCGCCGGGGATTCTGGGAGTTGAAGATTTGGGATCCCACTCTACCATTTCCTCCCCTATGTCTACTAGTCCCCCTGCTGGCAGCCCGTGGTGCAGCACTGCCCATCACAACTAAGGTCTTGAACATATGGACAGTCTTCAGACTGTAATGGCTTTTTCATGCCAACTCAGCTAGGGGCTAACAGACCACACTCCAGTGTGAAATGGACTTAGGGTTTAGTGAGACATAATAATGAGTACCAACTTTTGTTGAATAGCTCACCTCCATTCGCAATGCAATACATTGCAAAGATGTTAGGGGTATAGTGTAGCTGTGCAAAGAAATAGCTATTTTTACACCATTATCAAGCCCAGAGTAGCTTGGCGCCACCATCTTGAAAGTCACAATAATTCGACTGAGGTTGAATAAGGGAACAGATTGCAAAATTGATTCCGTGAAAATTGATGAATTCCATCAGTTGCTGAAAATGAATAAAGATTAGCATAAAACAAATGGCATAAATTTAGTTCAAAAGGTTTTACTACTCAGTGACTCATCAGTCAATTTACCCTGACTTAATTTCAAGATGTATATCGTCGCTGTCCAACGAAAAACACTTATCTCCAAAACAGACACTTTACAGGAGAGAGAAAAAACCTTGTAAACTTTCAGTGGAAGTCAATGTAAAAAGAGTTTATTTCAGGTCATTTTGAAGAGTTTCTATTGGTCCGTTCATGTATAAATTTTGGCACAGGGTAAGGGAGAGTTTGTCTGTTCAAATTATGTAGTAAACTAAAAATCGACAAAAATGGAGATGAGTGTTTTTCATAGGACAGCGACGATATACATCTGTAGATGTTTTTAAAGGTATTTAAATTGCAAAATACTAAAGAGAGACATGAACTCTTTCTTTAGAGTACAATTTTTGTCATTTTTAGCTGCAATGCTGTCCACTTGATTGTGATTTCATCCCCAGGTCCAACATCTGATTTCTAAGGTTAATAAAGTGCTTGGTGATGAAAACCTAGAAAGCAGGAAATGTACTGAGTGGATTCCCTGGAGCTGAGAGATAACAAAGACTCTGTTGTTTCACTGACTAATAAACTGTTGCACTGTTTCTGCAGGTAAAGTCGGGGACTGGAAGAACCACTTCACTGTGACTCAGAACGAGCAGTTTGATGAACACTACAAACAGAAGATGAAGAACAGCACCCTCCACTTCAGAACAGAGATTTAAACACCATGACCATGACTCCATATCTTCCATTACATGCTGATCAGGGACTGTTTTGTCATTATGTCTTGGTCGTTCTTGCTTGGCAGCTTTTTTCTCACGCACCTGCAAGCAGAAACACGCAAGCCTTCATTTTAAGAATACCATAGTAGCGGGAGAAGCTGATCAGTATCTGATGGACACAAATTCTCACACAGTTAAGGAACCAAATCAGACTGCCTTTTACTGCCATTCAGTGCAACAAATTAAAAAAAGTAGAAAATAGAAAAAGTAGAAATATTTTGTCTTTATTATGGACACAAACATAAATTCACAAACCCTCTATAGGAAACAACATTATAATGCTTAATTTCTGAAAATGGGCTTCATTTATTATAACAAAAAAAATAATAATAAATTAACATAAAATTGGTATGCTCAAAGTAACAGCACTTTTTATTGTTTTTGTTCAGTGGAGAATCATAACATTTTTAGAAATATTTTTGTGTTCTAAATATCCCTGTAGAACAGTTTTTTTATTCTTTCAAAACTTTTTCAATTAACAAAAAAATGTCATTTGGACAGTGCTATCCAGTGTTTTTGATTAGTTGTTTAGCTTTTTTGACTGTTAAATAAAACCTGTAATGAATTGTACACATTGCTTCTATTTATGTATTTCTTGCTGTATCATTAAAAACTTTTTTGAGAATGAACTTAACTTAAGTCAACAATACGTTTTTAATAAATATTTTACCTGTTCAAACTCCAAATGTTCAGGCTGAGAATGACTGGCAAATTGGTGGCACATCCAACCAAAGAATAAAATTAAGTATTAAAATTAAGTAAGACCATAATTAAGTTAAAATTACAGTAAACACTATATTACGATTATTTTGAGATACTATCTCTATATCTCAAAACCGCTATCTCAATAATAATGTCAATATTTTTGCCCCAAAGCAAACATACTTACTATAATAATGACTTAGTATCTCAAAATATTGAGGAAGTATCTCACAATAATAACTTAGTATCTCATAATATTGAGATAGTATCTCAAAATAATTAATTGGTATCTTAAAATTTTGAGATAGTATCTCAAAATAATTAATTAGTATCTTAAAATACTGAGATAGTATCTTACAATAATGACTTAGTATCTTAAAATAATGACTTAGTATCTCAAAATACTGAGATAGTAAATCAAAATAATGACTTACTATGTCAAAATAATGATTTAGTATCTCAACATATTGAGATAGTATCTCAAAATAATGACTTAGTGTCTTCAAATATTAAGATTATATCTCAAAATAAGACTTAAGATCTTAAAATATTGAGAATAAATTTTAAAATAATGACTCACTATCTCAAAATAATGACTTACTATCTCAAAATAATGACTTACTATCTTAAAATAATTATTTGCTATGTTAAAATATTGAGATAGCAGTTTATTAATAATAATAAAAAATGTGCTGGATTATTTAGGTGGTGGGAATGGGCTTCCATACAAAAGAGAAATGGCTTTGGGTCTTAATATAAAAAAAAAAAATACTGAATCCGTTTCAGCTGCATCTCATTTACTAAGATTGTTGAGGTGAGTTGCTACCTTGAGTTAACTGGAAAAATCAGTTACTTAACCAGTGCAGTGTTGTCAGATTTTACATGTGTGTGCTGTGTACCTGCAAAACTTTCCATCTTTCTTTATGGTGGGACTAAACAAGATTAGCTGTCAGGAACTGAGAAGTGTGTTTGGGAGGGTCTGCAAAGTTTCTGCAAAGAAAACAGAGCAGAACAGTAGGAAACCCCTCCCACGGTTAGATCAAATGATCAGCTGTGGACAGAAAGCAGGAAATCCTAGAAACAGAGTGGAAATGCCACAATTCTCCAGAGAGTCTAATGAGAGTGCATTGTTAAAAAAAAAAAAACGTTGCATGACTGTGGTAACCTGGACATAGGAACAAAGTTCATGTTTTTTTGCTGTTGGACTGTTGCATACTGTGACACATCACCACATATACAGTATAGTTAGCAAGTTTAAATGCATCTTTATCATTATTACAGTGTTTTCCACTGGTTAAACAGAACACACACTATACACTAAATACACTATAAAAAGTATTGTTTCTGAGCAAAAACTTGGTAACACGTTTTACCTAAAAGATTCTTGCTAATTTAACTTAATCAAATGTATTGTTTTTAAACCTTTGTTAAGGATTTTTGATTATTCAATCTGATATAAATAGTTTATTATAGATTGTATTGTGTATCTTAATTTCAGAGTTACTATAGTATACAGAAAACAGGCTGGAAACAACATCTAAAACAAACATTTAAAAAATATGGATATTATTCAGTACAGTTCATTCAACTTTATTGTGGATATACTGATACAGAGTTGTAGAGTAACAACAAAACCAGATGTGTGTATAGTAAGTAGAATAGTGAATTAGAACTACTTCACTACTGAACTTATAATTTGGAGTATAATTTTTTCTCCTACTTCCACTTTTACTACACTATATATTTTCACTGAGTTTAATACTTTTACTCCAGTACTTTTTTTGCGTGGGTGTGTGTTTGCTTGTGCGCGTTCGAGTACTCGCGTGCGTGTGTGTATGTGATCGCGTGTGGGTGTGTGTGTATAAGTGCTCGCGTGCGTGTGTGTAAGTGCTCGCATCCGTGTGTGCTCGCGTGCGTGTGTTTAAGTGCTCGCGTGCGTTTATGTATGTGATCGCGTGCGCGTGTGTATGTAAGTGCTCGCGTGCGTGTGTGCAAGTGCTCGCATCTGTGTGTGCTCGCGTGCGTTTATGTATGTGATCGCGTGTGGGTGTGTATGTAATCGCGTGCGTGCGTTTATGTATGTGCTCGAGTGTGTGTAAAGGCTCGTGTGTGAGGTCAGTCAGTCAGTCAGTTGTAAATATTGGGTTGGTTTTCAAAAAAAGGGTCCATATTCAGAATAAAGTGAAAAAATAAGGTAAAAAAAGTATTTAATTACTCAGTATGAGCAGATTAAATAAATCATCTATAGAGAGTTTTGAGTACATTTTACCAGATAATGAGTTTCAGGATTATTTGATTAGATTATTTGATAGATATATTTTAAAATGTTATAAAATCTCCTTATCTGCTGAAAACATGTGTGTCTGATTTGATTTGATGTGTGCTAAACACCCCTAAACATATAATCTCAGACAATATCTCCTGTGTGTGCAGTAGAGCTCTATATTGTGTTGTATTTCCCTGAACCCAGTGTTCAGGGCTGTAAAAGCAAGTTACTGAATTCTCTGCTGCAGAGTGTGGTTTAAGAGTTACATCACCAGCATTGGGGAAAATAACAATTACAGCAATATGTCTGTAAATAGAAGTGGCATTAAAAACAGCTTAAAGTGCACTTAAATCTGCATCAGTACACTACATTTACAAACTACCTCTAAGTTTATTAACAATTATGTTTAAAAAATGCATACTTAAATTTACTTAAGCTGTGGGATGTCTTGCTTTTAAATTGTATTTAAGTCTAGCTTAATTACAATAAAAAATACTTACGTTGCCATACTTTGTTCCAAAATAGTACATTTAATATGTATTTAAGTATCAATACATTTTAATGTGAAAAGTATGTACTTTTTCATGTTAAGTATACTTTTAAAAATAAACTTAAATGCTCTTTTCTTTTGCAAAGGAGGACACAGTGTAGGACTTTTCAATACAGGTTTCCAACAGGAACTCCTGAGGCCGTAAACGAACAAAGAAGCTCCTCGATTACATCAAGATTGTGTGAACATTTAAGACTCTTTCTATTCTAACTATCAAACCAGTTTTTCCAGTATGTTCTCCCGCCATTCCATGACAACAAATTGACTAAGATGTGTTTGCAATGTTTAGTTACCCTAAAGCTAATGTGTCTTAAAGAACAACATTCATGACAAATTGCACTAAAATTAATTGTCCTTGGTCCCGCTTTTGTGAGGGTAAAGAGAATGCCTAAACCGCAGAGATCAGACAGGCGGAGTTTCCGTAGGCGTATTGAGGAGGGCTGAAAGCGACCCGTGGAGGGGCAGGACATAACACATCTGCCTGCAGTGGTTAAAAGGGAGAAAAAAAGGGGAAACGGCTATGGTATGTGTAAGAGCAGTGTCAGAGAAAAGAGCTCTAGACACAAGTCACTGAGAGAAAAGTGAAGAAGATAAACGAGGATCGGGAAACTGTTTTCATTATGGAAGGAATAAATTTCCCTTTGGTAAGTTAACTTAAACTTCTTTTCCTTAGATTAGTAAAACTTAACAAGTTCTCTTTCATATAAATAGTGACAGTGTATGAGGAAACACAGACAAACAGATTGAAAACATGTTCAAGAACTGCTTGTAGCAAAAGATTCAATGCAACTATTCAATGCAATAAAACGCAATTAAATTGTATTGTCATAATATATATATACATATATATATATATATATATATATATATATATATATATATATATGTATATACATATATAACAATGAAACACTGCTAGGCTGGACCTTCAATGTGGTGAGATTAAGGATTAAGGATATGAGATGTGAGAGAATAGTGCAAAGGCAAAAGACAAAACAAGACAAAGGACATATTGTCTCTGTCCAGTGAAAAACACGTATCTTCAAAACTTCTAACTTTATCTATAGTTAATTTTGGATAAGTTTGGACAATTTCTATTGGTCCACTCATCAGCAAACATTGACACAGTTGTCAGGGACAGTTTGTTTTTTCTAATTAAGTTGTAAACTGAAAGTCAACAAAAATGGACATTACAATTATTACAATAATCAACAGAAGATAGAGTATGTTATGTAACAAGCATTTATGTGAGTTTAATTAGTATAAAGAGATAGACAGAGATAGGTTTGCAGGCTTGGTGTTTGTAACCAGCATCAGGATTTTTCAAAAAAGGTTTTTCAAAGTCATCTCAATCACAAACATGGACATTAATGAAAAATTAAAATCACTCACCCTTAATCATTAAAAAAACTTGTATGTTTAACATATGTGCACATATGAAATATTCTAAATTATAGCCAGTTACTTTATTAAATTCATTTCTGCTTCATTCATTTCATTAAACGTACATAGCTTCTCATGATGCGTACTTTACTTAAGGCTTAAGACTCAATCTAGATTTAACCATGTTCTCATGAAGGCAGACATTTAACTGTTATATTATTGGATATGGATACTGGATAATGTCAGCCACAGCAAATTAGCACTTAAGCTATTCTACTACTACTTTTACTACTAAGCTATTTACTACATTCTATGAACTGGCAAATTGAAAATGGACATAGATGTATAATTATACTGTAAATGTCATATATATATATATATATATATATATATATATATATATATATATATATTGCAACAAGGAGGAGGCAGGATGTAAACGCAAGTCAGGTTTATTTTCCATTATTACAAAATAAACTAACAACAAAACACTAAGGAAGAACTATAAAGAAAAAAGGTTACTGAAACAAACACTAAAAAACAAAGGATAAACTAAAAGACTTAAACAAGCAAAATAAGCAAACAAAGAAACAAACTCAAGAAAACCAACCAGAAAACTGTAGACAAAAAAACATGGCAGATCCAAACAGAGTAACAAGATGAGTTCAAACAAAAAGCACGACAAACAACAAAGGAGCACATGGGGTATTTATACACAGGCAAACATAAGGGACACCTGTGGGAGCTAAAAAGGGGGCGGGGTTACAAATGAGACAAGAGGCTCCAACACTAACGGCTAAGGCGGGGCTGGGGCGGAGACAGAAGGATAAACCAAACAAATGCCATGTGCTCAAAAAAGCACATGGTTAGGGACACAAGACAGGAAAACAGAGACAGACACAGGCCAAGGTGTGACATATATATATATACACACCTTTTCCTACTGGCAACTCTGGTCACTCCATGGACACACCCTCAGAAATGCCCTATTTATAATATTTGTATAGTTTCACCATTTTCTGCACTAATAGTTTATGTATTGTCCACTGTTTACATTTTTACAATTTGCAATTTGCTGACATTATACTTTTTTATTTGCACAGCAACTAGTATTCCTTGTGTTTTACTGTGTTAACTGCATTACCTCCATTACACACACACTAAAAAGACTCTACTTTTATACTTTGTACTGTATTTCAGTATTTTTACTGTATTTTTAATTTGTATCATATCATATAAATATGTGTGTGTGTGTCTCTGTCTGTCTGTGTGTACTAAAACATATATTTTTATATAATACACATGAAGAATATCAGTCGACCAGAGATGTTTGAGTTTGAAGGCATTTTTATGGACCATTACTTCACTGACACCTGGGAGAAAACTCAGAAGTTCCAGGCAAGACCAGATGACATCCTTGTAGCCACTTATCCCAAAGCAGGTGGGCTTCTTCAAATAATATGACAAGAATATCAACATCACTAATGTGAAGGCACTAATTCTAATGCACTGATCCTACATATTTGGCAGATGAACTGATTCACAGATAGACAGAGCTTAAGCCTAGCTATAGCAGTGGAGTGCTTTAGCACTTCAGCAACCTAGCTGCTGGTTAACTTATTATATTTAGGGCATCTTATGTCCTTAAAAAGGGGGCAGGTGGTGCAGCAATTAAATATTATTGTCCATCCCCTAATTATTTTGTGGTGGGGAGCTGAAATGACCTTTTATTAACTTTTATTTTATTTGTATGTTCTACCTTATATGCTGCCGCTTTTGCTGCTTGTTGCTTCATTTAAGGTGGTACAGGCAAGTTAGCTAGCTAGCTACTGAGGCATGCAACTACAGATTTTTATGTTTGTATTGAAAAAATGGCTGTAAAACATTGAACATACACATACAAACAAACTAATGATTCTGAGCCCTCCGTTTGGAGTGTGCCTCTGAAAAATCTCTGTTTGAAGAGTTATGTAGCCCTAACATTCCTTCTACCCCTCCAGCCTAACAAGAATTAGAACATCTAATCCCTAGACGTGAACATGAAAAACTGAGAGGTAGGACTATAAGGGGTAGGGAAAGAAAGCATTCTTCAGATTGTTGTTTTTTACTGTTCTTATATAAAACCATATTCTAAATTAATGTTTTCCACCATCTGAAGAATGCTTTAACCAGTTAAAATTTGTCTAAAACGAGGCCTAATATTGATTTGACAGATTCTAGTTTCTAGTATTTCTAGTTCTAATTCTATTCTGTTGGATTTGGATTGGACCTCCAAGTCAGCTCTCCAGGAGCAGAGTAATGGGCGCACCTATAACGAAAATACTGCATTGAGTACCTTATAAGGAGTATGGTCACCATTTCCCTTCCAAAACACGTCTGCATCCTAGTGGGGCTGTATTTCTCAGTCTCTGTTATAGAAAGCTGTTCCAAAGTGAAGGATCCATCGTATACAACCTAGAAATGCAGGCGAAGCCATAGTGATTTATAGGGCACAACTGATGTATCCTTTGTGGCCCTCGATTACTTACAATTCATTGTGCACAACCAAAACGAGGGGAAAAAAGAAAAAACAACACCACAAAAAACTGGGCAAAAATGGTTTGTTTTAAAATTATTTATAAATTATTTCTGTGAAATGATGAAAAATCACAAAAGTTGTGCACATCACCACAAAACCTCGTTAGTAGGCTGTTTCGAATGTGTGGCCAATATATTAATGAGAAGGAGTCTTTGTAGGACAGTCCTACTGAATACCCACCCTATCTCGACTGCAGCCTAAACTCTAGAACAAAGCTCTTGAAATGCTGTTCTACAGAACTTTCTATACAGAAGGAAAATGGGCCATAATTTAAAAAAGGTAAGAATCCAGATTTTGATAGATAAAGGAGATGAAAATCCCATTTGCATTCAATAAGTTGGGTGCACAGGTCCCAATCTGTGTCTTACCGGTTCAACAGATTTGATGGATGGAGTTTTGCAAAATATGTGCATTCAGATTGAGTAAAAAAGACAACAAGAACTCAAACTCAAGAGACCTGACAGAATTAGCACAGTTTTTAAGGTCAAAGAATGTAAACATGTATTGGTAAAAAAATATAAAAAAAAAATATAAGCATACATCTTCTTTTTTCTGACAGGCACCACTTGGGTATCCTATATTTTAGACCTGCTTTACTTTGGAAACACAGCGCCAGAACGTCAGACTGATCTGCCCATCTACTTGCGAGTACCATTTCTTGAGGCATCATTTCCTGGAATGCCTTCAGGTAGGTTATACATTGATACATTGTATTTTGTACAAAGTAGCAGTGAACAACACTTTAAGGGCCATATTTAAGCGATCTATAGACGAGCCATCAATCGTGCACTACACAGCTTGATTTAGGCTGTGTTAGTGTGTCTTTGCTATCGCAACGACAGGAAAAGAACGCTTTGTGCAGCTTAAAATGCAAAAAAGGCATGTACAAATTCTCTTGATGTGTCTGGATGTGTCCAAAGCTTCTCAGTAGAGAAAACTGACCTGCTTGTTCACGCTTGTTCTTTTTGTTTATTGTTCACTGTTGACATGTGTCTAGGTTTATTTCAGTCATTGGCGCACCAGTGTTTTCTCTTGCCAAGATAATAATATCGAGATCACACAGATATATAGCATAGATATATTCACAAGCGCCGTTGCTATTCAAACAACGCAGGTGGAAGGTCTGAAAATAGGCGGCGTGTAAGATTGTAAGCAATGAGCATCAAGATATGCTTTGCACAGGGTGTAAGCTTTTTTGTCTTTACCAGGAGTCGAGCTGGCTGACACATTGCCCACCACTCCACGCATAATCAAAACTCATCTTCCTGTTCAATTGATACCCAAGTCCTTCTGGGAACAGAACTGCAGGGTACAGTATGTGTGTCTTCTTTTCTGTGAGCTCTACGGCAGTGGTCTCAATATAAACGTCAAATCTGTTCTTGGCTAAAGAACTTGCGTTTAAATTTTGACATCCTCAACTCAAACTTAACTTGTCCATAGTCATTTTTGTGATTTTCCAGAAAAAAAGAGGTTTACTTCAAAATGACGATTGAAGATTTATTGGGAAAGCCTGTAAAAAGCTGTTTCTCTACAGTGTAGGATTTGTTCAAACATGTGCTGTCCTGTTTCAATTATCAATGATGGTGATTGTATTTCTCTCCCTCTTTCTCCAGATTGTCTACGTAGCTCGTAATGCTAAAGACAATGTTGTGTCTTATTATCATTTTGACCGGATGAACATGGGAGAGCCTGAGCCAGGAGACTGGAACACATTTTTACAGACATTCATGGAAGGAAAGAGTGAGTGTGATGTAAATTAACCAGCCAGCATGCTCATGTGGGAGTCACATGGGTGGAACGTGGGCTAGGTGGGTTTTAGGTGGGCATGGGCTCTGAGTGGGTTTGTACATGTGTTGTTACTAAGACCAAAATGGGCTTCTCAAATGAGCTTCATTGTTACAGCCCACCTAAGGGCATTTTCACACCTGTAGTTTGTTTTTCTGGTCTGAATCAGTTGATGAGTTTGTTCACTTGTTGTGTTTTTTCCATTTGTTTGGTTTGGTTTCACACAGGCATAAAACTAAATGCACCAAAATGTGCACCAATAAACCATGCAAGCAGACTGAGTCCTCTGATTGGTCAGAGCTACTGGCGTGGGAGTAAATATAAATATGCGAAAAAAGTAAATACAGCGAGAAGATTCTGCGCTCCAGCATGTATATCTGTGCTTTTACACTGAACGCTGAACTTTTAAACACAGTGTTTCTACGTGGAGCGCAGATGTACACATAGTCAGACCATGTGTGCATGGACACAATGTTTATTCATAGCTATGGTAATTAGCGTTATCTGGCTAATATATCAGTTTAGACTGTGCCAGCAGCATATATATATATATTAGCAGTTTAGCTAAAATAAAATTACTATATTTAATAGCTGGGTCGGCTCAAGGCCGGATTACGTTCTAATCACAAGCGAACCGCTCCAGAGTTCTTTGGTACCGGACCGAGACCACCTCCTCTACCTCTAGCTCCTCTAGTGTGATTACAGTTTTCACACCTGCTCAATCGAACCGCACAAAAGTTACAAACGGACCAGAGTTTGTTTTGACCAGACCAAACAGTGCTGGTGTGAAAACACCTTAAATCTCACATTGGTCCCAAATAGGCCTGTGTTAAATCACTGACATCCTTAAAAACATAATATGTGGGACCAACATGGAAACAATTGGGCTTTCCATACAGGCCGCCCAACAAGTGGAAGTCTGATTTAGCAATATCAATATTAATATTACTGATGTTGACAAAAAAATCATCATAATCTCTCAATTTATTCCCTTCAAGAGGTGTTTGGTCCTTGGTATGATCATGTGTGTGGATACTGGGAGAAGAAGCGGACCTACTCAAATATTCACTACATGTTCTTTGAGGACATGGTGGAGGTAATTACATGCTGTAATCCACTGAAGATTCATTTTAAAGTTTTTCAAAGTCATATTTTATCATTGTTGTAGGCCTCATAAGTGCATGTGTATTTCTTTCCTTGCTTGTCCAGGACACGGGGCGTGAGGTGGAGCGTTTGTGCTCCTTCCTTGGTTTATCTACACCAATAGAAGAAAGAGAGAGGATTACAAAAGGCACTCATTTTGACGCCATGAAGAAGAACAATATGACCAACTACTCTACAGTGCCAATCATGGACTTCAACGTTTCACCGTTCATGCGCAAAGGTTAGTAGGCCATATGAGTCTCTTGGTATTTGTGATAGCCTGCAGCCCCCTAGTGAGCCCTGGTGGTGCTGCTACGATGTCATTAGTTATCATTTTTGTACATATCAAATAACAAGAGTTTTGTCAAGGGGTTTCTTTTGTTTCTTGTGCCCCATATATGGATGGGCCCCATCAGGGTCAGTGATGGGACCAGGAGAGGTTAAACATCGGTCCCATCTGGATTGTGGGCTGTAAAAATGAGGCCCATTTGGAAAGCCCAGCTGGGAACAGAGCTCACCCAGCCCATGTCCCACCCATGTGGGAATGTTTATATTTTCAGTGTATGTCAGAACATAAGATTGCTCATGATTTCTGTGATGTAACTTTGTTTTTATTAAAATGATCATGTTTGTTAAGTTTTCTTGTGGGCTGCGAGTAGCAAAGATTAGGAGTGTCAAGTTTAGATTTCATCAGTTCTGGTCCCAGAGTGTATAGTTTGATGATTTCCCCACCCTATACGCAAATAAATATTATAAAAATGAGCATAAATGTGCTGGAGCTGGAGCTCTTCTTGGTCAAGATCTTCCGGCCTATTTTTGCCAAATCAGTGCCATTTCAGTCCCCAGGATATTACATTTTATTATTAAGCATGGTATCTTGTGCATTTACCTAATTTCAAGAGAGAGATATGTCATTAAAAAATAAAATAATAAAAACTACTACTGAAAAAAATAGGATTTTTACCTGTCCCCTCTTTCTAACTGTAAACTTTATCATAAAATATAATTATCAAATCCTTTAGAGACATTGTTGTTTGACTCCAAATCCCATCTATGCTTAAAAAATATTTTTTCCATAATAAATCCATAATATTAAAATTAAAATACACATTTTAGTTGTGTCCCTGGGATTCCCTCATTCCTGCCACAGTAACACATTACACCATCTGAAACAGCTGGAACATTCTACAAGTCACATGTACAACAGGAAGTGACATCAGTTAGACCAAAATTAAGTTCTCATTTGTTTTCTGTATATTTGATCTTGTTATAACTGTGACTGAGGAGCTCAATTTCAACACTGTCCTGTTACCTAAATTAATTCTTAGATGTTATTGATTCAGTTTTAAGATACAATTTTTGGGAAAATCACTAGAATGTGCTCAGTGTCCTCATGCTGTTAGCATAGCCGCCATTTAGCTATTTTTCATGTTTTTGCTAATTCTATGCTAAAAACGTGTTCCTGTTACTTTCAGTCCTGTTACTCAAAGCAACAGGCCACCCGACTACTGGTACAAGCGGTCGTCATCTCACGCCTCGACTACTGCAATGCCCTGCTAACTGGCCTCCTTTAAGCCATATCTAAAAATGTTTTTACCTTTAACTTCTATTACTTTTGTACTTGACTATTGTAAGTCGCTTTGGACAAAAGCGTCTGCCAAATGTAATGTAATGTAATGTAATGTAATGTAAGGTACTATAAGGTGCCACCTTGATAAAGAAGAAACTGGAAAAGTATGTCTTGTAAAATTAACTGTGTAATATCTCTTCAGGTAAAGTCGGGGACTGGAAGAACCACTTCACTGTGGCTCAGAATGAGCAGTTTGATGAACACTACAAACAGAAGATGAAGAACACCACCCTCCAGTTCAGAACAGAGTTATAAGGCGTCAAAAAATGTCCATAACCTAATATGGTCCAGTTTACTGATTAGCACTGACAAACATTTTCTGTGAAGCAAATTCACTTTTTTTTTTTTTTTTTACAAGAAAATACAAGAAGTACATCTGTAGCCATTTGTTTACTGTCACCCACCAGAGACACAGCTTGGGTGCCAACATCCCAACATCAGTAAAGACATTTGCTTAGATCATTTGATTATTATATAAATAATCAAATGATGGTGGTTATATGTATCCATCTTTTTTTTTTGGAAATCTACATTAATATTAGTTCACCTTATGGCATGAAAGAATCGCACATATGTAATATTGATTTCTAATAAACTATTGCTTTAATCTATGTTATGATTTAGTAAAAACAACTAATTGAATTGTGGAAAGCAAACAAAAAAGTATTCCTCAATATAAATCATCAAAGCTCAATTATCTTAATGACCAATACCTCTGTATAGTGTGTTAATACGTACACTGTTTGTTGAAATGTTAACATGTATATTTTTTGAAAAGTAAATGCATTAAATACATGTGTGGATGGACTGTTCAATTTGCAAGAGATCCCACATTGGTTTGCTGTAAAAAAAAAAAAAAAGTAAAATACTAGCTATATTTAAAATCTAATGAAACTACTTCTTGCATTTGAGGTAACAATTTGCACTCACTATATATTTTGAATACATGTGTTTTCAGTTAAATTGAAAAATGAATGAAGTCACACTTTGAAGTAAAGAAAATGGTAACTTGTTCTTGTATCCTACAACCCTGTGTACAGGCAAATAACCATTGTATAAAAATAACTGAATACTCAGGGGAAGGTAGTCCTGATGGGCAGGCCTGCACACTGTTGGTAAATTGGTTTTGGAGTTTTGTATTTACAGCAATTTTCTGTATTTATTTGTAAAAGAATTTTGCTGGTAAAACTCTTCTGTAAAAGTAATTCAAGTTTGTTACAGTGTATTAAGTGCACTTTCCTTTATTCCTTCCCAATTTCCAGGACATGCTTAATCAGTGAAATTCCCACAGCAGAGCTCTAGGAAACCTCCCAGATAACATACCAATATGGGGCCTATATGGGCAGCCCAACTGGGAACCAGAATGTTTAGTCTATGGGTTCCGTGTGGGCCCTACATATGAATATTAGTGATATATATTAGGCCCTATCTGGGTCAGTGATGAAATGGGACCATGAGGGGTCAAATGGGAGGTTGTTACACATGGCACATTGCACCTAAATGAGACTCATTAAGATTGGTGGTAAGGATGAGGCGCATTTGGGGCATCCCAACGCATGTACAAACCCACCCAGAGCCCATACTCGCCTGGAACCATCTAACCCACATTCCACTCATGTGACCTGCACTTGAGAATGTTGGCTCAGTTTATCAGTTTATTATTCTTCCACAGGTTATTTTGGAAGAGAATGACGGGGTCATTGAATATCTGTGGGAAGTGTGGTGTGAGAGTGTATGATTATACTTGATCACATTAAAAGGGATGAACACACCCATTACACTTATTAGTCCTGGGCTTTAGAATGGAAGTAATAAAATACTGTTGGAATGCCTACAATACTCCACATACACTTTAAGGCAGGGCTGTTGGCCAAGAATAATGGAAAGATTGGCGTGGGGAGTGGTCAAGCATACAGGAAGCCAGCAAATGATCTGTGAAGTGTGGAAGCAAAACAGTGAGTCAAACCACTTTGCCTTCTATGGGAAAACGTATATGTAGGACACGTATGCAGTTTGGTGAAATATACAGTATACAGTACCCTTAAAAGTATTAGAACAGTGAAACCAATCCATTTGAATATGAATATGAGACAAAATATCAATATTTCATCTTTTATTTGCAGGTATTTACATCTGGATATGAAACACAGTTCAGAAGACAGCACCTTTTATCTGAACCCACCCATTACTGGAACATGTGACTGTCAGGTCTGTTACATTAATGCATTGATTATTTAAACAATAATCACTAATAAAAACAGTGCTGAATGTCTATGCTCAAGTCTGAGAATTGAGTGTTGCCTGTGAGGACTGTGCATTTATGGTTAGTGGAGTAACCAACGTAAAAACAAGTAATTTTGAAGCTGAGAGAAGATGGAAAATCAATCAGAACCATAGCAGAAATATTGGCTATAGCCAGTACAACCCTTTGGAATGTACTGAAGAAGAAAGTCATCACTGGTGTACTAAGTAACAGGTGTCGAGCAGGTAGACCAAGGAACACCACAGCAGTTGATGACAGAAAAAGACCCTAAAACAACAGTTAGTTAAATCAGCAATAACCCCCAGAGGGCAGGAGTATCACAAGGTATCGCAATCTACAGAAGACTTAATTAACAAACATACAGAAGATTCACCAGAAGATGCAAATCACTAATTAGCAATACGAATAGAAAGGCCAGACTGGAACTGCCCAAAAGTACAAAGACGGAGCAATGTGCAATGTGATGGAAATGCTAAAAAAGACCCGCAGTAACAGTCTGCAATTCTGACCCCACCATTCAAATATCTCTGCAGAAATCGAGACTCATCAGACCAGGTAACGTTTTTCCAGTCTTCTCTTGTTTAATTTTGGTGAGCCTGTGAGATTTGTAGCCTCAGTTTCCTGTTCTTAGCTGACAGGAGTGCCAGCCCGTCTAAAACCAACAACCATGCTACGTTCAAAGTCACTTAAATCACATTTCTTCTCCATTCTGATGCTCAGTTTGAACAGTTTGAAAGTCTATATGACTAAACTCATTTGCATTAATGAGCAGTTAGACAGGTGTACCTAATAAAGTGGCCAGTGAGTGTATGTCAGATGAACCTACAGAAAACAAAATCATGGAATACATAAATGATTTAACAAAACTAACCGTAAAATAACAAATTGTCATTCAAAAAAAGAAAATAGCTACATTTTCTGTAATTTTACTAACATTACTCTTGTTATGTGGGTTACTGGTGTATGTGGATTTATCACTGGCAAAATGCATACAGAACACTTAACATCTGGTAATGTGTCAAATAGGAAGTTGCCCCTTGATATGTTGCTTTAAATATCCATAACAAATGTCGATGTTATGAGTTTGGAAAGACCAACCTTAATGTTAAATTTCATATGTTGTGCATTTCTTATGTATTTCTTCCACCTAGTGGTTTTCTTTTACTTAAAATTTACCTGTACAGGTGTATCTCTTTTACTATACATTTTAGTGACCACCAACCTTTTACTTCTTTAGGAAGCAGAGTGCTGAGTGAGGTCAGAGGAATCTCTGGAGAAAGCTTTTAGTGTTCAGATTTGTTTCAGATATGATCTTTCTTTTTTTTTATGTCAAAAGAAATTATAGCAAACATCCACATTAAATTTAATACAATACCTTCACAAAAACCTGACATTCTGAGATCAAGCAAGATCCAGTGTCTACTACAAGGCACACAGTATGATAAAAATGCTTATTTTTGTCAGTGTAACATTTCTTTCGACCACAATACTTAAAAAATCTAAACAAATCTAAATTATATAACTTTTTGATGCATCACAGGAGAATATGGAAACCATTTCATGCACCTGACTGTTTGTAGGATATTTGACTGTGGGTTTATTGTCTATTATTATGAACCTATTTACTGTGGGTTAGCTGAATTACATCTGCTTTTAATAGGATAGAAACCATTCTGTGCCCATTCCTAAGGAGTTTGAAGGGACGTTATCTAATGGACAGAGATGTATAGCAATGAAATAGAATTAATTCACCACTGTATTTAAGTACTAAAATGCTGTAAAAAAAAATCTGTATCTACTGGACTACAGCTGCATCATTATTCATTACAATTATTAAAAAGGTTATGAATCATTCCACACCAACATTATTACTAAAGCAAGAGCGGTGGATGTCACAGGGTTTGATTAAGCTTAATAAAGAGTAGTACATATTTACAATAAACTTAAATACAAAAAAAATGAACACTTTAGTACTTCTACTTAATTGTGATGCTTAAAGAACACTTCTACTTCTACTAAAGTCCCTTTTTTGATGGAGCACTTGTACTTTTCCTCAAGTCTGGGTCTCTAGTGCTTTGTACATGTCTGGTAATAGGATACTGCTGGAATGTAAATACTTCTTCAACCACACTCTGACCCAGAGCTAATGTAAATAGTAGAGCCACAGAGGGAGGCATTTCGTTCAGAGAACAAGCAAACATACAGGAAGTCAGAACAAGATCCATGACCAGCAGCAGCCATGGTACAAGAGCCTGTCACACACTTTAAAGAGTGTGTGAGACTGTAATGATTAACCTGTAGATTTACTGCTCAATATCTTACACTGACTCAACACAACTCCTGAAACGATACCTTTGGAACTTGTTTTTAAACCTGTGAGGGACTGTGACTGAGCAACATCCAGAAGTTCTCTGTATAAAGGACTGAAGAAGTCTGGGATATCAGGCGTATTGTTGGTGATACTCAGTGTCAGCGCAGGCTTGAGGAGCGTGGAATTCTCCAGTATTGAATGGTGTAATTGTACTTTAAACAAAAAGCCTTGTTCCAGTGATTTCAAGCTCTACCAGATGGATCACCCTCGTCCAGAGCTCTTTGACTTCCATGGAGTTTCCATGACAAATTACTTCACGGACAACTGGGAAAACGTCCAGAACTTCAAAGCTAGACCTGATGACATTGTTGTGGCCACTTACCCCAAAGCAGGTAGGTACCTTTATGGCTGTAATTCCTTCTTTCTCTGTGGTAGACTATGTTCAGACTGCATCCCAAATCTGATCTGTTGAGATGAATGGCTGCACTGTTATTTGCAAGGGATCTGTTTGGAATTGACCAAAATATCTGCATGGGTCACTGGGGTGAAGAGTTCAGCGTCACTACCCAGCCTTTGGCACTCTTCTTGAACCCATGGACTTCTGACACTCTGGATTTGATGAGGTTGTTGTTGGTCACGTTGTGTGGAATGCAAAATACACATTGGAATTTGATCCGAGAGTCCAGACTGAGAATCATCTGTACAAATCCAACAGTAATCGTATTTCAGACCTACTCCGAATGCAGTTTAGATCAGTTTAACAAAATTCTGGTCATCCAGTTTATTTTAAATCAATCTGGATACAGTCTGGCAGTCTGAACAATAGCATTTCTGTCTTAAATGAAAAGGAAATTAACTGTGTAGATGAATCTATAGATGTTACAGATTATAATATGGTGATGGAATAGACAAGGCTGTTAACCAAGTATTCTTTAGGGGCTGCAGCCACAAGGTTTTCCTAAATGCATGACTGTGAATGAAATTAATAATCATAAAACCTCCCATTTCTTAATCACATGTGGTGGAAGGTACAGTGCAGGCCAAAAGTTTGGACACACCTTTTCTTTTTCAGTGCGTTTTCTTTATTTTCATGACTATTTACATTGTAGATTCTCACTAAAGGCATCAAAACTATGAATGAACACATGTGGAGTTTTATGTACTTAACAAAAAACAAAAAACATATATATATATATATATATATATATATATATATATATATATATTCTAGTTTCTTCAAAATAGCCACCCTTTGCTCTGATTACTGCTTTGCACACTCTTCTCTTCACATCATTCTCTTAATGAGCTTCAAGAGGTGGCCACCTGAAATGTTTTTCCAACAGTCTTGAAGGAAGGAGTTCCCAGAGGTGTTTATTAGCACTTGTTGCTCCTTTGCCTTCATTCTGCGCTCCAGCTCACCTCAAACCATCTGGATTGGGTTCAGGTCCGGTGACTGTGGAGGCCAGGTAATTTTTTGTTAAGTACAAACAACTAAACTCCACATGAGTTCATTCATAGTTTTGATGCCTTCAGTGAGAATCTACAATGTAAACAGTCATGAAAATAAAGAAAACACATTGAATGAGAAGGTGTGTCCAAACCTGTGACCTGTACTGTAATGCTACACTTTATATGATAACCTCTCTTTGGGTTGTGAGTGTGTGATATGCTGTGGTAGACTTCTTTAACATATAACACAGGTTTAACCATGCTATGATCATGTCATTGCACATATTATTATAACAGTGTTTTGTTACTGATACTGTAGTTTTTTTATGAGAGAAACTACAAGATTTTGTATCATAAATTTAAATTTGCAGAAACTTATATTAAATAAAAAACTACAGCATGTATGGGAACAGGTGACAATAGGGCTGGAGCTGTACTTGCTGTCTGGTCATGTGGTAAAGAAGACAACTGGCTGCATCTTGAATATTACTGGTCAGATACTGGTCTGTGGCTGCGCATGTTCCTGGAGGATTGCTCTTGCCACACTGTAAAAAATATCTGTAAATTTGCAGTGAGAGTACCTGTTTTTAATAAAGGAAATTGCCCTATGTTCTTGCTTTTTTTTATGAAGAAAGTTATCTTTAATGAAGCAGCTCTGCATTATGAGTATAAATAATAATAAATATATATTACAAATAATAATGTATCACTTCGATCTGGAGTAGTAGTTAATGCGCCACAAATTTGAACCTCTGTGGTAAAAAAAAATATATATATATATACAGTGGCTTGCAAAAGTATTTATACCCCTTGAACTTTTTTCACATTTTGTCACAACCACATAACTGTGAAGTGAAAGTAAAATGATACATTGTTTTCATTGTACATTTTTCAATGTAACATTTTTAATGTTCAAAAGTATTCAGCCCCCTTTTACTCTGAACCCTCCAAAAAAAATCCAGTGCAGTCAATTGCTGAATGAGTAAATAGAGTGCAGCTGTGTGCAATTTAGTCTCAGCATAAATACAGCTGTTCTGTGAAAACCTCAGTGGTTTGTTAGAGAACACTAGTGAACAAACTGCATCATGAAGACCAAGGAACTCACCAGACAGGTCAGAAATAAAGTTGTGGAGAAGTTTAAAGCAGGGTTAAATTATAAAAACATCTCCCACGCTTTAAGCAAAGGTTTCTCTACAAAGTATTAACATAGGTATTGATATGTTGCTTTTAAAAATGCTTTTTAAATGTCATATGAGTTCTGGTGATGTAACGATGAGGAGGAGGCAGGATGCAAATGCAAGTCTTTATTTTACATATTTTAAATTAACAAAAACAAAACACTAAAAAACAGAGGATAAACTAAAAGACTGCAACAAACAAGCAAAAATAACAAACAAAGAAACAAACTACAAAAAGCAAACCTGAAACACTGAAGACAAAAAACACAGCAGGTCTGAGGTTAAACAAAACAGATAAACTAGATCTGGACAAAGTAACAGGACAATATCAGACAAAAAGCACGACAGAGAACAAAGGAGCAAATGGGGTATTTATACACAGGCACACACTAGGGACACCTGTGGAGGTAATGAGGGGGGCGGAGTTACAAATGAGACAGGAGGGTTTACAGATGACAAGGCGGGGCTAAGGCGGAGACAAGACCAAAACACAACAGTAGCACATGGCTGGGAAAAATGACAGGTAAACAATAGAGAACAGGACAGGAGCAGGAAGGAACCAAAAAAAAAGGAAAGACACTGGACAGACACAGGCTAAGGTGTGACAGGTAACAGGACTGTGTAAAATGTAAACATCTTCAGCTTAGAAACATCGTAAAAAAATTATTAAAGCTATAGTGCTTGAATAGTTAATAAAATGGAATTTGGAAGAGTTAAAACAAGCAAATTGCAACCATTTCTTTATATTATTATATTTAATTATTTCATTTACAGAAAAAAAATACAGTGCACATCATACATATGCAGGTAGCCATTCTACAAAACCTTTGTCTTCTTGATGTTGCTAAGTGTCAAATTCAGAATCAACAGACACAGGACATGAGGCAGTACATCAAACTTGATGACATGATTAGTTTGCATTAAAAAATTACTATATTGAATTTTTTAAGATACATTTTTTAACACATTGCATTATTAACACTGACACTGAAATGTATACATTATGGTTTAAATTTTGCGTAATATGCAATTGTTATTTCAGTTATTTATTGACTTATGCCACTGATGTAATATCTTCCTTAAAATCTCAAAACTATAAACTCAAAACTAAAATATGAAATATATGAAATACTCTTGCCTTCATGGGGGTTAATGGACATATTCTTTTTTTAATAGTTTATGACAGTAGATGACATTTGCTGTGACAATTTTCTGAGATGGTTAGGCCTTCGTCCATGTAATAATAAGTGATTCTGATCCTAAAACAAAGATTTATAGTATTTATTTTATTATGACAGTAATGTGTCTTCTGTCTCTCTCTATTCTCTCTTCTGTCTCTCTCAGGGACCACCTGGTTATGCTACATACTCGACCTGCTCTATTTCCGTCAGACTCATCCTGATCGAGAGACCACCGTCCCCATCTATGAAAGGGTGCCGTTTTTGGAGATGACCATGCCATCCTATCCTTTAGGTCTGAAAGAAACGTACAGTATGCAGAAAAATAAACGTTATATTCGCATTTTCAAGAAGAATAAAGATACAAATCACATTTTATTCAAATTATTAAAAACACTTACTAAATTATGCAGTTATCTAATCAGTTAGACATGTGGCAGCAGTGCAGCGCATAAAGAGACTTGGAGCTCACAGAAAGAATACATAACGTGGAATCTTAAGATGGATGGGCAATAAAAGCAGGACAGACTACAAGAACATAGCCAGATGCTAATGCTGATGAATAGACATATACAGCCTCACTAAACTGGAATTCATTTTAATTAAAACATTGAGCTATTATGCGCAAAAATGACGGAGAAAGAAATGGAGTGAAGCAGCCATAGAGTTAGCAGCTCAGAAAATTATGTCTTCTCTACAACAAGGAGCCCAGGCAGTTAATCATAATATACAGCTCTGGAAAAAAAATAAGAGACCACTTTGATTTTACCAAATTGGAAACCTCTGGACTATAAACAAGAGGAAGATGGATGATCACAAGCCATCAAACCAAACTGAACTGCTTGAATATTTGCCCCAGGAGTGGCATTAAGTTATCCAAAAGCAGTGTATAAGACTGGTGGAGGAGAACATGCCAAGATGCATGAAAACTGTGATTAAAAACCACGGTTATCGCACCAAATATTGAATTCTGAACTCTTAAAAATTTATATTATAAATATTAACTTGTTTTCTCTATAATATTGCTCTAAATGACAATATTTTAATAGGAATTTGGAAGAAATGTTGTCCGTAGTTTATATAATAAAACAACAATGTTCATTTTACTCAAACATAAACCTAAAAATAGCAAAATCAGAGAAACTGATTCATAAACTGAAGTGCTCTCCTAATTTCTTCAGAGCTGTATGATGTTCGAGTTTACCTAAGGTAGCTAAGAGGGGAAGAAGCTGCCACTGGCCACAGATTAAACTCTATTATTATGAGCTGATTCACCCGAAAGATCCCATTTGAATGTATATCTTGCCTCAAATGTTCACCTAAGTTAAAGTAGTTGATTTAGTTTAAAAGTATTAATATAATTAAATATGTGTTCAAATCAAAATACAGTTTCTTAGAATTTTATAGTAATGCAGTAAAACTGCAAAAATCGTTTATGTGCATTGTAATTAAATAGTTTATCTAGATTTAAAATCCAGGCTTACTCTATAAGTTCAATTTTTTTTCTTTGAATTTATGAATGTATGACTTTAAAATGTCGAATAGTTCATAAGTAAAATAACATTATCAGATTAGGTTACATTCACATATTTACAGGTAATCAGCAATCTGTAACAAAATTCATTTATTAAACTAATCATCCAACCCTATTTATCTCCCACAGGAACAGAAATGGCAGATACTCTGACTACGTCTCCCAGAATCATCAAAACTCACCTACCTGTTCAGTTCCTTCCCAAGTCCTTCTGGGAGCAGAACTGTAAGGTACAGTATAAAACACTGGACAGGATTTCTAGATTTAGACAAGCATTCATTATTTGACAAAATACATTTTAATTTTAAGCACCTTCAACAGAACTAAATGTGTTTAATGTCATACACTCATCGTGAAAAAAAAAAAAAACATAGTTGCACCCAGAAGGAATCATGCAACAGGAATAAAAATGGTCATCTTCAGCTTCATCTTAAGCTTTTGACTTGGTGGAGATAAGCTAAAACCCTGTTTGTGGGGACAACATGTTCAGGTCAAGATCAAAAGTCTGTCACGCGTCACACATCCAGAAAGCCTGGTGTCATTATGGGGCATGCAGTTTCCTATGATGTCAGATCACCGTTGGTCTTCATTGCAGACAATTTGACAGCCTTACATTACATTAAAGGGGACATATTATACCTCTTTTTAAACAAGTTAGAATAGATCTATGGACTGTACAAACAAATCTCACTAGCTTCATTGTTGCTAGTTTTCAGTCCCTTTCAGAACGAGCCGTTTAAGGGCTGTCAGTAATGACCCAGGCAGGGAGACGGTGAGATGGACGCAAGTGCTGGTAGGAACCAAAAATAAATAATTTATTAAATAAATAACAAAGGTAAACAAAGGAAACAAGTAAACAAGAAATAAAGATAAACAAGAAACGGAGGTGAGAAAACTAACAAACAAACAGGGAGGCTAATAAACGAGAAACTAAACAGAGCTAATAACATAAACAAACTAACTAGAGAATATAATAATAAACAGGGAATATATACAAGAGAAGGACTAGAAATAAACAAGGAAATAAACAAGAAGCTAAACTAGACAAGGGAAAACTAAACTAAGCAGGGCAAGGGAGGAAAAACAATGGATAAAAACAGGAAACTAGAAATAAACAGAAAAACACAGAATAAGGAGCAAGGGAAACAAACTAGGAATAAACACGGAACTAGGGCTTTAGCAACACAGAAATGCAGAGAGACAGACAACAGTGAAAGGTGCAAAGACCAACGGAGACAAAGTGGCACAGGGGATCTATTTAAAGAAACAGGAAACACACTAGAAGTGGAAACACCTGGGGAAGGGGCGGAGCTACAAATGAGACACACCTGGTGGAAAACTACTGACAGGCAGTGTTGGGAGTAACGGCGTTAAAACTAACGGCGTTACTAAGGCCGTTACTTTTTTCAGTAAGGAGTAATCTAACTAATTACTCTGACTGTAACTATAACGGCGTTACCATTTCCGACACCCCGTTACTGCACGTTACTTTAGCCGCTCTATGAACTTTTTTTTTGTTGTAACTTTGCTTTGCCCTGGTTAACCCCGCTTCTTTCCGGTGAACTTGAGCTTCTGGCCGCTGTGCCTGTGGTTTGGCGTGGTGAAGTGAGGCACAATTGTGACTATTTGCGTGCTCTAATTAATTCAGTGATTGCCGTGGACAGGCCAAGTTCCGATTTAAGGATGTTAAGGTTTTTTTAGCTGCTCCGGTTTTTGTGGTGCTGCTGCTTTCTCTTTTAGAGCTTAGATTCTCTGCCCGAGACGGACCTGACCCAAAGACCGTCCCAAAATCGGGCTCCTATTTTTATTTTATATAAAGCTCTGGTGTGATAATCACAATGTTGCTAAGTAACCAATTATTATTGTTCACTAAAGCGAACAAAATAGCGAAAACTGAAAGTGAAAAAACATTTGTGTTAACTGAATCTAATAAAAACGGTAATTAAAAGGAAAAACATAACTATCTCGAACTGTATTTTGTGTTTATAAAACTAACTAAAACTAACTAAAATTACTGAATTTTCGTGTTTAATTTATTTATAAGCGCTGTTGTACAGCGAGTTGTACAGCGGGCGGTGTTGCCAAGCGCGCATCACCTCGTGGTCTGTGGCGTTAGTTCTTGTGTAAAGCGCTCGCGCTAGCCGCAAAATACGACAGAAAACACTGAAAAACTGCAGATTACATGGGATTACAATATGAGCGCAATGCAGATGAAAGAGAAACAGGAGATACAGTGTGTGAGAACATTTACCTGTGAGTAGCTCATTCCAGAACAAGCAAATCTCTCGCTCTCTCGCTCTCTCACGTTTATTAGATTGATCTCTCTGATGAGATGTGTGAAAACTAATAAAAACTAGCAAGCCCACCCTAAAAACAAATTAAAACTTACTGAATTAAACTATAATAAAATGAAAAATGTAATCACGTAGCTCTGGGCGCACGTGAACACCTCCGCGTTTGACTTGCAGCACTGTGTGTAGCTGTTCTTAAAATCATTTTAATTAAATAATAGTTTTATGCTATGTTACAGTGTTAATTAACATAATTCTGATTATATTTCGCTCATTCAATCAGCCCGAAAACAGGCAGTTTATGGTTTGGGCCTCATAATGACAGTTCATGGTTCGGGCTTGGGCAGAACGTGCACGGGCTCGGGCTGGGTCAGGTCGGATTTTTTGGGCCCGATCTAAGCTCTATTCTCTTTTGGTGAAGCTGTTATATTAATACTATTTTAACGGTCATTAGATTGTTGTTTTCGTCCATTATTTTGTTTTGTTTATATATACATATTTCCTTTGAGTGTGGCTTGGTTTGTTTAACTCCATCCCCAGACGCGTTTTTCCGTTTTGTCCGTTTTTTTCAGTATTATATGTTTTAGTCATTTTCTTTGGTTCTGTGAGGAATTTCGTTTTTATTTTTTGTAATTCGTTAGATTATATTTTTGTCAATATTTTGGGTTTATTTTCGTTTGTTATTTTTCTAATAATAATAGTAAATACATAATTGATTTCCTTTTTTTGACGGGCGAATAATAAAAGTAACAATAGTTACTTTTACTGGTAACTAGTTACTTTTATAGTGGAGTAACTCCGTTAGTAACTTTTTTGGAGAAGTAACGAGTAACTATAACTAATTACTTTTTCAAAGTAACGTGCCCAACACTGCTGACAGGAGACACAGAGGAGTACAGGTCACGTGGGGAAAACACAGAGAGACATGAGACAAGACCAGGACATGACAAGGGCTCTGTAATTTTTATGCAAATCTGTTCTTGCTGGCCACACAATGTGACTTTTTTCCCCTGCCAAATAATATTGCAATCTGAAACTCAGATGCAGTCACATTTTCAACAATTTATTTAATGAGTGTATTTCTGAGTTTTTTAAGAGACACAGAGCTGTGATAGCCTTTTCTATTTTGCCATTTAATTAACTGTAATCTTGAGTTTCATCTCATTCACAAACACAACATCAGTGTTTAACCTCCTAGGACCTGGCGTCCACATGTGTGGACGTCACATTTTGGGTTGTCTAGACCACAACACTAAATTTTGCACTATAAGGGCCTGCTGTCCCCTTATGAGGCCATTATACTGTCATCTAGTGGTGGCAGAAGAGTGTAAGTCAAGTCAAGTCAAGTAGTTTTATTGTCAATGCTGCATATGTACAGGACATACATAGAATTGAAATTACGTTACTCTCCTTCCCAATTTTACAGCAAGTACAGATAATGGATAATAAAGAAAAATAAAGAAAAAGGGGAGACACTATGTGTACAATACAGCAGCAGGGACACAGACATACATGAGACAGAACAAGGTGCAGTAGTGGTGGGGGTGAAATAGATATATAAATAGAAATAAAAAGAAATAAATATATAATCTAAATCTAAATGAGTGGGAGACACTATATGTACAATACAACAAAAACACAATAGACATTTGTGAGACAGAAGATAATAGTGCAATATTAATGGTGATTAAGATCAAGTGACAATATAAATAGAACCCGTATAACAGTAGTGCAATGTTGTATCTAGCTTAAGGCTGGTAAAGTTCTTAAAGTTCCCAGTTCTTGGGGAATTAAAGTGTGTATGACAGTGCAGCGTAACAGTAGTGCAGGTATTGGGTGTGTAGTGCAGGTCCTTTTACAAAAGTTACAGTACTGTGTGTGTTCTAGTGCAGAGTTTCAGTACTGTGTTGGTGGGAGGATGTGGGGTCAGGATGATGAGAGTGTGTGTGCTGTGGGCAGGATTGGGATGGGGGGTAGTGCGGGAAGAGAGTTCAGCATCCTCACAGCCTGATGGATGGGGCTGTCTCGCAGTCTGCTGGTCCTAGACCCGAGACTCTGCAGTCTTCTCCCTGATGGCAGCAGGCTGAAGAAGCTGTGTAGTGGGTGGGAGGGATCTCCTGCCAGACGGAGGGCTTTCCGCGTGAGGCGGGAGCTGTACAGGTCCTGAAGGGAGGGGAGAGAGGTGCCAACGATCTTCTCAGCTGCTCTCACGATGCGCTGGAGGGTCCTGCGGCAGGATGCTGTGCAGGCCCCGTACCACACGGTGAAACAGCTGGTCAGGATGCTCTCGATGGCCCCTCTGTAGAAAGTGGTCATGATGCGGGCGGGGGTTCCAGCTCTTCTCAGCTTGCGGAGAAAGTAGAGACGCTGGTTTGCCTTCCTGGCCAGTGATGCTGAGTTGGTGCTCCAGGAGAGGTCCTCTGTGACGTGCACACCCAGGAACTTGGTGCTGCTCACCCTCTCCACAGCAGTTCCGTTGATGGACAGAGGAGTGTGCAGTGTGTGAGTTCTCCTGAAGTCCACAACAATCTCCTTAGTCTTCTCTGTGTTCAGAGAGAGATTGTTGTGTTTGCACCAGGAGGCCAGGCGGCTCACCTCGCTCCTGTAGTGTGACTCATCGTTGTTGCTGATGAGACCCACCACCGTCGTGTCATCCGCAAACTTGACGAAGAGGTTGGAGGTGTGTTCTGGTGTGCAGTCGTGGGTCAGCAGAGTGAACAGGAGGGGGCTCAGTACACATCCTTGGGGAGCCCCTGTGTTCAGTGTGGTGATGCTGGATGTGTTGCTGCCAACCCGCACTGCCTGTGGTCTACCAGTCAGGAAGTCCAACAGCCAGTTGCACAGGGAAGTGCTCAGCCCCAGACTGTCCAGTTTGTGTATGAGCTGTTGGGGGATGATTGTGTTGAATGCTGAACTGAAGTCAACAAACAGCATTCTGACGTAGGTGTCTTTCTTGTCCAGGTGTGTGAGGGCTGAGTGGAGAACAGTGGAGATGGCATCATCGGTCGAGCGATTTGACCGATATGCAAACTGGTAGGGGTCCAGGGAGGAGGGGAGTGAAGACTTGATATGGTGCATGACTAGTCGTTCGAAGCACTTCATGAGGATGGGGGTGAGTGCAACCGGACGATAGTCGTTGAGACAGGATGGCGATGCCTTCTTAGGGACAGGGATGATGGTGGTGGCTTTGAAGCATGTGGGAACCACCGCCTGACTCAGAGAGGTGTTGTAGATGTCCGTATAAACCTCTGCGAGTTCCCAGGCACAGTCCTTCAGCACACGACCAGGAATGTTGTCAGGTCCAGGAGATTTTCGAGCATTGATCCTGCTGAATGCTCTCCTCACACTGTCTTGGGAGAGCGTTAGCACCTGGTCACCAGGAGGAGGGATGGATTTCTGGGCGGGTGTGTTGTTGAGTGGCTCGAACCTTGCGAAGAATCCATTCAGGTCGTTCAGCAGAGATGTGTCGCTGTTGCAGGTCTGTGGATGGGGTTTGTAGCCTGTGATAGACTGAATCCCTTGCCACAGGTTCCGTGTGTCTCTGCTGTCGCTGAAGCGTTGGGATATCTTCTTGGAGTACTGCCTCTTAGCTTTCCTGATGCCGCGGGACAGGTTGGCCCTGGCTGTCCTCAGGCCTGCCTGGTCTCCAGCTGTGAAGGCTGCATTTCTAGCCTTCAGGAGCTTGTGGACCTCTCCTGTCAGCCATGGCTTCTGATTAGCCCGAACAGTGATGGTCTTGAGGTCGGTTACATCATCAATGCACTTGGTGATGTAGGCAGAGACAGTTTCTGTGTACTCCTGAATGTCCGTGGAGTTGTTGTGGGTGGCAGCCTCTCTAAACATGTTCCAGTCTGTTGTGCTGAAACAGTCCTGAAGTGCCTCTGAGGAACCCTCTGGCCACACTCGTACCTGCTTCAGAACTGGTTTGGAGACTTTAACCAGTGGTCTGTAAGCTGGCATTAGCATAATGGTGAGGTGGTCAGACGCTCCGAGGTGGGGGAGGGGGGAGGCTCTGTAAGCCCCTCTTTTTGTAGTAAAGACCTGGTCCAAAGTGTTGTTTCCCCTGGTTGGAAAGTCTATGTGTTTAAAAAGTCCAGAAAACACACTCTTTGGGTCTGCATGGTTGAAATCTCCAGCCAGAATGAGAAAAGCATCTGGATGTGCTGTCTGCTGCTCACTGATGTACTGGTACAGTTCATTCAGTGCTTCACTCCTCACGCTGTTGTTGGAGGTCGGAGGGATGTAAACAGCAGCGATCAGCACGGCGGAGAAATCTCTCGGTAGATAGAACGGACGGCATTTGATAATCATCAGTTCCACTACCGGTGAGCAGTGTTTACAGACCACAACAACGTTCCGACACCAAGCATCGCTGATGTAAACACAGAGTCCGCCGCCGCGGCTCTTACCTCCGTCAGTTAGCGCGCGGTCCGCCCGATAGCATGTTAGCCTCTCCAGCTGAACGGCATGGTCCGGGACGCTGTTGTTGAGCCAAGTTTCCGTGAAAATATAAACACAACAGTCTCTCACGGTCTTCTGAGTTGACTGAAGTAAGCGGATGTAGTCCAGTTTATTGTCCAACGATCTTACATTCGCCAAAAGCATGGTGGGGATAGCTGGCTTGTGTGGGCTAGCTGCTAGCCTCGCTCGGATACCTCCCCGCTTACCGCGCTTCTGCCGTCTCTCCCGCCGCCTGTGGCGCTTCCATTGTGGGCGAGCTGCAGCGGTGGGGGTCGGTGGGGGTGCGGGTGTCTGGAGCACGCCGCAGGCTCGCAGCTCTTCTCGGAGATCGCGGTTTAAATCCAAAAGTGAGTTTCTACCGGCTTCCAGCAGAAACTCACGGCTGTAGGTGCGTTTCAGGACGTGAACGCACGACAAAGACGTACAAAAACAGGACAAAAAACACGAAAGCGCTGTATCCTCGGGAGAGCGAGAAGCCGCAGCGTGTGCACGCGCCGCCATCTTAGTTTGCTAAAAAGTGTAACACATTATAGTTATAGTTAAATGAACAGTAAATACAGTAGATGTTTATGTTTTTTACTTTGTTTTGTCTTCATGTTGAAACAGCATTTCAAATAAGCCATATTGCTCAAAAGGTCACAATTGTTGTTTCTACTTTTGTTTTGCACTCAGGCAAAAAATAAATGTTTTGCACATCATTACTAATTGCGACTTCATTGTGTTCTATCGCAATATAAAACTAACGTCCTCATATGTGGACATCATTTTTCTCAGAAACTAGATCATGTAAAAAGGTCATTCAGGTGCCAATTAGCCCAAATAGCAAAGAGAAATAAAAAATGCATGCAAATCTACTGTAAGATCACATACCGTATTAGTGACTTCACATACTTCTACTTCCTTTCTCTTCTCTCTCTCTCTCTAGATTGTCTATTGCGCTCGAAACGCAAAAGATAACGCTGTGTCATATTTCCACTTTGACCGAATGGAAAAGCTACAGCCTGAGCCTGGTGACTGGAGCAGTTTTCTGCAGAGATTCAGAGAAGGAAAGAGTGAGTAAATTAATTAAATCAATGTGAAAATGCTTTAAATATTATCTAAGATCTTTCGTAAGGAAAATCATCATAACTCCTTAAATTTTCCACTAAGTATTGAAGTTCCCTTAGGTAATTACTTAAGTGTTGCATAAAATCTCTTAATGGTCTTTTCCTGAGAATTATGTATGGCACCCAAAACCACACCTTTAACCCCAGAAAGAGAACATGGATGAGGTCTTGAGTTGGATGTTGCATTAGTGATGAAAACCTCCAGTAAATGTGAAACAGAAATGGAGGAAAAATGAGAGATAAAATTTTTGGCTAAATATGCATTGGCCATAATACAATGGCTGTCACTGCCTGGAAAACATGCTGTTATGTTTGTTGGCATAGCACAATGCTAACAATAGCATATTAATATTTTTGTATTAGCCAGCACCAAACCTGCGCTATTAAGATTAACTTATAGTGTAAAGTATTAGTACATTCCCAATAGTATTACCATGTAGCACGAAGTATTGGTCCACAGCCAGACTATTGTCTAACTCTCTACACAATCAATATTTTCAGATTAATATTCTTATTTTGGACTTTTTAAGTATACCATTTTAATTATGCATGTGATATGTAGTAAAATCAAAAATATAAATACAGCTCTGGAAAAAGTTGAGACCACTTCAAAGTGATCAGTTTCTCTCATTTTATTATTTATAGGTATACAGGGCCATCTCAAAAAAGTTGTGTATATATAGTTTTTTTTTTATTCCAAATAAAAATATTATAATTGACAGCATTTATTAGCAAAAAATGAGAATTGTTCAAAATAGAGAAATAGACCTCAAATAATGCAAAGAAAGTTCATATTCATTTAGAAACAAGAATACTTAGGGTTTAAGTCTGATTTTGAATCACAGTTTTTATGTCTCTGCAGGCTCTGCATCAGTCTTTCACACTGCTTTTGGGTGACCTTATGCCACTCCAGGCACAAAAATCCATGCAGTTCAGTTTTGTTTGATAGGGTTTAGGTATGGAGATTGACCATCAACTTATTTGAATGTCAGTCAGCAACCGCAGGATGATATCAAGTGATCTACAGAAAGAATTGCAAATGGCAGCTGAGGTGAAATGCACAGAAAGAGTCTAAAAAAAAGTTCCTAGAGGCTCAAGTCAAGCTTAAGCTAGAAAAAAGCCCTTCATCAATGAGCCAGGCTGAAGTTTGTAGAAGACCTTAATGATGATACCATAGAGAACTGGAGTGAGATCATCTTCTCTGATGAGTACAATTTCCAGCTTTGCCAACACCTGATCGACTAATAGTTAGAATGAGACCTCGAGAGGCGTAAGAGCCACAGTGTCTTACACCCACTGTGAACCTCATTAAAAAAACTCTAAAATATAATCAAGAGGAAGATGGATGATCACAAGCCAAAAAAAACAAGCTGAACTGCTTGAATTTTTGCTCCAGACGTGACATTAGATTATCCAAAAGCAGTGTGAAAGACTGGAGAACATGTCAAGACGCATAAAAGCTGTAATTAAAAATCAGAGTTATTCCATCAAATACTGATGTCTAAACTTTCTAAACATTAGCATTGTTGTTGTTTCTAAATGAATATGAACTTGTTTTTGTTTTTTTTCCATTATTTGAGGTCTGAAAGCTCTGCATCTTTTTTGTTATTTTGACCATTTCTCATTCTCTGCAAATAAATGCTCTAAATGACAATATTTTGATTTATTAATTTGGAAAATTTACAAAAACTAAACGTAGCAATAGACTCCTCTGTCCTTCTTTCTGTTCTTCCAAAACCAGTTTGTATTATTCTAATAGTAATCTTCACTGTGTTGTTGTGTTAGTGGTGTTCGGCTCCTGGTTTGATCACGTGTGTGGATGGTGGGAGAAGAAACAGACGTACTCCAATATTCACTACATGTTCTTTGAGGACATGGTGGAGGTGAGATCCTTATTTCTACATGAAGTTTCATGGAAGGTGTTTGCATTTTAAATTAAGAGAAATCCAAATGGCACAGCCTTGGTTCTATTTTTATTAAACAAGAAAACAACTTATCTTGCTCTCTGCCTAGGTAAATAGGATGCCCCGCTCATAGTCAACCCCTGTTACAAACATTACTGATAGCCTTAATTGTATCTGTTGATGCACAGTTTGTGCTATTCACTCAAATGCTTAAAGGTCTCCTTCCACTAAAATCCACTTTTTCTTGATTTTTGTATATACATGCTGCACATGAAGCTCTTGCCCCACCTCCATTTTCTAGAGTAGATAGTAATAGAAAATATTCAGAAAAACGAGTTGATCAGGAAAAGCGTCTACATCAACCCGTGAATTAGTATTCATGGCCTCGGCCACAGGCAGCAGTAAAGGCTGTCAGCAACACCATCTCGTCAGACAGGAGCTAACTGACAGCATTAGAAGGAACATGGCATAACAATTTAATTCCTGTGTTATTTGTCCAAATAACACATCAGTGTTATATGCTTTGCCCAGTAATTCATAGCAAAGGAACAAATGGTTAGAATTTGTCTATGGAATACCACCAGCGAAGTACAACTGAGATAGGTAGGTGTATTTTTAGAATAGTTCTTGTTACACTAGTGGATTGGGGATGGGGTGGATTTTTATTTTCTGGACCTGGACTACCCACCTCTCTGTGTTTCCTATAGATTTATATAGGTGGATTGGGGGTTTTACAGAGACTTAGTGGCTGAATCAATTCATTACAGGGCATTACACAAGTTGTTAAGTCACTTATGACATCGCAAAAAACTGTTATTTGTGTAAAATATCTTTATTTTATATAACCTATACGTTTTAAATCTCGCTGCCTCCTGGTGTCGCAGTGCTGTTAGCCAATCAGAGGCGATATGTTTGCATGTATGAATATTCATGAGCAAGAGCCGAAATCCTATTGTCCCCCCCACTCCTCCACCGGACTAAAGCAGCATCATACCATTTTTTTTTTTTTTCACCAAAAACAGCTCACATGGCATTTATTCATATTAGAGACCACAGCCAGACATTTTAAAATGAATGAAAAAACTTTGGAATGAGACCTATAAAATGATTAAACAAACATGTTTTGGCAACATTTCTTCATCAGCAGCGTCACTGTGTTGATTCTTCAGGACACTGGGCGTGAGATAAAGCATCTTTGCTCCTTCCTCGGTTTGTCCACATCAGAGGAAGAGAAGGAGAAGATCAGAGGAGACGTTCAGTTTGATGTAATGAAGGCCAATCCGATGACCAACCTTTCAGAGGATGGTTCTTTAGATTTCAGCGTCTCTCAATTCTTGCGGAAAGGTAAGCTAAGGAAGTAATGTTTCAGACATATTACCAAATAATCTTCATTACAATCTGCACTGTAACATCTTACAACAGTGTGTGTGAGTAAAAGTCTTCAGTAAAAGTGTTTAGAAATGCTATTGAATGTTCAGGTGGTGTTTTTTTCACATTGATATGTTGTTGATAATTATTGCTGATTGGTTTATTGCTAATGACGGCCAAAACACGTGCCTTTTGCTCATTTAAAGCCATGCAAGGCTTACTTTTACCGCCGTTATGATAGCAAAGACACGCTCACACACCCTAAATCAAGGGCCCCATATGTCGTTTTTTATACCCTTGACTTATCAAATATTTGTGTTTTTGACCGTTTGTATTCTCTATCTGTTGTAAATTTTCAGGTAAAGTCGGGGACTGGAAGAATCACTTTACTGTGGCTCAGAACGAGCAGTTTGATGAACTCTACAAACAGAAGATGAAGAACACCACCCTCCAGTTCAGAACAGAGATATAAAGCTGTTGTCTTTTGTAAATATAGACTAAACATTCACTTATTAATCTGATGGTTGCAATTATTGGCAGCTGTTTTGCTTGGAGCTGTAAAAATGCATTTAAATGTCAAAAAATAAACATTAAACATAAAATATTGTTCATCATATTTTATCCAAAACCTAAAGAAAGCTTCAGCTTGAAAATATATCAGCACTGAGAGAAATAGCATGATGCATGATGGACTGGGAAAATCTACATTTCGTAAGCATGTTGTTACTGAAAATACTCTACACTGCACTATGACACTAAATTTATTAAATAGCAACTATAAGGATATTGACAGCAAAAATAATGGTATATTCTGGGAAGATACATTCAATTCTGTAACAGTGGGGATGTCAAGCCAGTTGCTTTGGGTTAACATGTTAACGTATTTGAATAATCTGGTAATTTTAACATATTTTTATGCAAATTAATCATGTGAGAGAGTTTAAAGGGCCTGGTGAAGTATTAGCCGTTTTTTATATATGTTCATTTTTTATTTAGGCACTTTCTCCCTTCCTCTCTCTCTCTCTCTCTCTCTCTCTCTCTCTCTCACACACACACACACACTCACACACACACACACACACACACACACACACACACACACACACAGCTTATGTCAGTTTTCCTCTTTCCAATTTGTTGAAAGTGTAATATGGAGATGTAAAAAGTACCAAAACTACCCTGAGACATTATAATAAACCTTATAAAAAGAAAGTCTCTAGTCTTCATTCTGAAAATAAAAGTATTTTTAAAATTTGAATAATTATTTTAAGAATTATGTATTTTAGAATATTGTTGTGCTTAATATAATAATTTATTTTAGCAATAGACACAACTAAAATAAATATAATTTCATTTAGCCAAACTAACATTAAATCATTTTATATGAGTGTTTATTTAAACACCCATTATTAGAAGTTAAGACTTAACTTAGAAAAAGAAAAGGTGTTAAAAAAATCACAATGGGTGTTTTTAATCTTTTTTTCTAATCAATTGGCACCACAAATGTTTATATATTGATTTTTTTGTATGATATAAAATGTGCATATTAAGTTAAGTGTCCAGAAAAGTTCAAAGTGAAAACCCAATGCATACAGTAAATATGAAAACCTTGCCCTAAAACCAAAATTTACCTGTCTTAGGACAGTGTGGAGTGGTATTAATATTTAATTTACTTTAATTGTGGTTGTGATTTCTCATTATGGTGGGAGGTGGGGGGGGGGGTGATTGGTGAGTGATTTATAGTGGCTAAAAAGAGACAAAGTGACATATTGGCTGTCTTTCTTAAGAGAAAAAGGTGATTAAGTGCAAAGTAGGGTGCCCCTTCTTGTAATAAATGAATAATTTGATATGTCTCTCTTATGGTTGTCTTTCTGCCCTACAAAAGGGTGCCGTTGTTATGCCACCCCTTTAAAACATTCCGCCAAAGGGTGCCCTGTCCAGTAGAAAAAATGGGATGTGTGTCTTTAGTCTGCTATATTCGCACAAAAGGCAAGCTTACAGTCCAGCTCCTCTGGTTTAGCTTTAGCTTGTTTAGATTCAGACTTTTAAGAAGGGATGCAAATGAAATATCAGGTGACATTTTCTACAGACACACCTTTACAGAATAATATAATTAGAAAGAATACTTTAGATTTAGTTTCCCAGTGGTTTGATGATTAACCTGTAGGTTTACTGCTTAATAACTAACACTGATTTAACACACCTTATGAATTGATACCTTTGGAACTTGTTTTTTAATCGTGTGAGAGATTGTGACTGAGCAACATCCAGAAGCTCACTGTAAAGAGGACTGAATAAGTCTTTGTACTTCAATCAAAAAGCTTTGTTCAAACTCTGCCAGATGGATCACCCTCGTCCAGAGCTCTTCGAATTCCATGGAGTTTCCTTGACACATTACTTTACAGACAACTGGGAAAACGTCCAGAACTTCAAAGCTAGACCAGATGACATAGTTGTGGCCACTTACCCCAAAGCAGGTAGTACACTTATGCTTGACACTGAGTCTTTCTCTCACTCTCTTTCTGTTTCTCTTTGAGGTTGAAGAAAATTAAGGGGAAATGTACAGTGAAGAATGGCTTCTTTGAACCCTTAGATGTTACGGATATCCAAGCTGCTTTTAAGGGCTGCAGCCAGAAAGATGCCCCCAATGTGAACAAAGAAATTAAATATTAGAGAAAGAACATGCTTAAAAATCTCATGCAAGCCTATAAAGCTTTGTTCTTTAATGGTCAGCACCCCACAAGACCACCACAGAGCAAGTACTATTTGAGTGATGGTGGGTCATTGTTGACACTGACTACATTGTGGTGGTGGTGGTGGTATGTGTGCTGGTTTTCTTCCAATTCCCAATAACACATGGTAGATGAATTGCCTTTAGATGTAATAAATGGGTTTGTGTGTGGTACTGGGTCAGGGCAATGCGAGACGAGACAAATGTTTGGTAAAATGGAGAGGCTTTATTAGAAAAGACTAATCCAACAGTGTGCTAAAAACAGGCAGGGTCAACAACAAAATACAAAAGTGTAAGGTAACATGAGTAGTACAGCAAGGAAGTATCAAAGGGCATGGCAAAAATCATAATAGCATTAGCAAAAAGGGTCATTTACAGAATAAACGATAAACGGGGCAGGAAAACTGTACTTTGTACAGACAGACGTAACTAATCAAATACTCGGCAGTGAGCAAATGAAGTGCTGGGGTATATATAGTGAGGTGAACAGGTGAAATCAATACTTAGGTGATTGTGGTCAAGTGTCATGTGATCAGTCATGTGACGACAGTGTCTCATACATGCCGAGCAATGGAGTCTGGAGCTGGGAGATCACTAGCAGAAACAGTGCTTTTCACCTGTGGAACAGATTAGCCTATAATCAGATTTATGTTGAGTGCATTATTTATCTTATTTGCTCAATTCTGAAAAATAAAACTGATTCATCAAATAGCTTACTAACATTACAGCATCAAATTTAATTTGATTAGCTTCTCTTTCTCTCAGGTACCACATGGGTTTCCTACATCCTTGACCTGCTTTATTTCCGTCAGACGCACCCTGAGCGTGAGACCACCGTCCCCATCTATAAAAGAGTGCCATTTTTGGAGCTGAGCATGCCACTCGAACCTTCAGGTCTGAATGAAACCATAACATATGCAGAAACTGTCAAGGGAGCCAATCATGGAACAGACAAGTGCGGCTACAATAAAGATAATTTATTAAATAAGGGATAAAAATGAAAATGGCAGCGTAAAAAAACAACATACCATAGTGTTTAAGCAAACAGGTCACACACAGGTAATCCAAAAACAGAGTAAGAGGGAAAAATGAAGGGATGGTTAATAAACAGAAAAAAGTCAGAACTGAATAAGCTGACAAACAAAGGGCTAGCGTATAGGGTGGTCTAAAGAGCAAGAGAGTCGGCAACAAAAGGGTCAAAAACATGAAAAAAAATGCAAGATAGAAGATCTATGCAAGATAGGTTCAATAACGGGCGGGGACTAAGTAAAAGTGAGTGCTATAAATAGTGCTGAGTCCAGGTGTGTGTGATCAGTAGGAAGGCGAATTAGAACACTGATGAGTCGCATGTTCCAGCATGTCCGGAGGATTAAGTGCAGGTGTATCATGGGAAGTGGAGTCTTTATCTGGAGCATTAGAGTCTGTGGCAGGCAGACAGTGACAGGACTGACAGAAATGTAAAAGTCTTGTTTTTGCATGTTTAAAAAGTATAAATAAATCTGTTTTCATATATTTTTTGCACTTTTCGTTCATAAAAAACACATTATAATAAAGATAAACCAAGGTGAATCAGAACAAATACATTTTGTTATCATCATAAGATCATATCATTTTATCTCACACAGGAACAGAGAAGGCAGATACTCTGACTACCTCTCCTCGCATCATCAAAACTCACCTACCTGTTCAGTTCATTCCCAAGTCCTTCTGGGAGCAGAACTGTAAGGTACAGTATAAAACACTTGACAGGTTTTCTAGATTCAGTTGAGCATTACTTTTTGTCAAAAATTATTTTAAATATAATCACTTTAAACAGAATTAATATGTTCCATCCTATGTGTATAATCTGTGTGCTGTACTCTCATACCTTACAGCAGAACTGTAAGGTACAGTAAAAAAAAAAAAAACAATAACCATAATAAATTCACCTTCAGAAGATTTTAATCAAAAAACAATTATCTTGGTTCCTGAGGGATGTCATAGATCAGGGGTTCCTAATCCCAGGGTGGTGAACCTCAAGGGGATCTGGACATGGTTGTTGGGGGTCTTTAACAGAGTGATGCTATACTGTATATGTGACTGACACTCTTGAAGCTCATCAGAGTGAAGTTCAAACAATGATAAACAACAAACTGTAAAAAGAACTTTACTAAATCATAGTAAAGTATAAATCTATGAGTTTCTTTGATTGTACCAAATTGAAAACCTCTGGAATATAATCAAGAGGAAGATGGATGGTCACAAGCCATCACACCAAGCTGAACTGCTTGAATATTTGCACCAGGAGTAAAAGGCATAAAGTTATCCAAAAGCAGTGTGTAAGACTGATGGAGGAGAACATGCCAAGATACATGAAAACTGTGGTCAAAAACCAGGGCTATTCCACCAAATATTGATTTCTCTCTTAAAACTTTATGAATATAAACTTGTTTTCTTTGCATTATTTGAGGTCTGAAAGCTCTACATCTTTTTGTTATTTAATCCATTTCTCATTTTCTGCAAATAAATGCTATAATTTTTTTTTTTTTTTTGGAATTTGGTAGAAATGTTGTATGTAGTTTATAAAAATCAGAGAAACCGATTCAGAAACTTAAGTGATCTTTAAATTTCCAGAGCTGTATACTTATATTTTACCCACCACACAGGGGTATGGGGGGTGAAGTATTTTAATCCCTAAAGAGGTCGCAGAGTAAAGAAGTAGAATGACATTTGGTTCCTATAATGGACCATTTCTGAAATAGAGATGTATGTTTGGTGTTTAGGGAACCTTTAAGAACCTTCAGCTTCAAACTTCTTTTTATACCACATAAGTTCAGATCAGCATGTCTGGATGTATGAACATAAACTCAATTGCAGACTTTACCCACACCCTTCTTTTTTCTATTCCGTCTCTAGATTGTCTATTGCGCCCGAAACGCCAAAGACAATGTAGTGTCGTATTTTCATTTTGATCGCATGGAAAACATTCAACCTGAGCCCGGAGACTGGAGCAGTTTTCTAAAGAGATTTAAAGAAGGAAAGAGTGAGTTTTGAAGTGTCTTTAAATTAAAATGCATTTAAAGTATGTATAATGTCAAACCACCTTTCTTAATGTCTCACGGCTAGTATAATACTGATGAGTCTATTATCTGGATCACTGGTCATTCTGCTAATATTAACTGTTTACTATTGTTGTGTTAGTGGTGTTCGGCTCCTGGTTTGATCACGTGTGTGGATGGTGGGAGAAGAAACAGACGTACTCCAACATTCACTACATGTTCTTTGAGGATCTGGTGGAGGTACAGAAACACTTTCTTTGCAGATCTACCTAGATAGTGATCAGTTAGAGACTGTAGACTTGATTACATCTGTTGATGCACAGTTTGTGCTATTCTATCCAATGCTTAAAAACTTGTACAGTGTATTCTGTGAAATATAAACAGGACACTGGGTGTGAGATAAAGCGGCTTTGCTCCTTCCTCGGTTTGTCCACATCAGAAGAAGAGAAGGAGAAGATTAAAGGAGATGTTCATTTCGATGTCATGAAGGCCAATCGGATGACTAACCTTTCAGATGATGATACGCTAGATTTCAGCGTCTCTCAATTCTTGAGGAAAGGTAGGTTAAAAAAATGCTACTCAAGCTCAACGTATTTAGTTCATTAATGTAATATAAATAATACATACATTTGAGATAATATAACATGAGCTAGTCAATCTAACCCAGAAAATGGATAGTAAGAATACACACTCTTGATGTATTTTAAATGTTTCCCATTACAATAATGTTCAAATCCCAAAGCTGGTTCCATGATGTACCCCATATTTGTACTAAAATCTCTAAAGAAACTTGCGATTAAGTGAAGGGTCTTTAGACCTGTCAATGGTACTGCACACGGTCCAATCACTGCACTCTGTGGGCGGGATTTACATTCTGATGCGTCTCTTCTTGTGCTGAGGAGACCAATCACTGTGCTCTGTGGGTGGGATTTGTACCCTGGTTATTCTCTTTTTGTGATCAGTAGACCAATCACTGAGCTCCATGGGTGGGATTTACTTCCTTATTAGTCTCTTCCTGTGCTCAGTAGACCAAACACTGCGCTCTGTGGGTGGGATTTACATCCTGGTTAGTCTCTTCTTGTGCTCAGGAGATCAATCACTGTGATCTGTGGGCGGGATTTACATTCTAATTAGTCTTTTCCTGTGCTCAGAAAACCAATCACTGCGCTCTGTGGTTGTGATTAACATCCTGGTTAGTGTCTTCTTGCGTTTAGAAAGCCAATTACTGTGCTCTGTGGGCGGGATTTACATCCTGATTAGTTTCTTCTTGTGTTTAGAAAACCAATCACTGCGCTCTGTGGGCGGGAATTACATCCTGATTAGTCTCTTCTTGTGTTTAGAAAAACAATCACTGCGCTCTGTGGGTGGGATTTACATTGTGGTTTGTCTCTTCTTGTGCTCAGTAGACCCATTACTGCGCTCAGTGGCCGGGATTTACATCCTGATTAGTCTCTTCCTGTGCTCAGGGGATGAATCACTGCACTTAGTATTTGACAACCAATATTCTTCACCGCAGGTTTAGCCTGTTCCTTTGATTAGCATCACCACATGTAGTAATAAGACAGTAAATTGGAGGTGTGTCTCAGGGTCTTTAGAGAGCCTATGTTTCAAGACAAATAATGATATTTGGTTCCATGTATCGATGATGTATCACAAATTAAAACAATTTGATATATTGCGATATTAATAGTTTGTCCCACCCCTAGTTATAACACAATACAACACACATCCCAAACAGCTTCTGGTGTGAAAAGGGTTTAAGTGGGTTAACAGTGAGTTCACAGGGTATATCAAAATAATTGTCTATCTGCAGACGCAGCGGATTAAGACAAGCAGACAAATGCTGGATAAAGTGATGAAATTGTATAATGTTGTATGTCACCATTTTCAGGTAAAGTCGGGGACTGGAAGAACCACTTTACTGTGGCTCAGAACGAGCAGTTTGATGAACTCTACAAACAGAAGATGAAGAACACCAGCCTCCAGTTTAGAACAGAGATATAAACTTTGTTTCAATGTATGGCTTAATGAGTACACTTAGTTTGTACTTGTGATTGACCAATATTGTTATTTGTTCAGCCAATGCTGATGCCGATATTTAGAGATCACAGGTGTATCTCTAAATGACTGACTGAGGTAAATATATCTTTATATATATATAAATATATCGCTAAATATATCTCTAATATAAAAAGCAGATATTTTGTTACAAAAATTACAACAATATTATCTTACCTCAATCAGTCAGTGAGATTACAGAGTAATAAGAAAATCTGGCCTGTGGGAAAGTAGTTCTTTCCAGTGTAAATAGTCTAGTTTATTCCTTGAGCGGGCTGCCACAGCATCCTCTAAAAAGTAAATATTGATGTAGCCCAAATATAATTCAGTTCTCTATTTAGTTCCATGCTTCTATGTATCTAATTACTGAGAGAAAATGTTTTATTAGTGCTGTTGGATGGTACTGAAATATTGTAGCAATTTGTATAAGATGTCATTTGTAATGTAATAAGGGTTAGTATGTTTATATATTTTTTTCTACGTTGATTTATACAGTATTTTGAAAAGTGTTCTTACTTGCCCTTACATCCCAAGCACCTTAGAGGGTTAGGCAGTCCATTTATTGGGTCATCTACCTGCCAATCTTACCTCCTTTTCCATTGATTGGTTGAAGTGGCGGGGAAATGGAGGAGCGGTGTGTGTGTGGGGGGGGAGAGAGAGGGAGGGGGCAGAGAGAGGAAGGGGGAGGGGGAGAGAGAGAGGGAGAGAGAGAGAGAGAGACGAGGGAAAAAATACAGGAGCTCCGGATGTTTTATGGAGTTTTCTAAGTGTTTTGTTAAAGTTTGGGTCCAGAGTGACCTGTGAGTTAAGTGAGTATGTATTTCTGACGTGTTTTTGGTTGAGAGAGTTCGCTGTTGAACACTATTAGAGAAGTTTTAGTAGTGCTGGGCGATAAAACGATAACGATAGTTATCGAGGAAAATATATATCGCGATAACGATAATAAGCCGGACGATAGGATTCGATAAACTTTATTTTATATTTCCCGTTTAAGTAGCGCTGCAAACAGGCGCAGCACGCGATCAGGCAGCACGCTGAACTGCCTCACAGCTCAGCACGCCCCCTCGACCCATCCCCCCCACCCCGATCCCCTAACTCTGAAACTGGCACGGCTGATCTAAACAGCGTCGCCCCTCCCATTCACTCCATAAATATCATTTATAGGATAAGTTTAGCTGCTCTACAGTGGGAAGCTCAGTTCTAAATATGTGCCATGGAGTCTCCTCACTAATATATTTAGAGAGGTGAGCTTGTTCAGATTTCACTGGGAGTACTCATTGCAGCCATTGCTTTAATTACCTCTAACTGGGTGTTTTACCTCTTCAAGACATATTTACAGCTGGTAGCTAAATTTACAGGAGAGGTCTAATTAATGAACTTGGGGCCCTGTCCCTTTGGCCTGGGATGTAGGAGGGGTTACATTGATGATATCCAGGGGAGTGTGGCTGTCATCTGTGTTAATAAATAATACAATGTAACAACTGAATATTTGAATATGTAAACTTTTTTCAAAGTAAAGTACCTAACTACAGAATGTGCCATTTACTCATTACAGCAGCCAGAGCTGACACCTGCATTACCATAGGCCACACCAATCTAATCACTTTTTATTTACACACTACTCACACATTTTATCACTTCACACATTTAATAATATCTCTATAATTTACACCTGATTCATTATGACACCCATGCTTCTAATGGGCACACACTGTTATAGAGTTTAAATCATAAACAGGGGTTTCTCTCCTGTGGGTTGGATGAGCTAAGCTAAAGTAACGGCTCATGTTAGCTAGCAGTAAGCGTTTGCTAGCAGGTAATCTAGCCGATTAGCATTAGTGTTAACTTTCTGGTTAGCGTTAGCTAACACAGAGGCTACTAGACAGTAGAACTCCGTCTAACATAGAAGCTCCAGTGCTTATTACTAAAGCCATTCGGATAGATTCATTTACCTGGCTAGTTTAGATCCAGTCAAAGCTGAAGTGAAGCTGCAGCTGCCTCTGAAGCTCTGCAGGTTCTGGGGAACAGAGCTCCTCAGCCGTGTGTCAGTAGGACGGTGAAATGGTCACTAGTGGAGGCATTCATTGAAAAATTGGCCTTTTGGGCGCAGATAACGATTATTTGGGTGAATAATCGGCCCGATTAATTATATCAGTCGATCACTAGTTTGTTGCCCTGAAGCTAAACTTAATCTTGAGTCTGTGAACATAGGAGCCCAATGGAGCCCAGTCAACATGCTTATGTGAGGCTCACATTGGTTGAATGTGGGTATATTGGGCTGCAGGTGGACAACAATGGGCTCTGAGTGAGTGTGCATTCCCTAATGAACCCAGTATGCAAATGTACAACCCAGATGGGGTACATGTTTAAACACTTTTAATCCCATCACTGGCACCCACATGTGCAGCCAATATGGGGACATTAAATATAAAAAAAGCAGAAAGCAAACATCAAATATAGTTTGTCAGATTTAATTCAAAACCGAAACAAGGCTTCAGCACAAAAATACATCAGCATCGAGAGAAAGAGGGAACACGTTTCAGTCTTTAAAGAACAGGATGGACTCAAAAATGCTTTGTAAGCATGTTGGTACTGAATACACCCACACACTATGGCACTGAATTGATAAGTTAACAACTACAAGGATACTTTCAATAAGTGATGAGAGCCATAGCAGTCCAGCAGAAAGGTGGGTGACAAGTCAAAACACCATCATAACACCTGACTGGATCATTTGACAGCACAAATAAAGACATTTAACTGGGTAGATACACTCAGTTGTGTAATGATGGGGAAGTCTGGAACAGAGTGGGTGAACTCTTACCAGTTACTGTATTTTCACAGTCTGATATTCTTAGCTTTCTAAATAAAAGAATGACAGTTAACACATCTTCAGGCATTAAACCAAGAAACAACAGAAACAGACAATACAGGGCACAAGTAGAAGATCAGTATAGGACCACATTATCTTCAAATCCCTCTTTCATTACACTTAAAGTACTGCTCTAGATAGTGCTAGTGTTATTTGGGATAAGCCCCAATATTAAAAACTCTTCAGTCCAACGTTACTAGAATACTCAGCTATATCGTTTTGTGCATCTAAAAAAATAATTGAGTTCCTTTAATGCCAGTCCTTGTATTCTGCCTAGAAATACACTATGCAGGATTGTCGTTCACAGTAAATACAAGTCATGTAACTCCAAAACACAGCATATTCTTATTTACAATCAACAAAAATAGCAGTATTTACATGTTCTTTTATGATACACATACACTTGTAATTGGCTTTTGTCTGGTTTTCCTCAAGCAGACATCATTTTCTGTTAGGAACAGCAAATACAAGCAACTTTGCAAGATATGCACACTGCAAAAATCTTATTTTGATTTTGAAATCAATTATTTAATATGCTTTATGCAAGATGACAGACTGAAATTCACCAATATTCAAAACTTGTTAAGATTTAACTCACTTATGCTATGTTTAGACAACCAGCCTAAATCCGACAGTCTGAACAGACAGCAACCACCTGAAATCCATTTTTTGCAAACCGGATCCAAACCACATTTTGGTTTTGGAGGTGGTTTGAAATACGATTGCAATCAGATGTGTACAGATTAATCTGTCTATACTCACAACTTCTGATTCTGTTTCTTAAATTAACACAACTTTTTAAGGCCTGTGTGAACATATTAGATTTGACTAACTGTCACATGTGGTCCTAGATATGTTCCCTGGATATGTGTCAGATTGTTGGGAAATCAATGTAACAGGCCAGATCAGATTCCATGCGTATTTGTTCCTGTATGCATGCGCTTAACGCTGTTGCAGCAACAATGTTCTGCCAAATTGAATGTTCTGGGACCAGCATGCTGCAAAACAACAGAACCAACATGCATAAACACATCATGGTGCACATTTGTGTCGTTTTAGGGACAGATACAGCATGTGACTTGTACTGAAGCCGAGGACAGCTACACACTGGAAATATCATATTTTATTATTATTGTAAGATATTCTATAATATTAGTAGATGTACTTTTTTATTTGTATTAAGTAATTTTATTTAGTGCAATATTGTAATATTATTATCAAATTAACTTTCAGTACACCAGAGTATTTAAACCATGTAAAAATAAAACATCTACAATTAAAACAGTAAAATAAACTTACAGTATTCCTACAACAATCCTAAAATAGCATATTTAGACCAGATGTAAGACCATTTTTCAGTATACCATTAACTAAGAGCAGAAAGTGAATGAAATAATCTGAATTCAGTCTGAAATCTTGCTGCAGAGTACATTTGCATCATAACACGTGAAAGCAGATGCTAATTTGCTGTTTCAGATACAAGTATCAAGCCATCACAAGCATAAACAATATGTATAACAGCATTGTAAACATAACCTCAAAGCTTTTTTGAGTTTGAAATGATTTGTTGGTTTGAAATGATATCTGGCCCCCAATTAAACCGTGCTTCAATCAATCACGGCCAATCTCAGGATCCATGCTAATGGACCCCTATATCACTTGTTCCCTTTGTTCAGGTTATTACAGACTGTTCCAAGTTCCAAAAACATACAGAAATTTAACACCCACAAACGAGAGAACCTTCTCCAAAGGACTTTCACTGTCCAAAACAAATCACTTCCTGATTGCCTCCCTAAAAAACATGTCTTGAGAAAAGCTTTTTTGTAAAGATTTTTGTATTTAATCTTTCCTTATGGTGCTCTTTTGAGCATAAAGTGGTTAGCAAAAATACAAGTTGCTGCATTTGGCACATTTTCCATATTTTCTCAGGTTCAGCATATCATAAAACATAGCATGTGCAATATCTGGAACCCCTTACTACTTCACAAAAACAGGCTATAAGACGCAATACGTCATGAAATGTCATAAGAAGAATAGTGATCACTTTTTTAAAACTGGTTATAAAACCTTTCAGCAACAGTCTTCTATTAGTTCACCATTTACAGAGCCACTTTAAATTGTTGGCGTCTGTGTAATATCATGTTGGGTAAGACAAGAGGAAAAATCTATTGTCAAAATGAAAAAGTGGCTGTGCTTGCTTTTACTGAGTCTTACAACATCATTAACTATAACCCTGCTATTGTAATTAGGGTTGCAGCGGTAACCGGTTTCACGGTATACCATGGTATTAAAATGCACGGTTATCATACCGTGTGTGTTTGCTTATTACCGGTAAAACGCAAGCCAGCGGACAATCTCATCCGCGCATGCGCAACTCTGCTCCGCTTCAGCTGCTCAGCACACAGCGGTGAGAACAGCAGAAAGTGCATCAGACTAAACAAATCTCCGTCCGCCTAAAAAAGGCTAAACTAAAATCAGCAGTGTGGGACTATTTCAGACACCCGCCGAACGCACCCGAGGATGGTTATCCGATTTATAATCAATGTGGCCGTAAAGTCACAGCTAAAGGTGGACATTCGTCAAACCTGTTCTCCCATCTCCAAGAACACCACCCCGCCGTGCAGCGCAAAGTATGTGTTTAGTTTATAATTTTAATCTGAACATAAATAAAATCTCTTTGTAGTCGTGCACAACCCATGCGGTAAGCGCCCGCAAAAGCGCTGAGTTATCCGAAATTTGGGCACGCAGGTACAGGCGTGAAGTGCGTGCTACGACGGATTCACGTGTCCGTGTAAAGGTGCTCGCCGGACTGGATGTGAAAGACGCCATTCATTTACATGCGTTCATTTTCTAATTCTGACGTGCCTGTTTTTCATGTGTTAAAACCAGACTCAGAAATAAATCCCCTCTATCTGGTTATATACCAACTTGGCAGTAAAACGGACGTTTACAACAGTTGTTGATCAGACACTGACCCAGGCTCAGTTTATCAGATATTAAATAATTTAAACTTAAATAATTGTACTGAATAGTTTAAACACAGGATCTTTACTTCTTAGAGGACATGTAATGTGTGTAACGTGTGTTTGTGTGTGTGTGTGTGTGTGTGTGTGTGTGTGTGTGTGTGTGTGTGTGTGTGTGTGTGTATATATATATATATATATATATATATATATATATATATATATATATATATATATATATATATAATTATATACACCCTTAATGACCTTAAGAGTAGTGGGAAAACCTGGTTTCCTTCTACTAATGGTGTACAGTTTATTTTTTTTAAGGAGACATTATCTATATAGTTGTTCCAGGTTTCTACAATAAATAGTTAATTGAACAAAAACCTTTGTTGTAATTTCTTTAAGGGTCAGTTTAATAATATATGTAACAAACTGTGATACCGTGATAACCGTGATACCGCGGTATTTTCTGAGACGGTTATCATACCGTGAAAATCTCATACCGTTGCAACCCTAATTGTAATATAGGCTTTGGGCATCAAATCAAAATATTATCTAAGCAGAATGCTTTTACAAAATGTTATATAAATACATATACATCTTTATCTAAAGATTCAATCAGTTTCAGCAAAGAACACTCAAGTTATCAAGCTTCTCAAATTATCAAGTGCACAATTGATTAAATTGATTTAAAATTCTTAGATTTAAGTTTTTTGGATTATTTTTTTTAACCCTCCTGCATGTTTCAATGTCATGTAAAACTATTGTGTTTTATATGTTGGTCTTTCAAAAGTAATAAAGTAGTGAAGCATTAGAACAAGTTTGAACATGTATATTTTTTTATGAAAAAATAAAAGTGAATTATCCTAATTTAACCATTACCTGTTAGAGGCAAGTAACAACATTGCACTAAATATTGATAAAATAGTATTAGTACTGAAGTTAGTCATTAAATATTCACACTACTTGTTAGGATTTGTTTGTTTTTAGACATCTTTTGCATAATTAAACATGCACCACATCAAACTGACCCGGGAACACCACTGCTGTTCCTGACAAATGAATATAACAGGAGGGTTAAACAAGTTAAAGTACATGATCAACATTCCAAGAACATAAAAGCACTGAAATGCTAATAGCTGGGAGCTGCCACAAGATGGCTGCAGAGAGACAGCAAAGGTAAGCAATTGTTTTTTTTTTAGAAGCAGTTTTTACTTTCATCACTTACATTTACTCTTTATATAGGCTGTAAAAGACAATGCAGCTAACAACAAAAAATATTTTAAAGCCCCCTTTCTACCGTCATACTTTAGTACAGGCAAAACATTACCCCCAAAAGAAACCTATGATTTTTGGTTGTAAGCAAATAGTTAACAAATTTTAATTGAATTGTCATTGTAATGTTAAATGTTATCATGCTCACAATTTATTGCAGTTCAAGGAATGTCTGAAACATATGCTTTAATTCATTTTTAAAAGAATGGCTGTAGCCTTCTGTCAGAATCTGTGAAGATGGTTTGACAACTTGTCTTTTGTCCTATATACTTTGAGCCTTGATCATCTTAGTTCATTTTATGCACAATTCCTACTAGTGATTCTGAGAAGCTTGATAACTAGGGGCCCTAAAACGGTCTTGGTTAAAATGTGAATTTACAACTAACTGTGCAAACACATCCAGCCTGTTTGGATATTCGGAATGGATATCAATAAGATAATCTCTCTTTATTGATGCCACCTTTTCTCACATTCTGCTTTTCCAAGCTGTTCTGCAAGCTTCACCTACCTTCAACTGTGGTGGAATGAATTTATGTGCAAGAGCATACTGTTTAAACAGACACCTTCGGAATCAGAGTATCCCATTTAGAGTAAGTTAGTGTGAAAATCCGTTGCTTAATGTTCAATCTGACATGAGTCTTTTCTCTTTTGAGGTCTCTCTGACTCGTAGTTCTGGGATGTGTCTCTTACATGTCTTTCTCATCTTTATCTTTTTTAGATTATGTGAGATGGATTGTAAATTTAAACCAGTTTAAAGGTCGATAATGTCACTACTGACACTAGCCGAGTCATCCTGCCGATTGACTTTTAGGTATCTCCGTCCCCCACCTCGGCTATCAGGCCGTGAGCCTTCTATGTCCATTTCAGGGGTGAGGAATGGTCTGGTGTCATCTGTGCTGGGTGTTGCAGCTCGGCCTGCACTCGGGGAGGGGTGCAGGGACACGGGGCAGGACATGGAGGAAGGCACAGGAACGTCAGAGACCCAGCGTGGGCCCTGATGGGTGGGTGTAGGGGGAGCGGTGACCTGCCGACTAGGAACGGCACTGGGGATGGACCGGTCCAGGTCAGCAGACGACTCAGTCAGCATGGTGTGTTCGTCACTGCTGTCTGAAAGCATGATTTGAGGGTCACTGTTCCTGCGCATCCAAGGTCCTGGAGATGGAGGGGGTGACGGCAGTCCCAATGGGCGAAACAGACTTCCACCCCTCAGGAGATGCTCTCGGTGTAAAGCTTCGTCGATGCTGCGGCTCAAGTCAATGGGCGAGGGAGGTCGCAGATCGAAGTCATACAGTGAGATGGCGGACTCTTTGTCCCGGTCCAGACTGCCGCTCACCGAGCATTGGCGAGCCTCACCAAGGGCTTGTAATCTTAGCAGTGACCCGGCTGATGATTCAGCGATGCTTCTCTGGTTGCGTCCCCTGTTGCTTTCTTTGGGTGGGTCACGGTTGCGTATGAGGCTCTTGCTGATATCTGCTCCTGAACGTTCTTGTCCAGCCCAATTGTTGGGCAGCTCTCCCGCAACTCCACTGCCATTTGCCCCTCCCACTCCATTGCTGTCAGATTTCCTATGCGGACGCCCCTTTAAGCTTTGCACAATCTTTGCCCAGCAAGTATGTGTGTGGGAAGAACTGGACGATTGGCAGGGTGAGGGGGCTTCCCCTGCAGAAGTCCCTCCCTGCCCTGAAGCTCTTCGTGTCTGTCGCCCTCGAGGTCTCCAGAAGACCCAGGAAGCCAACAAAAGCAGACAAAAGGCCCATCCTAGTTCCAGCAGCCGTGCCCAGAACTGACACAGCCACCATGTCCAGCGGAAGCGCCTCCAGTCCCCCAGCAGACCGTACAGCCACAGACAGGTATAAGCATGCAACAAGCAGCACAGTGCCCCGAGAAGTGCACAAACTGCCAACACGCGTGCCAGTACCCTTAACTTTGAGCCGCTTATGCCTTTATCTCCAACATGTCCTGCCTGGGGGCTTGAGAGACGTGGCAGCACCAGAAAGAGATAGCCTAGACAGAGTACCAATCCTGCTGTTAAAGTGAGGCTCTGCAAAACCACAGGTACAGCAGGTGACAGTGCAGGAGACAGCAGGTCCGCAGCCAGCAGCAGGGTACACTGGAGGACGGCTAGTATACCTAGAAGAGGAGGTCGCTGAAAAGACGGAGGCAGCAGAGCCACCTCAGCCCCTTTTATTACCAGCACCACCATCGCAGCCTGTACCCATATTAAGAGAGGCAGTGGCAAAGTGTACAGGGCAGTGACAACAGGCAACGGCAAAAGTAGCCGAGACCCATAGGGATCGAGCAGGAAGTAGGCGGCTCGAATAGCACCTGCCAGAAGCAACAACCCATTAGCTAGCGCTAGCGCCCCACGGTGAGGACAGTGCATGCTGGGAGACAGGGCCAAACCCAGAGCGGATCCAGCAGTAAGAAGCAGAAAAAGGGCAGCAGAGCCGAAAACATGAAGTTCCCAGGCAAAAGACAATGTACGACTAAGGTCTGCCCACACCAGCAGGCTCCCGTTTGCAGCACCAAGCTCACTGAGAACGTTTGGGTCTTTAGGAGATCCACAGGGGCCCAGAGAAGCGTCACAGGGTTCCTTAGAGATGTATGTTGTTGATGGGATGGATCCTGGCTTAACTGAAGGAATGTAGCCTAGGGACAATTCTTTTCCTACGTTTGCTGCTTCAGTTTCTATTGGTACCATACGTCCACGTCCCTTTGGGGGAGGAAGAGTTTTGCTTGGAGAAGTGGTAGTATCTGTGGAAACAGAAGAAAAAGTAACACAATGTTATCTTAAGCGTCATTAATTAATAATTCATTCTTATTCAAGAAATAAATTAGAAAAGGTATTTGTAACTCTCATATGGGTATGATGAACATGATGTGTAACTTTTTTTGTTGTCTGCAGATACATGTAGCTAAAGAGTTCTACCAGCAGATGGAGACATATCAGCACACATAAACACCCAAATGCTGACCAGTATAAGGCAAAGAGCTTTTCTGCATTGAAATGCAGGCAGTAACAATGAGAGTAGCACTGTGGTGTGAAAGAGTATTGCTTATTATAACAGCAAATGTGAAATAGGCAAATATAAAAAATTATATAGGCACAGTGATAACAAACTGCATAAAAATGATGTACTGCCCATTTGGGTAATGGGTAAAATAGTAACTTCCCTAACACCACACATTCTACATAAATGGTACATTAAGCATAATATAGTGATCCATATCAACTGGCCATGAATGTTTAAAAAACACACAAAATGTAACCACAAAAAGTTTAAAAAAGAACAACAAAAGATGGAAACTCCCATGGACTTCAAAGCAGTATTAAACAATAGCCAGACATCTCGCTTGGCAAAAACACCCTGGGTTAGCTGGCAGGTAAGTGGCTACAGGCCAGCTTCAGTCCTAGCTCGACTTTGGTGATGTTATCCATGTTCCTCACAACACGTCCAAACAGAAGCTCTCAGAATACATCAGATTGCAGGTCCTTGCTTTACTTAACACATACATATCATATGAAATACATTAAACATATATTGTCCAATGTTTAAGTGACATATCATTACTCCACCCCATCTCCTCAACTACCCAATTACCTTACTCCGTCTACTTAACTCCCGATTATTCCAGCCCATCCCCTCAATTTCCCAATAACTCCACCCCATCTCCTCAACTCTTCATTACTCCACCTATTTCCCATCAAAACCCAATTACTCTACCCCATCTCCTCAACTTTCTATTTTTCCACCCCTATCCCCTCAGAACCCAATTATTCCACCCCATCTCCCCATCACCCCAACTCCCCATTACTTCACCCCATCTCCTCAACTCCCCATTCTTTCACACCATCTCAACACCCAATTACTTGACCTCATGTCCTCAACTACCCATTACTTCACCCCATCTCCTCAACTACCCATTACTTCATTCCATCTCCTCAACACGTCATTACTCCACCCCATATCAACTCGTCACTACTCCACTCCATCTCCACAACTCCCCATTATTTCACCCCTATCCCCCAAACTCCCCATTACTCCATGCCATCTCTTCAATTCCCTATTACTTTACTCCTGATCTCCATAATTTCCCAGTATCATCTTAACTTCTCATTACTGTAGCCCATCTCCTCAACGCGTCATTCCTCCACCCCATCTCAACTCGTCATTACTCCACCCCATACCCTCAACTGCCCATTACCCCACCCCATTCCCTTAACTCCCCATTACTCCATGCCATCTCTTCAATTCCCTATTATTTCACCCCTGATCTCCATAATTTCCTAGTACCATCTTAACTTTTCATTACTGTAGCCCATCTCCTTAACGCGTCATTACTCCACCTCATCTCAACTCGTCATTACTCCACCCCATACCCTCAACTGCCCATTACCCCACCCCATCCCCTTAACTCTCCATTATTCCACCCCTATCCCCTCAACTCCCTGTTACTCCACCCCATCTCTTCAATTCTCTATTGCTTCACCCCTGATCTCCATAATTTACTAGTATATCTCGCAAATTATTTGCATTTTATTTAAAGTCACAAATTTGGAGGTACTGTTTTGTTTTTAGGTTCAGCAAGTGTTGACTAACAATGTTGAGATTTGAATGTAAGATGAGTATATTTACTACTTTTTTCTTAATTGAACACAGAAATGCAAGTGCTTTCACAGCTCTATAGTGGAACAACAGTCGTATCATTGAGATCATAATTTTGCTGGAAATTAAAATGATAATAATCCTGTAAATGCTGTACATGGGCTATAATAAAATAAACAGTGTGTAATCCATTAATAACATTAATAACTGATTTAAGTTCTAGTCGATTTACAGTATAGTGACCATACAAATGTTCAAATGTTAAATGCTCAAATTTGAACAGGGTCAGTTTATTTACTTTCCGCAGTTAAAATAAATTCTCTACAGTGAAGAAATGCATCAAGATTAGCGTGAACATACTCCTGCCAGACCTCATAACCACATAATTTGTCATAGCAGAGCAGGAAGTAGGTTCCAGGTGTTGCTCTGATTACTTGTCAGGTTGTGCTGGCAATGCACCCTTGTGGCTCTCAGTATGTGTTGTTAAATGTCAGCTGTTAGGTAACGTTTCTGTTCCAGAGCAAGAGGTCTGACTTTATGAGGAGACCTGGGGTGGGTATGATGGCCTGGATGTTATATCATAATATTATGCTCTCACTGTTTTGTATATAAACATATATGTTTTTTTTGTCACGACACAATATTCTACAGTGGTGCTTGAAGTTTGTGAGCCCTTCTGCATAAATATGACCTGAAACATCATCAGATTTGCAGTCCTAAAAGAAGATAGAACCAATTTTAACAAATGAAGCAAAAATATTATACTTGGTAATCTATTTATTGAGGGAAATTATGTAATATTAAATATTATTTTACATATTACTTATATAGATTAAAGTCAGGACTTTGACTTGGCCATTCCAAAACATTACTTTTATTCTTCTTTAACCATTTTTTGGTAGAATGACTTGTGTGCTTATGGTCATTGTCTTGCTGCATGACCCACCTTCTCTTGAGCTACAGGTCATAATTCAGTCTTCATTGTTCCATCAATAAATGCAAGCCATCCTGGCCCAGATGCAGCAACACAGCCCTTAAACCATGATGCTACCACCACCATGTTTCACAAATGGGATAAGATTCATATGCTGGACTGTAGTTTTTTCCTTTTTGTCCAAACATAACACATGGGGAGTGTAACAATAGTTTTGAATTTCCTCTATTTGTACTTAATCTGACTTTAAATTGGTGAACTCCAAACTCTTCCACAAACATGTGTTGTGAAAAGAAGACTTTGATAGATTCCTGTTTTTTTAAACAAAACAGGGTGACCAATCACATTGATTAAAAATACCTGACTAGTTTCCCCAACTGCTAATCCTGGAGGTTTAAATACTTTTGCCACTCACACATTTGTAATGGGATCGTTTTCCTTAATAAATAAATGACTAATATTTTAGTCTAATTCCTTTTACTGTTTTACTCTTTGTCTACTTTTCAAACTTGAGTACAGACCTGATGATGTTTTAGGTCATATTTATGGAGAAATATAAAACATTCTATAGGCTTCACAAACTTTCAAGCAACACTTTAATTCATATAATAAAAAAACAAGGGTTTCAGTAAACAATTTAGGGCAGATGCTGACTGCCATCATCTTTCAGCTTGGTCAACTGATCTCGATATGGTAATATGATCTGATTGGCCTAACATGATTGGATAATTGCAGAAATATTTCCAGAGAGTCGATCACATATATTAGCTGAAAATCGTCTGATACCAGTACAGAGCTCTTAGATTTTTCAATCTCTACTATTAGCTGTTATGAAGTTAATGTTAGTAATGTTTGAATTTGCAAGGTATTGTGGGAACTGTAGTGAATTTAGTAGGGTTTGCTATGGTAACAACAGTAATTTTGTTCTTTTAAACCGTAACTTGCACAAAAATTAATAAAACTTTGCCTGATGCTCTTAAAGTGTTTTGTTGCTTTTTCCACTGTACCAAACCTGTAGCAAACTGTGGCTTTCATGTACCGTTACACCCCTAAAACACACACTTACACTGCCGAGCACAGGCTACAAAAACGTGTTTTCTCATGCCTCCTGCACACATAATGTAAACCTCAGGGCAGACAGCTCAGACAAAGCATATAGAAGTGAAATCAATGCTGTAGACTTTACCATGAGGCCACATCCTGAACAGGAAGTGAACACACATGGGAGAAGCTGAATGGAAAAGGAAAGTATGGAACTTTTTTATGTCATTTTACATTGAAACCATCTTTACGTTATTCCCTAACCAACCAGCAGACTTCAGCATGGTGATGCAGACCTGCCCACAAACTCACAAATGACACATCTCAAATGTTCTCCAGGCTTTTGGGTGAGACTCATCAGAATACATCATTCAAAGAGGCCCAAGGCACATTCATATACACACACACACACACACACACACTGACTCCTCATAATAAATGACAATAAATGTCATAGCTGTGGGGCAAAGTTGGAATTTACATCAAACTGAAATTAAAAATGGCTTTCCAGACGTGCTCATGTAAAAAAAAAAAAAAAACACAAAACTTGCGAACACTCTCACACAGCCTGGGGCACACACACACACACACACACACACACACAAATGCACATACACATTTGCACACATACGCACACTGATATTTTAGAAGGTAAAGTAACAGATGATGGATGACAGAAAAGTGTTTTGGTGAAAGTGAACAGGAACAGACTATCCCCCCCTTAAACTTCATGTGCTTCCAGTTAGAGCTGTCCATAAAACACACACACACACACACACACACGTGTGTGCATACACTCATAAGCAGCACACTCCCACTAACTCCCTCAATCATATCTATTACTAATTCTAGCTCGTGTGCAGATGTCAAAGCTTCATGCGAGCAAATGGAAAAATGCAGACACACACACACACACACACACACACACACACACACACACACACACACACACACACACACACACACACACACAAAAACACACTTTCAATTAACATGTGTTTAACTTCCTTTGACTGAGGTCCGCTCCTGAACAGCAGGATTCAGACATATCCCAGATGTGCCGATCACATTTCACAGCTGGAGGCATTTACACACACACACACACACACACGCACACACGTACACTTTTCACCTTACACACTCTTTCTTCCTTATGGTATACACAATCCAGGTTTCCACACAAATGTTTCGAAAAGGTATGCACAATTCAGAAATTTTGGTTAACAAATGTAAAATAAGCTGTGTTGCTATTTAATACAGTTATGTGAATAACTTTAGATTAGATAAGCTACCACGACTAAAATATATTAAACAATTAAAATGATTTGTTTCTATTCTATCCTGCTTTTCCACATTTTGTATTTAGTGATCAATCTTTTCCACATCATCTTAGTCAAAAAATCTTTTTGCAATATTTATTATTTATTTTTTGTTGCCTTTTTTCCATTCAGATTTTTTCATGCACAAAAACTCATTACACACACACATATACAGTATATATGTTGGTTGTATACTGTGTCGAGGCATGCTGTTCCATATATCTAGTCAAATAGTTTCCATAATGACAGGTGTATGCAATGTACAATACCAGGCAAAAGTTTGGATAAACCTTCTCATTTAGGGTTTTTCTTTATTTCTTCATTTAATTTATTGTCTACATTGTAGATTAATATTAAATATAAAACTATTAAGGGAAACGAATGGAATAATGTAATTAACAAAAAAGTGTTTGTCCTTCACAATCCTCTGACCTAAACCTGATCAACTGAAGCAACTGTTGTTCAGCACCTCCAGGAACTCCTTCAAAACACTGAGAAAACTAATCCAGGTGACTCTCCCTCATTTAGACACTGAGATTAAAATACCAAGAGTGTGAAGATCTGTCCTCAAAGCTAAATGGGCTACTTAGAAAATTCTAAAGTATAAAACATATTCTGGTTTGTTTAACACTTTTTGTTTACTAAATAATTCCACATGTGTTCCAGTGTAGCTTTAATGTAGTCTTTAAAATTAAATTTACAATATAAGAATCATAAAAAGAAAGAAACTTTTGACTGGTACTGTAAGTCTTGTATGCTTTATTTATATGTTACTATGTATATGTAATAAGAATTTGTCCCATATGTATTATACAGTACCTATAAAAGGTGCTCATTTTAATCAATATAATTTAAGGAAAGGTGTTATATTGTGAGTGAGAGTACATACTGACTGGCTAGCATGCTCATGACAAGGTGACATAAATATATATAGTTTGCAGGAAGCCTGAAAATGAGTTCCAGCTGGATGAGACATTCCATTTCTGAAGTTGGAGCAGCACTCTACAAATCTGGGAATTTATGAAAAAGTCAATTCTTGGTTTGATTGGACCAGAGAATCTTGTTTATCACAATCTGAGAGTCCTTGTTTTGTAAACTCTTTTATGTGTATTTTACTATGAAGAGGCCTCTGTCTGGCCCCTCTGCCAGAGTGCTGTAGGAATGGTGGACCTTCTGAAGGTTTCTCTCATCTGCACACAGGAGCTGCAGTTCAAAGCCTAAGCTACAGCTGAAGCAGGCTACACTTTCAGCCTCTACTGCCCAATCCCATTTCTGTTTTTTACCACTACCCCTTGATTGAAACAGAGTTTGATATCTCTCCCCTACAAATTCAGACAACCCTTACAGCTCCAGACACAGACATAGTTACACTTTAGCTTCAGAAATCTAGCTGCTCATTAACTAGTTAACTTTTTTTGCATTGTTTGTCTTCAGAAAAGGGGTCAGGTGGTGCAGCAATTAATTAATTATTTCCCATTCTCCAATTCCTCTGTGTTGGGAGCTGGGTAGCTTTTATTAGCTTTTTTTTTTTTTTTCCGATACACCTCAAATGCTGCAGCCTCTGCCATCTGCTGTACCACTTAAGGTGAAAGGGAGAAAGTTAGCTAGCTAGCTACTGAGATGAATTCCTAGTAATTTGTATGCATGTTATAAAGAAAATGGCCATAAAACATAGAAACTATACATTAAACTATGATAATATAGTGGCTATCATAAATTAAAACAAGGAAAATACTCAAATTTGTAAGTTTCTTTGGTCGCTTGTGTCACCATTTGAATTGCTATGTAGCCCTAAGACTTCACCCTAGCCCTAGACGTGCAGGGCCTATGTGGTAGGGCCAAAAGGTTAAATGGGATTGGGCCTCCATCTGAGACGGATGTTGCAAAGTGAGCGTTCCTGTACAGCAGAAAATTATGGGCAAACATTAGCCAGTTTGAAGAACACAACTCAACACAATATGAGGAATTTGATGGAAAAAATAATCTTTAAAATGATATCCAAATTATTCATGTGAAGTTTTAAACCTCAGCCTTATTAGACTGTTCCATTTGTGTAGCCAACAGTCTACTGAAAGGAGTCTTCATATGTCAATGCTATAGAGGACACAACCTACAGCTACCTAGACTGCAGCCCAGATTTTGGAACACAGCTAAGACCTTTGGAGCTCAACCACTGGGTTCTTGGTCACCTGTCCTATCAAGGCACTTCTTGCTCGATTACTTAGTTATTTTAAGAGGTCAGCTCTAGTAACAGTTCTGGCTGTTCCAAACTTTCTCCATTTTAGAATTATAGAGGCCACTGTAATCTTTGGTACTTTCAGTGGTGTAGAAATATTTCTGAAGCTTCTCCAGATCTGTGCCTCTCTGAGCTCTACAGACTCCTCTGTTCTCCTCATGGATTGCTGTTCTTTTTTTTGCTGTGATATACACTGTCAGCTGTAAGACCTTATTTACAGCAGACAGGGGTGGGGCTTTCCATTGGGCTCCAGTCAAGGTGTACAAACATATCAAATATGATTAAGAGAAATGTAATGTCCTCAAAGCTAAATTTAAAGTTGCATAGTTAAGGGTCTGAATACATCTGTCCTTGTGAAATTTAAGTTTTTCATGTATAATGAATTTACCAAATGAATAAAGTTATGTTTTACCTTCTCAATATGGTGATTATTTGAAGAATGAAATTAAACTCAAATCAATTAACAATATGTGAAATAATATGCTAAAAAATGGAAGAATGCACTGTATATTAATAGGACACACCCACACACAGACTGACAGGCATCCCTGTTTCCTTAAGTGTGTGAATGTCATGAAGATCTATTAGAATTGTGTAATAAACTTCAGCAACAGCAAAAACTGAACCTAACTATTCTACTGGCACCCATACCACTACTGCAGCTCCTGCACCACTTTATTCCATTCGTCTCGTCTCCTCCCTTCCCTCCATCCTGCTCTCGATCCATCTGGTTCTCATCACTCTCTGAACTCCCTCTGCTCACTCCCCTCTTCCCGTCTTTCCTTCCATTTACACAGTCATCTCTTTTCTTTGTAATAGTATCTATCAGTAAACCTTCAGGAGCTCTGCTATTTTGGGCCTTTGTTTTCTTTCATCCATGCTCACTTCATTCTTCATTGACCTTCTCTTTTCTATCTGTCCTCACCTCCCTCTGTCCCTCTCTCCATCCTCCTGTGCATATTTTCCTCCGGGTCTGACCTGTCTGCATCCCTCATAAAAATATGCTTTGAGTCCGTCTGTTTTTCTTTCTCTCTCTCACTTTTTCTCTCTCTGCTTCTTGCTGCCTCTCGGTCTGTTGTTTTCTCTTGCTCTCTCTTTTCCTCTTTCTTTTTTTCAAGTTTGTTCATTTCCCTCTCTTTTCCGTCTCAGCCACTTGCTCCCTCCCTCTCTCTGTCTTTCTCTCTCTGTCTTTCTCTCTCTCTCTAGCTCTCTCCGTCTGGGCTCTCATACCTTTGAGCTTTCTCCAAAGTCTTCCCGCAAGAAACCAGCTGCATAAATAATTCCACTTGGTGCCAGAGACTCGCACGTCATCAATGCAGCCATTGTTTCCATCACCACTAAAAACTACCAATCCCACAATGCACCCACTTCAAACCGCTCCTACCTGTTGGGCTCTGTGGAATTGTTGTACTTCCAGGGGGCAAGCTTTTGAAGATGTTGGTCTGTGGTTTCTGAGGGCTGGTTGTGCTAGATCCTGTCCCTTTGGGCTGCCGTTTGGTTGATGTAGAGGCTTTTGATGGTTGAACTGTGTTTCTTGGCTGTGGATTGGTCGAACTGGCTGGAGTTTCAGTTGGAAGCAGAGTTATCATCTGTAGATTGGTTGTTGTGCCTGTGTGTAAAGGGATGCTGTCTCTGGGTGATGGAGAATTTGATGGAGACTGTGAACTTTCTTGTGACTGGTCTCCCGCTGAAACGGTTGGACTGGCTTTAGCTGATAAAGCAAGCGCAAAGAAAAATGATTGTAAGTAAACATCATACTGAATCTAAGCTTATGGATATTTTTCTTAAGTGTGTAACAGCCATAAAACTGAGCTTCCTGAATATCAGTAAGATTACACAATGATAATCTGTGAGTTAGATTCTGCCATTCAAAATGTGACACATTGTGAGAAAATTGTCACTGTAAACATGGCATCACCAAAATGCAAAGTTTACTGGAGAATTAAAAAACGTTTTACTTTCAATTGGAGCCATTAAATATGATTTCAAGTAATTTTTAGGTATGCAGATGCCAGATTTATGATTTTGTGTGGCACTGAGTATTTATATTGCTTCCTATCTCAGCATCAGATTAACCTACAGACAAGATAAGGTTTGCAATATGATTATAAAATGATTAATGCATCATGATGCATCTTCTTCTTCTATACATGACAGCACAACTATGTGGTACTTTTGAAGTAAAGTATCTGTAACTATCCATAATATATATAACAACGAGGTCAAAATGCGTTTCTGTTATACAAAATGCGTACATGTTGGCAGGTCTAAATCGATTTTTTTGCATATCTCCCCCACCCCTACAATTCACTAATTGATCAGTTAGTAATCACATTTGAAAAACAGCTAAAATATGCTCTTGTTTAAACACCTTTGCAGCCATCCATAGTAATATATGCATGTCTATATGTCCTGCAGCCTTTACCTCAGTGTAGTGAGTGACCAGGATCAGAAAGAAAAAAACATCTAAAAATACACAGCACTGTTGTTTACTTGCAAACCATGTAATTAACGACTGTTACTATCAAACTTTATTTGGGGCTGGACGATATGGTCAAATTTTGTTACACACTTTATTGATTAGGATACAAATTGCCCCTAGGTGTGAGTGTGTGAATGAATGTGTCTGTGTGTCTGTCTGTGTCTGTCTGCCCTGCGATGTATTGGCAGCCTGTCCAGGGTGTATCCTGCCTTCCGCCTGATGCCGGCTGGGATAGGCTCCAGCACCCCCCCGCGACCCTTAATGGATGAAGCGGTTGATAATGACTTGACTTGACTTGACTTTATTTATTAATTTCAGTCGATATGATGTAAACGTCAGCATCTGTGATATACATCATCATGCCCTGACATTGCCAGTAGTGTTAAAAATAAATAATTAATAATCAATTGTAAATTCATTATGAAGCAATATACTTGTTGATATTTGATTACACTTCAATGACATAGCACTGGGGTGAGGTCTGCTGTTTGATATATTTATATATATATATTTTTTTTTTTCTGTATATAGCTCTGTAAAAAATAAGAGACCACTTAATAATTATGAGTTGATTGAGATTTTACCAAGCTGAAAACCTCTGGATTATAATTAAGAGAAGGATGGATGACCACAAACTATCAAACCAAGCTGAACTGCTTGAATTTTGGCACCAGGAGTGAAATTAAGGTATCCAAAAGCAGTGTGTAAGACTGGTGGAGGGGAACATGGCAAGATGCATGAAAACTGTGATTAAAAACCAGAGTTATTCCACCAAATATTGATTTCTGAACTCTTTCTTGCATTAGTTGAGGTTATTTCAACCATTTCTACTTTGTATATATTTTCTGCAAATAAATGCTCTAAATTACCATATTTTTTATTCAGAATTTAGAAGAAATGTTGTCCATAGTTGTGATAATGTTCATTTTACTCAAATATATACCTATTAATAGCAAAATAGAGAAACTGATTCAGAAACTGAAGTGGTCTCTTAATTTGTTTCAGAGCTGTATTACCATGGTTCTGAAACATTTTTTTTTGCACTAAGAATTGATAAAAAAAAATATTGTCAAGCTTTAACTTACACTCCTAATGTTTAACCACACATCAATAGTAATTCTAGAAGTGTAATGGTTAACTCACCTTCTTTCTCCACAGCAGGCAGACTGACTGTCACTCTTGAGGTCTCCACGTTTAAAGCTGATGTTGTTGCAGGTTTCTCACTGCTCAGTGCACTACTGGAAGGTCTAGGCGGAGACACTGAGCTTACAGTAGGGTGTTTCTGAGCATTGGAGTCAGTGGTCAAAACGCTGTAGGCTGTTTGAGCTTGAGGTCTGTACTGGGCACTTTCAACACCATCCCTTTCCACAGTCTCACCTGAGGATTCCACTACACTAATAACAGAAGGGATTAATACGTCCTCCTCACTGTATTCATGAATCGGTTCTTCCATCACTGGCTCTTCCACTGCTACTGCATCTCCTTCTCTGACCATTGAGTGGTCTGAGCTTTGATTGGCCGGTGGGGATTTGGTTGTTGCCTTTTCAGAATGTTCTCCTAGTTGCTGTGTTTGTGTGGTGGTTATAATCCGCTTCATTGTAGGCCTCTGAGTTTTGGTTGAGACTCTGCTTTTAGGAAATATCGACTGAGTTGTAAGTTCCGTTTTTACCTCCTCCATACTGGTAGGTAAATTATGTTCCTCTGGATGTCCATTTAATACACTGTCTCCTTGCTTAGAAACAGATAAGTTTATTCTCTTATTATCCACTGCGGTTTCTTCTTTAGATGAAGTTTCATGATTGTCCATCCAGCCTGTGGGCTTGAAAGGCCCCAGGTTAGGCTGTTTTGTATCTGAGACATTTCCATCATACAAGGAAGAGTTCACATGCACTTGGCTTGTAACCGGCTGGACAAGAACCAGAAGCAGTGAAAGTGTCAGCAGAGGCATTGTGGCAATGTTCTGCCTCCCCGAGGTGAGCCTGGATAACGATGGGCTGCAGTCTCTCATGTCTTTTGCTGTAGAAAAGAACAGACACACTTAATTAAAATTGCACAAAACACAGACAGACAGACAGACTTTGACACAAATAACAGTAATAAGTGCAAAAAACAAACAGAACAAATTATCTGACAATTCCCTTGTTACCAAAAAGTCCTCCAATTTCATTGAGCCAAGCATAAAAAAGTAAAAACGAGGGATGTCCAACACCAATCTAGAGATTGAGCCAATACAACCACGCTTAAAGGCTACTTTTAATCCAATTACAAATTTGTATGTTTTTCTCTCACCACAGTGTTCCATGGCCAAGCATGTCTTTACATATAAACGCAACTGAGCACCTCTGGGGCATCCTCACACAGAGGTTGGAGGAGAGCAAGGTCTCTAACATCCATCAGCTCTGTGATGTCAACATGGAAGAGTGGAAGAGGATTCCAGTGACTTGTTACTGCTCTAGTAAACTCTATGCCCAAGGAAATTAAGCATTGCTGGAAAATACTGTATTTTTCGCACTATAGAGCACACCTGATTATAAGGCGCACTATTAATAAATGATAAATCAATGAATTTTCTGGTCTATTTTCATAGATATGGTGCACCAGATTATAAGGTGCAATGTGTGACACTAGTAGGGATCAGGGGTGTCACCATATTTTCCTTCTAATTCAGCAGGTCTCGCTGCTAGATGTTGGTGGGGGGGTGGTTAAATAAAACCAAGTTAAGTAAAACAAATTGTAATTCTTAAAAGTACTTTTCAAGTCAAATGAGTGCTGGATGTTAATCTAAACAGATTTCTCTCCTGAAAACTGTTTATTTGGGTGATGTCCACTAAGGCATTAGCAGCTAAACCCTAGCGCTAGCCTCGTTAGCTCAACAGCGTTAAACTAAGAAACACTAAGTAAGCCAGTGTGATGTTAGCTAGTGCTTCATCCCACATAGCTTGTTTTCATGTGTTGAACACGCAGGTTACAGGCTGATAATACTCACCTCTGAACGGTGAAAGAGCTAGCGCTTGGCACAATTAGCGGCTAATGCTAATACTGCTCTAATAGTGCTAGCTGGGGTTAGCAGCAGCCTACAGGCCAATAATATTCCCCTCTGACCGGCGAAAGAGTTAAATAGATATGGGTGGATGTGTATATAAATGAAAGATAGATGGATTCCTAAATGTAGACTGTTTCTTCTCAAAATGCTGCTGACAAAATGTTGGCAGCTAAACACTTCTGTAGGAGAACTCTAAATGCCAGGTCTAATATGTAAGCTAACATATATCCATGCTTTCTGGCATCATATTGAGTGTTGGGAGGAGACAGAGGGCCATGCTACCCTCCCAGAGTGAGCAAATCCAGTTCTCTTTGACTCCTGACCATGGATAGCTTCTCCAGTTTAGCTGAGTTAATTGCTGGATGGCTTTACCAGCTTTGGCTTCACGATCTTGCTAAACAGGTACTGTTGAGCAACACCACTGATTTATCTAATTACATTACTGGGAAAGCACTGAGATGAACACAACAGGAAACATCATAGCCGCAACATCCCTGCGACACTCCCAGAACATGTGTAGTCATGCCAGCCATTCCAGTATGGTATATATGGCAGCGGTATGCACGTTATGTACATGTAACCGACTGCAAGTCTACACCACCTCTTGTTGACCTCTCTGTGGTACAGTTTGGATCTCTGAGATCGTTAAGTGACCTGCCCTCTGAGTCAACAGTCAGCAGTCATTAGCGCAGGCGCACACTCTCAGACCTGACCGTTCTAGTATGTAAACAGACTCATGAACACAGCATGTTCTGAGCTACAAATATTCAACACGTCCATGTGACATGTAAACAGAACACATGGGAGACTCAACTGAGCCCATCCAGTGTTTATGTATCGAGGTAATTCAGTATAATAATTCACCCGGTTTATCATCGGCTCAGCTCCAGATTCCATTAACTCTTAAAAGCTGTGGTCAACAGCAATAAAGAAGTTTTGATTTAAAACTGGTTTAATCATGCAATAGTGCTGGGCGATAAAACGATAGCGATAGTTATCGAGGAAAATATATATCGCGATAACTATAATAAGCCGGACGATAGGATTCGATAAACTTTATTTTCTATTTCCCGTTTAAGTAGCGCTGCGAACAGGCGCAGCACGCGATCAGGCAGCGCGCTAAACTGCCTCTGCTCAGCCAAGTGCCCCTCGTCCCTTTAACAGATAGAGAGTCTGTTGTGCTGGATATTTTACTAAATACAGAAGATTATATAATCTGTGTAGCTGCATTTAAACGGAGCTAAACATCGCTGTTACTGAACTGGATGAGTTTTAAATACACTTTTTAAGTAATGTAAGTCTAGTCTACTGAAAGCCAGTAATGTTAGTAAAAATCTGTACTGCAGTAGAAGTGGATCATTTCAAAAACTCGACTTTATTCCTCCCACCTCCATTACAGGTCACTTGCTTTAAAATATTTAAATGATAGCATAATTTAATTGCAACAAAACTCAAAGGCTATTATTTTAATAAACATTAGCAGTAAATAATCTCCAAATAACAACAAATATAAAGTAGAAAAACAGTAAAACATATGTAATACGTACTTTTCATATGACAAAATCTAAAACTAAAACTAGACTAAAACATGACTGAAACTATTATATATTTTAGTTAAAAGACTAAGACTAAACTGTATCAAAATCACCTGTCAAAATGAACACTGTGATATACTCTTGTATTTTGTAATTTTAAAAATTAATTTAAAAGCTGTCTGAGCACCTTGTACCCACCTGGCAATCCAAGTGTCTGTCCACAAGGCTCTGAGCCTGCTAGTGATTTTACTCCCTTATTCTGTCACTTATGAGTAAAAAGAAACCTTTAAGTGTAACAGAAAGTGATTTGATTTATATCGTGATACATATCGATATCGGCTTTTCCATATCACCCAGCCCTTTTATGCAATAATACACGAGATGGAATGCTATAATGTGTAATATTGGCACTGCTAATATTACACAATATAGCACAAACCTTGAATGTATTATTGTGATTATCCCACAGTTCCTTTATCACTGTTTATTGAAAGATTTTAAGTCCAAGGGGACGAGAAAATATTAACTGTTTGTTTATAAACTCTCCACGAGTTAAAATAGTTCCATTACTTCTCTTTTTGTAGCTGTGCTGTTTGGCTTGTAAGCGCTGCATGGTTGCTAGGTTACCTGTATGTGGCGGAGTAATACATGGAGAGCTTCGGTTACAGTGCATTACCGGGTAATAATGGCACTCATAAGACGCCTCTCAGCCAATTACATTGCAGGGTAGGAACTAACTGTGGTATCATTTATGAATACATATCCTTCAATTCAATGTGGAGTTATGTATTATAACTAAGTTTTGGGAGTGATCCACGCCCTCACTCCTCCCACTTCCTTCCCTATTTAAACCGTCACTTCCTCTCTACCTGCTCATTGAACAAACCTCGCACCCACCTCCTCCCCATCTTCCTCCTTCTTTAATTTTATTCTCTTCTCGTGTTTCTCTTCATGTGAGGGGGGGCTTCGGCTTCACGCTTTACAGCGAAGCTGCCCCGAACTCCACCCCAATACTCTGAGTTCGCTCCCCCTCTTTTCTTCTTCTTCTCTGCCCAGTCAAGGGCGTGGGTCAATACTAGCAAATACAATTATTACATTATCCTGTTCACTCTATATTTTCAGTCTCCAACAAGATTTCTGAGATATGAACTGTTGGGATGCACTGAATATTTGGTACCCTAAATGATTTATAACTGAGATTATCAATAATAAAAAGACCAAATTATGTGCACCAAACAATGACATTTTAATGACATGATCTAGGGGTGTGCCATTGTGCCAAGTGATACTACATCTTAATTTTTATTTTTATTTGTTTGCAGTTTAGATGCATTCACTATGTATGCTGCACTTTAGTTTTGTAGTAGAGTTTTGTTGTTAATTGACTTTCTTTATTTATTTCTAATTTTTTATCTCATTTTCTCTCCAATGTACTAGCCCACTTACCCAAACCCACTCAATTAGGACTCCCCCAATCACTAGTGAAGCCACAACACCAGGAGGGGAAAGACCAGCACATGCCTCCTCCGATACATGTGAAGTCACACAAAGTTAGGTTTAAGCCCAGGGAATTAGGTCTTCAGATCCCACTGTGCTGACTGCATAACAAGTACATTTTTCTTTTACTCAAACGTGAAGTATGTCATGGTGTTTTTATACTGTGACAGGATTTTTTCACAAAAAATACTACTAGGGAGGCACGGATGTAGGAATTCTGGGCTGAATTTGATATATTTTTTTAAGGATTTAAGAAGACTTTATTGTCATTTACATCACATGTGGTACATGAGGTGGAATGAAACTGATATTCGATATAATAAAGTGTCGTGCCCAGTGCTGACTAATTGTAGTAGTGTGGAGTGGTCACTCTGTCCTTTTCCGGTATACAATATAAATGTTAGCAAGTATCATTTGATAAATATTGGTCATATTGTCGAATGTCAATGATAACAAAAAAATATATATATCGGCCAATATTGAAACAATTCCGATATCATCCTTAATCCCACACATTTTATTGTCAAAATCACAATATACAGAATCATAATCCCTGTACTGTGCCATGTATTATATGGTACTGGTCAATACACTACACAATACAGATACTGAATAAAAGTGTTATTGTAATTTAATTTGTGATTCAACATAGTGCTGGGTGGTATACCGGTTTATACAGTATACTGGAGGGGAATTTACACTCGTCTTTTGCTGTCTTGCCTGGAGAGAAATTCACTGTATTAATGTTTTTATCTCAGTAAACTGGAAAGTAACTATAGCCCTTTTAAATATATGAATACTGTATCCTAAAGGATATTCTTAATGCACACTGAATTTAATTTATTTGTTAACTGAAGAAAGAATTGCTGCTGATTTTAATACTGCAACGCCTCTAATGGCTTCAATAATAACCCTGTAAATTGATATTAAACTTGTGTCTTACTTGTGCAATAGAACATTTGCTAAATATTTATTTTGACATTTTACATTGAGTATTTTAGCTCAATTTAGTGTTAGTGTTAATAAAAATATTTAGTTTTTAAGTCTATTGTTTTTTTACATTCTTCAGCTGTTTTTTTGCTAATAGTCTGATTTCTTCATATATTGTGTTATTTTGTGGGACAAAGTAAACTCAATAATAATCAAAGCTTTTAATTTAAAGCCTTACATTTTCAGCGATACCACCCAGCCTTAATTCAACATAAAATTCTATTACTGTATATAAATCAAGATCTAAAATAACAGAAAATCTTCAGATTAGTATATTTATTTGAGCACTGGTCACAAGCAAAGCTATATCTTTACTGGACCAAGCTGAGTACACACGCCAAACATCTAGAACACACACAGCACCCTCATTCATACACACTGCAGCTTTATTTACACACTGAATGTATGCAATGTCTAGACAGAGCACACAACATACGCAGCAGGGCTGCATACTGTATCTGTATGTTCATGTTATGACCATGGCTGGTGGAATGAAATCCAAAAAACAGCACTACGGTCCCACTGACCAGACTCATTACAGCTTACTGGTATATTAACCTCTGGGCTTCTAATAATGACATCACCACAGCTGCTTTTTCCAACAGATGTTTATGTGCCAAACTTACGTCAACCACTCAAGGCTTGGCTAGAAACGCCCCAAAAACCATGAAACACCTGTTACTGACTTTGTCTAACTTTCTACCCATAATGCATCACTCTGAATGACTAAAAATACCTCGCCCCTGTGCAACCCCCTGTGCAAATAATGAATTGCTGTATCACTAAGAGGCAATTTGGCGAAGCGTTGGGACTCAGTACACTGGGGATGAGTGCTATATGAGAGCAGCGGTCATAACGCAGAAGAAGAATGAAGGGCATCAGTCAATTTAAGCACTTAACATAAACCTAACTCTCCATAACATTAGAGTGGTAGTGAGGAGGAGTGAGAGAGAGAGAGAAAGAGAGAGAGAAAGAGCAACCCCATCAATCAGCAAGACTCCTCAACTTTAGTAAACAAACAAGCTCAATATTCACATCACAATTAATGCAATGTAGGGTTCTACAATTGTTGCACAGAAATATTTAAAATATTTAGGTTTAAAATGTATTTCACAAACAAATTCATAACAAAAGGATGGGAATAAAGATTTTTTATATCACAATGTAATTTTTTTCCAATATCGTGCAGCCCTACTGTACAATATACCAGACAAATTACATTTAAACAATACTACACATACTTACAACTACACTATATGGACAAATGTACCATATTTTTCTCAATATAAGGCACACTGGATTATAAAGCGTATTATACAACACTAGTGAGGAACAGGGGTTTTACATGTTTTTTTTTTTTCTAATTCAGCAGGTCTCGCTGCTGGGTCGCAAGACCTGTAAAGCTAAGCTAAGCTAAGTTAACAAAACTGTAATTCTTAAAAAAAACATTTTATTTTAAAATTAAATGAGTGCTGGATGTTAATCTACACAGATTTCTTTTATAAAAAAAGTTTATTTGGGTGAGTAAAGCGCTTCCGTTTATTTACAGTAACCTTAGATTTTCAGTATTCAGCTAAGGCTGAGTGCAGCAACATTAGTATAAGCACCTAACCATTAGCGCTAGCCAGGTGTTCCAGGAGGCAAGGGCGTTATTAGCTAGTGGTTCGTCCCACGTAGCTTGTTTTGACACAGTAAACATGCAGAGTACAGTCCGACATACTCCCTCAGGTAATGCTAATGCTGCTCCAGCAGTGCTAGCTGGGGTTAGCAGCCGGCTACGGGCTGATAATACTTACCTCTTCATGGTAAAAGAGTTAGCGCTTAGTATGGTTAGCAGATAATGCTAATAATGCCCTTCAGCGGAGTGGCTTTACTGCTTCTTACAACCTGACTGGTAAAATTCATACATGAGGCACACTGACGATTTTTGGGAAAATTAAAGGATTTTAAATGTGCCTTATAGTGCACAAAAATATGGTCCTGGACACTAGATCAATTTTTGTCTCTTACAAAGTCAAGGGTGTTACAACAGAGTTTATCCTGTATTTGTTGAAGTGTTTGTGAGGTCAGAATGTTGGATAGAGGCCACCAAACTTATCCCCAACTTGAACACCATCATTCCAGAGAGCACAGTTTTACTGCGCCCCAGCATATCTCAAAATAAGCTGTTACTTAGTGATTTAGTAGGGATAAGAATCTCTAGGCACATTGCAATTTGTTTTGATTATTATTTTGAGGTCTGTGATGCAATTATAAAACAATTACTAATGCATCTCAAAGCATAATTTTCTTCTATCCAGGATTTAACTACTTGTTACATTTAAAGTAAAGTATCTATAATGATCCATAATGAATCCTGCTATTTAATAAGCCCTTTGACAATATTTCCATTTACTTTATAAAAAGCATATTTAAATTAATCGAACGATCAATAATTTAGAATTAATGTTGTTAGGATAATATTAAAACCAGCTACAAGGAAAGCAAGAACAAGAAGGTGACAATAAGTTAAGGCATAAAATTAAGTCTTTTAGCTTGTTATATGAGTAAAATGAGCAGTAAGTGTATGTAAGAGACAAGAGAGAGCGCCTGAAAGACAGTGGGGGTAAAATGAAGTGAAGGAAAGTAGCGAAAGGCTCGATAGGTAGCTTGCTGGATTAGTGTTCGTGCTAACCGGACAAAAAATAATTTAATTTAAGCATTCATTAACACTCACACAGACAAATTTGTGACAATATGAAGAAAATGTAAGATCAAACAATAAGCACACTGTATAATATGGAATTGTACAAGTGCACAATTGTGGTCCAATTGTGTGCCTGTGTGCAAAATGCGTAGCTACATGTTGGCAGGTCTGAACTGATTTTTGGCATTTGTGAATTAATTAAAATCATCCACATCTTAATCTGTCACGTCCTGGCCCTGTTCCTGTCTGTTCTCATGTCTCTGTGTGTTATCCCCACGTGACCTGTGCTCCTCTGTGTTTCTTCCCCTGTAATTTTCAATCACGTGTGTCCCTTTTGTAGCTCCGCCCCCTAGCCCCAGGTGTCTCCTCTTCTAGTGTGTTTCCTGTTTGTATATATAGTCCTCCTGTGACTTTGTCCTCGTCTGTCTTTGCACCTTCACCTGTCCTTTGTCTCGCCGCCTTACTTTTTTTTTCATATCTTTAGCCCTAGCCCTAGTCTGCTGTTCTTTGTATATCTTCTTGTTTAATTCTTGTTTTTTCTAGTTTATACCTTCTTGTTTATTTTGTGTTTTTTCTAGTTTATATCTTCTTGTTTTGTTCCTGTTTTTTGTAGTTTATCAATGTTTCTCATTGATCTTTTGTTATATTCCAGTCCCTCGTTTATTTCCTTGTTTTGTTTTCTTTTCTTTATTTAGACTTAGTTTACGTTATTTGTTTGTTTAGGTTTATGTTCTCTTGTTTAACTCGTTTGTTCTGGTTTGTTTCTTTGTTCTTTGTTTACTCGTTTATTTGTTATTTATTTAATAAATTTTATTACCTGCGTTTACGTCCCCCTCCACGTCATCCTGCCTGCACCCTCCCTGACATAGTCAAGACGCATCTAAGCTTCAATAATTTCCCCCACCCCGATGATTTAGTACAGTTCAGTTCTAAATCAATCACAGCGCACCCAACGAAAAAGACTTTCTTTTACACAGTGAACTAAATCCATGCAGTATGTGGAAAACTCCAGTGCACTCTATGTACTATGCCAGTGAGGACATTCACATGTTCCGACTGCTCTGGACACTCTGGAATTTAATGAGCCATAGTCTCTAAATGCATCACTGACTATATGTTAGGCAAGACAGAGTTAACCAACATAAGAGAAAGAAAGCAAAGAGAAAGAGAGAGGGATAAGAGGAGAGAGAGACGGGAGGCGTACGTTTCAGTCTCCCTCATTTTTTCCATCTTTGGTCGTGGCTCTTCAACGGTCTCCCTGCATTGCTCCTGCACTCTCTTGTGGTGCTGTGCTGCAGTCCACAGGACCGGTAAAGACCATAAAGATAAACGAGATAAGGAGGACTAAAACAGAGTGATAAGGGAAGGCAGGGAGAGGCCACAGAGAGGGCAAGAAAAAAGAAAGAGAGAGAGAGATTGGGTAGAGTTATATGTGCTCAAGTGAATTTAAGACTGTTATTATCTCCATGTGTGTGAAGCTGCAGCAGCATGTGGGTGTGTTTTTGAGTGTGAGTGTGTGTGAGTGTGTACTTACTACGCCTGAGGAAAATCAGATTCAGTCTGTTTGCTTGGCAGGTGTTTAATGTGTGTGTGTGTGTGTGTTTGCCCACTAGAATAATTGTGTGTATTTTATATTATGAATGTATGATGAGATCAATTCTGACAGTGATTCTGACTAAGGGTGTTTCTATGAGGCATAATACTGGAATCTCTCTTTCTCTCTTTTTCTTTCTCTCTCTATTTCTATTTTCTTTATCTCTCTCTCTCTCTCTCTCTCTCTCTCTCTCACTCTATCTCCCACACATCTCTAGGAGAGCAGTAAAGGCCCCGAAGACAATGGATGTCTGAAGAACGGGTATTTTTATCTTCTAACACGTCCCTGAAGGCAGAATGTCATCACATTTTCTCATACAGTCATTTCTTTGTCTATTTTAATATCTCTCGCTCCATCTCTCTCTCTCTCTCTCTCTCTCTCTCTCTCTCTGTTTACCTCTCTCTCTCTTGTTCTGTCATAGTAGCACTAACAGAACCTGTTTGTTTTGTGCAGACACACACACACGCACACACACAAAAGCTATTAAATTGCACTGTTTTACTGCACCAACGGTTTCACATTTTGATAGACAGGCACGAATCTCTCTCTTTTGCTCTTTCACTTTTTCCCACTCCTCTTCTTCTCTGGCTGTAATGTTCTTTCCTCATTCCCTCTGTCTCTTTTTATTTCCTGGCCTCTCTTTCTATCTTCATATTTCCTTGAGTCACTCTTTTCTATCTCTTTCTTCCTTTTTCTCTCTGTTTTTTTATTTTCACTTTCACTCTATATCTTCTTCTCTGATTGTTCTTTCCTGATTTTTGTACCCTATCTTTCTTGTTTTTATATTTCTCCTTTATTCCTAATCTTTCTTTGCCTCGTTCACCTTCTTTCTCTTACTTCTCTCTTTCAGTGTCTCCAATGTTCCCTCTTTTTAGCTCTCTCTCTGCGTTTCTCCTTCCCTCCCTTTTCTGAATCTCGCTCCATTCCTCTCTTTCTCTATTTCTCCCTCCATCTCTCTCTCACACACACAGATCAACTCATTCCATGCAGTCAGACATTTCCGTTAATTTCGCTGAATGTTTCCAGGCACAGACAGAAGGTTGTTTGTAGACAGTGGATCAGAGTAATGCCCTGCATACCTGTGTGTGTGTGTGTGTGTGTGTAAGGATAGGGTAAGCGCTAACCAATCACTGCATTACTGAATTCCACTGGGTTTAACATACATGTGTATGGCTTATTTGTGTAGGCTTTGGGGGGAGAGGTGATGCTGTGTGAGTGTGAGTTTGTGTGTGTGTAAGTGTGTATGTGTGTGTGTGAGTGTGTGTTTGTGTGTGTGTGTGTGTGTGTGTGTGTGTGTGTGTGGTACTGGACACTCTAACCGAAACGATTCCACCCTGCTACCCATAAGGAATGTAAACAGTCTTGACTATTAGGGCAAAACTAACTCTGTCTACCATAATCCAGCAGGAAATGCCCACCTGACGCAATACACACACATTCAACCTGTACACACCAGTAGATACACACCCACAAACCCATCAGAGCCAACATGAATATCCCTGATGAATCCTATTGTTTCACTCTATCTCTCTTTCCCTTTCTCTCTGGTCCCAATATGCTTCAATTAATTTGAATTTACTTTAATTCAGTTCTGTACAGTTAAAATAATTTAAATTAAATTCAAATGCAATTCAGTTCAGTTCAGTTAAATTCCAACAAGTTGAGTTGAGCTGACAAGCATTTTTAATCATTTTTAATTAAAATTCCAGTTCCAGTTCAGGTCAGACAACAAAAATTAATACATAACAATGAATGTTCTATAAATTCAACAGATGTAACCATATGCATATGAATATTTATTTTCTTCAGTCAAAAGGTCTGTTTTACAATCTGCTGTGAATGGAGCATAATTTATTTTATATTTTTAAAAAAACAGACGTGATAACAGTAAAGTTGTTATTAAAATGATTGCTCATGTGTTTTTATTTGTTTTTTTGTTTTTTTTATTAGAATTAGAATTTATTATTCTTCCTTTAAACATACATTAGCCAAAGTGTCAATAGGTTCATGTTAATCTACTCCAGAGAGTCCTATTCTATTGGTAATACTTCTCTACATGTATTACTAGATAAGCTATGTATGTAGATAAGCATTTTGTTGCACATCTGTGTCAGCAAGGGGTGCTTGAAGTACTTAAAGAAGCTGAATTTTTACATTGGAACGGGTGTCCCCAAACATTTGGACATACAGTGTTATCTCCTTTTCTTAGTTTCTGTTTAAGTGGGCTTGTCTCAGCAAGCACACACTTGAGATCATTTATTTTCTTCCTGTTTCCTCATTGTCAGTTATTGAGAAATAAAATTTCCCTGTGATGTTCCTGGCACAAATACATTTTCCAAATACACACACAGACACCCACGCAAGTACACAGGTATCATCTTTTCTAATCTGATTAAACTTCTGTCGCTCACACACACACACGCACACACACATAACACATGAACACAAAGGGTCAAGCTCAGGTCTTGACATCAGGAGAGGCCAAAGTCCAATCCGACTGACTTCATACACATGATTCTAGTAAAGAATGCTGCTGGCCCCATGAGACCATAAACTTTACTACAGAATTACCTCACCTTTCTCACAAACAGCGCTGCCGTCCTTACTAACTCATGTAATGCTCTTAGCCCCACGTCTTACTCCACGGGTGGCCCTCAACACCAGCCTGTCCTTAATCTAGCTGGGTTGCGGCACAATATCTTGTTCTAATCTAATAAAACTAGAAAGGAGAGTGAATTTTACTCCCAACTGGCAAAAGCTTTTACACCACCACCACTACACAGACAAACACATTGACTTAATTTTCAAATCTGCTGTGTGGAAAATGCCTTAGCAGCTTGCTGACTACTACTCTGTTTCCAGTTGGCTCAGAACCAGTCCAGTAGCTCTGCTCCCACTTTTATTCAGATGTAATGTTCACCTTTGAGAAACAAAGTCTATAAACCGACAGCATTCTCAACGTTTAAGAATGTTACAGGAAGAAGATTTTATCAGTTAGCACGAAAGCTTAAGGCCCAAAGTCAAACATCCATAAACAACCTTCCACTTCAGGCCTAAGGCTACGTACACGCAGTAAGTACCAATGACTCAAAGGCTCCAAAATCTTTTCCTTCATATGTGGCAGAAATGTGTGGCAGTGTGAACAGCATGAGCATACTAAATCTGACATTTTCTCTTCCAAATTGGGCCACTTTTCTATGTGGACCTGAAATACGAGACTTCAGTTAGGGCAGGTGATTTGATAAAAAATATTTCAAAGAGCTTGAGAGAAAAAGGAGACACATACAATATAATATGATAAAATACATCTTAATAAAATAAGACTACAAACTGTAATCTGCTGACTGTTTAAACAACCAGTGGCTATTCAGTTTAAATAAATTAAACAGTTTTGAATATATAATTATTAATTATCTACTGCCCAGCTCTAACATGAAGAACTGTCCCTTGTCTAATATAATATAAAGGTCTAAAATAAATAATTTTGGGACTGGATTTAAGGAGAAATTCAGATTCTGTCTACTTTACATGTTGTGGGAACGTAGCCTAAGTCTCTTACAACGAATGATTCTTTATGAAACCCCAGTGGTATCAGCTCTACAGACTGTCTGAGAAAGTTTCTGTTGATTTATCAACAAAAACGAATATCCCAGTTTAGCCAAATAAAAATAACAATCAATATCTGCCAAATAAAAGCAGACACCAATTGTTTTCATACTTGGATATAGTCACTTCCACTATCCAGCTTCAATTTGAAACCCTGCATTTTGAACTATCCTCTGAAACATTTAAAAACTCTACAACATTTTGTTTCCATTAACTTCCTGAGGTTATGCCCCTAACAGTCCGATTTACAATGAAGCACTGGAAGGAAGTAGAAATAATGACATCCAATATGACTGAAGAGATTTACATTGCAGAGCAGCACAAACCACTGCTTATTATTCCGGATGGCAGCATAGAGAGTGAACATGTTCAATGATCTTGGAGCTAACGTCAGTGAAGATCTCACTTGGCTACACAACACAACTGGTTAAGAAAGCACAACAGTGACTACATTTCCTGTGAAGACTCTGAGAAATGTTTACAGACTTCTACAGATACATCCAGTGGTCAGGACTGCCCAGACCTCTTGAGGTTGGCCTCCAGGTTCCTCAGAAGGGCCTACTAAGTCTTTGAGGGCAACACCCATCCTCAACACAACCTCTTCACGTTTCTCCCATCAGGCCGATGGTACAAAAGTGTAAAAACCAAAACCTTCAGATTTTTAACCAGTTTCACATCCTATACCATCAGGGTTTAGAACCACTAACACCTGCCGGCCCTCCCTTGAGTCACCACATCATTTCATGACCAACTGACCAGTTATTTCAGTCTACACTTATTCCTCACTCCCACTAAATAAGTACTAGGATACTGCAGACTGTACACAGCTCAACTGCACAGAATGCACATAGTTCATAAATATACTAGTGACACCAACACATCACTTGTATAACAGACCTGTATCTTTTATATGTCTATATCTATGTCTGTTTTACTGCGTTATGTACACAATGTGTATAATATACAGCAACAATTGAAGAAAGCCACCCCCATGAGTGGGAAAAAAAAAACATTTTGCAAAGTTTAAATAGACATAAATGGGAACTTGCAGGTTATTAGACCTTCAAACAGTTTTATAATAAAATGGCAATACAATCCTACTTAGACACCTTTCCACCTGAGGAAAGAACAATTTCTATCCCAAAATCATTGTAAAAAAAAAATGCACAGAGTGGCCAGCAGTCACATATTGTAACATATTGTAATATCATTAGCTACCAAACTGACACCAGGTAGGATAACTAAATTAGTTAGTTAGCTAACTTTAGCTAGCATTGTGATTGAAATGTTTAAATCTATAGCTTATAAAGCTGCATCTTATTAATATACTATCAGTCATATCCTCCTTGTTCTGTATCTCTCTGAATCAAGTATGTATAAAATTGTCATCAAACAGGAGAGTGTTTAAGTATACATGTACTATTACATATATATTATAATATATTCTATTATCATTATCCTTGCTGTTCTGTATCAGTCTGAAATTCTGTCATATGAACGCCCCATACTGTTGTATACTGTTCTATGTGACATTGTCAATTGTATCGACTAATCACTGCAGCAGTTCAGGGCTGTAAGTAACAATTAGTTAATAAACCAAACTGTCTTTGTACTAACGTTGTATTTTCTGTATATAGGGATCACACAACCTACCATTATTAAAAATTAGTGTTTACTTGAAGAATTACCCTGACAGTTACATTCAGAAAAGACCAAGCGAGATATAAATGTAATAAAAATTAGCTTTATATCTTGTTTAACTACTCTAGCAGGCTCTAATAACACTGACTGGGAAAAAATGTTAACTTCTGGCTAATGTTTGCTTGACTTATACTAAGGTTTGTTTTTGAACTGCTGGTCGAGCTGCCATATTTAAGCTGTAGTAAAATGCTAATGTTAAATTGTTAATAACATAGACTCAACTTAGTGATCATTAAATTAGGTGCCTATTTTAATCCTAGATTTTAATCATAGATTTTCATCGATTTATTTAATTAGTTAATGCAGCCCCACAGCCCTAAAGAGTTGTTTCCTCCCCCATGGTGTGGGAGTGGTCTTGAATCCCATTGACCGCATCTATTTGTTGTGTGGTCACGCCCCCAATAATTAGTTTGAGTAAGAAAGTCTCCAGTCAGTGTGAGATGCAGCTGTGTTTGGCTTTGTTGTTGAGTTACACGCTTTGCTGGTGAGTTACACATAAAGATGATCTTGTTTTTGGGTGGACCTTCATGGCCTGAGCTTGGACATGGGAGAACTGTGAGTCACAGTCACTGTAGTTCGTCACGCCGGTTAAAAATTCAGAGGGAGTATCATGTGTGCTACCTGGATATAGTGTATATAGGTAGATAGTAAATAATACATAGTAGATATTAAAGCGTAGTCTCTGTGTTAATAAGATTACCAGTTAGCTAACTAGCTAGCTGGTTAAGTGATGTATAAAGCTAACTCATCTCCCTCCCTGTTTGTGAGGTGGTGAGGGGAGTTAAGGGTTTATCTACATCTAACCAGAACTCCCGCTAGTTTCTAAATGACCCTGGAGCCTGAAGGAAGGATAATGAATTAGACATTTCTAGCTACAGCTGCTCTTAGCTCAGCCGTTTCTCCTTCTTTTCCGCTGGTTTTACTCAGCTGTGAGGTGGTGTTAACAGGAGGAATGCAGTAACACGGAGTCGGTGGGTGGTGCTGTGAGTGAGTGAGTGGGTGAGTGGACGGTCGCCCTTTACCTCTCTCTGCTCAGCTCGCTCGTGTCATCGCGGCTCGCGCGGCTCTCCCCCGCCGGCCTCGAGCGCTTTACCGCATCGGCTCCTCCGCTCCAGCACGAGCTTCGTGCGCCAATCCGCCCTGAGGAGAGACTGGAGCTCCGGGGTCCGTGTTCAGCCCGCGCGCTGCGCTCCTGCAGGAGGAGAAACCGAGACGCTGTTCGCTAAAGCCGCTCGTGCGCGTGTGAAACTGACTGCGCAGAGAGTCATGAAGACATCACACACCACCTACACTCACACACACACACACACATAAGCTCGCGCCCGTGCACGCACGCATGCAGTACTATGTATCCTGTGTATGTGTAATAAATGAGCAGAGAGTAGAGTGTGTATGATCTACCTGCACCTCCCCCTTTCCTCTCCTCCTCTTCTCCTCCTCCTGCTCTTCTCCTGCACCTCCTGCTGCTGCTGGATGACGAGCTCTACCGCAGAGGCGCCCGGATCTCAGCGGACAGATCCACCGTCCACTACAATCAATTCAAATACAGTTAGCTCCTATATTCATCCCTCTCTCTCTCTATCTATCTTCTCTCCATTCTCCCTCTCTCAGGCTCCCCCTCCCTCCCTCTTTCTTCAATCTGTCATACCCCCTGCTCTCTCTCTCTCTCTCTCTCTCTCTCTCTCTCTCTTTAGTGTGTAATCTCCGTCCTCTCTCTTTTTTGCATCAATTGCTTTTTGGCCTTACATTGGACTCTTTCTTTTCTCTCTCTTTCCCACTCTCTCTATTATTATACCCACTCTCCCATTCGCTCCCTCTCTCTCTCTTTCTCTCTCTCTCTCTCTCTCTCTCTAACCTCTCTATGTTAATCTCTCTCTCTCTCTCACTTTACCTCTTTCCCACCCTCCCTATTCTCTTTCTCTCTCTCGCGCGCTCTCTCTCTCTCACGTGTGGCTCAGCATGATCGCTCTCGCGCCCCGCGGTTGTGTCGCTCTTACACAACAGCGCGCGCTGCTGCTGCTCGGTCACTCGGATTCTGCTACTATTCACATAGGCTCGGTGACGTAGCAATATTCACCCTAACCTACAAATGGCGCAGCAGCGCCTGTGTGTGTGTGTGAGAGAGTGCAGAGAGAGAGAGACTGTGTAACCTGAGGGCTGACGCAGACTGTAACTCCAAACCACCTGGCCCTTGCTTCGTTCTGCCAATTGCACACACACACACACACACACACACACCGTTGAGTGTGTGCACCTGGTCACAGGTGTGCGGTTAGCATAGATGCCAACTGGGTAACTGGCCAGCTATAGCTCAGCCTAGACAACAGTGCACATAACAGCCAGGGGCACATTTACTCACTTATAACTCTATACAATTCTACATCTGAACACAAGCACAAGAAGCCATGGTACCTATAATCTGTTTGTCTTTACTTGATTTAAGTAACGGTCTCTACTGTTGGTTGCCATGGGTGGCTTTCTACTACATTTTGCAGCACTGCTGTGAGGATTTCAGAGCATTAGTGAGGTCAGAATATTGAAAGATCACCACCACTGTTCTCACCTCATCCCTCCAACTCATCCCAAAAGTACTGATTGTGTTATGATGTAACTAACACATCTCATTTTCACATGAACACTAAATTGTTGTGGTCAGGAAAAAATCTTGGCCACACCACCAAAGAAACCAAACACTGTCCGCTTCCTTCCTCCAACAGCCCAAATCACTGCAGAAGCACCGTCCCCGGGACGAACCCTCAGACTGGCTGAAGATTATAGGTTTAAAGGTCACTTCTGGACCTCATGCTATTGTAAGAGCTAAAAGGAGGAAACCAATGCACTCTGAATCCTCCCAAAACAATCTACATTTACTGCACACAAAAAAGGCAAATGATTTGTTGAGGCAAAATTTTAAATATAGTTTCATTTAAACCTTTCTGTATTTAGCAACCTCATTAAACAGTTACACGTGAACATTTTAGAAAATTTTGTTTTTTGTGGGCATATCACAATTTACATACTAAGATTTATTTGCTTTTGACTTTTAAACTTGTCCACGAAAATGGGAGGCAACCTCCAGATATCAGGTATGATAAATTCAGAAAGCATCTCTCATAACTGAAGCAACCACAGGTCTAGCATTTCTAGCCCATTTTTCATTTAGTTTTTCCTCTAAACTGTCTTTCCATCCTTAGAGTCATAATTCCAAAGTTATTTTACCCTGTGCTAATATTGGTTATTTGTCTGCTATATGATATAAAGGCTGGGTTACACTCACTAATTAACAGATTTTTCAGTTTATTTAAAATGATAAGACAGGGTTGGTGTTGAAGTTTGCTTCTTTAGGTTTGTATTAGATCGACAATTCTAAGGGAAATGGAATCTCAAGCAAAAAGTCTAAAATGAGATTCTGTCAGCATGCAATGTCCCCTTCACCTTGACCAATCACCAGCATCCACATCTTTATAAGACCTCTACATACACACCAGCTTTGCTGCTTTTAATTGCTGATGCTTTAACTTTTCTTTTCATCCTCCCTACTTCACTTATGTCAGGATCTACGACATTCCAGATAAAACAAAACGTGGGAAATTTCAACTGAAATTCCATCTCCACAAGTCAGAAGAGCCTAACTGACAAGAGTTAAGAATACAATATGGCTGCACCTTACATCAACAGTAGTAAAAGCAGGTAGTATTATAAAAATCCTCATAGGTAAGTTAATGTTCATGTGGTTGCCACCTTTGCAATAACAGTATGCAGCTATTTCCAGCCATATGAAACCAGGCTACCATAATTTTAAATGGGCATAAACCAAAGTGTAGATCAAGTTGCAATACCTTTCTGCTGCTTGTATAGCATTTCGATCAATAATGCACATAAAACATGCCTTTTTAGATCATTCTGGCTACTGCACTTGTGCAGATCTCCATATCGATACAAACTTTGCCCTCTAACATGCTGACTCTCATCCACTCTTGGAATAACCAGCAAATTGATTGGCTCTTTAGTTAATGGGTGGGACTTTAAACATAAAAAGACAGTTGAGAGTTAAGGTTTAAAAAGTGTCTGGTCTTCTAATGAATAATGTCTACAATTTTAAAAAAGTTATTTTTGACTTATATTCTTCCATCTGTTTTTTATTAAATCAGCCCCAAATACATTATTTTTCAACTGCAGGTGAATATGTTTCCATAGTCTTTGGAAGAAAAATTTACCATATAATATGTTTTATTTTATTGGTATGACTAACAATGCTAACCAAGGACAGTGCTAACAGTGATAACCTGGGACATACAAAGTGGGACATATTTTGGATTTACCATAGAACACTGGTAAATGACTGCTAAGGACGTTGTGGTAAACACAAAAGTCTTTAAGTGTTTTTGTAAATGTTTTAAAATAGTATAGTCTCTAAATGTTGAACTGGAACGGCATCGCTTTCGGTGTGAAGTAATTTCCAGCTCTGACATCCAACATCTGAGGTAAACGGAATGCGGCATTATTCACAGCATTATTTTCCATTGCTGTTTTTCACATTTTTCATATTATTGACAAACCACTTTTCCACCTCATCCAAGTATAAAAGCTCTTTTTACCTTGACTTTTCCAGCCAGCACATTTCCAAAATTTGCAAAAAAGTGGATGGAAAATAGACTTATACCACTCTTGGGATAAATAACACTTCAGAACACTTAGGCCTAAACTGGAGGAATTTGGACACAAAGACAGCTCGTCTTTTCTGGATATTTTTCAGAATTCCTAATATGGCCTTGCACACTTCTTAGCCCCAGTGTGCACCTCACAGTAATCTACTTGTTTCTGTTGTTTCACTGCAATGATATTCCCCACCAGAAAACAGCTCGTTACTCTCACCGTGGTCTTGAGCTACTACAGATTAACTCTGCAGTACCGAAACGGAAAGTGTCAGGCTTAAATTTATCCAGTGTCTCAGGATAACAGTGTTGAGGATTAGTTGCTCCTGTCAGCATGACCATGTGTGTTCATCAGGAAGCCAGTGTACCCATCAAAGACTTGAAAGCTTGAAACCCCTAGTGGTCAAATGTATAACTTTGGGGAGTTTTAATACACTATAAGAAGCTTACTACATGCCTTTTAATAGTCACCAGCAGATCCATGGATGTCTGGGAAATGAGTTAAATGGCTTTAAACAGAGCAGCCATTTTCAAAGACTGCCCTGCTGAAACAGCTCAGCCTAATGCTATTGTCTAGCATAGTATATGTTTTTGTTTGAGTCTGATGGTCCAGGTGGTCTAGCCGCATGACCAGCATTACCAGGTTAGCCAATCCTTGATCATGCTGGTTGATCCATCTAAATACAAGCTAAAATCTTTGGGTTGGGACTTTTTTAGGTGCAGGATCAAAAGCCATTACTGAAGTGGTTTCTCTTAGTAACCGCAGTTTTTCTGGCTTGGGTGTTTAGACAGGTTGATTTATTTTAAAATATAATCAAATAAGCACAAAAATGTAAACTTGGCTGGCCAGAACATTAGCATTACCATGGCCAGACCCGCCTTTACAGAAACAACACAGTTCTTACTTTATCTCCTGTGTGCTACATTTTTAACTGTCCCAGAAAACATAAAAATTAAAAAAATATATATATAGATTTCCTTTTTAAACAAAATAAGAAAATAAATAAAATACAGCGACTGATAGCCAAGCCCCATCCACATTAATTCTGTCACTGTGCAAGAGCTTGCTACATTAAAGCTGATATTTGTTAATGTTGGAATTTGTGGGATTTAGAGCCCTCTCTGGTGAGAATTGGTAATTGCACCGAGCATGCAGTATAATCATTTTAAACTAGGTGGGTGTGATGCGTTTTCCTTTTAGAGCGGATTAATCCGATTCCAGGTTATGTTCAGTCAGAGAGAGAGAGAGCGCGCTCAGTCAGAAACTTCAATCCTTCGTTTCTTTGTTTTTACTGTGTGTAATTGACCTACTGAGGTCTGAGTTTCCCCTTCTGAAGTCTCCATTGCTCCACCAGCCGTTCACGTTCAGTAAAACTGAGCCGGATCCTCTTTTAGAGGCTGTACATGCGATGTAAGTACGTAAAGACCTGTGACGTGGCCAGAAGAACTACTACAAAAAGTGAGCCGTCACACCAGTTTATTAGAATGAATATATTAGGCTTAGCAGGGTCGTTCCAGCACACTGGTACCATTAAACTCAATATTTCGTCCCTTCTCCACTCAGAAATGCTTCTGCTTTCAGTATAGAAACAAAATAACAAGCTTATTAATAAAGATAGTGCTCATGGCTCGTGCACTAGCATAACTGGGTGCCACATCTTGATTTGGGCTGAGGACTCTTTGCAAAGAAAACTGAAAATCTCTTACTATAACTGCCCCCTCCGATCATACTGTAGATGCGCATAGAACATGCATTTAAAATAAGTGGTGTGAACAACTAGGTGTTTTGGCAATTATTTGTGATTGGATCACACAGGATGCACGTTAATGCCAGCTGTGAGCGGGGCTATTGCAAACTCTACTTTGTAGTTTGGAGTGTCAATTAATGTTATGTACAGTATCTGATGTTATTTTATATTGTATTCAAACAGGATATTTATACATTTATATATAAATAAGGTGATGTAGCCAGCTAGCTTATGTGTAGTTATGAAGTACAAATTTACTAGACACTTCTACTGCATTCCACAACTCTCACCAACACTCTTTTTTGTTTATTGGAGCAGTGGCCTTAGAAGGGGCTAAAGATATCTAGATTTTACTAACTGGTTTCTTTGGCTATCTTTAGCTTCAGCTAGGTATCTTGTCAGTACATTAGCTATGCTGGTCAGTACATTGGCTGGTTTACCAGTATATGGTATCTATATCAATCTACCAGCAAAAAATTGGCCTTGACTTGTATTTTTCAGCAGGCATGTGCTGCCTTACGGAAGCCATTAGTGACAAGTGGCAGTGATCACTGTTCACATGCTGCCAGATCTACTTTGCTACACAATGTTTACGTCTAATGACTGAGCTAATTAAAAGCTGGTAGAGCTTCTGTACTTTAAAGCCAAGTGTGTTAGGTTCCAGTTGGAAGCCAACTTTGCAGAAGGTGGATCTTCATAGGTCTGAGTTCGCTACAATGCACAGTAAAAGTGACTACACCTTCTTATACATTGATTTTTCGTACTATTTTACTAAATGTTTTTCAAAATGAAGAAATGTAGAAGAGTAAAATAGGCAGATGTTAGAAAAGGTGTTATCTAACCTAATTTGAACACTAGCCTATATCTAGCAATTACTTGCTAGGCTTGCTGTTAGTTAGTTAGTTAGTAAGAATTTTAGTGAATTTCATAAATTAAGGAAAGTGACTTATGTAACGAATGCTGCTCTAAGCTAACACATGCCAATGTTTTGACAGGCTTCAAATCTGGTGACGGCGGAAAACACAGGTGCACCACTGATCAATTCAAACCCTGGCAACAGTCAATATTCATCAACCTATACCTATTTTAGCTACGCAGGTACACCGTGCACGAGACACACGGACACGCTGCAGCGAGCAAATCCAGCAATATACAGATTACAAAATAAAATACGATTGCCTGCTGGGGTACCTTCACAGCGTGAACATGCACGCTGTGTTTAGATATTAACACACCAATGTCAGAGCACACCTGGCTCTTAAAGAAATGGCAAGTGACACACTGATTGGTTTATTTACACACTTATTGGTTTGTTACACCCAAAACATGATTATCGGTAATTAAGACATTTAGTTCATGTGTTTTGTGCGTACTTTTTGCATCCACACGATACGAAAGACACACCAACCGATAGCTAAAATGGGGCCCATTGCCTTGTAAATAAATAACATTTACTTTGTGACATGGTGCACCATCATGTTGCTCATGAAGGGTTCACATGGTCAGCAATGATACTACAAAAAAATCACTGGAACTGAAGTGATAACAAAACATTCTCCATATCATTATACCATCTCCACCTGCCTGGACTGTTGACACAAGGCAGGTTGAGTCTATGGATTTAAGCTGTTGACACCAAATTCTGATCCTACAACCTGTGTACCTTAACAGAAATAAAGATTCATTAGACCAGGCTATGAATCTCCAGTGTTCTACTGTCAGTTTTGTTAAGTCTGTGACCACTGCAGCCTCAATTTTCTGTTCTTATCTGACAGAATTAGAACCTGTTGTGGTCCATCTGCTTCAAGGCTGGACGTTTTGTCAATTTTTAGGTGCTTTTTGCTTATTATAAATGTACTGATTTCCTCTATCATCAACACAATGTTTCTTTTCATTTTTTTCTTTGGATTTTTTCCCCAGAAGATCAACAGTTCCAGAAATACTCAAATTATATGGTCTAGCACCAACAATCCTGCAAAGCTCACATTCAATAATATCATATTTTCCCCATTCTGATGATTGATTTAAACATTACCTGAATTGTCTGGTTCATATCTACATATGATACGTTATTGTCGCTTTTTCCTTACACATGTGCAAACCCATTGTGCCCTCACATGCACTAAACAGCTATGGGCACTGAAATACCCTGTTTAGCCCTGAGGATTTCCTTAAGACCATTAGAGTAACCCACTGAGCCTGCCTGAGAGATGATTACACTCAGGGCCGCCGCTCTGCATACGCAGACAACGCAGCCAGCGTTAGGCCTCAACCATTTTGCAGTTGCAGGGAGCCAAATTGACTGAGAATGAAATGTGTTGAAATTATGACATTATTAAATTTAAAACCCAATGTGAATTATTTATGATACGCTCATCTTTTTTGTCTTTAAACATTGCATGGGGCACCTACTCTACTACTTAAAAGCGGCACGTTATTATTTTTGTGCATAATATAATGCCCCCACCCCTATTGCCTGAAATGGCACGGCTCGGTTTGCTCTGTTGGTTGTTGCCAGATGTGACATTTTCCAGTCAAATAAATAATCAAAAAATGCATGGAGGCGCTAAATCTTGCGCATGTTTAACCATTTTTAAAGTGTATGTGGCCATTCTATACAAAAACTTGTCCAGTGCAATATTTGTGTAAGTTAAAAACTTAAAATAAAATAAACAAATAGGATGAAAAATCGTAACTTATCTGGCAACCTTAGTCCTAACTAAAGTAGCAACACTACTTGAGTTTGGCAGGAGACAAGTTCACCGCGCGAAGTTGCTACTAAATGGTAATTCAACTATGAAGCGACGGTTTGAGTCTGGAGCTGAGAAGAAGAAAAAGAAGCAGAAAGATGAGGCCCATGCATCCCTTTCTGGTGAGTAACTTCGATGTTAAAGGTTTAAATAGTTTTGATTACTTCATGTTCAGTGGTGTTGCCTGAGCTAGTTACGTTGGCTTTGCTGATTTGGTAGCTTTAAACGCTTAACTAGAAACTAATCTGGGTATTGCAAGGCACGTGGCACGTTTGCAAATAGTAGTAGTGTAGTTTGAAGATTTTTAGTGACTTTAATAAAAAAATAATAAACAGAGTAGCCTACCTATTGACTAATGCCTTCAGTGCACTATCCAAATGGTCTGTATGACAGCAGGATCAGACAGCTCTATAGATTTTGACAGGCTGATATAAATACACCACGAATATAAACGATAATTTCATAACCTTTAAGGCTGGCTTGTGTAAATGACGTGTCCACTGCTTAAAATAGACATGCATCGTTTCATTTATTATTTATACATTATAAATAGTACTCTTGTGCTGTTCTTCACTGTTATTGGCCTTACTTATAACGTTGTAAATATTCACAGTTACATGTGTAATTTTAATAAATAGTAAAATTTTGCGTAAACCTTTTGTGTTTGTGTGTGTTTTTTTTTTTTTTTTTTTTGGGGGGGGGGGGGGGGGGGGGCTCCCTGACCAGTTATGCTTAGGGCCTCCAAAACCTTAGCAGCGGCCCTGATTACACTGGAGACCTATGCAACAGTGAAAGTACAGGAGTGCGTGAGATTGTGAGTATGTGTCTGTAACAGTAAATCAACATGAACTGCATTCACAAAAAATTCACACAGGTAAAAGATTTCTGAAGAGAACACACAGGTAGGCTACTTATAAGCTGCATTCCATACATAGGTGCCCTAAAGAAGTGCTCTTATATTCCCATCACCACTATTATAGAAGACAGAATGTGCACAATATACACAATAAGTAAGCTTTCCAGCAACTGTACTGTAGTGGGAAACAGTTATTTACTACTCCATATCCAGGTATACTCTCTTTGTGTATCCCAATTGGATACCAATTAGCAATACTAACTAGTCCTTGAGTATGAAGTATATAATATGGCTAAAAGTGATGAGTATACTCAAATATTTACAATGTTGCATTAAACTACATCTATGTTTTTTTGCCATTACATTAAACACTATTGCCCAACAATGCAATACAAAAAGGGAGAACAAAAATGTCAGACAATGATGCAAGAGCAACAGCAGGAGCTACAAGACAACTTGCAGTGGAGTATATTGTCATAGCACGCTCAAATAACCATATATGGACCATTTTGGGCATTTTTACATAAAAAAATAAAATGTGCCTTACTTATTTCTTATCAGTTTGGCACATAAAAGCATTATCATATACAACTCTGGAAAAAATTACAACAAAGAGACCACTTAAAAATTATGAGTTGAAATTTAAAACCTCTGGAATATAATCAAGAGGAAGATGGATGATCACAAGCCATCAAACCAAGCTGAACTGCTTGAATTTTTGCCAGGAGTGGCATAAAGTTATCCAAAAGCAGTGTGTAAGACTGGTGGAGGTGCATGAAAACTGTGATTAAAAACCAGTCATTCCACCAAATATTGTTTTCTGAACTATTAGAACTCCAGGACTATGAACTTGTATTCTTTGCATTATTTGATGTCTGAAAGCTCTGCATCTTTTTTGTTATTTCTCATTTTCTGCAAATAAATGCTCTAAATGACAATATTTTTATTTAGAATTTGGGAAAAATGTTGTTCATAGTTTATAGAATAAAACAACAAATGTTCATTTTACTCAAACATAAAGTGGTCTCTTAATTTTTTTCCCAGAGCTGTATAGTTATTCATTGGTAGAGCTCTTTTAGGAAAATGTGACTCATGGTTGAGCATATGCCAAACCAACAAACAAAACCTACTGATTAACTAAACATAAATGTAAAGAAACCAAAAATACACAAAGATATCCTGACTCCCTGCTAGTAAAACAGGAGAAAAGAGTGGGAAAAATGCCACTCAGCCCCTTAGTTTTATAAATATAAATATCAAGTGTCACAAAGCTAACAAGCTAACAAAGTAAAATAGAAGAGCCAGGTTGGTCAGAGCAGGTTGTTTTTCCAGGTCATCAAAGGGGAGGAGCCATAAACATCTTTCCCAGGTCTGCAAACACTTTTATAGAGAGCTCCCCTGGTGGACAATTGTCGAACTGCATCTACAAAAACAGACTAACAATAACAAAATTGCACAGGCAAGCCAGGGGACTAGTGGTCATATACTGTTAACCTGCCTAAAGTATTCAACATGTTTGTACTTAAGTATTGCAAGTAGTTTATTCTAAAATGTACTACTGAAGTACTGAATGTACAAGTATTCTGTTTTGTAGTTATATCAAATTGTTTATTTTATTTCTAGTGTTTAGGCTAAAGGACATTCACAGAAACTCACGGTAGCGGCTGTACAAACACAGGAATGTACAAGATAAAGTACATGTACATGCAGTCTTCAATTTACTCTCTTAACAAACTCACCCAGATAAGAGGCTAAACTAAACTGACAGAAAGCCATTAGGGTATTTTAACCAATTAAGCTAAAAGGCCACTCATTGGTCTATCACTATTGTAATCAACTAAATCAAATAAAGCTGTCAGAGGCCACATACAAGTGTTTCGTATGTTTAAGTGATTAGAGCAACTAAAAACAATGAGCTTTACTTTTTAAAAAATAAAACAAATCATGTCCCTTCCCCCTTTAAAACATTCCTCCCTTCTCTTCCCCACTATGACCAAATAAAATGGATTCTAAGTAGAGCCAGGGGTGGTCTCCTTCCTCACCCTCACTGCCACAATCACTGAAAGTTGAGTGTGTTTCTTTTTAGCTAGGGCAATTGTCCCAACCATAGAGCTGCTGCTCAGCTGTTACTCAGCTGTATATCCCCCATCACAGGTGATGCCACAACACCAGGAGGGTGAAGACTAGCACATGCCTCCTCCGGTACATGTGAATCAGCTACCGCCTCTTTTTTAACTCCAGCTGATTCAGTATTGCTGAGTAGCATCACAGAGCGCTCGAAGGAAAGAGCAGCGACTCGGTTCCAATACTTCAGCTCACAGATGCCTTGTGCTGACTAACATCACCCTAAAAAAGCGCAATCTACCCACTCAGAGAGAGCAAGACCAATTGTGTTCACTCAGGTATCTGGCTGCTAATGGCAAACTACATGACCGGGATTCGAACCATTCGAAAATGCTGAAGGTGGCGTTTCTGGTACTTTCAACTCAAACTGTTCTCAATGCATGCAGGCAGATTAGCAGCTTCATCAAACTCAGTGTCAGTGCCATCTATCGCTCTGGCTTTAGTGATAATGAGGGTCTGGAATGTTTCGTAACATTTTTAAAATTGTAACAAGTTACGATGCAGCACATAAAAAATATATTGGAGTAAAAGTATTAAACTCATTGAAAATATGTAGTGAAGTTAAAGTGGAAGTAGGACAACAAAATAATACTCCAGTAGAGACAGATACCGCATTTTAGTACTTGAGTACAGTAGTGAATTAGTTCTTCTTTCATTACTATATATCTCTGATGCCTTGACATCAACTTAGGGGTCTGGAGACTTTCACAATAACACTGATCCTTTACTCCTGCAGACCCACATCCTGTTGGTATAGTAAATTTAACCAATGACCTCCTGGTTTAAAGTCTACTTCTCTAACCTTCAGGTCACAGATGCTCCCTAAGCCCTCATGGTCAGTCACACAAAGAACTACATGGATTGGTTGATTGATTAATCCAATACATTTGTGTGTTTGTTTGTGAAAGACAAAGAGTTATACTGACAGAGAGAAAGAGAGAGACAGACAGACAGACTCCTTCTGTGCTTTTGTCAGAAATGTACAATGACAGTCTTGTTCCTGTACCTCGCTGTGTTTTTCCTGTGCTCGTGTGTGTTTTTGTGCGTATGGTGACAAGATTCATGTTGTTTCTGTGTCGATGTGTGTGTGTGTTTGTGTGTGTTTGTGTGGGTAGGAGTGTGTATGCATCTAGTGAACATTCTGTTCATAATAACCAAGCATCTATTCTTGAACATTTGGTGCCTGATTGAATTTACATGAATTATGTACCTGAATTACTTTGTAAAATGCTGGATTATGGAAGTGTTTTTTCTCTGTATATTAATTACATTACTGACTATTGTTCTACACCTGCAGCTCAGTTTTATGTCCTGCTTCTGCTCCTCTGACATTACTACAGTACGGAAACACTGACCACTAAACATATAATCTTCAGTGGGTCTGTGGTGAGTTTGAGGTGGTCACTGGAACAGCTGGTGAGGTTTGGCTGTTTCTGGACTTTAACAAGAGAATGAATTGGTCTGACCTGCAGTGCAGTCTCTATGACGTTTCAGAAGTGAGGTACGCCAAGTGTTGGCATAATGTCTGATTCAGGGTCAGAGGAGAGTGCACATATAAAAATGTAACTGGAACATAATTACAGTGCTCACCCTCAGGACCCACATTCATTTGTTTTGTCAAAACAAAGTTCTATCTGAATATATCTACTATTGAAAGGCACTCGGATATCAATATTATGTGACAAAATGTGTGTGGAGTATTGTGTATATATACAGCTCTGGAAAAAAATGATGAGTTCCTTTGATTTTTATCAAAATAAAAACCTCTGGAATATAATCAAGAGGAAGATGGATGATCACAAGCCATCAAACCAAGCTGAAGGGCTTAAATGTTTGCACCAGTAGTGGTATAAATATATCCAAAAGCAGTGTGTAAGACTGGAGGAGAACATGCCAAGATGTATGAAAACTGTGATTAAAAACAAAGGTTATTCCACTAAATATTGATTTCTGAACTTGAAAATGAAAATGTATGAATATGAACTTGTTTTCTTTGCATTATTTGGGGTTTTTGTTATTTTAGCCATTTCTTATTTTCTGCAAATACATGCTCTAAATGACAACAGAATTTGGGAGAAATGTTGTCTGTAGTTTCTAGAATAAAACAACAATGTTCATATTACTCAAACATTTACCTATAAATAGCAAAATCAGAGAAACTGATTCAGAAACTGAAGTGGTCTCTTATTCCTTTCCAGAGCTATGTATATATATATATATATATACACACACACACAGTACCAGTCAAATGTTTGGAAATAAATTTTTATTCAATGTTTTTATTTTTTCCTACATTGAATACCCAAGTCACCCAAACTATAATGGACCACATAAGGAATCATGTAGTGACTTAAAAATGTTAAACAAACCAAAATACTCTGTGAAACATTTAAGTGCTCTTGTCTATGGTGCTGTTAACTTGCAGTTTCTAAGGCTGGTAACGCTGATGAAATTATGCTGTGCAACAGAGGTAACTCTTTGTCTTCCATTCCTGGGGCGGTCCTGATGAGAGCCAGTTTCATCACAAAGTTTTGATGGTCCTGCAACTGCACTTAAGGATACTTTTAAAGTTTTTGCATTTTTTAGGATTTATTGACCTTCAGTTCTTTAAGTATTTTTTTACTTAGCTGACTAGTTCCTGCCATAATATGGATTAGAACATTATTCTATTAGGGATATTCACTGTATACCAACACTACCTCTTCACAACTTTACAAGGAGGTGATAATAACCCCATATCTAATGGTATTTGTATGGAAGTAAAACAGTGTCACCAGATTTTGAATTTTAAAAGCACTTGAATTTTTAGCACTGAATTATTTTTCATTGAATTATTGCATGTGATTTTTGCCTCTGAATTAAACACTTGAATTTTTCAGTATATCATTTTCACTTATTTTATTTTAATGTAAAAAAATTCAAAAGCAAAAATTCAAGTTTTAAAAATTTAATTAAAATAAATTCAGGTTGCTCAAATTCGACCTGTCAAATTCGACTGCTAAAATACAACGCTCAAAATTCTGGCCTTACTGCTGGCCGTGAGGCGGTACCTGTCACGTGATCTTCGGAGCGTGATGTGATTGGCTGGTTGTTGGCTCGATTGAAGACTGAATCGATTGCTCATCCTTTGTGTCCCGGATGTTGACAGCGAATTTTGAGCGTTGTATTTTAGCAGTCGAATTTGACAGGTCGAATTTGAGCAACCTGAATTTATTTTAATTTAATTTTTTTAACTTGAATTTTTGCTTTTGAATTTTTTTACATTAAAATAAAATAAGTGAAAATGATATACTGAAAAATTAAAGTGTTTAATTCAGAGGCAAAAAAAATCACATGCGATAATTCAATGTAAAATAATTCAGTGCTAAAAATTCAAGTGCTTTTAAATTTCAAAGTCTGGTGACACTGTTTTACTTCCATATATTTGGCATTAGTTGTTAGTGTACCTGTGTAAAAAAAAAATTTGAAATCACATCATTTATGTCATTCCCAGTCAAAATACCCATTCAATTCAAGTTAAACAACTTTCATTAGAAACTGCCAAACAGATGAGCTATAAAATAAACCACTTGACAATGATGGAAAATATCAAAACTGGAGTTTAAATATTGAGAGAAGATAAGATGTGAAAACATCTGCAGGCATTTCATTCCATATTTCCACCCAAAAAAGATGAAGAAATGCTTATTGTCTGGAAGGATATGAAGCTGATCAAGAAGCTCTGCAAATCAAACCTTATTTTTTTCCATTTTCTCCCCAATTTACAGAGCCAGTTGTTCAACCCACTCATTAGGACTCCCCCTATCACTAGTGATGCCCAAACACCAGGAGGGTGAATACTAGAACATGCCTCCTCTGATACATGTGAAGTCAGCCACCACCTTTTTTCAAGGAGCATCACAGTGAGCTCGGAGGAAAATGCAGCGACTCGTCAGTTCTTATATATCAGCTCACAGACGCCTTGTGCTGATCAACCTCACCCTTTGGAGTGATGAGAGGAAAGAGTGCCATCTACCCACCCAGAGGGAGCAAGGCCAATTCTGCTCTTTCAGGACTCCGGCAGCTGACAGCAAGCTACATGAACAGGATTCGAACCGGCAATCTCCTGATCATAGTGGCAGCGCTTACCCTGCTGGACCACTCGGAGCTCCTGCAAATCCAACTTTTGAAGTTTAAATAATGTTCCTAAAATCAACCCAGACCTGAACATCATTGAATGTTTTCAAGTGTGAATGGTTAAAAAAAAAAAAAAAAACATAAAATACTCAGAATTACAAAAATTTAGGTAATATGGAAACTTTTTAGTAGAACAACTAAAATAATTATCTAATTTAGTCCTCTTTCACTTAGGACTTTTAATATTGCTGAACTCAACTAGGCACCTCTTTAGAGTTAGATGTTCCCAACTGTTGATTAGTGGTATTTATCTAATCTAATCATAACATATGGTCATAACCTAATTATAATCTTTGTCATGTAAAAGGCCATATTTAACTTCTTGGAGGCATATTAAGAGTCCCATTAACTTATAAAAGTATGGAACAATGAAATCTCCAAACCTGTTATATCCTAAATTTGTCATGGAATAATGAGGAAAACTTAGTTTCCATGCATTTTTTTCCTTCTTTAGCATTTTGAAACATTTGTCACCCAACCCCATGTAGAAGCAGGTTTCTTTACCTCATTAGGTAAGAATTAATTAAATAGCAATATCAAGTACTCTATGGTAGTGCAGTGGGGTGCTGGGGGCACAGAAACAATTGGGTATAACTTTTCTATACATATAATTTTCAGTTATGTCCATTTATTTATATCTGATTTGGCCACATGTTATAAAGTGTTTTTTTTTTACCCTGGGTACGGTAGAGGGTTAAAGGTCTGGAGTGGACTTACCATCCACAAAAGGGGCCTAAAAAGTGTCTGTTTACACACAGAGTGACAGAATGAAAATGTTCACAAATTCTATATTTTAATACGTGTAGGACTAATTTGTTCAGTACTTTAGTTCTTTAAGAGAATCTTATTGCTGAGTATGAACTGAATTTGTTTTTGAAGAAGTGTGGTAAACAGTGTGAATGAGTATGTGAGCATGTTACTGTGTGTGTATTTCTCACTCCCTCGCTGCTTAGCAGTCTGAAAACACCAGGAGGCCAGAAAGCTCTGTCACTTCTCCAACTGACAGGAGAACAAAGGAAAACTGGCTTCTGGTTGGCGCTGTTTCATGTTGTGGCTTAGCTTAGTGTAGAGGAGAGAAGACGCAGCTCTACTCTCAGATCAGTGTAAGATGTCAACACTGGCTTATACATTTAAAATACCTCTCCCTTATGCACATTCTTCAGTGCGGAGGCCATTCAGTATATGATGTAACTGTGAGGCTGCAATAACACCAGTCCTCTACTGAGCATGAGCACCAACTGAAACCTTAGCCAAATTCACAGATGCAATCACAGCAGCAAACCATGTGAAAAGTCTTGGAGTGAAGAGGACCAATATGGCAAAATTAGACTTATATAGTAGTACTGAAAAATAAGTGAAACAAAAGTGAAAAAGTATATTATTAATTCAAGAATATACTGATGCAACAAAATAAATGTTGATGTTTTACAAAGAAAAATAGTCTTCATCATTAAATCAGCAGAAACAAAACAAAAGGGGGAGGAGGTAGGATAGGATTTCAGCTCATGAATATTCATACATGCTAACATGCAAACATATTGCCTCTAAATGGCTAACAACACTGTGACACAAAAAGGCAGACGACAGTTCAGTTAGAAAGGTTTAATTTTTTTTACGTTTTATATTTTTTTACATCTATAACAGTCTTTGCAATGTCATATGTTACTTTACAACATGTGTAATGCACTGCTAAGTGCAGTTCAGACACTGACCAAGTCTTAGAGTCTCTGTAAAACGCAGAATCTACCTATGTAAACCTATGTAAACACACAGAGGGGGTAATCCAGGTCCAGAAAGTAAAAACAAAACCCTGGGTTGGATTTTTGGGCAACTGCTTTCTTTGGTGCCCCCATGGTTGAAAAAGTGTTTCCAAAGTGCACTCTAGAATGTCAAAAAGGACACAAAGTGATTGTATGGCTGAACGTCTTGTGGGGAAAAAAGTGATTGATAGGTGATTGATGCCCTGTATATCAGTTTTAATAGGTGCACACCCACGGATACGGATTAAAAGTGATTTGGTGCCCTCACTATGGGAAAAATATGTATTTTAATCTGTATTTAATGTGGATGGGAAATTCCACCAGAAACGCTTTTCTGTTCACATGGACAGTTCTAGCCAGATGCTGTCGGTGACAATCATTACCACTTATGTCCACAGTGAGTGGTAATGCCTTTTATGACATTTTTAGTATACAGTATGACCCTGTGGATCAAACAGTGTTAAATGCCTATATACTGTAACTCCATCTGGCACCTACACCTACGTCTTCACTCATACTCCGATAATTAATTTTGCCTTGCCATGAGCATTCTGGCCAGTGTTTAGCCTCACGCACAAGATAACATCTTACAACTTATGAATGCCCATGTATGGGCATTTCCAAAATAGACCATGAAGTAGCACTTTATGATCAATTTGCATACTGCTATCCCATGACTTTGGACCTTAAAAAGTAAAAAAGTAAAAAAAAGTGAAATGGCATTATCTAAAGTGTAAACCTGTTTTAAGACTGCCTCAAGTTTAATGAATGAGCTATGCGTGTGTGTGTGTGTGTGTGTGGTGTGCGTGTCTATATGGTATGAGGTGGTTTCCTGCCTGCCTTAACAAGATTACCGTAATCTGGCGTCTCATTAGGAGCCGTTTAGCTGACCAGCCTGAATGTACCCAGAAGGACCATGTGAGTCATCTCTCTGCATGGCTGTCCTTCCATCTGCAAGACTGAAACAAGGTACCATCTGTTACAGAGAAACAGACAGACAGAGGAAGAGATACAGGAAGATAGTGAGGAAGATGTGCAGCTCTGTAACCTCATCCTTAGGTTTAATTGTTAAGACCAACACATTTGCACTGTTTATTAAAAAATCTGATTGACACAAAACTCAAGTATATCTTATTACCCCTTTACCCCAAACTCAATAACACACCTATATCATATTAACCCCAAAACATCTTAAACATCTATAGCCTATTAACCTCAAACTCAATTATTCAGTTATACATTTTCAAACCAAAACTCAATTATTCAGCTATACACTTTCAACCCAAAATTCAATTATTCAGCTATACACTTTTAACCCAAAACTCAATTATTCAGCTATACATTTTTACCCAAAACTCAAATATTCAGCTATACATTTTTACCCAAAACTCAAATATTCATCTATACACTTTAACTCAAATATTTACCTATACACTTTTAACCAAAATCTCAAATATTAATCTATACACTTTTAACCCAAAACTTAGTTATTCATCTATACACTTCAAACCTAAAACTCAATCATTCAGCTATGCACGTTTAACCCAAAACTCAATTGTTGAGCTATACACTTTTAATGCAAAACTCAATTATTGAGCTATATACTTTTAACCCAAAACTCAATTATACATATATACACTTTTAACCCAAAACTCAATTATACATATATACACTTTTAACCCAAAACCCAATTATTCAGCTATACACTTTTAACCCAAAACTCAATTATTCAGCTATACACTTTTAACCCAAAACTCAATTATACATATATACACTTTTAACCCAAAACCCAATTATTCAGCTATACACTTTTAACCCAAAACTCAATTATTCAGCTATACACTTTCAACCCAAAACTCAATTATTCAGCTATACACTTTTAACCCAAAACTCAATTATTCAGCTATACACTTTTAACCTAAAACTCAAATATTCACCTATACACTTTTAACCAAAAACTCAAATATTAATCTATACACATTTAACCTAAAACTCAGTTATTCATCTATACACTTTTAACCTAAAACTCAATTATTCATTTATACACTTTTAACCCAAAACTCAATTATACATATATACACTTTTAACCCAAAACTCAAATATTCATCTATTCCCCATTAACCCAAACTCAATTACACACCAATACCTCAGTAGCCCATGCTTAATTACACACCTATACCCTATTAACCAAAACTTAATTACACACAATATCCCATTTACCCTAAACTCAATTACACACCAATACCCCATTAACCCAAACACAATACACACCAATACCCCATTAACTCTTACAAAATACACACCTATACCCCATTATTCAGCTATACACTTTTAACCTAAAACTCAATTATTCAGCTATATACTTTTAACCCAAAACTCAATTTTTCATTTATACACTTTTAACCCAAAACTCAAATATTCATCTATTCCCCATTAACCCCAACTCAATTACACACCAATACCTCAGTAGCCCCATGCTTAATTACACACCTATACCCTATTAACCAAAACTCAATTACACACAATACCCCATTTACTGTAAACTCAATTACACACCAATACCTCAGTAGCCCCATGCTTAATTACACACCTATACCCTATTAACCAAAACTCAATTACACACAATACCCCATTTACCCTAAACTCAATTACACACCAATACCCCATAACCCAAACTCAATTACACACCGATACCCCATTAACCCAGTCTTAGTTAGACACATAAACCCTATTATCCCAAACTCAGTCACATATACCTCATTAACCCAAACTCAATTACACACCTATACCCCATTAACCCAAACACAATACACACCTATACCCCATTAACCCAAACACAATACACACCTATACCCCATTAACTCAAGCAAAATACACACCTATACCCCATTAACCCAAACACAATACACACCTATACCCCATTAACCCAAACACAATACACACCTATACCCCATTAACCCAAACACAATACACACCTATACCCCATTAACTCAAGCAAAATACACACCTATACCCCATTAACCCAAACACAATACACACCTATACCCCATTAACCCAAACACAATACACACCTATACCCCATTAACTCAAGCAAAATACACACCTATACCCCATTAACTCAAACACAATACACACCTATACCCCATTAACCCAAACACAATACACACCTATACCCCATTAACTCAAGCAAAATACACACCTATACCCCATTAACTCAAACAAAATACACACCTATACCCCATTAACTCAAACAAAATACACACCTATACCCCATTAACTCAAGCAAAATACACACCTATACCCCATTAACTCAAACAAAATACACACCTATACCCCATTAACTCAAACAAAATACACACCTATACCCCATTAACTCAAACAAAAACTTCTCCATTTGTTGATTTTTTTTTTTTTCTTTTGAGTTATTTCGAGGTGGACTCGTTTTTTTGGCTTTGGACTGTTTTCTTGCTGCATAACCCAATCTGATCTTGAGCTTGGTTTTCTGATGAAGAACAAAATAAAATGTTCTATATATCAGGGCAGGTCAGCCATGCAGTTGATTGGATGTCCATTGGGGTCTTTGTGATGGTCTGGATTTCTGAATATGAACATCTGGACACATTTAATTGTAAAAATATGCAGGCAAATGCTAGCTTTCACTGAGTGTTAGATACATTAGCACCTGTAGTTACAACTTCTCACCACACGCTCAACAGCTTGGCTGATCAGCTGCATTTGGGATAAGGTGAAAATTGCGTAAAGCTGATTTTTTTTTTTTTTTTTTGCCAAAATATTCCTTCAGCATTGTATTCCTCACCATGATCTTAGTTACTACATCTGAAGTCACCTACTGTGATTTTAATTAGTTCTCCTGATGGCTTTAATAGAAATCAAGAGTGAGAAGGGGATAAGCTGTTAAACAGCAGCATATCTATGGGAAAAGTCCCCTTAACTGGGCCTCAGAAAAGAGCGTGCAGCTGGGGGTCTTTACCGATTCAAGCTGGACCCCATACCTGCCTGTGCTTAGAAGTTAAATGCCAAAAATCCAATTTATTTGGTAGGTTTTAGTCATTTGTGATTTGTGTGTAATTTAACAGTGTGTTAGACTAGAACATGAACGCTTGGATGATCGTGTTCAATGCAAGGTGCGTATAATGAGCACTGTTCTGTTGTTTAAGAAGAAGGTAATGGGTGTGTAGGGATCTCGTGTGTGTGTGTGTGTGTGTGTGTGTGAGACCTGAAGAGAATGGAGGGTATTCAATTTATTAAAATAGAGCCATACAAAAAGCCCAGCAGTCTTAGACCACCAAGGGTTCATATAACACACACCTTTATACACACACACACACACACACACACACACAGCTGCCACAATACATGAATGAAAACAGCTTTAGACAGAACAATCAGACCCACATGGAGACACCCTTCACTCAGACTAGGAATGAAAACACACACATACAAGCATAACATACAAAAGTGACCATCTGGTATAGACAGGCAGTACTTTGTTCAGTGATATCGAGCAGGAGGTTGAAGCCTGGTGGGACAGAGGACAGAGGTCTGAGCAGAAAAACAAGTCTTTATAATCAACAATCATGGTAATTTACCTTTAGTGTGGTTCATAGAAATGTAGGGTTGGTATATAGACAGAGTCCTATTCTATTGGAAACGCTTCTCTACTGGAAACATACAGTCATATGAAAAAGTTTGGGCACCCCTATTAATCTTAATCATTTTTAGTTCTTAATATTTGGGTGTTTGCAACAGTCATTTCAGTTTGATATATCTAATAACTGATGGACACAGTAATATTTCAGGATTGAAATTAGGTTTATTGTACTAACAGAATGCAATATGCATGAAACCGAAATTTGACCGGTGCAAAAGTATGGGCACACTTATTGTTGCTGTATTGTTGACCGATGCACAGTGACACCATCTGCAGCATGATGATGCTGCAGTGCTTTGGAGGTGGTCTGTGGATTGTCCTTGACTGTTGACTCACCATTCTTCTTCTCTGCCTTTTTGATATTTTTCTTGGCCTGCCCCTTCTGGGCTTAACAAGAACTGTCCCTGTGGTCTTCCATTTCCATACATACATGTTCCTCACAGTGGAAACTGACAGGTTAAATCTCTGAGACAACTTTTTGTATCCTTCCCCTGAACAACTATGTTGAACAATATTTGTTTTTAGATCATTTGAGAGTTGTTTTGATGAGCCCATGATGCCACTCTTCAGAGGAGATTCAAATAGGAGAACAACTTGCAATTGGCCACCTTAAATACCTTTTCTCATGATTGGATACACCTGGCTATGAGGTTCAAAGCTCAATGAGGTTACCAAACCAATTTTGTGCTTCAGTAAGTCAGTAAAAAGTAGTTAGGAGTATTCAAATCAATAAAACTTTTTCATATGACTGTATTTATATATATTTACAGTTCACTTACCCATACCGTGTAATAGTACAAACAGTAGTCCAAAATCAGGATTAAGGAGCACCACCTTAGTATATTCTCATGGATTCTAATATATGTTTATATTAGATTATATGTACTATGACCCAGTCTCTGCAGTTCTGTGTTGTTTAAATTTGATTAAAACCGGTTCTCAGTTGGGGATAAGGATCCCGGGTTTCAGACGTTGATGTAGATGAGTGAGTAATTGCTTGGGGTCACAAAACCTATCATGGCTCACAGAGGAAACCCTCTACTCTCATCAAATTACAAGTGGAAACACCTGGACTTTTCCTAAATATCACTAGAACTTTGACTGGAACCGGGTTCTGCAGTCAGATGAGACCAAAAACTTTCTGGCCTCAGGCACTTCAGGTGGGTTTAGAACAAAAACAGCCCAAGAAAATGTAATGATCCAACCCAGCCCACTTTTGGACAATAATCCATTTTATTTGTACAGGCAAATATTTGCAGTGCTGGCTGCTAGGTGTCCAAAGTTTTTTTTAGTTAAGTTAAATTCAGCAAGAATGTATACCAGATGTTTAATACCAAATCATCGCTGTTCAATGAAAAATATGCATCTCCAAAACAGCAACTTTACAGAAGAGAGATAAAACCTTCTTAACTTTTAATGGAAGTTTAATGGAAGTCATGTTGGAGAAATTCTATTGGTCCATTTATCAAGAAATTTTAACACAGTGTAAGGGACAGCTGGTTTGTTAAAATGATGTAGTAATCTAATGACATCGACAAAATTAGAGATATTTGTTTTTCAAAATGTCATATCTCGACAAATGTCATATTTAATGGACTGCATTTGGGGCAAGAATGGGCAATACGATGGCTATTAACTATTAACTTATAATAATGAAAATGAAAAAATGAAAAAAAAAAATAATGAAGCCATTAATTGGAAGTTCCTCAACTTCGTTTCTTACTGTTGAAGTAATTACATCTTAAATACCACCTTAAATAGTCTCTCAAGCTTAACTGAAACTAAAAATTTAACTAAATGCAACTGAATTTTCAAGTAACTCTAAAGCATACCTGTCAAGTCTCCCGTTTTGGCCGGGAAACTACCGTATTTTACTCCTCTTTCCCACCATCCTCCCATATTAGTATTTTCCCGTAAATTTCCTGTATTATATTAACATAAATAATATATATATTATTGAGGAGACAGGGCACTGACCGCTCTGTGTCTCTTAACCAATCGTGGAGCCGGTTCAAGGAGAAAGTCCCGCCTTTCAGGAGAAACAGCCAATCAGCTTGCAAAGGAGAGTCAGTGTGGGGAAGCCCCCCCCCGTCGCTGTGAGTTCAGGGAGCTAGTCGGAGCAGCTGATGTTAAAACAGATCTGGATATTCAGCGATTTTTCTTAGAGAAAGGTAACGGTAGGCTAATCATGGAAACTGTGATGAGATTTTTCTGATAGCTGCTTAAAAATACTCGTCTCCGAAATAAAACACACAGATTAAACCTTTTAAAATAAAAAAAATTACAGCTTGTGGAGAGGACCGAAATTAACTGAACTGATCAGGAGTGATCAAAAGAAAGAAGTATTAATTGTGTAGGCCGACTAATTTTTACTGATGGAATATATCTAGTCCATGTCCTTTTAGTAAAAGCTCATGATACTATTTTTTAGGTCACCAACAGTCATTTGAATTTGTGCACCCTTTGTTCAATTTTAAATCCATTAAATAAATAAAAATATAATATAAAAGAGTGCATTATGCCAAAAAAGACATGAAATCTTAACTTTTTTTTAAATATCTAGAAAAGGGTTTTTAATTTGGCTGTATTAAAAGAATGACATATGTAGGAATGTCCACAACATTTCAGATCCTGATAATCTAATTGTAGTGTGTAAGTGGTTAACAGGTGGTTATTTTAGATTTTTTGTAAACCTGTCTTAAAATGTAAGGGATACTAAACCTTCGTTGGGCTTATTTTTAAATCTAAAACTTGACAGGTATGATCTAAAGGTGACCTTATTCAAATGTGTTTGGACATAACAACAGCAGTTACACAAAGCAATGTGGATGAGAAACTGTGGTTATGTGACCTTTTAGTTGTGAAATGAGAAATGGTTGATGAAGGATAAGGTGGGAGATGTGAGCCTGAAAGGTGAGCCTGTGGTGGGAGTAGATGTGTTAAAGACGTTAAAAGCTTCACTGGTATTCGTGTTAAGGAAAATCGCCCAGATCGTCCAGATCGCAGTGATAGCCTCCACTGATGAGTTAGCAAAACTGACCCCAAGACAGTCCAACTGGATATGATTTATAAATAATGGAAATGAACGCCCAGAGGCACATTAAAACGAGAGAGAGAGAAAGGCAGACCAACATAAACCATGTTAAAAACCTTTCTACTGTGAGCTCCAAAAGCATGTGGAAAATGAATCCTGCTCTGTACTTCTTCACTTAACCTCTGAAACCCTAGGATCCTGTGTGTGGGTCTGTATTTCAATTTCTCTGACTCATAACGGCATAACTTACATAAAGTAGATGTTACTGAAGTTAATGGATCATTTACATCATTTAAATCATAATAGTTACTCAGTACTAGCAGTTTATAGAGTTAAGGGAATGCTTCAAACCTCTGCCTGTTTAAATGAAAGAAATGAGACAAAAATATTAAACTTGTTCATTTATTTATTGTGGAAAATAAAAAAAGAGGAGTGGGTGGGGACCTGTTTTTGTCAGGTAGATGTGGACAGTGGGCAAACTTACGAAACAGAAAACACCAGGGACCGGGTAACAAGGGGGCGGAGCTGCAAATTAAAAGGTAAGAACACAGAAGATGGGGCAGAGGGCCTGTGCAGAGAAGAGTAAATAAACACAGGGACAGACCAGCGGGACACAAAACAGGATGAGACCATGATGGTTTACTAACAAACTGAGAAAATTCAAGACCAAAAATATTGGTAATGCTTTATAATACAGCCCATGTTTTAGAGGTTCCCTTTAGAGGTTCCCTAAGTTCCCTTTACTTACGGTGTAACTTCTCTGGATGAACCAGTACATTTAAAATACATACCAGGTCCTACAGGTATTTTACTTTAGGTATAAATAAAGTACAACCAGGAACAAGAGTGTAACAACTAGGTAACTTTCTGAAACTTACCTTGTAACACTTATGGTGTAACTGTTCTCTATGAATTAGTAAATACAAAATACTTATGGGGTCCTCCTCGTACTTAAATGTAGGTACAAATAGTACAAAAGCACAGGAGAACCTAAAATGTACCTAAACTTATGGTGTAATTTTCATATAAAATAATATATAATCATTTTGCCCTTTGTTCATGGCAGTTATTTACTTCATTTCAGTCACACTTCAGAGAATGATTATTTATTACTAATAATTTTTTTTAAGAGTTAAAAAAAAAGAGAATTGTATTCATGCTTTTAAAACTGTTGAGGGTGGAGCAGATAAAACAGTCAGGGTGGAGCAGGCAGAAAACATATAGTTTGTAATGTTTATTCATTATGTTTTATATTAATGGTTAATAATCCAACACCTCACATGATTTTTATTGTTCTTACTTTATAAGTACACAGAAACAACAGGGAGCAGGTTGTATTATGTAATTTACAGTGTTTTACCATTATTACTCTAAAACGCAGGCTGTATTATAAAGCGTTAACAAAATATAGTGATTTATAACAGCAAATTATGTAGAAAAAAGTCATGACATCAGTCTGTCAGTTGAATAGAGAAAAAGGGTCATGTAGCAAGACAATGACCCTGAGCACACAAGTCATTCTACCAAAGAGTAACGAAACAAGAATAACATGAGAACAAGAATCGGTTTATTGAAAGAAACAGAGCTGAAGCTGTTTTGCATGGAAGAATGGGCTAAAATTCCTCAAAGCTTATATGAAGGACTAATCAACAGTTACCTGAGAATTGCTGAAGAAGTGCTTTAATGTTAACCCGTGTACTGTAATAGTAGCATTCTGATCCAGAGACTCTCCTTGAAAAACACAGAGTTTGAAAAGGTCTAGAAGCTCCTGCAAACTGGAGCATCTACAAAAACATCTTTGATTAATATGAGCTCTTTGGGTAAAGCATTTCAGCTACGTGAAGTATCTGGATACTGGCATGCCCTCAGTATGAGGGTGGTGTTTTTTCCCGCTGTAATGTGGTATGGGGTCGGCCTTATGTAAGTCTCTGACTAAACTCTCCTTGCTGTTATTTTGAGGGTCGAGGAAAGTGTACGCGTCTGCGTTAATGTGCTGAATGAAAGTGTGTGTGGTGGATGGACCCATGTTGATTCAGTCCCCTGGCCATATTCTCTCACCGTCTCTGTGCTCCTCATTCTTACACTTATTCCCAACCTCTCTCTCTCTTTCTCTCTCTCTGCCCTGAAGTCAATCCTGTTTCACTGCCAGATTTAACTGGACTAAAGCTGACTCACTGCTTTATACAAGTGACTGCACACACACACACACACACACACACACTGAGTTATTTATATAACCTATACACACACTAACCAAATGTGGCCAGCTGCGCACAAATATATGTGGTTTCACATTAAATGAGTGTCACTTATTGCCATTCATGGTACAGCAGTGTAATATCATGTAGTAAAATTAGTAGCTTGTCTCATTAAAGACATCATAAATATTTGGCAAGTGACAAAAAACTGTTGAGTTGTGGACGAACAAATCACTATTTACAGATTTTGAAAAAAAAAAAAAAAACTGTGATACAGGCCAAAGACGAAAAGGAATGATCCAGACTGTTATCAGCAATAAGCTATAAAACCAGGGTCTGTAAGGGTGTGGGGTTGGGTCTTGCACATGCAGCATTAATGCATGAAAGTACAGTGAGTCTTAGAGCATGCATTTGTCAACAAGAAAATGTGAAAAGACATGCTACACACATCAAAAGGGTCTGCCTGCAGTCCAGACTAGTCCTCTATGTGAGAAGGAATAGCAACAAATTAGTAAATGGATGTATATTAAAAAAATTAATAAAGTTGAGTAGAAAAAAACTTTAATATTTTGTATTCATTCTTTCTGCAATGTAAGAAAAGTAAATATAATGGAATTATTTAATATATAAAGTAAATGTAAATGTAAATTTAAAGTTGTGATAAGAAAAAAATATATATTTTTTGCACTATAAGGCGCACCAGATTATAAGGCACACTATCAATGAACATCTATTTTCTGGTCTATTCTCATACATAAGGCGCACTGGATTATAAGGAGCAGTATGACACACTAGTAAGCCACAGGGGTGTCGCCATGTTTTCCTTCTAATTTAGCAGGTCTCATCATGGATGGCGAAACATTTAAAGCTAAGCTAAGTAAACAAATCTGCAATTCTTAAAAAAAAAAACTATGTGCGCTGGATGTTAATCTATACAGATTTCTTTCCTGTTTACTTGGGTGAGTAAAATGTTTCTGTTTATTACAGTGAGCTCCCACTAAGGCTGGGTGTAGCCGCTTTAACATAGGAGCTAACCGTTACCGCTAGCCGAGGTTAGCAGCTAATGCCAGCCGACAGCTCTACACTGAGGAACCCTGAGGCCAATAATACTCGCCGCTGAGCGGTGAAAAAACTAGTGCTTAGCGGTTAGTGGGTAATGCTAATACTGCTTCAGCAGTGTAAGCCATGGTTAGCAACAGGCTACAGGCCGATAATACTCACTTTTGAAAGTCAAAAGAGTTAGCGGTAAGCACGGTTAGCGGCTAATGCTAATACTGTTCTTCTTCAGCAGAGTGGCTATACTGCTCCTTATTACCTCACTGGTAGAATTCATACATAAGGAGCACTATAAGGCACACTGTCAATTTTTGGAAAATTGAAGGATTTTAGTTGCGCCTTATAGTGGGAAAAATATGGTATGTATAATAAGTTTAACCTGTTACTAACAATTGATAATGACAATGCAACAAATATCATACAAACAACAGGAATTAATCTCAGAAATCTCGGCATTTGATGTGATAAGTATCACAGTAACTTACATGCACACACACACACATATGTACACAGTTGATTTGCTGATTTCAAACATATACACACACCCTAGCAAACAGCTGCTTGTGCCTCTATATGGAGATTTGCTGATGCAGCAGTGACAAGCCTTCAAATAAATGTAAAAAGCCCCCAAGAGTTCCCAACAACACACATCCACCCACAGTCAATATAAGTAAAATAATATGAAAATTCAGTATTTTTCATGTGGTCCAAACTTTGGATTTGATCTATGCACCAAAAACTATAGTGATTTTTTTATTATTATCATTGTTACCATTATTATTATTAGTGCTTTAATGACTCTGCTCTTACCCTTATAAAAATAAAAATGTGCGTGGAATGTCCTGATCATGTTATTTTTATCTAATCCAAGCCAATACTGATCCTAAGTGCATTTCCCAAAAGCAACTTACATAGGTGGAAGGATGTCTAGGCCCCATCTGCATATAACACCCCCTCACTGACATCCATATGTGAGGCCAGCATGGGATTCATGGACAAAACTCTCTGGTTACCAGTCGGGCTACCAATACAGCATACAGGCTCCACACTGGCAATTCAATTATGTTATCTTCTATAATGTATTAAATATACCTTTAAAAATACTTGTGCTTACGTATTTTTCTATATGGGTTTCAATATAATAGTAGCAAGTTCTTTGGCGACACTTCCTTCAATTTAAACCTAGATCTATTTGACAAAGACATTGTCAAATAAAACAAGAATTAAAAAAGCACAAATTAAACACCAGTTGTGTAAAAGTCAGTTGCTATGCAGCAAAATATTTAGATAGGGGAAATGTTTGGAGAGTGATTAAAAAAATGGAGTAAAGACATTGACCACGCAAAGAACATTAGTTCAATCTTTGTCGCCACCTAGTGACTTTTATACTGATGTGTTTATATACAGACTTTTTTGAAGAAAAGTATTGTGAAGTATCACAAAACTGAAATATACATATAGCCTTACAGAAGTAACAAAAGAACAACTGACAAGAGAAACAAAAGTCCACATTATGAATATTTTTTTAAAAACAGACAACTAGGGGCTCTAAGTGGTCCAGCAGGCTAAGTGCTGCCACTATGATCAGGAGAAACAGCCAATGCTGCATCAGCAGCAGTTTGAAAATAGGTGGTGGCGGACTTCACAGGTATTGGAGGTGGAATGTGCTAGTGTACCCTCCTGGTGTTGGTGTATCCTTATTGATAGGGGTAGAGGTAAGATCGGGCCCAAAATATCCAGCCTGACCTGGCCCAAGCACGTTCTGCCCGAGCCTGACCCGACCCATAAACCATCATTAGATTAGGTTTTTTTTTGTGATTACAGCATTAAAACTGAGCTTTTTAACAACATTTTTGGGCTGTTTGAAACATCTGTAAATTAGGCTACAAGAATGATGTCTGAATGACTTTCCTCTAATCTAATTTAAGAATGTAAAACACTTTCTGAAAAAACGAACATTTTAATATTTAGCACAGGGATGGGCAACTTCCATGATGGAGAGGGCCACATTTTTTTCAGCATGACCATTGGAGGGCCACATGACCTCGCACTTCAAATAATTGAATATGAAAAACGCTACAAATGATTTTCAATAAGAACAAATTTTATATGAATTTATATCTGTATGTTTACAGCACCAACATTTATCAACAACTATTTTCTGCATATTAATGCATTTTAATACGGCAAAAGACAAACCGTTTGCTTAAAAAAGTGCAAAAAGGAAGTCCTTCATATCAAAGAACAAAACGTTTGCTTAAAAAACTGATTGCAAATACAGTAGTTCCTCTGTGTAAAATAAGTTCATTATAACAAGTCCTTCATAAGCAACAAGGACAAAACATTTGCTTATAAAAGTGCAAAAGGCATTTGAACTCATTTATAACAAAGAACAAAAAAGATTTAAAAACTGATTGCAAATAGCTCATTCAATAATAGCAGAAAACTAGACCACAGAGGCCCAACATTTATTGAAGCTAATGAGAGAGCTGTGGTTTGGCCTGCTGGCTCACAATGGACTGGATGTCAATGTCAATTTTCGTGGTTGTTTGGCCCTCTAGCGGTCAAAAGTAGAATTACGTTTTTTTTTTTTAATTATGAAATTATTTTTGATCTATTCGCGGGCCGCACTGAGTGATGACGAGGGCCGTGTGCGGCCCCCGGGCCGCCAGTTGCCCATCCCTGATTTAGCATATAGCCTGTGTCCAAAAACACAAAAAACAGCTATACAGCTAAGCGCTGCACAATCATTAAAATCAGCTCAAATAAACCAAGAACAATAACATAATTTACAATGACCTCTCTCTCTCTATACTCTAATATAATTAAGGTTTAGATGTTTATTATTAAACACTTTGTGAACAAATGAACCTTTTAATATTTAGCATATAGCCTGCGCCTAAAAACTCAAGTCTGATGGCAGTCTTCTGCCTGTACAAACATGAAAGAAGTGAATGCCTTCTGTATTAATAGGTGCCACCAATATAACAATATAATGACATATTAATCCCAAAGCTATGTACCCTACTTTTGGTGGTTCTACATGCTGCCATGTAAGAACAAGATTGCATCCAGGGTTGCTGGTTTCAGAGCGGTCCTCCTCTGCTCTATATTTCGGCCAGCTGTGCTGAACACCCATTTTGGATACACCAATCTGTTGGTTTCCACCATCCTAGTAGGTTTCTGTCGTCATCCGTGACATGCCTCTGTAAGATGTGCATGGTCACTTCATCCTCATCTGGTCCAGTATCAACATTTTGGGTCTCTTCTCTCCTCTCCCGGCGTGAACGTGAAGCCTGTAGCACACATTGTGCCGCTAGTCTCTGCCTCTTGCTCCACAGGCAAGAGCAAGCTTTGGACATAAACATGTACAGCAGAAATCTCTTAATTCTTAACTGGTTGATCAACTTTGTGCAGCATATCAATCTGGATTTTTTTTTACACTAGAAACTCTGCATGTCTCTGGCGAATAAAGACTTGCTGATGAGAGTCTGTGGGAGAGGGCTGGCAGTGTCTCTTCAGTCTCTGACCCAGAGATAAACCAGGTTTAGAGTGGTATATTTGTCGCCTTGTATTAAGATACAGTATAATGTTCTAAAGATGATAATGTTATCAGTGCTCAGTATAAATCTGAATGCGATCCAAGTTCTTTATCAGTTGGTGAATTGTTCGAGAAGAGTCACTGTATTATTTGGACAAGGTTTCACTGCTTAAAGAGGCAGAAATTCAGTTAAAAAGGTCATTTTGTGTTTTATCAGAATTGTAAAAAGTGCAAGGCCAAGTTTTGCTGGTAGCCTATTTGACATTACTTATTTATTTGCTCTGAAATGTCTAAAAATTGTGAGATAAAGTGAACGTTCTGATTTATGGTTATGTTATCTAGTTTCAGCAATACTGAACACATGTTTTAATGACAAAACGAAGTGTTATAGAGAAAATAGCTAGTCTTGTATAAATTGAGTATGCAGAATTTAGAACTGCACTGGCTAACTGTAGCATTAGCCATTAGCTTCTCTGAATATCACAATTCAGAGGAGACAGAACATCTGTAAATGAAACAATGCTTATTTGGTGGGATGTAGCGGCAAATTCTGGGCCCTGTACACTCTTAATGTCGGTGGATCCCTATCCATGCCAGTACACAAGGAACGTGAGCGAAAAAAAAAGAAAAGCTCATTGGCCTTTCTACCTACTTGGGCCCTGGGTAGTGAGGTCCACATTTTCCCCCACTACCACACCCATGCTTATGTAACAAATCATCTTAAATGTATAGTTGAATGTTTTTTTTGCAAATTAATCTGTTTGCAGATGAAAAGTACTAAAGAGTTCTAATTCCTGCCTTTATAGATTCAGTTCTCAGGATAATATAGGATGATGCCACTGATGTTTAGATCTTTTGTCCGTATGCCATTCCTGATTTGCTAGCACTCGCAGGGTGCTGGTGGTGGTACACTTAACATAAGAAAGCAGACTCAACCTAATGACAGTGAGAAGAGAGGCTACAGAGATGCATCAGACCACCTGATTACATGAGACCTGCAGGATTCAGCCATTCAGCTTCAGGATCATACGACCACCGAACAGAAACCTGAAACTAAAGAAGTAGAGTCTGCTCTATCCTCTGCTGTGGACATGACCAGACCAAAGCTCCCAGAGCCTGAGGGAGCTCTAGAGGTAGCAGGCAACATTTTGTCTGGACCTTTTTCTGAACTTTAAGTTTAAGTGAACTTTGTGGAAGATTATGGCATTTCCTCTGTTGGAGATGAGTTTGTGAGTTTGTGATTGGGAACTCTCTTGACCCAGAGAGAACTTGTGTTGAATTCATATCCCTTCTTGGCTAGAGCAGGGAAGAACTTCAGCTCCATGAGTCGGCTCCAGCACTTTCCAATCTTTAGGCTAAAGAGACCATAACCAGAATGGAGGAATCCGAAGGCAGCAAAAATCTCAAATCTCCAGCCACAACTGTGAGAAGAGACAGATAATGAGCTTGTTGGATTCACTGAGTGATGGTAGAAATGGAATGGTGGATAAAGGCCGTCGGTAGCCAGCCTTGCATCCTCCATGGGAGAGTAGGCAATTCCCCTGGACTTTTCTAAGCTTCTGTGCTTCTCTGAGAAGCCCTTAATTAGAAAGAATAGCAGCCCCTCTTTCACTAGAACCAACAAAGTAGAAGCTGGACTTTCACAAGGTTCAACAGAAAAATTCAAGTGTCCAGGGAAGAGCTGCTTCCAGTTTGTGTGGGAGATAAAGGTGCCAAAGCATCTAGGCAGGCATATGAAGTTTGTGATGTTCCTCTAAAGCATTCCAGAAACATTCTCTGGAAGATATCCAGAGGCAAATAGACGAATCTGCAGCCTTGATTAGGTAGTGGTTCAGAAAACTCGACCTGATATTGCTGTGTTTTATACGCTCCCACCGCTGCCCTGCTAGCTGTCAAGTTACCCACCTTGAACTTGACCCCTAGTGTTTGATCCACGTCTCAAGAGACCACGAGAATCATCCAACAGGCTTTTTCTTTGTGTGTGTCTGACAGTATCAGAAAAGTTAAATGGCAAATAAAATGGCACTTAAATAACTATTACTCTTGTCTTCTATCCTAATTCTGTCTCATCCTTTGTTCATTGCATTATTTACTATGCTAAAATGTATGCACTAGAAGAGCTAGTTCAACTTTTCAAAATTTCAGCAATTATGCTGGGGACACAACAGGCACATATTTCATTGTATTGATATTAATCCAGTAGTGGCAGAAGTGAGAAAACAAGCAAACAAACAGCACTCATTTAGCCCAGTAAATCTTACTTAAAGCAAAATTACAAGAATTTAAACTCACTTTTACTTTGGGATAAGGGTGCTGTGTATGCTCGGAATGCTGGATACCTCTGTGGTGAAAATAACAATTGCTCACAGATCGATTTTCAGACAAATTTATCAACTATAAAAAAATCTACATATAGGGGCTTTGAGCACTCTGCTACAATGTTACAATGCTACAAGATGACCGGTTTAAATCCTGTTTATGCAGCTTGCCATCTGCCACTTTAGCCCTGAGAGAGCACAATTGGCCTTGCTCTCTCTGGGTGGGTAGATGGCGCTCTCTCCCTACATCACTCCAAAGGGTGATATCGCTCAGCACAAGGTGCCTGTGAGCCGATGTATAGGAACCGAGCCGCTGCGCTTTTCTCCGAGCACACTATGATGCTACTCGGCTATGCTGCATCAGCAGCAGTTAAAAAAAAGCAGGTGGCTGACTTCAGTTAAAAAAAAAAAGCTGGTGGCTGACTTCACATGTATCGGAGGAAGCATGTGTTAGTCCTCACCCTCCTGGTGTGTTGGGGCATCACTAGTTATAGGGAGAGTCCTAATGAGCGGGCTGGGTAATTGACCTTATATTAAAAAACCCAAAATATTCCCTCATATAAGGATGTTTTAGACAATCACCACTTTCAGAGAAAAACACACATTTAAAAACACCCAAAAACAGCAGGTAAATCATTGACACATTCGCCTTATATCCTAATACAAAATATTCAGTGTCAGACGAAATCACCTAATATTAAAAAAGTGAAACAGTTCACCACAAATATGGAGAGAAGTACAGAAATCATGAATCCATTAGTCCTGAGTTTTTTTTTCCACTGAACATCAAAAGTCCTGCTCAATCTGTTCAGCAGCAAGACGTGATGAATGACAGAGTGAGACAACTCACTCTCCTTCCTCTTCTTCCTTTTTCACAGTCTTCTTTTTAGTACGGTTTGTCAATCTTTTGATCTTTTCTTTCTTTTCTTCTTTCACGGCGACTTCTTTCAGATTCTGAAACTTCTTCAGGTCAGCACAGAACAATACCTGAGAGAGAGGTAACAAAAAGAGTGTAGGGGATTGTAATGGAGAGTGAGAAAGAGAGAGATAGAGAGATACAGATATTGCAGAGAGAGAACGAGTCAAAAACCGATATAAATCAGAGGGTGTGGTGAAGAGAGTGGTCAATAATAAAACAGTGCCTGCTTTCCAAGTACATACTAAATACTAATGTTATAAGGATTACTAGATTATATATACTAATCTTAACAGTGCAAAGCTGAAAGGTTATTACAACACATACATATAAAATATTGCTATCACAATATATTGCATTGTTTTAGTTTGTGATACAATATCAACATATGGTGTGAAATTTTTATAATTTAATTGAAACATAGGCAATCTAAACTCTCTAATATCACTGCTAATTTGATAGCTAGTAAACCAATTATTAATATACACTAAACCAAAACATAAAAGGAGCACTTTTTGTTTTGCTCCCATTATTCATGAGATGAAACTCATTTTAGAGTGGTGTTTGATTATGGCCAGCCCAAAATACACCTGTGACTGGTGGATGATTTATCTCAGCAAAGGAAAAGTATCAGTAACACAGATTTAGACCCAATTGTGAACTAAATTTTATGTGTACACAGGTAAAGTCTTCATGACAAGTTCAGCTTGTGAAAAATAGGAGTAAAACCAACATTGTTGTGTTTTCATTTTTGTTCAGTGTAATTTAAAAAATGAACATAATTAAAATGTTGAAGGCTGTTCCAATGTGAAGGACCCTCCATATACAGCCAAGAAATTAAGCCAATAGTGATAGTGGTTTCAAGGATGCAACTGAAGTATCCTTCCTGACCCCAATTCTCAGAGTTCTTTTTTTTTTCTTCTTCAAAATTTTCCCATTTTCTCCCCAATTTACATAACCAATTACCCAACCCACTCATTAGGACTCCCCCTATCACTAGTAATGTCTCAACACACCAGGAGGGTGAAGACTAACACATGCTTCCTCCGATACATGTGAAGTCAGCCACCGCTTCTTTACGAGCTGCTGCTGATGCAGCATTGCAGATTAGCTTCACAGCACACTCGGAGGAAAGCGGCTCATTTCTGATACATCAGCACACAGACGCCCTGCGTTGTGGACATCACCCTTTAGTGATGTGGGGAGAGAGAGCCATCTAACCACCCGGAGGGAGCAGGGCAAATTGTGCTTCCTCTGAGCGCCGGCAGCTTGAAAGCTGCATTAGCAGGGGTTTGAACCGGTGACCTCCTGCTCATAGTGGCAAAAAAAATTGTGAAAAAATAAAAAAGTTTATGATTTTCATGTCTCAGTTTTATCACATGGCATTTGTGCGTGAAGAAACCACAAAGACTTCTTAGACTATTTCATATGTGAGACCAACAGTCTACTAAAAAGAAGTCTTTAAAGGACAGTCCTAGCGAATAACTATCCTACCTCGACTGAACCCCCTTACTTTGGAGCGCATCTTTTATTTTTATTTATTTATGTCGCAATGCATTGTGGGATTATAGTGTTCATTGTAACCACACTCAAAAATGTTTATGTATCTTGGACATGTATCTTGAGTAACATAAGTTTTATTTAGAATACATACCGTATTTTTCGGACTATAAGGCGCACTTAAAAACTTTTAATTTTCACAAAAATTGACAGTGCGTCTTATAATACGGTGCGCCTTTTGTATGGATTTTACTCGTCAGGTTGTAAGGAGCAGTAAACACACACTCCGTGCAGCGTTATAGAGAGTTTCAGTGCTATACAGAGTCCAGAGCCGTGCAGCTCCGAGGCTGAGCAGCAATAGCATTAGCTAGATGCTAACCGCTAAGCTAGCTAGCTTATTCACTGAGATCAGTATTATCTAAATTTTACCCGTCAGGTTGTAAGGAGCAGTAAACACACACTCCGTGCAGCGTTATACAGAGTTTCAGTGCTATACAGAGTCCAGAGCCGTGCAGCTCCGAGGCTGGAGCAGCAAATAGCATTAGCTAGCTTATTCACTGTTCAGAGATCAGTATTATCTAAATTTTACCCGTCAGGTGTAAGGAGCAGTAAACACACACTCCGTGCAGAGCCGTGCCGCTCCGAGGCTGAGCAGCAATAGCATTAGCTAGATGCTAACCGCTAAGCTAGCTAGCTTATTCACTGAGATCAGTATTATCTAAATTTTACCCGTCAGGTTGTAAGGAGCAGTAAACACACACTCCGTGCAGCGTTATACAGAGTTTCAGTGCTATACAGAGTCCAGAGCCGTGCAGCTCCGAGGCTGAGCAGCAATAGCATTAGCTAGATGCTAACCGCTAAGCTAGCTAGCTTATTCACTGAGATCAGTATTATCTAAATTTTACCCGTCAGGTTGTAAGGAGCAGTAAACACACACTCCGTGCAGCGTTATACAGAGTTTCAGTGCTATACAGAGTCCAGAGCCGTGCAGCTCCGAGGCTGGAGCAGCAAATAGCATTAGCTAGCTTATTCACTGTTCAGAGATCAGTATTATCTAAATTTTACCCGTCAGGTGTAAGGAGCAGTAAACACACACTCCGTGCAGAGCAGCAATAGCATTAGCTAGATGCTAACCGCTTAGCTAGCTAGCTTTTTCACTGTTCAGAGATCAGTATTTTCTAAATTTAGCACTTTTAATACTGCTGGAGCAGTATTATTAGAGTTAGATGCTAATCGCTAAGCGTTCACCGTTCAGAGGTGAGTTATCGGCCTGTAAGTCTGTGCTGCTTTGCCTGGCTAGCATTAGCTAGATGCTAAGCGCTAACTCTCTCAGAGGTGAGTTTTATCAGCCTGTAATCTGCTTGTTTACCGTGTTAAAACAAGCTACGGGGGACGAATCGCTAGCTAATATCTCACTGTCTTACCAGAACACGCAGGATTACTCAGTGTAACGCTGTCGTTTAAGTTTGGGTTAACTTTACTAGTTTAGGTGACTAGCTAGCGTGCTAGCGGATAGCTATGCTAACGCTGGTGCAGCAAGCCTTAGTGGACATCTGGAAATCTAAGCTTACTGTAAATAAACTGAAGCACGTTACTCACCCAAATAAACAGTTTTCAGGAGAGGAATCTGTGTAGATTAATATCCAGCACTCGTTTGACTTTGAAATAGCTAACGTTAGATTTGTATACTGAGACGCTCCACCGGCAAGCGACCACCCCCGGTGGGGGAAGGGAAACATGGCGCCACCCCTGTTCACTTTGATATAGGCACCCTTTCTAGTGTCACTTAACGCGCCTTATAATGCGATGCGCCCTATGTATGGAAAAATAGCAGAAAATAGGCGTTCTTTGATAGTGCGTCTTATAATACGGTGCGCCTTATAGTCCGAAAAATACGGTACTTCATATTATTAGTGTCAGTAGTCAGCATGCATGTGGGACGCAACCACCATTTAAATTAAAAACATGAACAAAAACATAAAGAAGCATGTTTTACTCACAGAGTGAGCCCAGCCAGCATAGCAGCCCCAGAGCTTCCTGAAGAAATCTCCTACAAACAGCAAGAAAGGTTATAAACATTATGTAAAGCATAACTAAATACCTAAAAATCATACAGGATACAGGATACTGGATACAGCCCACATGTTCATGGACACCAATCTAATGAATGCATTCAGCTAGTTTAGGTTACACACACATCCACACAGCATGTCTAGTCTCTGTTGAGAAATTTTACCAAATGTATAAATAGGATTCTCTAGAGTAGATATACATAAAGCCTATAGCCTGGGGGTGTATAAAACATGACAGCATTAAGCTCTATCTCTTCTTGGAATTATGGTGCACCCTCAAATACGTTTGGGATGAGTAGAGAGTGGTGGACAAGGTGGGGTGGTGATCATCCAATGTCCTTATTGTTAAATACATCCTAAATCCTAACATCAATGCTCTAAAATCTAGTGGAAAGTCTTCCATGGACTGAAGAGACAGTTACTCCAGCAAAAGCCGCTGCGCTCCTCCAATGAACGTCGCCTCGCTTTGCCAAACATTCACACAAAGCAATCCAGACTGTTCTCATACAGAGTTCCCCAATGGTGGAACAAACTACCTTCCACTCCCAGATCAGGAGAATCTCTCACTATCTTTAATAAACTCCTGAAGACAGAGCTCTTCAAAGAGCACTTACTCTCCTAACACCTCTAACAAACTAACTAACTACTTCTAACCTCAAAAATGTCTTTTTCCCCTTAATTCTATTACTTTTGTACTTGACTATTGTAAGTCGCTTTGGACAAAAGCATCTGCCAAAGGTAATGTAATGTAATGCAAAAAAGCAGCATACAGGCTTTCTTATACCCTTGATTTCAGAAAAAAATTTAAAGGAGCAGGTGTATATATAGTGGACCTTTGATCACTGTCACACACTGAATCTTCCACTGTTACATTAACATTATCTACAAGCCCCTATTGTGCATAAAGATGCCCCTCTTTTCATGTGGGCAATGCAAAGTAAAGGATTCAGACAAATCCAGAGTGAATAAATTAAGGATTCCAGGTTTACTATGTGTTATTTCACTCACCAATCTCATTATAGAGCTTATCAGTCAGAGTCTTCTGCCCGTGACCCGCAGCACAGTTATAGTCTCGTTTAGCAATCTGCCACACGTGTGTGTCTACAGGGACAGCTTCAGACTTGTCCAGCGACATCAAACACACACAGTCAGCCACCTGAACAAGAAAAAAAGACATCATTCTGGGTGATTATAGCTGTGCACAGAAATTTACCCAAACTTATTGTGAATAATATCATGATAATAATGGCCTTTTGTTTTGCAACACCAGTGTAACTAAATAAATGTAATTGTAATTAAATGGAAATCTTTTTAATACTTTTTAGTACCACTCACAAGGACACACAAGGAAATGTTTTGTTGCACATATTTAAGAGCTGTTGTCCATCAGATAGACCACAAACCAGCCAATGAACAAGTTTATAATTCAATGAAACAGTAACTTGGCCCCGCCCACTGCAAAAACATTGGAAAAATAACAGATCATTTTTACTCATTTAGATGGATGGATGGATAGATCACATACGAGAATACAAAATATATAAGGGTATAAAGAACTATCTGTAAATGGATCAGTGCAGTAGATGTTGCTAACGGTCATTAAATAATTAACAGACCAAAGTGCAAGGTGCAATGACATTGGTTATAAAAGTGAATCATATGCCATATAAGTAATAATATGTATATGTAATAAATATAAAGGGATTGGAAAATGAAACAGAAACCTCTTGTTTTAAGACTACAATAATTTATTGTCCTGATGGACAGTTCTGGTGGAAAGCTGAGGTGCACTTTGAATTCTGCCGTGATTTGGGCAGCCGTGGTTTTATGTTTTTTGGATACGATCCGGGTTAGCACCGGAACATCCCTTTCAGACAGCTTCCTCTTGCGTCCACAGTTAATCCTGTTGGATTTGGTTCTTTCTTCTTGGTGGTATGCACCAACAATTTGTCCTCTTTTGAACTCCACTTGTCACCCATAATGTTGTGCGCATTGCAATATTTTGAGCATAACTGTGCTCTTACCCTGCTAATTGAACCTATACACTCTGCTCTTACTGGTGCAATAATGTGCAATTAATGAAGATTGATCACCAGGCTGCTCCAATTTAGCCATGAAACCTCCCACACTAAAATGACAGTGTTTCAGTTTCATTGTCCAACCCCTGCAGTTCTGTAAAGTGAATATGTCATGGATAAATGTACTTAAATGTAAGTGAGGTTGGGGAAGTGTTAGTTTAAATAAATAAGTGGTTAAATAATGTCCATGTGGTGTGACTGGGTTAAACTCGGTCGGCAGCAGCATGACTCTCAGAATGAAGGATCTTCTGAGTCTGTCTGTTGTGCAGCTCTGTGACAGCAGTCTGCCACTGAACACACTCCTCTGCTTCATAATTAAAAAGTGTTCTAAATCAATTTAATGTGATTGAGAAAAAAATTTAATCATGTTTTTTACTGTTTATGGATGGTTTATGAAATAAAAAGGTCAATGTTAAATATAAAATATATTATACATAGGCTTCCATGCAATGGAAATAAGAAAAAAAATAATTAATTGGATTTATTTGCTATATAGATATTATATTAGAAAAGTCTCTTTTTCTGTGCATTACAGACAGAAAAGAGCATTGTTTATTTTTTTTTCAATCACAGGACATAATTCAGGTCTGAAAGGGTTAAAGTAGGCTTGCTATTCCTGTTTTTCAACCAATATGTAACACACATATTAATAGTTTTGCTCAAACAACAATGAAATATGTTAGAGACCAGTGTAGAGTTGTGTTTTATATTACATTGCATTTACATTTACATTGCTCCATGCCTACAGTTCTATCTACATTATCTACAAATTCGTAATGAATATACCTGAACCATACCTAGCACCATTCAGAGGCATAAATAAGACCATTGGTTCTGTTTAATTCAGTCTGCCATAAATCAGTTAGTTAAATAAAATTAAAATCAATTGTATTTACTAATCCTAGTATTTTTAAGGACTTTGGAAGATACATTTAGGAATTTATAAAGGATCTGCAAACATCCTAAATACTGTATTGATTTCCAAAAAAACACAGTATTGATTCCTAATGATCAGTTTTATATGTTAAGATTGCAGCCAGTGGTTCCTTTAGTGTTGTGTTTCAACCTCACCCACTAGATAGCAATACTGTACTTTACAATACTGTTTTTAGATCCTATGTTATCCTATGTCCTATGTTAAGTATATATTTCCCAACTATGATTAATTAGTGTTGTCTTAAAAAAAAAGTATAATTGATTTATTATGCTATAATATTACCATCATATCAGTGGCATTTCATTTGTCTTAAAAGGACAATAAAATTGTTTATCGCAATAATTTCTTGGACGATATATCGTCAACCAAAAAATTCTTATCATGATAGGCCTAGGTACAGTAGCTTTAAGAGATAATAGAGCATGCAGTGTTGTGTAGTGAAGTACAAAAACAGCATCGCCACAGCTAAATGAGCAGCTACCTTAAGACCAACACCAGGGAGTGTCCGGAGTGCATCTCTAGCCTGCAGGTAGGGGGCGCTGCGGAGTGTGTAGAGCCAGTCAGGACCGTGGGAGTTCATGATAAGGTGAGCACTCTGCTGCAGGAAACGTGCACGGTACCCAAAACCTAGATCACGCAGACATGCCTCCACCTTACTGTCTGTGCCCCACACACACACAAAAGCAGAAGAAATGTGTCTTAAAACCATGCCAGTACTTAAAGGAGAACTCCGGTGTAAAATGGACTTTTGGTGTAGTAAAACATGATAAAAAAGTACTTACTTTTGATGAAAAGCTCACCTCTGTTCTCCCACAGCGTTCCGAGATCCAGAAATTTTAACAGTTTATTCAAACACCCTTCAGACTGGATGACACAGGGCATAATTTGCCCTGATAAATAGCTTTTTCCACTGTTATCCAAGCTCAAAGTAGCTCCACACCTCCTTGCTTGAATCCGGAGAGCCCTGACATTTAAAACGAGCCATTACTAACTTAAAAAGTGCACAAGAAGCTTATTAAAAACCTCTGTTTACGTCCTATAACGCTAGCTTCAGCTCCGAGCGCAGAACTGAAAATAACATAGACATGTAAATTGCATAGATTCAGCGTAGCCTGCCTTCTGGGGCCGGCTGCTATGCTATGCAGAGCCTATGTACATATATGTCTATGACATTATCCATACAAATATGGTGGCGCACAGAGCTAAAGCTAGCGTTATAGGATGTAAACAGAGTAGTTTAAAAAGATTCTTGTGCACTTATTAATGTCAGGGCTCTCCGGATTCTAGCAAGGAGGTGTGGAGCTATTTGAGCTGGATAACGGTGGAAAAAGCGATGTTTTGGGGCAAATTTTGCCCCATGTCACCCAGTCTGAGGATTGTTTGAATATACTGTTCAAATTTCTGGATCTCTGAATGCTGTGGGAGAACGAATGGGTGCTATTCATTAAAGGTAAGTACTTTTTACTGTGTTTTACTACACCAAAAATCCATTTCACACGTTCTCTTTTAAAGTGAGAATTCAAATTTACCTGCTTTAGTGGTGCATTTTGGTATGAAATGGTCAATTCAGGTTTAGCTCTGTGTCCTAAAATTAAAGTATCAATCTGTCTGTCTGTTACCTATAACAACTTTTTCCAATTTACACATAGTGCCTAAAACTTTAATGGCATTTGTGCCTATGCAATTGCATATCTCTACTTGCTGTATTGGTTAGAATATCAGGCCTGCAGCAGTGTAAGCATGTATAGGAATGATTGTGTGATCGTGATTGCTTGTCTACCTGCCAGTGCCTGTAAGGGGGGGAAGTCGTGATAGTGTGTGTCATCCAGCTTGCAGAGTGGTGTCCCCAGTGTGTTACACAGTCGCTCTACCATGCCCTGAATCCGAGAGATGTGATTATTAGAGCTACAGATGAACGAGAAGAGACACTCCACAGGATCCTGGCGTAGCATCCGCACTCCTGAGACACCAGACACACACACAATCACACATTCACATTCAAACATTATTAACATACTAATCTGTATGCTAATTTAATTAGATTAATTCGATTTTTCTGTTCACATGATTATATGCTCATTCATATGTGTGTTGAAAAAATGCAAAATGGTGATTAAGGTTTTTTATTTAAAGGAACACATGAAGTCAATCAGCTAATGCAGGTTCGGGAGATGTTAAGCCAACATTGCTAACAAACAGTGGACTTAGACTTAGACCAATCTCATCTCTGTCAATACATGACCAAGAAGATCTCTAAACACACTGAAAGAATATCCAGATCTTATTTTTTTTTTGCACAATTTATCTGGATAAGAACCCAGCATGACCTACTCTTCATTAAAATACGCTTATCTATTATTTAAGACATTTAAAAATGTTTAGATTTCAATTTCGAAGTATGAATATTCTTAATATGGATGCACTAATATGGGAATTCTGGGCCAATGCTGATATTACACATGTATATATCTGCCTGTGTTGTTATACACATTTATAACTTACAGAGAAAAGACAAGCTAACTGGTCCTTACATAGAGTGTTCACAACTTTCAATGCTCTTTTTTAAATTAACAGATAAAAAAAAACAATATATTGAAACTGATAAACAACAAATACAACTAACTAACTGTTGCTTGGACCTCTTCCAGCATACAAGACATACACCAGTCAGCAAGTATCAGTTTGAAATATATAGACATTCCTAATTCATAATGATTAAATGTTCATGACTTTATCTTGCTATTATAATATCATGATTCCAGTGTATAATACAATTATCTTAAAATGAATATAATATAATGGTACCACTTTAAAATAAGACTACCTTTATAAAGGGTTTATAAATGTTTACATTTAGTTGATTATGTATTAATGGTTACTAGTTAGGTTGTAAATGCCTTAAAAATCATAAATAATCAGTTATAACACATACGTAGAAAGGGCAACAATGACCTGTTGTTTGCCGAATAGTGAACCCACAGCCATCTATATTGTTGCCCTTTCTTCATATGTGTTATAACTGATTATTAACGATTTTTAAGGCATTTACAACCTAATTAATAACCATTAATAAACTAATTGTAAACCATTTATAACCCCTTTATAAAGGTAGTCTTATTTTAAAGTGGTACCAATATAATCCATCACAATGATTTCTCTTGTTAGGTTAAGTCTAAAATAAATGTCTGTAAGTGATAAATCACCATAATGTCCCTTACGGTGAATTTACACTGCTCCGACGCGACAACGCACAGCGACGGATCCCATTCATTTTCAATGGGAAGCGCCGCCTCCGTCAGACGCAGTCGCGCGGTGCATCATGGGTCCGACGCGTCGAGAGCGGGGGATGCGATGCGATGAAAAGTTGAGCCGAGCTGAACTTTATGCAAATGAGTCCGTCCAACGCAATGCGTCTATCCAATCAGAGAGCAGGTGTTGGCCTGTAACGCGTCCTCAGCGCAGCGCATGAACAAATTTTAGTTCCGCTTTCAAGCGTCCAGAGAAGCCTGGAAGAGAAGTTTCAGGCTTCCCTGTTCTTTATAAAATCCCTGCTGATTCACAGGGACTCTGTCAGCGAGGAGAAAGGCTGCTGTGATTGTTGGAGTCTCTGGTGGGTTTTTAAAATATTAATATGTAATTTAATTGGAAAAGTTTGCTTTTGTCCGCTTATATAATGCTCACTAGACAGTGTAATGAAGCTCATTCAAACATTTATATCTATAAAGACACATTTATATTTATTAATTATTGGAAATAATAATAGCTTATATAAAAAGCATTTCCCATTTATTAAAACGATTTAATTGGACGACGCAGGGAACGCCTTTGTCACGCCCACATGCGACCGGTTGGAGGGGGGTAGTGCGACCGTGTGCGTTGCCGCGTCGGAGCAGTGTAAATTCACCGTTAGGCTGGTTTCCTTTCTCTAAGATTAAACAAGCCATGAAGGAAATGTGACAAAATTTAAATAACTACAAACCATTTAAACTGTAAAGAAAATTCTAAATAATATAAAAACCTGCACTGTTCATTGTGCTCAAATAGCTCAGTAAATAATAAAATAGACAAAATGTGTTTGAAAGCTTTCTGAATCTTTCTTTCTTTGAAATGTTGGTGCCCAGTCAGAGGACATTATGCCTGGTATCTTACCTGTGAAGATGTGCGCTGTCTGGCTGAAGTGTTGATCTGCATCACTCCACTCTCTGTACAAATCTCCTAGCTTAACATCCAACTGGAAATAGTCTCTCAAAAGTGTTCCCGCCTTCTCATCCTGCTCAGAGCTCACAGCATCTAGGTCCAACTCATCCTCTTCCTTTTTTACAGTAGACACTTGTTTTAATTTCTTTCCTGAGTGCTGTGGCCCCACCTCGGCTTTGCGTTTCTGTCCATTAATTAATGCTGTATTTCCAGGATTACTGTAGACATGGTACCATAAGGTATCTTCTGTCTGAGTGAGTGTCCACACTCGTCCCCCCATCACTCCTGTCCAGTGGCCTTCTCCTGTTTCACGCCATCTAGAGGAAATTGAGAAATGAAAAATGAAAGCAGGCTTGGGAGAAGTTAATATCCCACAAACTAAAACTGTTGGTCAAAGGCCAAAGTCTTATTAATTGATGTCCATTACTTTTTAGGTGTTTATTCTCCAAAATACAGTGCAAAACTAAAGAAGATATTGGTAACTGACATTAAAGCAATGCTGTAAATTTTACCTGAAGCTTTGTCCACATCCCAGTGTCAGGTCCAGCCGAAGTTCAGAGCGCAGGCAGGGAATGGAACGCCATGCTTTGGCCCCCACAGACAGCAAAGCATGTTGGGACATCCTGCTGCTGGATCACTCTTAGACCATGAGGAAGAGGGTGGTCTGATAAATGTCTGATAAAACATAACAAGCCATTACAGTTACAGTTAGATTTATACTATATTATATATACTATAGTCTGTACAGACCTCACTATGTGATTGGCTGATATTGTGATCCTATGAGGGTCACACACTTCCAGTAAAAGAAAATAAAAGATTATAAAATTATAAAATTGTAATGTATTACAAAAAACACAACCACTTTTTTAGTTTAAACTTTGGGGAAGGTTTTAATATGGTATGAGTAACTAACAATGATAGGATGCCAAATATGTTATACTAATGCTCTGTTAACTAAGCGTATGATGGGTACTGAAGTAAGGGAACAGATTATATGAAGTCCTGTATTCTGTCAAGTTCAAGATGCTTATGGATTCAGTGCTGAATTAAAGAGTACTCAATCTGTGTTTAATAGTGTTTTACTAAGTTAAAGATGCTTAGGGATTCAAAACTAAAGAGTACGTATTAACAAACATATACTTTTAGCATGGATGTCACTTTAAATGATTGCTATTTAGATTACAAGCTATATAAAGCATACACTGAAGAACGTGAAAACATATATGATGAGACATCATATGTCCAAAAAAAAAAAAAAGAATTTGGAAACCTCTTCTAACTAGTGCATTCATCCACTAAAAAAGCATTTTCAATAGAATTTATCAGACAGACCAGAAACAGTCAATCATCAGTTAGAGGAGTAGATTATATGAAGTTTGGGATGAGCTGGAAAGGCATTTTTTGCTAAACTCCAGAAAGTGTTATCCAATATCAGTTACTTTTCACTTTACGACATTTCAGCACAGCATATTAATGGAATTATGAATAATTTGGGTTCTAAACTTTCTCCATTAATCAAATACACTTTTTTTTACTAGTGTTCTGTCTCTGGTCAGGTTTTTAAAAGGATGCTGAGATTGCAGCATGTTGTGTTTGCCTGATATTGTGCTCTGTACCAGGCAACCTGGGGTGTGAAAATAGGATTGGTGAATAGGCAGTGGGTCAGAGGGATCAGAGGATAAAACACAAACAATTCAAAGATCATACAGGCTGAAGCACTGCTGTCAAAATATAAATTGTCAGTGTTTAATTTTGCATGTTTCCTTAATAGCTTATCACACATCCTGATAATTTTTTATAGAGTTATTATATAAAACTAAACACAGGTTAATTGACTTTATTTCTTGTAGAAGAAGAAGGTTGGGATAAGCCTGTGTCTACAAACTTCTGTCCACATGCTGTAGTGCTATCTATAGTGTCTGCATATGTTGTGGGAAGTAGCTAAGCTAGGCTATATGAGCTTTACTCACGAGTCAGCGTGTAAAGAGTCTTTTCCACAGTGACGAATGAGTGAAGGACCCTTGAGCTGATTAAATTCTCTGTACAGTGTTCTCTAAAGCGTGTTTATTGGCTTGTCAGTTATTTTTCATTCTTTAAAGATATAAAGTTCATTAAATCTTAGTCAGACTGACTGATGCAACTCATGTGCGACGCCCTCGTTCACTATGCTAGTCAAGAATTACCCACGTCGCTACGAGACGCTCTGTGATTGGTGTATTTGTGAAGAAGGCGGTCTCTGATTGGCAGTTCCCTCCCCTCTCTAGCTTCCATGCTTGCGGTGCGGGTCTCGAGTGCTGTGAGTGTGAGTGTGTGAGGCAGGCAGGCAGGCAGGCAGAGGAACATGGCAGATTCGGTGGCTCTTTTCACCTCAATTGGACTTAGTGAGCAGAAAGCTAAGGAGACGCTGAAGAATGAAGCCCTTAGTTCAGCTCTCAAGGACGCTGTTGTACAGGTAAAACTGAGAAACGAGTATAAACGGGCTTAGGTGAGCTTTAAACGCAGGGAATAGGCAGTTATCACTGTTAGCCAGCTAGCTAACTAGCTAGGTTAGCTTAGTTAAGTGTTAACCCAGCACCAACACCTGTCATTGCAGTGTGTAACTGAGGTATTAATGTATAAGGGTGCTGTTTATTTCTTTAAAAACATATATTAGCTGTATACAAGACATTTGTATTTAGGGACAGTATACTTTCATTTTCATGTTCACTTACAAAACACTTGGCTGCTTAATATAACTTAATTGCCTTTGACTCAGTGGCTCAAATGTGACAGATCCAGTTATTAAGCATGTGTTTGTGTGGCATATAAATATTTATGTACACACCCATGAGACATTATGAATACCTTCTTCTTTCTACACCCATTGTTTATTTTGTCAGCTCACTGATCATATAGGGCACAGTGTAGTGCTATAATACAAATCAAATCAAGTTTAATTATATATTTTATTAGTTTACTAGTTTATGTATTGTCCACTGTTAAGTTATTATATAACTGTGTTCTTGCTCTTTCTGTATGACTGACATCAGTCATCTTCTCAGTGTGCACAAAACTGGTGTACATGGTTGTTTAACTGCGCTACCTCCATTACACACACTAAAAATACTCTACTTTTATAAGTATGTTTTGTATTTTTATTGTATTTTTTATCTATAGCATTTTATCTCATACTTTTTGTTGTCACATCTGTGTGCTATGTATATCTGCTATGACACTTACGTGGTGGTGGTGTATAGGGGTGTTAGTGCGGGTTGTGCTGGTTTGAGTGGATCAGGCACAGCTGTGCTGCTTGAGTTTTTAAACACTGTTCACTCACTGTCCTCCACTCTATTAGACACTCCCATCTAGCTGATCCAACTTGTAGATCTGAGACAGAAGCTCATCTGTTGCAGCACAACAATGCCCACTGGACACTTCCCACTGGAAGATGTTGGTGAACTATTCTCGGTCCATCAGTCACACTGAGAGGTTTAAAAGAACTACAGTCTGTAACTTAATTAAAAAACTGCAAAGTGATCCTTTGTGTTTAGTGGAGCTGAAAATGGAAAAAGGGTGTAAAACAAGGATCTAATCTAATCTAAATATTATGCTTGATCTGCGCATCCAAACAATAGCCCATGTTTATCACACTTCTCTGAGTAATAATTTTGATACAGGGTTAATAATTTACTAAATTCTGTTAGACAGCTTATAAGAGGTGATTTTAGATCAGTATTTTTACTCTGAGATTGTTATAGGTAAACTCTTTTTTTCTTTTTTTTATGTCTTGTATTTTAGGCTCAGAAGCTGCTGCGGTCCACAAATATCGACAAAGGCACAGGGACCCTGCTGTACAGTATGGCATCTCGGCTGCGAGACACCCGCCGTTTGGCCTTCTTGACTGAGCACATAGCCAAACGCAAGATCACCACAGACCTCCAGCTGTCAGGTATCTAGTGGCCTGTATCTTTTACCATGACTGAAAACTGGTGTGTGAAGGTAAAAGATTTTATATGGCAGTCCCAGCTGTTTCCCTTTGTTTATACCTATGTTTTGTGAACAGCGGCGCTGGACTATGTGAAGAGCCACCCTCAGGACCCAATGGACCAGAAAGCCTTTGAAACTGCCTGTGGTGTCGGCGTAGTTGTCACACCGGAGCAGATTGAGGATGCTGTAAGTAGAGGAAATAATTGCATTTGCAGTGCACATGAAAAAATACTAAAACCCTGTATCTCCCATTTTGACAGTGTGTTGTCATACGTCATTTGTTGACCTCATGTGAATCTGTTTTTATTAACCTGGTATCATCATTTAATGAAAAATATACTGGTAGACTTCATTAAAAGTTAGGAATATTTTTTCCCCCTGCTGTGAAGTTGCAATTTTGGAGACACAAGGTTTTTGCGTGTATGTAACTGTATTAAAAGCACGAGGCTTTGTTTTACTTAATATAGTGCCTAGCAACAACTCTTGATTATATTTTCTTGATTGTTTCTGGTTAAATAAAACAGGGACAAAATGCTAAAGATAAAATAATTAAAATGTAACTTGGGTTATGTTCACATTACCAGACTGAAGTAAAAGTGGTGGGTGTTGCAGAAGGGGTACCCACTATATTAACTGCATGCCACTGGATTTTACATTAAAGTGAATAATTGAGATCTGTATCACAAAAAAGCAAAAGAAAAATCACTGTCTGGTAATGGGAAGGGAGCATTTTAAATCATTATTTTTCAACAACTGTAGTTTGTTAACAGCAACATAATTACTACAATATCTTACATTAATGCAAAGTATGTCTTTGAGTGATTTATATCGTGACTTGCTTAACCAGTTAGATTGTAGAACCTGAACTACGCATAATTAATGCTTGGTAATGCTTCCACAGGTTGAACTAATCATTAGAAAGCACAAGCAGCAGCTGCTGGCAGAGAGATACCGCTTCAACATGGGGATCCTTATGGGTGAGTCTGGGTTACATATGTACCATATTTGTGTAGTACAGTACCTAAGTGATGATGAGCTGATCATTGTTTTTTTTTTTTTTAGGTGAAGCCAGAGCTGCTCTGAAGTGGGCTGATGGGAAGATGGTGAAAAATGAAGTAGACATGCAGGTAGGCATGCAAGATTGTTTACACTGTTATTAGAGAAACGAATATTAAATATAGTGATCACAGTGTTTAATTTTGATGTGCTCTTTCAGGTCTTGCATCACCTGGGGCCAAAAACGGAGGCAGACTTGGAGAAGAAACCCAAGGTATGGATAATCTATCACTAAATTAAAAAAGTGTCTGTATAAACCCTCTATATCTACCTTTTGTTTAAAAAAAACAAACAAAAAAAAAAACAATAATTTTTGGCTCTGTCTCCCACAGGCAGCAAAACCCAAAGCCCCAGAAAAAGAGAAGGAAGAGGAGAAACAAAACAATGCTGTGAATGGTGAGCTACAAATGGACCATGTTTCTTTAGGTGTTTCGAACAATTGTTATAAAATTTATTTTGCTTTTCTTTGCCATTTTAAACCTTCCTTTTTTGGTCCTGTGGATATTTTCATCTATAGAACTTTCAGCTGTAGTGAATCATTTTGTGATGAGTGTTTAAAGGCACGCAACTTACTTTCTCTTTCTTTTCCTCACTTAATAGGTGAAGTCAAGATGGAAGGAAAGACTCTAATGGAGCAGCTGAGGGGAGAAGCCCTGAAGTTTCATAAGCCAGGTGAGCAACCATTTATTAGGCACTTCTGTTGTCACTGAATGCAATCAAATTTACACAGCAGTGCTCCAAATTCTAGTTCAAAGTCTCTCTGGATATTAGAAAAAAAGTTCCTCCAACAAAGCAGGAAAAACTTTTTTTATTACTCTTGATTATGGAAGAAATAAGCAGGGAACAAGCAAGTGTCCCAATACTTTGTCCATACTGTATACACTGCCTGGCCAAAAAAAGCTTCTGCAATGTCACAAGATTTATTTCAATCCAGTGTTGCATTAATTTTTCATCAATATCTTGCAGCAGCATTGATGATGGTAGAGTCTGACCACTGCACAAAGTCTTCTCCAGCACATCTCAAAGATCCTCAGTGAGGTTAAGATCTGGACTCTGTGGTGAACAATCCATGTGTGAAAATGATGATCTTATCCTCCCTGAATCACTCTTTCACAATTCCAGCCCCTAGCATTGTCATCTTGAAATATGGCCGTGTTATCAGGGAAGAAAAAAACACATTTATGAAATAACCTGGTCTATATTCAGTATATTCAGGTAGTCAGCTAACCTCATTTTTCAGCAAATACTGTTTTTTGGCCAGGCATTGTATGATAGATGTAGGTATGGGTGTTGATACACCTGTACTGCCTGAATGTTTACATGCTAAATAAGTCCTTTGTTTTCATATTTCCAGGTGAGAATTACAAGACTGAAGGTTATGTTGTAACACCCAACACCATGAACCTGCTGAAACAGCACCTGGAAATCACTGGTGGACAGGTGTGTGTCGTGCAAGTGGGATGTTAAATGTAAAACGTGTGATTTATTTAACACATGCTGACAGTTGTTTTCCCCATTGCTTCTCTGTTGATGTCATCATGTAGGTCCGGACTCGGTTTCCTCCTGAGCCAAACGGCATTCTCCACATTGGCCATGCCAAAGCCATTAACTTCAACTTCGGTTATGCCAAGGTACTGTAGTCATGTACGTAAACAGTTGTCTGTGGTTAAAGTTAAACTTTCACCATGCTGATTTTTGTCTGTTTTCTTCTAAAGGCAAATAATGGAATCTGCTTCCTGCGGTATGATGATACAAATCCAGAGAAAGAAGAGGAGAAGTACTTCACTGCCATCAAGGACATGGTGGAGTGGCTGGGTGAGTCTTCACAAATTTCCTTTTTAGCTGGACATACATGACAGTGAGGTCTTGTGGGTGTAGAAGACACTCAAAGGCATAGACTTTTAAAAAATCAAATTCACACAATTTCCTTTTTGATGTCTGGTGTATGCTTTTTTAGAACATTTTAGAATGTTAATTACTTGTTGGAATAATATATTGTTCCAGAAATAGTTGCAAAGCGTTTTAATTCAGTCAGCCTATTGGCTCATTCACTTTTGTAGACTTAATGATATTTTTCATAACCCTGTCCATTTGCCTTGATTTTGGCAGAGTATGCATGCTTTTGAAAGCCTTTTACAGCCTTTTTAAGCCTGTGATTGGCCAAGAGCACTTATTCTGGTAACCCTAGGAACCTCTTGGAAACCACAGTGAGATGCACAGTGTGCAAGAAAGCAATCCACCCCCAGTACTTTGTATCAAGTAATGTAATTGGTTGATTTAGGTACATTGCTTTCTGTTTAATTAGTGCTGGTTGGTAATACCGGTTCATACATTACGCCGGAGGGGAGCTTGGAACAGGTATGCATTTTTCTCATACTGCCATACTGCTATAAGGTGCTGCCAAAAAAGCATGCTGGTACAGCTCATTAGTTAATGCTAGCCAGTTACCATAACAAGCTAACGCACTGGAAGCTCAGCTCCGTGGAACCCAAATATCTCGTCCCTTGCTCCATCCTGCTTGAGAACAGCACTTTATCCTATAGAAACAGTCTTGAGTACAGAATCATTTATTCAGCAAGTGATAAAACTCCCTAAAACTCGAGGAAACGAGGTGAGCAGTAACTGTAGATCTGATTAAATGTATTAATACTGAAGCACGAAGGATAATATTTTTTGACACTAAACTTAATGTATTTGTTAACTAGAGAAAGAAGGGAATTGTGGCTGATTTTAATACCGTAATGCCTCTTATAGGTTGAACTATTTAAAATATTTAGTTTTCTAAAGGAAGCTGTGTTGAAGTTGTTGGCATATCTCTTTTTAAGTTCTATTATTTACATTCTTCAGCTGTTTTGCTAATGAATTAATCTAATTTAATTTCTTCATATATTGAGTAATTTTGTAGGACCACGTAAACCCAATAGTAGCCTGTTTTTTATATTATATGTACTCCAAACAGTACAGTAAAGCCAAAATGCAAAAATATATAAATAAATAAATAATAATAATACCGTAATGTACCATGAAACCATCAGTACCTTGAAAAATACTGTGATGACATTGTTTAATTTTTTTATTATTATTATTATTTGATATCTGGATATTTCTCATCTCATCTCCATGAACTGCTGTTGGTGGGCTTGTCGCAGTTATTACTTTATCGGCTTGTTGTATAGTAAATGCATATGACCGTGATAATATTTGCTTAATATTTTGCCTTAAAATGTGGCCAACTTTGTTTACTTAACTAAGAAGAGCCTGTGACAGTAGATGAGCCAGTATTTTGACCTTGTTTTTTATATTTTATGCTTACTTATTTAAATTAAAAACTTAAATAAAATAAAATAAAATAAAATCTTCCTGAATGGTCTTAAAATAACAGTAATATAATGTATTGCAATTATTTGTCTGACAATCTTTTGGCCAATAAGTAAATGTACTGGTCTGTACCATATTAGAATCTACTACTTATCAGTTCACTGTGAACACAAACCAGTGGAATATGATAAGCTTTCCCTCTAAACAGTCCCAGAATTTGTTTAAGTGCAGACACTTTGACTTAGGAGTGTGAAAATGTAACATGTCCATTATTTGGTTTATATACAGTTCAGTACATTTGTTATATACAGTACATTTGGCATAGGGGTAAATGGTCAATTAGCCAAATTGTCTCTTTTTAAGTTAATATATTTGACCCAGCAAATCAAGTGTAAAAGCTCTAATTCATTATTTATGTTCCCTATGCAGTTTAAGTGAAATTGGGGCCAGTGGGTTTTTTTAATGTATATTGAATCAGTTACATTTTGATGGTGTTTTCTGTGTGTCTGTTACACAGGCTATACACCCTATGCTATTACTCACGCATCCGATAACTTTCAGTGTCTTTATGAACTTGCTGTGGAACTCATCCGTAGGTAAGCTGACAGCCCAAGACATCATTGGACATGGCCATTTAATTATTTTTAATATATTTAAACATATTAAAGACATTCAGCATTCATTTATACAGTGTTGGAGATGGAGGTAAATGTAATTATTATAAATGTAATTTTTTTTGTGAGGAATCTCTTTATTTTTTGTGTTGTTATAAATACTATATTTTGTTGCAGGGGTCATGCATACATATGTCACCAGCGCGGAGAGGAACTGAAGGGCCACAATGCTCCACCCTCCCCCTGGAGAGACCGACCAATTGAGGAGTCTCTGGTTCTGTTTGAGAGGATGAAGAATGGCATGTTCGCTGAGGGTGAAGCCACACTCAGGATGAAGATGGTAATGGAGGATGGCAAAATGGACCCGGTGGCTTACCGCATTAAATACACTCCTCACCACAGGAGTGGAGATGCCTGGTATAAACACACACTCTGTCTGGTAGGAATATGTCTTCATTGTTTATTGAGAAAAGGAGTCTTGTATTTAGCTTCTTTCTCTTTCTTGCAGGTGTATCTATCCTACATATGACTACACCCACTGCCTGTGTGACTCCATCGAACACATCACACACTCGCTCTGCACCAAAGAGTTCCAGGCCAGGTACTGCTCTCAGATCCGCAACCCCAGTTCCATAACTGATAATGGTTCTGAAAAGGAAAATGTGTAAAAAATGTGTATAGAAATTTGCAACCCATTTATTGTATTACATCTTTTACGTCTTTTTTCTCAATTTAATGTATTTTAGATAAATACATAAAAGGTTTGAGAACCTCTGGATGACATGATCTTGTCTGTAGATAATGTCACATAAAGATTAAATTAGTAAATTTGTCTTTATCTGCTTGTCAGGCGATCATCATATTTCTGGCTTTGTAATGCTCTGGATGTGTACTGCCCTGTGCAGTGGGAGTATGGCCGACTCAACCTCACTTACACAGTGGTCTCAAAGAGGAAGATCATCAAGCTGGTGGAGACAGGCACTGTCCGGTAAAACTGTTCATCTTTACATTACAGTGTCTCTCTTTCAGTGGTTTCTCATTGCATATATTGAATAATATACATTTTGTTTTTGTCTCACTATTCCACTACACCTCCCTGGTATAGTTTCATGGAAACATTTCAGTGCATCAATACATCTCAGCTTTTTCCTGATTTGTCTAATTTGTCTAATAACATTTCATTGTATTATTGTAGTACAGTTCAGAATTACCTTTACATTAGTGCTGGGCGATATAACGATATCGATTTGTTTCGCGATAATTTTTCCCTCGATGACGATGATAAGCCTGTGCAATAGAATTCGATAAACATTCATTTCCATTTCCGTCTAAGTGGCGCGGCAAACAACGAAAACACAACGTGTAATCAATCCAGAAGACGCTGGAGCAAATTAATAAATAGTTAAGAAAATTGTAATAGTTATTCTCATGCATGCAACAAAAAACCCTAAAGAATAGTGGAGTATGGCCCGACACACGCAAACAACCATAGTGTTTGTACTTTGGGAATAAACGGCCGCACTGTTCAGCACGTTTTAAATAAATTTTAAGTAAATTTTAAGCACTAAATGTAATTAATTCAATTTATATTAGGACCTCGGGGCAGGTGCTGCAAAAATGTGTATGTGGGGCGCGGATTAAAGGAAGAGGTTTTTTTGCTGAGCGGTAACAGGACAAAAACACCTTAAGAATGATGTCTAAATGACTTTCCTCTAATCTAATATAATTTAACATGGTTTAAGGATATAAAATAATTTCTAAACAAACAAACTTTTTAATATTGAGCTTATGGCCCAAGTGCAAAAACACAAAATCATTTATCATTTAGATCACATGTGTCAAACACAAGGCCCGCGGGCCAAATGTGGCCCGCCACGTCTTTTTATGTGGCCCGCGAGAGCTTGTAAGATCTTAGTGTCTATAATAAATAAGTCAGAAGCGTTCTTTGACCAAAAAATACATTTCCCACAATGCTTGTCGATTGTATTACCCGCAAAGTTACGGCTTACTGCCACTACACGGCAGTGTAGTCATTGATGTGGAAACCCTGCCGGAGGGAAGGTGTAACTTCGCGGGTGGAATTGAGACATATAAATGTTTGTCCCATAATGTCCAGAAAAAGAGAAGTTGATGCAGACGGACGGCTGTGCTTCAAGGCGAAAGACCGGTATGCCTTTTGTGTTACGAAGAGTGTTACTGACCAAAATAAACGCTTTTTAGGAGAGATATAAGTTCTGTGTAAATATTTATAAGACAATAGCTGACAAAATCTGTTTTAATGACGTTAATAAACATCACTGGGACAGCGCTAGTCGCAGTTTCACCGCAACAAAGTACGAGGACGTGAATCACTTATCTAACCAGCCTTTACTGATTTCTGCCCTCAATAACCCTTTCAATAACCTCCAATAGCCTTTAATAGTCTTCAGTAGCCTTCAACAGTCTAACCTTGCAGCCGTGGTGTGTCCACTAAACTCCGTAGTTATAAACATCCTGAGGTTAGCAGCGCGATAACTGACCTGTTTATAATGTAATCCCAGCAGTGACTCATGCTCTAAACGGCTGCTGTTAGCCGATTGGGCTGAAAGATGAACTGTAGAGAGCTGTATTATCCGGTTAGTGGGGTTATTTTATTTCATACACAGAAGAACTTAAAAATTTTAAAAACGCTCCAGACTGGCTGAGCTGAGTCCTGTAGCCCGTGGCTGGGCTGTAGCTCTGACTCAGTAAAGACTGCGGACTTGTGGTGCTGCTGCTGCTGCTGCAGCTCCCACTAGTGGTTGGATGAGGAACTGCTAAATCTGAGGAAATGCTATGTTCTTAACAGCTCACAATTTTTGATTTTATATTTATTAAGCCTTATTTCAGTTAATAATTTCAAAGTTAATATAACTTGATGTCATTTCTATTCACTTGAATAGTTTGGTTCTTGATTGATGGAGTTTTTGGATTTCATGACATGACAAATTAAAAGGATTTATGTTAATAGAGCAACAAGCAAACATTTTTTCCATGCAACTGTAATATTTGATTGAATAAATAATATATTGAGAGTTATTTAACATTAAGGAGTAATTACATTCATTTACATATATTACATTTGGTTACATTTTATTACATTTATAAGTTACATCTGGCCCTCGGAGGACAGCCAATATGCCAATGTGGCCCTCGGCCAAAATGAGTTTGACACCCCTGATTTAGATTATCTGCCTGAACGCGAGCCCGAACCCGAGCTTGAACGCCAGCCTGACTCAGGCGCTGCATGAACTCGGGCCGGTCGAGAACACCGCTTTCCTCTCAGATTAGGCGGAAGAAAATGGTCTTTTTTTTAATGTAACAAATCACACTGTGATTTTTGTGATATTTCCCCAATTACAGCTCAGCTGCGCGTTTAAAGCTCAACGCATGAATTAATCGGTGCGCTGTGCGCCGCGCGTGCTCGCGGGGGATTTGACGCGTCTGTCAAGCAAGTTAATGGACCGTTTTGGGGGCAGAGATTAAGAAGTACAGCAGGTACATCTCAGATTTGTAGTTTAATGCTCTACTAAATTACTGGCTTTAAAACTGGCTCATGATATGGTCGGTTCTGGCTGGATTTTTTCCTGCCTACAGGCTGCATTTGACGGAAAGCAGCTCCTCAGTCAGACAACAGTGTCAGCATACAAATCGTGTGCGTTTCCTACAGGACAAACCATTTAAAAGTGCAGATAAACTCATTAAAAAATCACACAGTGTCTGTCTGGCTTAAAATACTTTTAATAAGGTACAGCTTTTAAATTAATAAATCAACATTCATTAAAAATCCGTGAGAAGTTCTGTATGCTAAATGACAAGCTAAGCTAATAAGCTAATAACATTTAATAATAACAGAAAAATAGATATGAATTTGGAAAATAACCAACTAAAGTGAGCTCAAAATACAATAATAAATATAATCTAACGAATTTCAAAATATAAATTAGAAATATTGAACTTCAATATTAAATTCAACTTCAACTACAAAAAACGCAAGGACCGATAGAACATAACGAACAGAAAAAAATAAATTTGAAATTGGAAAAAAAGTTCAAAATGCTAAAAGAAATAAAACCTAACGAATTTCAGAATATAAAATCTAAATATTGCACTGCAGCAGTACAAAAGCCTAAGTGCTTAAACAAACAAACCAAAAAACAGCCTATCACAAATCATTTTTTGAGCCCGACCCAGCTGAGGAAAAGGTGGGAAATCTTTTTTTTTCCGGCTGGGTCTTGGAAAACTTTGTGGTGAATTAAAGGGGCCGAGTTGCAATTTTTGTTTTACTTTAATCAGTTTTTAATCCGTCTTTTTAAAAACAAATATTCCAATATTGGCTGCCAATCAGTGCCCAATATTCTGAGCTCAAAAAACGCTATTCGGGCCAGCCCTACTAATCTAATATAATTTAACATGGTTTAAGAATATAAAATAATTTCTAAACAAACGAAATATTTAATATTGAGCTTATAGCCCAAGTTTTTTTTTCAGTCATGGAAAATTGGAAAAAATTGGAAAAAAGCCCGAGTTCATGCAGCGCCTGAGTCAGGCTGACGTTCAAGCTCGGGTTCTGGCTCGCGTTCATGATTAATTTGTTTTTTTTAAAAACTAATATTGGAATATTCGCTACCAATTACTGCCAAATATCCGGAGCTCAAAAAATGCTATTCGGGCCAGCCCTAATAATTATGGAGATACAGAAAAAAATATTGTGATAAAACTTCCATCACTCCCTTATTCTCTCACTAATAAAAACAAACCTTTAAGTGTGACACAAAGTGATTTGATTTATATCGTGATACATATCGATATCGACTGATATGGAAAACTATATCGTGATAAGATTTTTTCCCATATCGCCCAGCTCTACTTTACATATACACAAAATGTAACTTTTATACTTTAATAATTTTACACTTTTTACAGAGCCTTTTGTTGTATTAGCAGTTTTATTTAATGGTGTAAACACTACTTTTAAGAATGCTGACTTTTTATTTATATAAGTAGGGTTGCAGCGGTAACCGGTTTCACGGTATACCATGGTATTAAAATGCACGGTTATCATACCGTGTGTGTTTGCTTATTACCGGTAAAACGCAAGCCAGCGGAGAAACTCACCCGCGCGTGCGCAACTCTGCTCCGCTTCAGCTACTCGGCACACAGCGGTGAGAACAGCAGAAAGTGCATCAGGCTAAACAAATCTCCGTCCGCCTAAAAAAAGGCTAAACTAAAATCAGCAGTGTGGGACTATTTTGGATACCCGCCGAACGCACCCGAGGATGGTTATCCGATTTGTGATCAATGTGGCCGTAAATTCACAGCTAAAGGTGGACATACGTCAAACCTGTTCTCCCATCTCCGAGAACACCACCCCGCTGTGCAGCGCAAAGTATGTGTTTAGTTTATAATTTTAATCTGAACCTAAATAAAACCTCTTTGTAGTCGTGCACAACCCATGTGGTAAGCGCCCGCAAAAGCGCCGAGTTATCCGAAATTTGGGCACGCAGGTACAGGCGTGAAGTGCGTGCTACGATGGATTCACGTGTCCGTGTAAAGGTCCTGGCCGGACTGGATGTGAAAGACGCCATTCATTTACATGCGTTCATTTTCAAATTCTGACGTGCCTGTTTTTCATATGTTAAAACCAGACTCGGTGTGAAAGCCTTAAAATAGAAATCTCTATTGTGAGGATCATGTCAGAAATAAATCCCCTCTTTCTGCAGTATCTGGTTATATACCAACTTGGCAGTAAAACGGACGTTTAAAAAAAGTTGTTAATCAGACACTGACCCAGGCTCAGTTTATCAGATATTAAACTTAAATAATTGTACTGAATATTTTAAATACAGGATCTTTACTTCTTAGAGGACATGTAATGTGTGTAACGTGTGTGTATGTATATATATATATATATATATATATATATATATATATATATATATATATATAATATATATATTTATATATATATTTTTTTTATATACACCCTTAATGCCCTTAAGAGTAGTGGAAACACCTGGTTTCCTTCACCTGATGGTGTACAGCTTATTTTTTTAAGGAGACATTATCTAGGTAATTGTTCCAGGTTTTTACAATAAATGGTTAATTGAACAAAAAAACTTTGTTGTAATTTCTTTAAGGGTCAGTTTAATAATATATGTAACAAACTGTGTTACCGTGATAACCGTGATACCGCGGTATTTTCTGAGACTGTTATTATACCATGAAAATCTCATACCGTTGCAACCCTATATATAAGTCACACACAAACACACCTTCCCTGTGAAGGAAAAGTTCCTACCTGTTTTTCTACCTGTTTGAGCTGCTGTGTCCAAGCTTCATTGTGTTCGACCCTAAAAGGTTCTGTGAATTTTTTTTCAGCACATTAAGAGAATAATTTAATTTGAAAACATCAAAACTACACCAAGATATTATTATAATAATAAAAAAGTTCCCTCTAGCTTGTTTACAGTTTGTGAAAATTACATGTTTGTTAATACATTTTTTACCAATAAAAATATGTATGAGCATTTTAATTTTGAATTTATTATTTTTGTAGTATCGCAGAATATTGTTGTGATTAACACAATTACATTTCCTAATCAATTGACACCACAAATTAAAATGTTTCCAAAATTCTCTGTATGGGTGACAAGTGTTATCCAACATCTGATTCAGTAAATCAATGCTCATATCTCATTTCTGCTGAAATCAGCTTGTTATGCATCTGTTACAATATGCCATTTCTAATCAGTTCTAAAACTCAGAATTAGCAGATTGGAATTAACACGTATGTAATGTAACGTTGGAAATCTGATGTCAAGTGTGGTTGTTCATATGAGTGTTTGTTAAATTTTTCAGAGACTGGGACGACCCACGGCTCTTCACTCTGACTGCACTCAGGAGGCGTGGCTTCCCCCCTCAGGCCATCAACAACTTCTGTGCTCGTGTAAGAGAAATTAACAACTATTTTATCCCCAATAGATATTAATGTTTCTTTTAACAGGAGAGATAACCTTATTGTCACGTCTCTTTTGTAATGTAGGTTGGTGTAACTGTTGCCCAAACGACCATGGAGCCCCACCTGTTGGAGGCGTGTGTGAGAGAGGTGCTTAATGACACTGCCCCGAGAATCATGGCGGTCCTGGAACCTCTCAAAGTCACCATCACCAATCTGCCTGCCAATGCACAGGTACAAGCTACATACCTACTAACGATTTGCACCATAAGGTGCACTGGAGTATAAAGGGATTATGCAACACTAAGGAAGAGGGGTGTCGCCATGTTTTACTTCTTATTTAGTAGGTCTCGCCGCTGGGGGGTGGTTGGGGGGGTACATTTTTTTAAGTAAAGCTAAGCTAAAAAAAAATGTCAAAGTCAAATGAGTGCGGGATGTTAATCTACACAGATTTTTCTCCTGAAAATGCTTCTGTTTATTTACAGTAAGCTTAGATTTCCAGATTTCCACTAAGGCTGGGTGCAGCAGCGTTAGCATTAGCAGCTAACTGCTAGTAAATGCTACCTGACAGCGATACTTTGAAGATCCGAGTGTTCCAGTAAGCCACGGTAATATAAGCCAGCGGTTCATTCCACATGGCTTGTTTTAACGTGGTAAACAAACAGTCTACAGTCCGATGTACTCACCTCTAAACGGCGAAAGCTAGCACTTACTGCGGTTAGGGGCTAATGCTAATGTTGCTCCAGCAGTGCTAGCCAGGGTTAGCAGCAGGCTACATGCCGATAATACCCGCCACTGAATGACGAGATTTCTAGCACTTACCAAGATTAGTGGCTAATGTTAATACTGGTGGAGAACAAAAGTGAAACACCCGTATACTTCTTTGTGACTTTATTGCTCCTTAATACCCGAACGGTAATATAAGGCGCACTTGCGATTTTTGGGAAAGTTAAAAGAAATTTAAATGCACCTTATAGTGCGAAAAAAACTGCAAATGCTTCGTAGCATATCATGTTACCTGTTAATTATATTTTCTGTAAAAAAATAAAAAAAAATAAAATAGGCTGCTGCTTTAAGGTGTTAATGGTGTTTTTCTCCAGTGCTGCATAAGCCAAATACTTATGTACTATAAATACACATTTCTATTCTGTAAACTAAGGAATATATATTAAAATCTTATATTTTCCTCAGACGGAAGTTCGTATTCCAGACTTCCCTGCTGATGAAACCAAAGGTAGCCATGTTGTTCCTTTCTCCAAAACCATCTACATCGAGCAGAGTGACTTCAGAGAGGTAAGTACAGGAACAGGGAGAAACATAGGGTTTAAGCAGGTTTTGTAAATGTCTCTGTTTTTACAGGTTATTTATTGTGTTGTATGAACCTGCTTGCTGTTCACTTAAATGTTAAATGTTAATCTTTTTTAACTCTCTGCAGGTAATGGAGAAGGGTTATAAGCGTCTGACTCCTGATCAGTCAGTAGGCCTGAGGCATGCAGGCTACATCATCTCTGTGCAGCGTGTCATCAAGGTAAGTCATGGCTTATAAGACATTTAGACATACTTACTTACTTACTACTCCATATTCATTATGAAAAACTTCTCTTAATGAGTGGAAGCATAGGTTTAGAAAAATACATGTATCAGGCTTGCTTTCTTCTCCTATAAAACTTTAGATTACACCAGTTTTTGTTGTTGTTTTTTTGTGTAATGCTGAATAATAATATTTGGATATACTGAGTTATACAGTTTGAGATGCATGTAAATTATCAAAAGTAAAAATGTTTTGGAAAAATGTATTTAGTTTATTATTCTCCCTTTTAACCCCGTTTGAATTAATTCATAACTGACTTTGTTTTTTTTATCTGTCTTTCTTTTCTTGCTTTTTTTTCTGCTGATAGGATGGCAGTGGTAAGGTGGTGGAGCTGGAGGTGACCTGTGCCAGCTCGGACTCTGCTGAAAAACCAAAAGCCTTTATTCACTGGGTTAGCCAGCCGCTGAAGTGCGAAGTGCGCCTCTATGAACGGCTGTAAGTCCTTAAAAAAGTGCATTTGTGAAAGTAAATTTTTGTTAACCTACTACAATTAAATGTTTTCAGCACTACATAAGGAGTTTGACCAATCCATATTAATCATGGACATGCATTCCTGTAGGTAGCAGTTTTATAGTATCATATTTTTCACACTATAAGCTGCACTTAAAATACTTTAATTTCCCCAAAAATTGTCAGTGCACCTTATAAAATAGTGCGCCTTATGTATGAATTTTACCATACCAGGTTTTAAGAAGCAGTAAAGCCACTCTACTGAAGTACAGCGTTATAAAGGAGTTTTAGTTTAGCTCTCCAGCAGTATTAGCATTATCTGCTAAGCGCTAGCTCTCTGACCATTCAGAGGTGAGTATTATTACTGTAGCCTGCTTCTGGAGCAGTAGCCATTCGGCCATTCAGATGTGAGTATCATCAGCCTGTAGTCTGCTGCTAACCTCGGCTAGCACTGCTGGAGCAGCATTAGCATAAGTCGCATTAGCATTAATCCGATGTGCTGTTTTGTGGGGTTAGCCCAACCCATTAGAACTTGATTGATCATTGTCATTACTTAGACTCAACTAAACTTCATTTCAGCTCCTGAAAGTCCAATAAAAGGGACGGCTTGCTTAAGAATTCTGATTAATTTTTTTTTTTTATTTCAAGATTCTGATCTGTATATTTCCAACCAAAATTAAAGCAGTAAAATTATTTATAAAGGAAAAAAAGTACTGCTGCAAGCATAATGATACAAGAAGCGTAATGTTAAAATTAAGTAAATAAAAAATATATTGACTTTCATTGAAGTTCATTTTTACAACTAATAAAAGGTCATGATCAGCAAAACACAAATTATGACCAAATTCATAAATAAATGTAGTTAATATCTAAACTGTGTGTATATTACACTTAACATTAGTGAACTATTTTGTGTAGATTCTACCAGTTATTTTTACATATTTGTGTGTGCAATTAATATATTAAAAATATATATATTTCTCTCTTTAGGTTCCTCCACAAAAACCCAGAGGACTCGGCTGAAGTGCCTGGTGGCTTCCTGAGTGACATCAACCCTGTAAATGATTTAATTATTTTTGTGTAATAAACTTGCTATATACTGGTCATTATAAGATATTCTATTGATTAAGATAATTTTGCTTTTGTGGCTAATTATAGGAACAAATACCAAATCAATTGGTTTGTTAATGTTTTCTCTCTCCCTTGTTTTCTAGAACTCCCTGCAAGTGGTTGAAAGTGCCTTAGTAGACCGCTCAGTGAGCAAGGCCAAAGTCTTTGATAAATTCCAGTTTGAGAGAGTGGGTTACTTCTCTGTGGATCCAGATAGCACAGCTGATAAGGTAAGCCTGAGCAGACACCAGCACAAGTATACAATCTGCATTTCTTTTAGAGGAGAGGATAGAAATACTTGGGGGTGAATGTACATAATAGGGGTGGGAATCGATTACTATCTCACGATTCGATTCGATTCCGATTTTGGGGGCCACGATTCGATTCAAAATCGATTTTTGATTCAAAACGATTTGAATTATAAATATTTCTGCTTCTGGCTTATGAATCGTATTGAAAAAAAACCCTCCATAATATACACTGGTCCTGGAGCAAGTAATGTGTTACAAAAACAATAAAATGTGCAGGAATGTGGGTCCTCAGTGACAGAGGAATCACTGGGATATCACAATGACGTTAATGAACAATAAATACATAAATAAATAACACTGCTTTATTACCAGGCTACTAGCGGTGGTGTGTAGGTGACGCTGCTGGGCTGATGTGATGATAGCAGTGAAGCGCTAAAGTTCAGGAGCAGCTGCTGATTAACTAGTTAATTTTAGGCCGTTGTATTTCTTCAGAAAGGGGGCAGGAGGTGGAGAAATTAATTCATATTGTCCATTCCTTAATTCCTCTGTGATGAGGAGCTGAAATTAGCTCTGATTAGCTTATTGTTATTTTTCCGTTCCGCCTTAAATGCTGCAGCCCGCTGCCACCTGTAGCGTTATTTAAGGTGGAACTGGAAAGTTAGCTAGTTAGCTAGCTAACAGTTACTGAAACTAACTACTAGCGATCTTTTTTATGCTTGTTATGAAGCATTCTGCCATAAAACATTGAAACTACACGTTAATCTAATGTAATATAGTGCTTGTTCTGCCATCTTACCGGTGATTCTCAAACACCTACGCTCTGTGTGTGTCTGGAAGATCTCCAAAGGGACAAGCGCTATCCCCAGGGTTGCCAGGTCCAACAAAAATACCCAGCCCAAAATCAGTCTAAAACCCGCCCCTCAGAATCGATTTTGGGACATTTTAAATCGATTCTGAATCGTAGTAAATGAGAATCAAGATTCTTATGTGAATCGATTTTTTGGCACACCTCTAGTACATAAGTATGTGCAGTAACATTTCTTCAGTAAACTGTTAATGTTCCATTAAGGTTCTATTGAGTAAACCTTTTATTACAATAACAAGATAACTTATTGAATATTTTACTGTATTCAAAAGCAAGTTCTCTCTGAAAATGTCAGATATTTTTTCAGAATGTATATGTGATTAATGTACACATATTTATTTATTTGCTAATCTGTGTCTTTTGATTTTTCCCAGATGGTCTTCAACAGGACGGTTACACTCAAGGAGGACCCAGGAAAGATCTGATAGACCAGAGGAGGAGAAGCTGGACTTCTATAGCCAATGAGAGAGGAGCAACCATCTTTGTGTATGCTGAATATGTCACTGTGCTAAACAAGCATAGAGGGAATGTATAAGGCTATATTTACACTGTTAAAGGATTAAAAAGTATATAGGAACTGGGTAGGTGCTGGCCAGTGTTGGTTCTTACATATGCAATGTTCTTTTTCTCGTCGGTTTGGTCGCTTTTTGTAAACTCCTTTCTTACTGCTGGGATTCAGCATCTCTGGGAAGTGACTTGCGAACATTTGAAATAAACCATATTTAATTAAAAGTGTCTTTTTGTGTGTGTAATTTAAAGAATAAGTTTTGTAGAAAAACATAATATGTGCTATTAAACACAGGTGCATTTTAGCATGGCTGAAGTTTAGAATATAAACATGGAGCAAATATTCATATTTAGGGAATTTCTGTAGTTTATTCTGTAAATTAAATGTCTGTAATTAAAACAGAGCAACTAGTCCTGCCTTATACAGTCTTGTGCAAAAAAAAAAAAAATTACACCAGTAGTTTGCCGACTCTGACCCGAATTAATTGTATTTTATTGTATAGTAATTTTAAGACCATGATATTTTAGTAGTATTTGTACCACTGACATATCGATCATCCTGAAGCACAATAATATATTTACACCTTACTCTTAAAAACAGGAAAAAAAGGTTCTTATCACTAAGATAATGCTTAGATGTTTGAGCAGGCTTCACACTGAGCACTGGAAAACTGGGCAAACAGCTTTTTAATGATTAAAATGTTTAAAACATAAAATGCTTGAAAAATCCTTAATAAATAAAACAATAAAACACTTTTTAGGTAAACACTTTTTTACATTAATGAGTAAACAGATTGGGCAATATTGAGGTTAAAAACAAAAATGGCTACATATTGTATGACAAATCTGTGATGTCATTATAACAGGCCTTGTCCAGATTAATTAATGGGTGTTTAAATCTGTAGCGTTTTCACACAGGAAAAAATCCAGGCACACCAATCACAAAAAAATATTAAAGCTATTTAACTAGAATATAAGATCAATCATTAATTAAAGAGTGTTTCCCAAACCCTTACATAACTTAAGTAGTACGTAAACTCACTCGCAAATTAATTGTTTCCATGGTATATTATAATATTACTTTATATTACATTATATTATAATGATATCACATGTCTGTAGCTTGTAGTCTAATTAGGCACTTTTGAATTAACCACTAAAACCCAAGCATAACTTATTCAAATCCAGATTGGCGATGGTAGAGCTCGACATCAATGCTGCAATAAATGCAATCAGTGAATTCCTGCAGACAACTGGTGATGGTCACAGTCTAAGCAAAGCTGCTGTCTCCAAGTCTGTGCATTCTCTAACTGGGTCATGCATGCACCATGTTAATTTCCCACTGGGCAGAGAATTACAGGACAGCAAAATACATTTCCATGACTTTGGGAACACCCCAGGTACTGTAGGTCCAAAACATGGGATGCCTATCCCTATACACACGCCCAACACAATCCCACTGATTCTGCGGTGAATGTGCAGGTAATATATAATTCACAAAGGCTTTTAATGACATTGTGACCATTTATCTGGGCAAACTCTGAGTTTTGTCAGCTTGCAACAATATATATATAGTACCAGTCAAAAGTTTAATGAACAGGTATGAAATTATGTAGTAAACAGTAAAAACTCAGGTGTTGGTTTGGTGGGCATTGAGCTAGAGCTTCACAGCAGGAAGTAAAAGCAGCAACTATAGTTCAGCACCTCCAGGAACTCCTTTAAGATGCTGAGAACTATTCCAGGTGACTCTACCTCATGAAGACACTGAGATTAAAATACCAAGATAGATAATAAAATACCAAGATAATGGAATACAAAAAGTGTGCAGATCTGTCCTTAAATAAATGTTACTGAGAAGAATCTAAAGTATAAAACATATTCTGTATTGATTAGAACTTTTTGTTCGGCATGAGCTCCTGTATAGTTTTAATGTCGATTTTAAATTTACAATGTAAAAAATCATAAAAAGAAGAAATAAACGCATTGAGTGAGAAAAGGCGTGTCCAAACTTTTGACTGGTACTGTAAATATTTGTGTTATTTATTTAGTCATTTATGTGTTTAAGAGTATTTTACAAGGCCTAAGTACGTCGGATTTTTTTTTTATTTCAGAATATGCTTAAGGATGTTGATTACAACACATTTCTATGGTTTTTGGGCGTAATAGTGAATACATGTTCTATATTTGCCAGTGCTGAATTGATGTTTGTGGGCTGTTTAGGGGGAGGAGTCAACAAAGATGTTCTTTTAACTCGTTTAATTTTCGATTTGCAAAGCTCTTTGGGAAGAAAAACTTACAGAACTGGCTCAATCTTTTCTCATATCATGCATTAGTTTGTTTGTTATTCGGTAAGTTTGATGTTTTTTGGGAAACGCACCCTATAGATGCTTGGGGCGGGAACAAGAAAAGTAAATACAGGGAGTTCACAGTAAAAACTGATTGAAAAGCACTTTGAAAGATGATTTTTATTTTTATTTGATTAGATAATTGATTGATGGGTAATGAACAAATTGGAAGATTTTGATATATTAATCATAGCCACATTTTATTATTTAACATTGAATTGTGTTAATATAAGGCATTTTTGTTACTCGTCTTTAAAGGTACAGTAAATTTTTTATACAGATAAGTTTTTTTTTATTCACTCTGTGACTGCTACAGAAGGAAAGACTTTGCCCTCACAACATTCCAATATTAAAGATTCAGACATTTATATTGTTAGGTACACTACCGTTCAAAAGTTTGGGGTCACTCAAACAATTTTGTGTTTTCCATGAAAAGTCACACTTATTCACCACCATACGTTGTGAAATGAATAGAAAATAGAGTCAAGACATTGACAAGGTTAGAAATAATGATTTGTATTTGAAATAACATTGTTTTTACATCAAACTTTGCTTTCATCAAAGAATCCTCCATTTGCAGCAATTACAGCACTGCACACCTTTGGCATTCTAGCTGTTGATTTGTTGAGGTAAGCTGGAGAAATTGCACCCCACGCTTCTAGAAGCAGCTCCCACAAGTTGGATTGGTTGGATGGGCACTTCTGGCGTACCATACGGTCAAGCTGCTCCCACAACAGCTCAATGGGGTTCAGATCTGGTGACTGCGCTGGCCACTCCATTACCAATAGAATACCAGTTGCCTGCTTCTGCTGTAAATAGTTCTTGCACAATTTGGAGGTGTGTTTAGGGTCATTGTCCTGTTGTAGGACGAAATTGGCTCCGATCAGGTGCTGTCCACTGGGTATGGCATGGCATTGCAAAATGGAGTGATAGCCTTCCTTATTCAGAATCCCTTTTACCCTGTACAAATCTCCCACCTTACCAGCACCAAAGCAACCCCAGACCATCACATTACCTCCACCATGCTTAACAGATGGCGTCAGGCATTCTTCCAGCATCTTTTCATTTGTTCTGCGTCTCACAAACGTTCTTCTTTGTGATCCAAACACCTCAAACTTGGATTCATCCTACCACAACACTTTTTTCCAGTCTTCCTCTGTCCAATGTCTGTGTTCTTTTGCCCATCTTAATCTTTTTCTTTTATTAGCCAGTCTCAGATATGGCTTTTTCTTTGCCACTCTGCCCTGAAGCCCAAAATCCTGCAGCCGCCTCTTCACTGTAGATGTTGACACTGGTGTTTTGCGGGTACTATTTAATGAAGATGCCAGTTGGGGACCTGTGAAGCGTCTGTTTCTCAAACTAGAGACTCTAATGTACTTATCTTCTTGCTTAGTTGTGCAACGCGGCCTCCCACTTCTTTTTCTACTCTGGTTAGAGCCTGTTTGTGCTGTCCTCTGAAGGGAGTAGTACACACCGTTGTAGGAAATCTTCAATTTCTTAGCAATTTCTCGCATGGAATAGCCTTCATTTCTAAGAACAAGAATAGACTGTCGAGTTTCAGATGAAAGTTCTCTTTTTCTGGCCATTTTGAGCGTTTAATTAACCCCACAAATGTGATGCTCCAGAAACTCAATCTGCTCAAAGGAAGGTCAGTTTTGTAGCTTCTGTAATGAGCTAGACTGTTTTCAGGTGTGTGAACATGATTGCACAAGGGTTTTCTAATCATCAATTAGCCTTCTGAGCCAATGAGCAAACACATTGTACCATTAGAACACTGGAGTGATAGTTGCTGGAAATGGGCCTCTATACACCTATGTAGATATTGCACCAAAACCAGACATTTGCAGCTAGAATAGTCATTTACCACATTAGCAATGTACAGAGTGTATTTGTTTAAAGTTAGGACTAGTTTAAAGTTATCTTCATTGAAAAGTACAGTGCTTTTCCTTCAAAAATAAGGACGTTTCAATGTGACCCCAAACTTTTGAACGGTAGTGTATATAATTCATTTTCTTATTACAAAAACTACTTATTGCACCTTTAAAGCTCCACTAGGTAGGATGGAGATTTTGTGCTCGTGGGCTCCCCCTACAGTTGTAGAGTGTAATAAATGTTTCAGGTGATTAGTTTCTCTTTCTTGTTTTCACAGACATATTCGGTCTCTTTCCAGCTTGTGCCAGAGTGTGTGTATGTTAGTTTGTAAAGAATTAACCACTAGTCCTTGTAGAACTGTTAGAATTAAAGTTCAGAAAGCAGGTCGCAGTTCTCGGAAAACTTACAGAGTCTGGTTTAAGCTCAGAGGATCCCGGCACAGACACGCACCTCAATGCAGCACTGCAGTGAGTTTCAAGCTGTAATTTTACTTCTTTAAAAAGATGAAAAATCAAGGAAATCCTACCTAGTGCTGCTTTAAGTCACTGTTGCAATCCATTAAAATTAGATTTTATAAAAGCTACTGTTTATGAAACAAATCAGTTCATATACAAATCTATTATTAATTCAAAAGCATTTTTATCAACCCTTTTTTTTACGCTCTGGTGCATAGCGGTCACTACAGTGGAAAGCTGTTTAAATGATATTTTCTCCTAAACGCAGTGATTTCTATGGTGGAATTGCATATCAGCCCTTAGAATGTTCTCTACTGCCCCCTTCCATTGAGGTTCATTCACTGGTTAATTGTTGTAACTACAAGTGAGCATCACTGGAATCCAAGATGGGTGGCAGACAGACATTGTTGACCATTACTGAAATATCCTGTCAATCCTTATATTATAGAAGAACCCTATTTGGTTACCATTCAATAAATTTTGGGTATATCTATAAATTATTATTATTTTTTTTTTTTGCAGATAAGTTGTACTTTGTGTTGATCTTTTTTTGAAAAATATCTTTTTGTCATTTTTGGTTGCAATTCCATTCATTTTAGGCTTGCCACCTTTTCTAGCACACAATGTAATATGTGCTCATGGATGTATAATAAAACTCAGATCGATTCATTCTTCCATTAAGTTTAAACTGTTAATGTTGGGTGCTTAATCGCATGTATTCCACTGTGGTGGTCTGTACATTCCTGAAAAAAAAAAAAAAAAAAAACATTTTTGAGGAAAAAAGACAAAAAAAGAATATTGACTCTACTGATTGACAAGAAAGGCCCTTTGGCTATCTTCATTCTGTCACTGAAAGGAGAATGCTGTGATTGGTTGAATCCATCTCTAGTCCAGCCCTATTTGTGATTAAACAACAAATCCCGAGCGGCTTCCTGTGCGCTGGTCGGTTTTACCGGCTTCTGAATGGCTGATTAATCTGTCACTCATTGCCAAGCCTCAGCCTATTGGTGGACTGGGTCCTGCTAGGTAAAAACCCCGCCCAGTATTCCTCTGCAGCCTTGCGAACAGAACATCTTCAGAGGAGAGAGAACACAGTAAAAGTAAGAGCTGTCTGTCTGTTTTAACCGGTTTAACAGCTGCGGTTTTATCGTGCTTCTGCTTCAGGTTTAATTTAACTGTTACTGAGCTTTAAATTATCTCCGTAAACGGCTTACAGCACAGCTAAGACTAAGACTAAGACTGAGACTGAGACTGACTGGGCTCCAGGCTAACTGTAGCACATTAGGCTAGTCCAGAGTTAGCAGGTTTTCCCGGCTGTGGGAGTTTAAACAGGTCAGGAAAGTGACCGGTAACCGCTTTAACCAGAGCTCAGATATACCCGCTCCCTCTCAGCCGCTGCCGCTTTACACAGTTCAGCCCTTTTTAAGGTTATCTTCAGGCCACAGCATTTAATTTTACATGGCAAGTTTGAGGCTAGCTGGCAGGCTAACTGCTATACCCATAACAATGTGTGCGTGACCCGTGTTACAGCAGAACGCTGCACTGTGTGTATGGTATGGCTATGACAACATTTCTATTTAACACACGTTTAGTTAAGCTACGTTAGCTTAACTACTTAACTCTAGCTGCATTAGTTATGGCTAAAATACGTTTGGGCAAACCACAAAGGTTACAGCATGTGAAGACTTAAAAGTGTCTATCTGTTTAATAAATCGTTCCCTCAATTTAACAGGTTCGTTTTTCTCAAGTTTTAATATTGTCCTTTTCATATACTAAACTGTTTTCTTAATTTAATAAATTGTTCTGTCAGTATAACAAATCCTTCCCTTGATTCATCAATCTGTTTCTCTCAGTTCTAATAAATTGTTTTCTCAGCTAAAATATGTTCCATTAATTCAGTAGGTTAAATAATTCCTTTGATTACAAAATCTCTTCCCTCAGCTGAACTGAAAATCCAGTTCATTCCTCATTATTTTAAAGAAAAGTGGCGGTACAGTGCTTATTTACTATTCGTTTCTATGCATTAGGTATGGCTAAAAAAGCATTATGACAAAACACATAGGTTACATTATAAAGGTACTTACAGTGCTTTCTTTGTTTAATTAATTCTTTCCTAAATTAAGCCATCTGTTTTTCTTATCAATTTAATAAACAATTCTTTCAATTTAGTAAGTTGTTCCTTTAATGTAAAGAATTTCCTAAATTTGATCATTTATTCCCTTAATGTAAAGAAAATAAGAATTCCCTCGATTTAACTATATTTTCCCTCAATTAGATAAACTATTCCCTCAATGTAATAAAGAATGACCTTGATTTAACAATCTGTTCCCTTAATTTAATAAAATGTACCCTAAGCTTAATAATTTGCTCTGTCAATTTAGTAAACGTTTACTCTATTAGCAAAACAAAATCTGCCCCCTTAATTTAATAAGTTCTTCAAGTGTCCCCTCAGAGTCACTGATTTATAAAATTACGTTATTAAATTAAATTCCAGACCAATATATTTAAAGGTATGTTGATCGTTTCATTGCTTTAAAGGTGATATGCATTGGTTTTTCTGAATATTTGAATATGTGTAACGTGTAGATTTCACTGCATTAATTCTCTACCACATACATGGGATCTTGGATCTGCAAATAAGACGAGTATCTTTGGTCAGCAATTTTTCTTTGAGATTTTCATTTAAAGTTATTATAGGCCGAACTATAATTTTGGTGAACGATAAATGGCTGATGGAAAGAACACCTAACCCAAGTTGTTCATACATGCATAACAAACAAAATGTTTCTTCTTGTCTTCCCGTTTTTGCAGAGACCGCAGGTAGCGGTACTTCTGCTGCCAGCATGTCGGGCACAGCTACAGTGCTGCAGCAGTTCGTGAGTGGCCTCAAGAGTCGGAATGAGGACACAAGGGCCAAAGCTGCTAAAGACCTCCAGCATTATGTCACTACAGAGCTGAGAGAAGTATGGAACAGTATAAATGCAACTGTTGCTTAAAAGTCTGTTGTTGCGAATAATGAAAGCAAAATGGGGGTAAAATATGAGGCGATGTGTAATGTTTTGGCTACACTAGCATATTTGTTTTGTAGAATTCTGTTGAAATTGGTCTAAGCTATCGTATACTAACCCTCGTCACCTCTGTGTTCTTTACATTAAAGTTAAGCCAAGATGAAGCCACCACTTTCTATGATGAGCTGAATCACCACATATTTGAGCTGGTCTCCAGCTCTGATGTAAATGAGAAAAAGGGCGGTATTCTTGCTATTGGTGAGTATGACTTCATTCTTTTGACAATCCATTGCACTTAGTACAGTGTTATGCACAGTTTATGGACACTCATCTCATACAGGAATATTATTGCTATGTTGGTCAGTCAGTTATTTACTTTAACTGTTATTTTCTCATGCAGATTGAGTGTACAACATATATGTATTGTACATTTCACATTTGGTGACAACAGAAGCTTTCAGAATTACAAATACAGGGTAGAGAAAGACCGATAAATCTGTTTGGGGACGATTTCATTTATCGATTGTCTTTCAGCTCAATATCAATCTTTAGCTGGGCCAAATGCCACATTAATACCGCTGAGAAGCCAGGCAAACTTGGTACAGATTCCCCTGATTATGGCCACCTCTAAGCAAACATTGGAAATACAACCTGACTGTAAATAAATGGATTTATATGTGCATAAAATAGTTTTAGTTTTATATTTGTTTTTGTTTACTTAGACACCAATTCTGCAGGAATGGGTATCCTAACATGCCTGTTTTCTGGCGTTATCTTACTTCTTAAAATAACCTACATTTACTGTAAAAAAATATAACTAAAAATCTGAATATGATTGTTTTAGCTTTTTGACTCCTGCAGCTGCTGTACTTCTGCAGCGTTTGGTGGTGTGTGTGGTTAGCTAGTTAGCTCTGCTACTCACTGATTTGGCTGTAATATTACTGTGGAGAGCGGTATTATCCGGTTAGTGGAGTTAACATCTTTATTCTGTTCCACCACGAGGCACGTTAGTCCTACACATATAAACTGTAGAAACCCACACTCGACTAAGTTGAGCTGAGTCTGTAGCTGGTCTGGCTGCTGACGAGAGTCTTGCTGCAGCCTGCTGGAATGCAGGGTTCCTTGAGGGAGTTGCACCTAGTGGCTGGACAAGGTACTGCAGCTTCCTGTGGCCAAACTGTCCCAACAGTGATCCACACAGTAGCGCTGCAGTGTTCAACTTAGCTCCCAAAACGGATCGGCTGAATCAGAGAAATATTGAACTTCCCATCTCTAATACAGGGTCAAAAATGTACACTGCCATGACAATCGTCATGGGGCTGGAACTAGTGTAATGTCCCATGAGCTAAAGAATGCTCCATTGACCTGTAGGATATGCTTTTGGGGTATCTTTCATTGAATGTGGATGTGATTTCTGCCAGTGTCACTTATTTCTAGTCAATTCTGCTGGTGGCGATTATAACCACCTGCTGCTCTGTCCACTGTAAATGATAATTCCTTCTGTAATCATTTTGGATTTTACATGTTTTGCTATATTTATCCAAACAGACCTCCTACAAAATACCTAAAACATCATTCTGATAAGGTATCAGTTGGAACAGGAATTAATTCAGGGAATCCAGTTACAGTGATTACTTTTTTTGCTCTCTTTTAGTGAGCTTGATCGGAGTTGAGGGGGGCAATGCCACCAGGATCAGCCGTTTCGCCAACTACCTGCGCAACCTGCTGCCCTCCAGTGACTCTGTGGTCATGGAAATGGCCTCTAAAGCCATGGGGCATCTGTCTATGGCGGGGGACACGTTCACTGCTGAGTATGTGGAGTTTGAAGTAAAGAGGGCTCTGGAGTGGCTGGGAGCAGACAGGAATGAGGGTCGTCGTCATGCAGCGGTAACCAATTAAATGCTTTTCTTCATATTTTGTTAGTTTACAGCACTTACTCTGTTATTATCAGATCATATTTAGCAGGAGGGCTGTTGACTCTCCTGTTTTTACATTTCAACGTGTTGAGAGGCATGTATTATGTATTATCAGGTTGGTAGAATCGACACTCTGTATGCATAAAACATTCCTTACATCAGTATTACTGCGATTGTAGACTATAATGTGTTTTGACTGGATTCTATTACAATGTCCATTGTGCAGGTGCTGGTATTGCGGGAACTGGCCGTCAGCGCACCCACCTTCTTCTTCCAGCAGGTGCAGCCATTTTTCGACAACATCTTCTATGCAGTGTGGGACTCTAAGCAGGCCATTCGCGAGGGGGCAGTTTCTGCCCTCCGGGCCTGCCTGATCCTCACGACTCAGAGAGAGACCAAGGAGATGCAGAAGCCTCAGTGGTACAAGGTAAGCTCTATAGGTCACCTGAGACTGTATTTATACTAATGAAATTGCCATGAACATAACAACCCAGCATTTTTAGAACTATTGTCTATCTGTTTTGCTTGTGCCATACTGTTGGTTGCCATGCCATGGACAAAGCTGGATATTAAAGAATGTCTTGCCAAATACAGTACCAAACAAAAGTTTGGACATGTCTCAAAGTTTTCTCAAGTTTTTTCATTATTTAAAAAGACTATTGTCATCCATTCTATGACGATAAACATGGCATTTTTAGTAAACAAAAAGGGTTAAACAAGCCAGAATATATTTTATAATTTAGATTCTTCAAAGTAGCACCTCTTAAGGGGTGCCTTGTGCTCCAGTGGTCTAAACAGCTGCCACTATGAGCTGGTTTGAATCCTGGTCATGCAGCTTGGCCCTGCACAATTGGCCTTGCCTGCATGCATATCATGACCCAGATGGGGCTCGAACCCACAATCCTCAGCTCCGAAGGCTGATGCCTTATCCATTAGGCCACTGGGCCTTGCCCTGTCTGGGTGGGTAGATGGCGCTCTTTCCCCTCAACACCCGTAGGGTGATGTCGGGGTGTCTGTAAGCTGATGTATCAGCACCGAGTCGCTGCACTTTCCTCCGAGTGCACTGTGATACTACTCAGCAATGCTGCATCAGCAGCAGTTCAAAAAGAGGCGGTGGCTGACTTCACATGTGTCGGAGGAGGCATGTGCTAGTCTTCACCTTCCTTGTGTTGTGGCATCACTAGTGATGAGGACAGCTGTGTAGCAGCTGAATGGGTGCGGTAATTGGGAGAAAAAAGAAAAAAAAAAAAGAAAAAAAAAGAAGCACCTCAGATGACAGCTTAGATGACAGATTTGCACATTGCGAAGACCATCAAAAGTTAAGATGAAACTGGCTCCCATCAGGACCGCACCAGAAAAGGAAGACCAAGAGTTACATCTGTTGCACAGAATAAGTTCATCAGAGTAACCAGCCTTAAAAACTGCGAGTTAACAGAACCTCAGATTAGAGCACTTAAATGCTTCACAGGGTATTCTTAGGTGGTTTGTTTAACACTTTTAAATTACTACATGATTCCTTTGTTCATGGATAGTCTGGGTGACTTTAGTATTAATTTACAATGTACAGAACAAAAAAAATAAAACATTGAATGACAAAGTGTTCAAACTTTTGTCTGGTACTGTATATTTGCAAGGTTCAGACTAAAGGGTTATCTGAACACGTCACTTCTTCCTCTGAAAGTGTGGCACATTTGGTGGTGTCAAATCTGTTTAGAAGGTTGGAAACTTTAAAAATTGTTTGTGCTGCTTAAAATATATAACCAAGGAGGATAATTGCAAAGCACAAAGTGGGTAAGGCTAGTGCGTATCCTTTTGCAAAGTTTGTGAGAAATGTGACATTTTGTAGCTGAGCTTTGTGTGTGGATTAAATGTGTGAAATTGATTAGTTGCTTCAACTCAATTTGAAATTATTTTCACAGCAAACCTTTGAAGAGGCAGAGAAAGGTTTTGACGAGTCCCTGGCCAAAGAGAAAGGTATGAACAAGGACGACAGGGTCCACGGAGCCTTGCTGATTCTGAATGAGCTGGTCCGCATCAGCAGCATGGAGGGGGAGGTAAGCAGATTCTTAATCTGAACGACAAGTACAAGTACATAACAAACTTTTTCATTTAATCACAATAAAAGTCATAGTCACTTTAGATTCACAGTAGGTTTGACAATATAAAATTGCCACTTAGTTGAGTGGGAGGGGGTCTTGTCCTCCTGTGTCTCATGTACTCTCCTGTCTTGCCTCACACTCTCTCTCCTTTTCAGCGGATGCGAGAAGAAATGGACGAGATTACTCAGCAACAGCTGGTTCATGACAAGTACTGTAAGGAGCTGATGGGCTTCGGCACAAAACCACGGCACATCACTCCTTTCACCAGCTTCCAGTCAGTGCAGCCGCCCCAATCCAACGCTCTACTGGGACTTCTGGGCTACAGCAGCCCGCAGGGGTTCCTCAGCTTCGGCGCTGTGCCAGCACCATCCAAAAGCACACTGGTAGAAAGCCGCTACTGTCGAGAACTGATGGAGGAACGATTTGATCAGGTAAGTATACAGCTGTCTAAAAGAGAAAGCTTACTCCAAATCTCATTGGCCAGCCAGGACACTGCAAATACATTTGTGTATGTGATTTCTGACACTGATACATTTTTTTTTGGCAAAAAATATGCATATACCTCATGAAAACAAAATTCCAGTGACATACAACAGGCTTATCTTTTTAGGCTAAAACCTGGTACATTACGCTCATATCTTTACCACTTGCACATGCAGACCGTAAACAGTGCTTTTACAGAGATCTACACATTCATTTTCAGTAATAATCCTGTTTAACTGTTCATCCATCACAAATGTCCAGCAGCTTATTCAGTGGGCTTAATCCAGCTAATCAAGACTAATAATGAGCTGTATATTTTTTAATGCTTAATTTTTTAGAATTACTGATGATATCAGTGCACACAAAAAAACAAATGGTGTGTATACAAACTGTGGTATAATCTATTAATATATTAATAAGGTTTAATCAAATTGCCCAGCTAATTATATATAAGTCTTCTAAAAAGTCCAAATAAATGACGAACATGTTGCTGTGTTTTCAGGTGTGTCGCTGGGTTCTGAAATACAGGACTACTAAAAATCCTCTCATCCAGATGACCATTCTCAACTTACTCCCTCGTCTCGCTGCCTTCCAACCACACACCTTCACCGGTAACCACCCTGTTTAATGTGCTTTAATGTTACATTTTATTGTATTCATGATTAGGGGTGAAACAATTACTCGAGTAATTAGAGTAAATTGATAAAAAAAAAAAATAGCAAGTAATTTTATGTGTCTCGAGTAATTTAAAGTTTAATTAATTAAAAAAACTCAGTGCATGGTAATTCACGCTTTTATTGTGACAACGTGCTCAGTGTTACATCACCCACGCACAGGAAGAAGGAGCAGGCAGCAGAGGTTTTAGTTGAGAAGAAGGTATTTTAAAGCGGGGAAAGATTGACAATTTACGATGAAAAGGGACAATAATAACGGAGCATTTTAGGCAGGGAAGCGTGTATTCGCTCTTGCCTTCCACAACAGCACGTTTTAATGCTACCTTCTCAGCCGAGGACACGTTAGTGGTGGAGCCGAGAAAAGGTTAATATAACTCATTTTCAAATGAATGAGATTAACATTAATGTACCTTAATAACATAACGACAGCGCTGTGGAGTGCGGGCTATTAGAAATACTGTCGAATGTGTCGTTATTTTCTTTTAAAACAGACAATTCTGGACTGAGGAGTTTATAAATAAATACATGTCACCGGTTTGGTAAGACAAACTGGTAACATCTCTGCTGTTCAGAAGCTAAGATGCACAACATAATGCAAATGTTTATGCCTTTTTATTGATTAATTCCCTATAGTTTTAAAACTTACAAGAAATCCTTGTTGAAAATAATTTAACTTAATTTATTAAAGTACTAATTATCAAATTATTATTATTCCTTTATTTATTTCTATTTATATATGTTTGCTGTTTGGAAATGTATGTTGTGAATTAAAAAAAATAACTTATCTAAAAAAGGAAATAATTGGTCATTCATTATTAAGTGACGTCTTGTTTTCTCTTGTGTATTTTTAATTACTCTTTTAGCAAACAAATATGTTTTATCCGATTACTCGATTAATCAAATCGATTTTTCAGTAGAGTACTCGATTACTAAATTAATCGACAGCTGCAGCCCTATTCATGATTAGAAGTTAATCTACTTCTTTTTTTGCATTTCATTGTAATTGGCATAGCAGAAAGACCAAAACATTATTTTTAGATTCAGGGTCATCAACTGTTGATCTCTAGGTTTATCATTGTATTATTTATGTTGGATTAAATGCAAAAACTGCTCTAAATTAAATGGGATGAAAAAAGGGTTCTATTTTAATGAAACTGAAATTTTAATGGTGGTTTAGGTCTTCTTCTGTGGTTTAAAGATAAAAACTCTTTGTTTCTCTTCAGATCAGTATTTGTCAGACACTATGGGACATCTGCTGGGCTGTCTGAAGAAGGAGAAAGAGCGCACAGCTGCATTCCAAGCCCTGGGGCTGTTGGTGGTGGCTGTGAGGACTGAAATACAACCTTACCTCACCAAGATCCTGGAGATCATAAAAGCAGCACTGCCACCTAAGGATTTTGCACACAAGTAAATAATTAAATAATTTTCAGTCATGGTAATGCATGTTACTTCTTATTAAAGCTTATTTAAAGTAGACCTAATACTAAAAATATAAGTTAGTTGGAGGCAGAACTTTTTCCCGCTATTGTTTTGTCACCATTTTACAGTTTACGAGTACTAACAGTATATATGTATTTTTTTTACTCAGGAGACAGAAGACCATGCAGGTAGATGCCACAGTGTTCACCTGTATCAGCATGCTGTCTAGAGCCATGGGACCAAGCATTCAGCAGGATATTAAGGAGCTGCTGGAGCCAATGCTAGCTGTTGGGCTTAGGTAATTAACTAAATTTCATGCATTCGTTTTCTTGCCACACTGTCCTTTAATTGTTTCTGCACTTACTTTTAAAGCAGTATCGTGTAGTATACTTTTCTGTAGCATATATTTTTCCATTAAAACATAAGTTTCAAGTATCATTGTGATACCCCACTGACCTGTAATAGAGTGTAGTATGCTAGCCTGTATGATTGTCATCAGTGTTTCCCATCATATTTGTGTAAAGTCCTGTTATATTTACACATCAGTCCATTGATTCTGTATATCTCTACAGTTAAGGATTGCTCAAAGGGCATATTGTACATCCCAGCTGTAGGGGAGCTGAATCTGTTTTAAAAAAAAAAAAAAATACAGAAAGAAATAACGTGTTAAATATTGGTAAATATTTCATTTCATTTTCAGTTTCAGTTCATTTTCTTCACTTCATTTTAATACTGTGCACATATATTTTTTAATAATAAGTTAATATCTTCAAATATTAAGCAAGTCTAGCCTCAGGCATCAGTGTTTTACTTTTTTGTATAGGTATTGCCACTGTTGCTGAAAATAAATCTCTATTTGTGCCAATCTAACAGTTGTTAGACAGTTGTTGTTGAATCTCAGAGTTGTTCTTTACATTGTGAGCAATAAAAATGCTCCAAAAGCATTTGAAATAAAGTTAATTGCAGTAACAACTTAACTGCTGTAAAGTTGTGATGATATGCAATATATGTACCGTATATCCCCATTAATATGCTGCTTCTCAAAATACTACTAATCCTGATTTTTGTCTCTTCTGCAGTCCTGCATTGACAGCTGTGCTGTATGACTTGAGCCGCCAAATTCCTCAACTGAAGAAGGACATCCAGGACGGGCTGCTGAAGATGCTTTCACTGGTTCTGATGCATAAACCACTTCGACACCCAGGCATGCCTAAAGGCCTGGCCCACCAGCTAGCCTCGCCCAGCCTCACCAACATCCCAGAGGCCAGTGATGTTGGCAGCATCACGCTGGCCCTGCGCACCCTGGGCAGCTTTGAGTTTGAAGGTACTACAGGTTTTTAATTAGCAGGTTTCCAGAGTAGGGGTTTTGTTGAATATATTGTTGCAGCAAGTATCATCAGACCACTGTGTTTTACTAAGCTTTTTGGATTTTGGATTTCTTTAATCCCTAAGAGAAATACCTTTAAAGAGTGTTAAGGAGGTGTGTGCCATATCGTATCGTACACAATATCACCAACATAGTTTTTAAAAATATTGTGAATGATATTATACCCTGAAATATCGTGCCATATCACCTACTCCTAATTATCACATCAGGGTACTACTTTTTGCTGTTCTCATTTCCTATTATATATCTACTAGAGACAGATTATATCTGTCCAGTATCATTTATTTTACTTCAGTTACGGATATATAGAGATATATGGAGCACGTTATTAGTATCATGACATTCTGGATCATTGACTTCTGTTACAAATTGGATACAATTCTTGTATTTTTTTAACATCTCAGTAATATCGTATGCAATAATAACATTTAATTTTCATTTTGTTGCAGTAGTGTTTTCTTGAAATAATATTTTAATTCAGTGTTTTGTCATATCACCAAGAGTATCGCCCACCCCTAGTGTTGATTCTCTAAATCCTGTACCCTGTGCTATGTGTATATATAGCTCTGGGGAAAAAATAAGAGGCCACCTAAAAATGATGAGTTTCTTTAAGGAGAACATGCCAAGATGCATGAAAACTGTGATTAAAAACAAGGGTTATTCCACCAAATATATCCTTTGCATTATTTGAGGTCTGAAAGCTCTGCATCTTTATTGTTATTTCAGCCATTTTTTCTGCAAATAAATGTTCTAAATGACAATATTTTTATTTAGTATTTTGCAGAAATGTTGTGTGTAGTTTATAGATTAAAACTATAATGTTCATTTTACTCAAGCATATATCTATAAAAAAGCAAAATCAAAACTGATTCAGAAATGTAAGTGGTCTCTGATTTTTTTTTCCTGAAGCTATATATACAGACACACACAGTGTGTAGCTGCGTTATGATATTGTAAAACATGTTTGCTTAAAATAATAATTCTTGTCTGATGCTTTTCTTAGGCCATTCCCTGACACAGTTTGTGCGGCACTGCGCCGATCACTTCCTGAACAGCGAGCACAAAGAGATCCGCATGGAAGCAGCACGCACCTGCTCACGCCTGCTCACCCCCTCCATCCACCTGATCAGCGGCCACGGCCATGTGGTCAGTCAGACTGCCGTGCAGGTGGTGGCAGATGTCCTTAGCAAACTGCTGGTAGTGGGAATCACTGATCCAGGTGGGGAAAATATACCACTAGTGTCAGTATTATAATTAGCCAGTTTTATTATTTTATCTTATAAACATGCAAATTTTTTTGTTTACTTCAAGATCCTGATATCCGTTACTGTGTGCTGGCCTCTCTGGACGAGCGCTTTGATGCCCATCTGGCCCAAGCTGAGAATCTGCAGGCGCTCTTTGTGGCATTAAATGATGAGGTGTTTGAAATCCGAGAGCTGGCCATCTGCACCATCGGTCGTCTCAGCAGCATGAACCCGGCCTTCGTTATGCCCTTCCTGCGTAAGATGCTTATACAGGTAAGGTTGGAGGAATTAGATGAGTATGTTATGAATGGGGTGTAGTTTTGTGAGTAAACAGCAGGTGGCGAAATTGTTTTACTCATTTTGTGCTGAAACAAAGTGTAAAAACCTCCTATCTTGTGCTGTTTCCTTTTAGCAGTGCAGAACCCTCAAAATCAAATCTTTTTTCATATGCAATATAAAAAAGGATTAGGGCAGTTTGTTGACCTAATCAGTATAATTGTTCATGTCAATATTTTGTTAACATTCCATGCATTGACTGTAAAGCCTTGCAATACATGGATGCAAAAAATATATTAGCTAGTGATTGTCTTAACTGCATATTACCCCAGTGATGAACAATTCCTAATAACAAGTTATTAGACTAGTATTTAAGCGTCAAGTAAAGGGGTGCTTTTAGAGATACAAACCTGTTAGCATTTTTTTGCAGCTGATTAATAATGTCCTGAATTGCATATTATGTGTTTCTTAGAGAAAATGATTAAAGGAAATATTGGAATATTAAGAGAAATATTCAAATTATCTAACAACTAAAAAAAAAATCACATTTATGATTAAACACACACAAATACATAATTCAGTTGTCAAATAAATGTTTGATTAATCAGTAAAAAAATAGTTACATAACACATTCACCCCTTCTGATTTATTTTTATATATTTGCATTTCTTTCCATGTTTACATGTTTCAGATCATTCAGTTACTTTAACCTAATTAAACTTGACAAAATTAACAATGCAGCCTTTAAATTGTCATTTTATTTATTAAACATCAAGTTATTGAGCTTGTCATTCTCATTGTCCTGCAGATCCTGACTGAATTGGAGCACAGTGGCGTGGGCCGGAACAAGGAGCAGAGTGCCCGCATGCTTGGACACCTTGTGTCTAATGCCCCCAGGCTCATCAGACCTTACATGGAGCCCATTCTTAAGGTACAAACATGCATGTGAACCCTTTGGAACCTCTTGTTTTTCCCCATTAAGATATTTTTTATAATTAAATGTAGCAGTTCTGTATTTAAGTTATAAAACTGGGTAAGCCTAACTCCTACTGGCTTGGTTTTTAGCTGAACTAATAAAATAAACGGTCTATATGTCACAATATAAAACTTGCTATTAAATATCAGTGAGGTGGTCGTCTTTCACGATAACTGTGTTATCAATAGGTTGTACAATTTATGTACGTAGCCTTAATTATTTTTGTTGACTTACTTAGCAAGTGGGGCCCATTAACTTATTTGCGCTGATAACACTTTTGTAAAGGTTTTATTTATTTATACATTTATTTATTTGTTATATGTTTTTTTAAATATGCTAATTCCAGTGTCTAAATATGCATGCATACAGGTGCATTACAGTTTAAAGGCTTGTAATTGCTTTATTTTGCTCTTATATTGTCATTAAATCAGTGACATAACATGGTCTTCAATATTAGCTGATAAATGTAAAGAAATGTGATACAGGCCTAGTAACAGACCTAGTGATTTCTTGTTTATTACAGTCTAGATACTGCAGTACGTTTTGTGTTGTGCTTAAACTATGTAGCGTACTGTTGTAGCATGAATTGTATCATAACTGTCAGATTGAACTGTTTGTGCAGTTTTCTGCTTCTCTACTGTTAAATGGCCTGATGTTTTTATTGTCTAACCTTAAGCCTTTCTTAAGCCTAAGTCTGTCTCTTTGCTCTTTCTCCAGGCACTCATTCTGAAGCTGAAAGATCCAGATCCCAACCCTGGTGTAGTCATCAGTGTCCTAGCCACCATTGGGGAGTTGGCCCAGGTAATAACAAATGTACCATTTTCACCTCTGACCTTATGAGCTCTGAGAAATGACCGTGCCTGCTGTTCCTCTCAGGTGAACAGGAAGTGTCAGGGTAGGAAGAAGTTAAGAGTTAAAGTCAGGTTAGCAGCACAGAGGAGAGGAGGTGCAGGCGATGCCTGCGTAGTGAGAGAGTATACTGAGGTATTCAGCCGACATGTAGAGTCCGGACAGGGAGACATGGGGAGATGGAAGTTTGAAGAGAGTAAGCAAGATGAGGTAAAGGAAAAGCTAAATGCTGTACAGTATACAAACCCAATGAGTTCAATAAATATCTTATTTAGTATTAAATTCAGATTATTATTTTTAACTTGATGCCTTTATGATTTTAGTTTCATTGTCATTGTGCACTCCAGAACAAATGATCAGCTGAATGTGTGTTTTTTTTTTTTTTTTGTTTTCTTTTAGGTGAGTGGACTGGAAATGAGAAAGTGGATGGATGAGCTTTTCCCCATTATCATGGACATGCTTCAGGATTCATCATCACTGGCAAAAAGACAGGTACGATCACTTGACACAGAAAGTTGTTAGTTGGTATATAAATAGTGAGTATGTGATTTTGTTTGTCTGTTTTAACAACCCTATTTTTTAATACATTGATACTGTTATGCACATCCTCTTTATAGAAGCATTATGAATTAGAAGACCGGTCATTGGTTGAGGTCTAAATTGAAGCCAGGTGTCAGCTTTCTGATTACACTGCGATGTTGAGAAAACTCATAATTTCAAGGCCAATTACTGCACTAGATTTTTGAAGTTTTAAAGGAAACCACAGGCCAACTAGAAATCTTTAGAACAGATAATACATTTTTCATATGTATTGAAACTTAAAATATTAAATCTCACCAACTTAAAATTACATTTGTGTTTTTAGAAATGTGTACACATACGGTATTTAAATCTCTAAAAAAAAATGTGGGGAATGACTACAAACTGATGGTAAGTAAGAGCTTGGAGGAAATGACAAATATGCAGATAGCACGACCAACATTAGGTAAAAACCCATGCAAATTTGCTCCGTAGACCCTATTCAACTAAAGGTTCGAACTGAGCATGTGCAAATTGGTTGGCTTAACATCAACTAGGGTTCAACTACAATTTGTACATTTTGCCAACACAAATGTTTTAGTTAGGCTTTTAGCAAGAAACTTAATGTAATTTGAGGCAATTAGTTTGCTATAGTTTATTGTGCAATTCAATATTTGTTGTTCAGCTGATTTAAAAATCACATTAAGGAGAACAACTTTAAGTTTACTTTTTTACACTTTTGAAGTGCTAGTTGACAACAACCCTCAAAGTGGAGATCTGTGCAAGCACAAAAGCCAGTCTGAATATCTGAAGAGTCCTTTTTTTCAATCTTGAGGATAAATGTAAATTATTCACTTCACAGATTCACAGGTTGTATTAGCTGGGCCGGTGGGCGAATTCTCCTTGGGGGCAGATGTACTAATGGTGGATAGCTACTTGCCCTGTCCTCCATAGGGAAACACACAGTAGACAGCTGGTGCAGGGTAATGGAGATCGTTTATTCATCTGATCTCTCCCTCCACATGTACAAGCATTAACATTCTAGTGCACATGCGCCTCATGTAAGGCACTTAAAATGACCGTTATAGGGTCATTGTATGGAACCTTTTTTATTGATCTCTCATTATTCAGTTGTTCTCATTATTCCAAGAAAAAAACAGTGCTTTTAAAACTGCCCTAATAAGATGATGACAATAACTCGCTTTGTCTTTGTATGTTTTCCCAATTGTAGGTTCCAAATAGGTCAGCAAAGAGCATAACCTAAAATTGTCACATTACCCTTTAAAAAAAAAATCCAATAAACATTTATTAGTTATTAACATTTACAGTTTTTAATTTCCTCCTTTAAACTGCTTTCTGACACAGGCCTAGTGATTTCTCATTTCTGAAACCTCTCCAGTAGAGTAAATGAAGCTGTGCTACATGCTGTTTGTCATGGCATGGCGTGCTCTTGTTATGAATGGCATACTCCCTTTCTCACCTCGCAGTGGCAGAGTTCCTGTTGAGAAGGTTGGCCTGCCACGGCTGAGCCGTATTTCACTGTTGCTCCCGGCCAGCTTTAGGCCATGTGCTCCGATACCTAAGCGTTTAGCCCCATTGTTAGAAAGTATGGTCAACATTCCTCACCTTAACAGACACATTCCCCAAAGTTTTCACAGTTGGTCTTGTGTTGTCTTATCCTGTTAGATTCATCAGGGATGGCGTAAGGTCAGAATTGATTTAGGTGGGTTTTGGTCACAGACTCCAATGCCAAAGTAACCGAAGAGCTCGCTTTTCAGCTGCTGCCCTACTTTCTCGTTGTGAGATTTTCTCAGACGGGTATTGTTTAACTTCATTGCATTTTCTTGAGTTAGGCCTTTTTGGTGATTATGACTACTTTTATAGGTGACCTTTTTTTTATAATTTTATTTCTAATATTTCCCATTTTCTCCTCCAATTTACACGGCTAATTACCCAACTCACTCATTAGAGCCTGCGAACCTGCGACCTCCCGCTCATAATGGCAGCGCTTTAGACCGCTGGACCACTCGCGCTCCCATTTACAGTTTTTAATTTCCTCCATTAAACTGCTTGTGAAACTGCCACCTTTAAACTGTTTGTGAAGGTTCTTATTTTTCTTTATCTCAGCAGGTAACGCATACAAAACTAGCACATATGTAAACTGCTTCACTTCACTTTAACAACCTGCTGTCAAAGGACACATCCATTATAATCCATTTCATTTTTGTGTGTCATTTTCTCCTCCACCAGGTGGCGCTGTGGACCCTGGGCCAGCAGGTGGCTAGTACTGGCTATGTGGTGGAGCCCTACAGAAAGTACCCCTCTCTTCTGGAGGTGCTGCTGAACTTCCTGAAGACTGAGCAGAACCAGGGCATCAGACGAGAGGTGCCTTTGTCTTTTAACCTCTTATAAGCATATACTTAAGTGTGAGAGTGTTCTGATCATAGGTCTGAATATGAGCTATATAATTAAATTAATCTAAACTGAATAAAGCATAGACTCATTAGCATCGATTTGTAAATACAGGGCTGTAGACTAACTTTTTGGACTGTTTGCATCAGCAAGTAAGGAACACTTACTTTTGTGCTGGTTGCCCTTAAGGAAAAAAGTACCAGATTTTAGCATCACATTTAAGACTGCAGTTTTTTCAGGTTCATTTTTTATCAATTGACTTGTAATTGACTTGTAAATGATTAACCAGTAAACTAACAGTTATTTATTTGAAAAAGTGAAGATGAACTGAAGATTGAAATTTAAACTTAAAACATCGCAAGATAAATGAAATAAGGAGGGTTTTAGTGGATTCAAACTGATGAAATCTTATTGCTCAATGTCTTATGGACAATCCTCCATTACAGTCACATACAGGGAGTGAGCTATCAATTCATCATTTTCTTTGGTAACAGGAGTATTTATTTTAATAGCTGCCTCATTTAGAGTCAAAAGAACAGAATTGTTATAATTTAAAGGGTCTTTCTTTTAAAATGACACATCATGACGTCCTGTTATTAACTGATACAGTTAACACCTATCATTTAGCATGTGATGCCAGGTGGTTTTCTTTTAATAACAGTCCAAATATATAGTGAAAATAATAGAAATGTGATGCATTAAAGAGCCTGTATTTAGAATTTATACAAATAATGTCTTTTTTATATAAACTGAGTGATACATAATAATGTCCTCTCCTTATTATATATAATTGATTTGTGGATTCAGTGAGGGCTCCAGTTCATTTTTTTTTAAAGGAAAATAGCTCAGACCAAAATCATTGTTTTTTAATAATTGTTTTTTTTTTGTATCATCTCCTGTAATGGACTTTTGGCTTTTATTTTGAAATCAGTTCCTCTACATTATTCATATGCCGTAATGTTTAGTGTATGTGCCATCTAGGAAATGAATAGTCGAGTCCTCAATTTTTTTTTTTTTTTTTAGTAACACCATTGAGCAATTAAATTGGTCGCACTCTAGAGCCCCAACGTACCTCTAATACCTAGGGATAACCAGTCAGCAAATACCCTTTTTCACTGTATTACTTGTATTTAAGATAAATCATAGCTAGCAAAGAATAAAGAAATTGTAGGGTTATTTCTTTACTCATCCCTAAAATTTGACTGAACAAAAACTCTAAATTAAATTCTACAGTATTCTCACATTTAAGGACCTGACGTTAATTTTATTACATGCCTACGTATGTTATCTTTTATGTACCTTTTGGTTATTATAATTACCTATGGGTGTTGGTTTGTCTATTGTAAATATCATCTGCAGCTTGTGAGATGCCACGGACAGACTTTTTACTGCACAGATAAAAGAGATAGCTTTATAATACCAGTTATTACAGCTTAGCATTGACCGTCCTGTCAGGTATAGGATTAAATAGAATTAAAAATTTCACCATTTGTTTTCAAGGCACTGAAAGGCCTGGACCCACACAAATCAATGTATGATTGGTCAGTATATCTCATGCAGGCCACAGGTTGTGGAAAACATTATCTTATGGAGTCAGGTCTGCCTCTCAATTATTTAAATTTTAGTTCACAATATGTTTTTGAACTCAATTTTTTTGAGCTCAATTTTTTTTTAGAAGCATTTTATTTATTTTCTTTTATCAACTGGATTGACAGTGTCTTGATGCTAGTTTTATCTTTTTAATTAGTATTTTCATGTTTATAAACAAATGTGGATTGGGGTACGAAACAGATAATAAAAATAATATACTAATTTATTAAGCCTCGTCCTAAACTATGTTTCCTTTTCAATGGATCTACATCCAAAATGCTGTGTAGTCAAAAACTAGAATTAATATTTATTGTGAAACTGCCCATTAAAAAGGTTTTGTAACACAGAATAGCATTGTTATGTTCTGGTTTAAAATACTGTTTGTTCGTTTTTTTCCCGCCAGGCTATCCGTGTGCTGGGCCTTCTTGGTGCCCTGGACCCTTATAAGCACAAGGTTAACATTGGCATGATTGACCAATCCCGTGATGCTTCTGCTGTGAGCCTGTCAGAGTCCAAGTCCAGCCAGGACTCGGGTAAGACTCTCAGCATTAGTTAGATGTGCATGTTACAGAAATGATTTCCCGGGCAGTGATTAAGCCTATGAAGGGTTTTCTATGGACTGTCCTGATTAATAGTTCCGTACACACAGCTCGCCACATCTTTCACCAGCCTCACCCTTCAGAAACACTGTAATTCACTAAGCTTGTTTTCACCTGTCGTCTTTCCGAAATCATTCACCCCCCACTTATTCATTCAGTGCTACAATAATAAAGCTTATGTAAGAGAGTTTTCCACATTGTGGCCCTTTACACTGCAATTATAATAGAGTAGCACCCGCTGAATAGCCCAGACTCTCCACCTCCCAGTCATATAATATATAATCTTTAGTCCATTCATAAATATATGCCTTTAGGCCTGAGTGCAGGGTAGCTATATGGCTTGCAGCTGCAGGACACTACAAACAGGAAAACATGTCTCAACAGCTTCTTCTAAGCATTTATGATGACTCTCTGTTGTCCTTTATCCAGAACTGGCAGTGGTTTCAGAGAAGAACAATTTTAAATGGAAAATGAACAAACCCAGGGGTGCCCAAAAGTTTTGCTTACAACTGTATATATACTATATTGCCAAAAGTATCTACTTAGCCATCCAGCATGGTACTGTGATAGGATGCCACCTGTGCAACAAGTTTAGTCCACAGTCAACTCTTAGTGCTATTATAACAAAGTTGAAACGACGGGGAATGAAAACAACTCAAAAAATAAGCTGAGAATCATACTACGCAGAGGTCACCAACCTTCTGCAGAGCCAGTCACTACAAACCCCCGAACGTCACGTGGCCTTTAGATTAGCTGCACACTGCAGTATCTGGGCGAGCATTGTCTTATTGAAATAGTTCACTAGAGTGTGCATCAGTTCAGAAAAGATAGGGCTACTGGTTGCAGGACCTCATTAAAGTAACATTGGACATTTAAAGTGCCTGTAATAGGACCAGTGCCCCTAAGGCCATTTCCACACCTGTAGTTTGTTTCTCTGGTCCGAATCAGTTGATGAGTTTGTTTATTTGGAGCGTTTTCTCCCTTTGTTTGGTCTGGTTTCACACAGGCATAAATCTAAACGCACCAAATGGTGCACCAATAAACCACGCGAGCAGGCTGTGTCCTCTGATTGGTCAGAGCTGTCTGGCGTAGGAGTAAATATAAATTTACAAAAAAAAGGAAATATTGCGTGAAGATTCTGTGTTCTATCACATATATCTGTGCTTTAACACTGAACGCTAAAACGCTATGCTTTCAAACACAATGTTTGGACTTGAAGCACAGATGTATACAAAGTAAACAAAGACTATATTTAATAGCTGGGTCGGATTGAGACCGGATCACGTTCTCAGCACAAGCGATCCGCTCCAAAGTTCATTTGGTGCTACACTGAGACCACCTCCTCCTTTGTTTTAACTGGACCAAAAAGTGATGGTGTGAAAACGTTCTAAGGTGACATCATGTAAAAAAAAAAATAATAATAATAATTCAATGAGTGAATTATGGTGATATTTGGAGTCTCTTGCAGTGAGGCATAGCAAATTTTTTAAGACACTTAATTCTCATACTAAAGGCTGACGGGCTCAGACACAGACAGTATGCAGACCAATTTACCTTCTTTACACAGTCATATTGTGCACATCCTTTGAGAGCTGCTTGCTTTTTTAGCTGTGAAACAAAAGGACCTTTGGCCTTGCTTTAATGGCTATGATTTAATTATCTTGTTCCCATGCCTCAATTATCTCCTACCCTAATTATCTCATTCTCTTAAATATTTCTCATAATTTTTTTTTTTATGTGATGTTACCATAGGGGATCCACACAGTGTAAGTCTGCCATTATACAGAATTGCCCCTCACACCATGACACCAGGCCTTCTGGACGTGTGAGGCTTGACAGTTAATTGTTGACCACAAGGGAAATTTTCACTATTCCTATTTACCATGATACTATTATGAAGCACATTATGTCCAACAAATATTATTTATTTTACTCCAGTATTAGATGCACAGAGTGCAGTATTAATAATATGATATTGGCTCGTTGATGTCTGGAGAAATCTGGTGAAAAGTTCTGTATGTTTTATTATTGTAAAAAAAAAAAAAAAGATTGCAACAGTTGTGATCATATGACTTACTTCAGATCATAGATTTTGATGCTCTACTAGCAAATCTGTGCTATTCCAGGCTGGATTTCTCAGAAAATTAGATCCCTTGGGATTTTTTACCTGATACATGATTGGTAAATACCTAAAAAGCCATGTCATCTAGTCCTCTTTGTAAAGGCATTGTGCTTGTGTGTATTATTGTAAATTAAAGAAATGTTCTACTTCGGTGGCATAAATGAAATTAGACTTGCAGCTTGTCAGCTGAGCATCATGACTTGTAGCATCCCAATGCGGGGTGACCGCGGACACCCGAGTAGATTGACCCAAGCAGCCTGGGTCTCCAAGTTCTTCTTCCTGCCTGGTTTGGGAGTAGAGAGGATTAATGGGTTTAGCAGTGGGGCTGCATGAAAAGCCCTATGGCAGGAAGTTGGGGAGATCTCCCAGTGGAGGGATGGAGTTACAGTAGAAGGGCAGTGTCTGGGGCAGCTCTGTCTGAGTCTGCCTGGAGCTCCGCTTCAAGGCTATCAGGCATTTCTTTCTATTGGAGAGAGAGAGAGAGAGAGAGAGAGAGAGAGAGAGAGAGAGAGTACACGCTAGCTGTGCTGCCTTTTCATTTCAGTGATGAGTCCTTGGGAAAATGAATGTGTATGAATAAAACCTGGTTTACTGCTGAGAGATGATGATTTCTGATTGATTACATTCATTACATGCAGCTGATAAGTGGTTATGCGGAGTTTTAACCACCGTCCTGTCTGCCCTGGGGTGAATAGCTGTGACGGTTATGTAACAGAAACCTCAGACTGATATCTGCTTTGAGACACCAAATTGCAAGACCTTCTGTAAGGAAGTAAATAAACTTTCCCTCTTCTGTCTGTGAAAAGCTGTTGTGCGCCACCAGTGTGGACAAAATGTCCAAACTGTTTCTCTTGTTTAAATGCAGTAGATTGCCCAGGACAGATAGAATTTTCAGGTGTTAGGTGTGGTAAAACGTGCATTGGAACAGGAGTGTATGTAAAAATAAGAATTGACAAATTAAATAATCCCCTTTTACACATGCACACTAAGTAGGGGTGTGCCATATCATATCGTACGCGATAATATCGCCAACATTTTTGAATATCGTAAACGATATTAAACCCTGAAATATCGTGCCATATCACTCATCCCTAATTATCACATCAGGGTGAGAGTTTTTTGCTGGTTTTAGCAAAAGAAAAATTTACATTGTTCTTATTCCCTGTCCAGTATCATTAATTTTACTGCAGCACTGGATATATGGAGAGATATGGAGTGCATTATTAGTATTGTGCAGTAGTGTATTCCTGAAAAAAAAACACATTGGTCCACAATGGCTGTTTTGTTGGAATTAGGTATGGATGTGGCACTGAACACTATGATTGATTGTGTTGAGCTAAACAAGCATGCAATGAGTCTGTCTTAACTTTTTCAATTGGTACAGAAGTAAATGTTTCACTGGGCTTTATGTCCGTTTTTACACCTAGCATAAGTGGTCAGCAAGATGGATGTAGTCAGTGAATGCTTGGGTCACCACTGAACACCCAAATCGACAAAACATATTTGTGACTGCTTAGCCAGGCATGAATTTTAAAAGCTGGAGACAAATAACAAATAATCTCATAACCAGCGGTGGATAGGATACTTCCTCTGTTGGCCAGTTCTTCTCCTCAGTTTATTACAGCAGTAATTCTGTTGTCAGATAAAAATTTGTGTCTCATATTCATTTTCATGTACATGCACTGGCTTTTCAAAATGCTTAAGCACACAAAGCTTTTACCTCAGCAGTGCTGCTCCAGTCAAACATTTAGTTACCTAAGCAGTGCGATTTTAGTTACATATTTCCCCAACTGTCCTATTTTAGTCAAAAAATTACCTAAACTGTGCTGCTTTAGAAATAGGTTTACCTTAACAGTTTAAGTGTAGTCACAGATTTACCTCAGCATTGCAGTTTTAATTATAAGTATACCTCAGCAGCTCTGCTCAAGTCACATATGATTTAAAATCTTCACAAAGAAAGACAGCCAGTATTTTGTGCAGCATACTGTCATGCCGCCAGCCCCCCCACACCTCCACACCTCTGCTCCCCCCTTCCCCATTCTCCTCTCCCTGTCCTCAGCACCCTGCTGTCTTCTATTTCAACTGCAGTAAAAAGTGAGGAGCATGAGGTTCGCAGATCCATTCTTACTGGCTCTTCTCTCCACGAGACACAACACCCATTACGCCAACATCAAACGCTCCAGCTCTCCTCGGTGGGTCCTTGTGTGTTTTGTATGGGAAACAGATGATGCGATGAAGTCATACATGCTTACGAAAACAGCCCCAATCCACTCAAGACACACACACCGCCTCGTTTACCATGCATGTGGGGCCGATCCGACGCTTTTACGACCACAGGAAGCACTCGCCCACAGACCCCGCTGCCCCCCCGGCTCACATGGTTGTGAAAGTACAGACCGTTTCTACTTTATTCACTCGGCCTCATGAACTAACGTATCCTTTTTCTGTTGCAGACATACAGTTGTAAGCTTTTCTACAGAAGTCGCATAGCTTTCACAGAAAACACTCAACACAGATTTATTGTTGCCGTAAATGAAGCTAATGAAGTGTAGAATTTCATTATTATATTCATTGGTGCGTCGTCAGCGTCCTGTCATTGAATTCCGGGAGATTATATGTGACTTGCGGGCATCAGGGAGCCGCTACCAAATGCGGGAGACTCCCGCGGCTTCAGGGAGACTTGGTTTGTCTGCTATAAGGCACACTTAAATACTTAAATTTTCCAAAAAATCGTCAGTACGCCTTTAATCAGATGCACGTTATGTATGAATTTTACCAGTCAGGTTGTAAGGAGCAGTAAAGCCACTCCGCTGATGTACAGCGTTATGCAGGAGTTTTAGTTTAGTTCTTCAGCAGTGTTAGCATTAGCCACTAAACGCTAGCCATTCAGCTATTCAGAGGTGAGTATTATCGGCCTGTAGTCTGCTACTAACCCTGACTAGCAATACTGGAGCAGCATTAGCCTTACCTGCTAACTGTGCTGGGCAATTGGCCATTCAGAAGTGAGTATTATTGGTCTGTATCCAGCGTGTTTACTGTGTTAAAACAAGCTATGTGGGACAAACCGCTAGCTAATATTGCCCTGGTTTACCAGAAGACTCAGGGTTCCTCAGTGTAGTGTTGTCAGGTGGCAGTTAGCCATTAATGCTAATGCTCCAGCTTTAGTGTAAATCTGTAAATTTAATCTTACTGTAAATAAACGTAAGCAGATTTCAGGGGAGAAATCTGTGAAGATTAATAGTCGGTAGGGGTGGGCGATATGGCACTAAAATAATATCACGATATTTCATGGTATTATCGAGATAACGATACTCTTGGCGATATAAATTTTTTTTTTTCAAGAATACACTACTGCAACAAAATGAAAATTTCATTTTATTATTGCATACAATGTGTTACACCCCTACCTGAGATATAAATAAAATACTAGAATTTGATCAGATTTGTAACAGAAGTCAATGATCCAGAATGTCATGATGACTTATAATGCACTCTAAATATATCCATATAACCAGGATTAAAGTAAAATTATTGATACTGGACATCATCTGTCTTTAGTAGATATATAATGAAAAATGAAAACAGTAGTACCCTGATGTAATAATAAGAGATGTTGGCGATATTATCGCGTACGATATGATATGGCACACCCCTAATAGCCGGCGCTGGTTTGACTTCTGTTTACTTAAATTAGCTTAGCTTGACAGGTCTCAACGGCGAGACCTGCTGATTTAGAAGGGAAACCTGGCAACACCTCTGTTCCTAGCAAGTGCCGCTTAAAATGTGTTTTATAATCCAGTGTGCCCTGTGTGTATATATATATATATATATATATATATATATATATATATATATATATATATATATATATATATATATATATATATATATATATAAACCCCCCCCCCCCCCAAAAAAAAAAACAAACAGAAAATAGATGTTTGATAGTGCGCCTTGTAATCCGCTCTCATCAATGATGTTATCTGGACAATAGTGGTGTATCAGCTGATACTTAGCATTAAGAAACTTGGATTGGGGGCAAATTAACCTGATTGGGACATCCCTACCATAAAGTAAAATATTAAATTCAATGCAGTTGATAATTGTAGGACCTGCTTGTAGTGCTTCATGAACACTGAGCATCAGCTATGTGCCTGAAAGGTCTGAAATGATCTAGTGCCTTTTTGTACAGAAGAGATGTGGAGCTCTGTGGCTTAAAATCCTCTCAGATATGTAGTGTGATAAAGTGGCTTTGGCAGGTATAATGCTCAGGGGGGTGATTTGCGAGTGTCCGTGCAGCTGTAGTTTTTCCTGACTTAATGCTGTATTAAGAAGAAAAGGAGAGAGTGGAGGAAAAACAGCAGGAAAGAGACAGAGAGATGGGATCTGACTGTCCGTGTGCTTAAACAGACATGCTTTAGCTCCCACACTGACCGAGAAACCATGTGAGGATCAGTCTGGCCTCTCACTATATGTCTCTCATAGGGCTGGACTGTAATTCAATATCAATATACAGTACTAGCCAATGTTTGGACACACCTTTTCATTCAGTGTTTTTCTGTATTTCTCTGTTTGATTTATTTTCTACATTGTAAATTAATATTGAAGACATGAAAACAATTAAGAGACACAATTATGTATGGAATTATGTAGTAAACAAAAAAAGTTTTTGGCCTCCACAATCCCCTTACCAGAACCCAATTGAGATGGTGATTTGAGGTGATTTGGGATGATCTGGAGCTTCACAGCATAAACGAAGAGCAGCAACTATTATTCAGCACCTTCAGAAACTCCTTCAAGAGAAAACTATTCCAGGTGACTCTCCCTCTTAAAGACACTGAGATTAAAATACAAAGAGTGCAGATCTGTCCTCAAAGATAAATGTGCTACTTAGAAGAATCTAAAGAATAAAACAAACACTTTTTGATTACAGAATAATTTTGCTTGTGTCCCTGTATAGCTTTAATGTCTTTAATATTAAATTTACAATGTAAAACTCATTTAAAAAAACATTACATTGGAAGAGGTGTGTCCAAACTGATACTGTATATTGCATAGGGTTTTATAATTTACACCATACTATATTTCTTAGTTTCGTTTGATGTGATGCAATTCATAAATCAGTATGGATAGTATAAAAGACACTGCCTGTAATGTATGAAATTACATCACATATGCTGGGTGATATGGTAGTATTATATCACAATATTTAAAGACATTTTCACGATAATCAGTATTTATCAATACATGGTTTTTACATTCTCTTTAATGAAATGGTTATGTTTAGGGTTATTTAAAGAACTAATGATAACGCTGATATTCAATAACAGTGATAAGAGAGTCACGTGGTCTGACACTAGCCAGCATTTTTTTACAGGACTCATTACATGAATTGGCAAAGCTGTTAGTGTGATTGCAGTATGCAATTCCACTACTGTTCTTCTTAAGTCTTCTTCTTATTATTATTTATCCGGAATTCTGTCTGATTAACTAGTGCCACAATTTTTCGAGATATCGACTCTGTTCTAACACTACAACACGTGTCCTTTTTGGGAATGGTGTGCTTGAATACAGCTTTTTGATAGGACACACAGATTTCGTTTAAAACCTTAATTTTTAAAACCTTGCTTTTTTTCCTATTGAAAATGACGGGGAGAAATTTCCACGGCCATGTACGTCACAATTTTTGAGACATGAAGACTAAATTTGGACCAAATGCACATTCTTTCTGAATATATGCCGTACAATGTACAGTTTTTGTACAGTTGTCTAGTCTTGTGTAGTCTCTGCTGAGAAATATTGCCAATACTCAATAGGACTCATTATTAACATAATATAACCTATGGGTGATACTCCTCATGCTAGGTGTGAACTAGAGGGGTATAAGGCCCCTAGACCTGTTGAGTTGTGAAGCTGTGGAACTGTATTTTCTGGAATGATGGTGCTTCATCCAATACTTTTAGGATGCTCAAATTTAGTTTTCTCTTTTCTATAGTAGTTACTCTGACAAATACAGATTTTTTTTATTTACTCATTTTAAAAGAAACAATCAATGAGTAGGTGTCCTAACACTATTGTATATATATATATTGCAATTTTCCATCTGTTTTTTTTTTAGAGTGTGTTAAAGTTGTGTCTTTTTTCTTTATTCTTCTTAATGGAATACACTATCCACACGAGTAAGGTCCACCAGTCAGAGATATCGTGGAAATTCAAACTGCTCGGTTTGGTGCCAAAACAGTGTGAAACAAAGTGGTCTTTGCTTTCCTTGTCAGTTAAATATGGTTTGTTTATTTGGAAATGAGGACAGAAGTGTTTAAAAAGTGTTAAGATCTTGCAGGTCAGGCCTCAACCAGGAGTTTATTTTCTTTGGGGGGGAAGCCTGTTGGTCTGTCAGGGTCAGTATGAAGGTCATGAATTACATTAGTGAGTTTTTGCAGTCAGATATAACCGGTTCATACAGATCATATCAGCATGTCAAACTTCATATAAATAATACTACACATAATGATAAATGTATAAAGGACATGAAGGGTAAGAACATACATTTGCATTAAAGTGCAAAAGGTTTCTTTCCTAGAAATGTCTGTAGTGTTCCAGGAATGACAAGAGACCTCAAACAAAAAGAAGTAAATATTTTAAAAGTATTCAGCGCTTATAGCCAGAATAGAGACGGTTTGATAAAATAAACTGGTTGGTTAAAATTATGAGAAACTATGACTTTTAAAGGGGACATATTATACGTTTTAACATGAGTTATAATAGGTCTATGCGCTGTACAGAACAGGTTCATGAAGTTCTTTCAGGTTCATTTGAAGTTCTTTCAAAATCACTCTCACATAAAGAGATCTCACCAGTTTTATTCTTGTCAGTTTCAGTGTGTTCCCTTTCAGATTGTCTGTCAGTTTAGTGCAAATAAACTTTTGCTGGCCACACCATATACTGCTCTGGAAACAATTTAGAGATCACTTCAGTTTCTGAATTAATTTCTCTGATTTTGCTATTTATAGGTTTATGTTTGAGTAAAATGAACATTGTTTTTTTATTCTATAAACTACAGACAACATTTCTCATAAACTCCAAATAAAAATATTGTAATTTACAGCATTTATTTGCAGAAAATGAGAAATGGCTGAAATAACAAAAAAGATGCAGATCTTTCAGACCTCAAATAATGCAAAGAAAACAAGTTCATATTTAGTTTTAGGAGTTCAGAAATCAGTATTTGGTGGAATAACCCTGTTTCTTTCCCCACAGTTTTCATGCATTTTGGCATGTTGTCCTCCACCAGTCTTATACAATGCTTTTTGGATAACTTTATGCCAGTCCAGGTGCAAAAATTCAAGCAGTTCAGCTTGGTTTGTTGGCATCCATCTTCCTCTTGATTATATTCCAGACGTTTTCAATTTGGTAAAATCAAAGAAACTTATATTTTTTAGGTGGTCTCTTATTTTTTTCCAGAGCTGTATATACTGAGCTCTTGCCACACATTAGTGTTAGCTTGTGCTAAATGACAAAACACAAACAAGCTAGTTCATGCCTAACTGCAATAGAAGCACAAAACTTCCTTGGAGTTCTAGAGCTTCACTGTATACCAACTCTACCTCTTCACAACACAAGTAATGCTCTCAAACACATTAAGAGACAAGAAATTCAAGTAATTAACTTTTGACAAGTTAAGCACAGCTGTTAACTGAAAGCCATTCCAGGTGACTCTACCTCATAAATCTGATTGAGAAAATGCAAATCTGTCATCTAAAGCAAGGGGTGTCTACTTTTGAAGAATATAAATATAAAATGTAGTCTGGTTTGTTTACTATATAATTCCATGTTTTTCTTCATAATTTGGATTTATTTTTGAATAATTTGGATTTTGATTTTAGGCTGGTACTGTAAACATGTACCTTTTAATTAATCATCTGATCTGGAACCAAATGACTTTAGTCTTATTTTAATTGAACAGTGTTAGGGTTACTGTTTGTTAGGATTTGTATCAACCTGTCAGACCTGCAGCCCCAGGTCTTCCCTTCACAGCTGAAACTGAGACTTAGTCCAGTGTTATGTTTTGCTGCAGTGTCTTGTCATGGGAGACGGCTGTTGACTCTCAGTAACTTGTCTTTTGATGCTTTTCTGGAATAGACTCCTTCAGACTTCTTCCTGTTCTAGACCTCTTCAGTTTGTGGTGTGAGAATCTGTACTAACAACACTCTGGCTTTATTCTAGACGTTACGATAGCAGTCCAGACATGCAGTGTTGTCAGATAAGTGTGAAAGAGAGTTGCAGCGTTCCAAAGCCAAGGCTGCAGCCAAGATAGGCTTCCCGTCTCGCCCATTTCAACATAGAAGGATATTTGGAAGTGAAGGACCCTTCGTATACAGCCGAAAAAAATGCAGCCTGTGTTCTGAGTGATTTTAAGGATGCAGCTGATGTATCCTTCACAGCTCTTGGTTATCCACAATTCTCTGCTTTCATACAACATGAATAGGAAAAAAGCAGCATCATGAAAAATATTAGTTTTTATAGTTATGATTTATGTCTTTAAAGAAATAAAAAAGCACATGGGTTTCTTTTTTCAGTTGTAATAGGTGAGACCCTTCTGGTGAAAAAAAAAAATGCATCATTACACTGTTCCGTATGTAAGACCAACAGGCTAGGTGAGAATTTATAGGACCATCATACTGAGGATCTCACTCTAAGTTGACAGTGTAAATAGTGACTATTTAACTATTTAGGATCTCCGGTGGATTTCACGTTTTACAGAGACTCTTAAGACTTGGTCAGTGGCTGAACTGCACTTAGCAGATCATTACACATGTTGTAAAGTAACATATGACATTGCAAAGACAAATGTATTTATTTTAAAATATTTCTAACTGTTGTCTGTCTCACTGCCTCACAGTGTTGTTAGCCAATCAGCATTCATTCATTCTAGAGACCACAACAAATTTAAAATGAATTAAAAAACGATGGAGTTATACCTTTATACCTATGTAAAAGGTAAAATGGTGTCCCAATCCAGTGGGATCCAAGTGTTTAAAAAAGCTGTATTGCAGGACTGAAGTGCAGGACTTGAATAATGTAAAATAACGTGTTTCTGCATCTGTGTGCTTCTCTCTTCAGCCGACTACAGCACAAGTGAGATGCTGGTGAACATGGGCAACCTGCCTCTGGACGAGTTCTACCCTGCGGTTGCCATAGTGACTCTGATGCGCATCCTGCGTGACCCTTCGCTTTCCAATCACCACACTATGGTGGTGCAGGCTGTTACCTTCATCTTCAAGTCTCTGGGCCTCAAGTGTGTGCAGTTCCTGCCCCAGGTCATGCCCACATTCCTCAACGTCATCCGAGTGTGTGATGCCAGCATTAGAGAGGTAATGCACAATTTCTTTTTTTCCTTTCTCCTACACTGTAGTTGAGGTTGTAGTGTAAACTGCATGTCTGAACAGAAGTGTGGATCAATTCAGGCATTATTATGTAGTAAAATTCAGATTTAGATAAAATGATTACAACAAGCATTCTAATAGAGTTTCAATAAATGTATTATGACTCACATACAGGTCCATAGGTTTTTAGGCATGAACATGATTTTTGTTGTTTGTTTCTTTATATAATCTCATTGGAGTTGAAAAAGCAATCAAAATGGAGCATAATGTTTAATTTAAATTAATTATACAGATGGTGGAAGGAGCAATTCCCTTCACTGTTGTGTTAATGTAGTTTGAATGCATCAGTTGGGCCTTGCTTAAGGGTCAAACAGTGGCATCTTGGAAATTATCCAGATGTCTGAATTTGCATTTGGTAGCGGTTCATTAAAACTCAAAATACGCACTCTAAAAAATTGTTGATGCAAGTGATTATTTAATCCTGATATTTGTTTGATTTATTTGATTTTATTTACTTATTTTTAAAAATGTACCATTTACTTATTTTTATTTATTTAATGTTTCATGCATGCACTTGGACTGCACAGTATATCGTTTCACCATCAAAATTGCAATGCACACATGCAATAATTTTGCAATGTCAATGTGCAGTGGTGCTTGATACAAATTAAAAAAAAAATTGTTCACATTTTTCATGACAGTCCATCAGCTTAATGGATCATTTATGTATATAGCGCAATTTGGTGACAATTGCTGCATTTCTTAACATTGCAATGTATATCACAGAACAAAAAAACAATGCAATACCTATTTTTATCTATATTGTGCAGCCTTGCATGCACTGGGAACAATCCAAATTGAAGACCAATCTGTCAAACATGGTGTAGGCACTGTTTTGCCATGGGCATGTATATTGGGCATTTTATTTTTCTTTACAATTACAATTACAATTCCCTTGGATTAGAGCTACTTCATTTTAAAAATGCACTGAAATTCTGTACACAGACATAATTACAAAATGTGTCACTGTACAAATACGTATGGACCAGACTTTAGTATTTATAACCCTCATGAAATGACTGTGCATCTTACTGTATTTATTATATACTGTTGCAGGTGTGTTCTGGACTTCATTTACTTTCCTGCTTTGATATGTATTGGCTAGGGTGTAATTAGGCATGAAGCTCAGCCAAAGTCCTCTTGGTCCTGGTTCTTTATCATCTTGCATCCTAAGCCTTTCAGCGCAGACAGAGAAAAATGGATGAAACGTGTGAAATCAGAATTGGAACTAAGCTGGCCTGATCAGAACTCAGACTTACAGTGTCTCTAGTGTCAGATTGAGTTTCATGAACTTTGCCTGACTTGTTAGCAATCAGTTTGTTTTAGTTACACCTGTTCTTTGTCTGCTTTTTTCTTTCCTCTTCTTAGTTTCTGTTCCAGCAAATGGGGATGGTGGTTTGCTTTGTCAAGATCCACATCCGGCCGTACATGGACGACATTTTCACCCTGATCCGGGTAAGTGACCCTCAGTTTATTGCTTCTTATTGTCTCTTCTTGCATTATACATCTGCCCAGGTCTAATGGGGCGTGTAGGGCATTGTTTTTTAGTTTCCCAAATGAAATATTCAGTTTCATTAAACATCTCTTGCAGACTTAGCCCTATCCCTCTGCTTTGCACATACATGCCTAAGCGTGGGGTGTCTAGATTCTTTCTGGGTGGGAGGGGTGGGGGTTGGGGTGGAAAGTGTTTTTTAGAGACACACTCCAAACAGAGAGCTATGAGAATCACTGGTAAAAGATGACGGCAGAAGCAACCAAAGAAACCCACAATTTGAGTATTGTTCTTGTTAAAATGATGATAAACACTAGCAACATTAGCATACGTTAATGTATTTTTTACACTATAAGGCACACTCTCAATGAAGGTCTATTTTCTTGTCTTTTTTCATATATAAAGCACACTGGATTACAAGACACATTAAGTGACAGTAGTAAGGATGCCTACACCTTTTACAGGGCAAAACTTTTTATTTCAAAGTCAAACGAGCGCTGGATGTTAATCTACACAGATTTCTCGCCTGAAAACTGTTCATTTGAGGGAGTAAAGCGCTTTTGTTTTTTTACAGTAAGCTTAGATTTCCAATATTTTGTCTAAGGGTGAGTTTTCAGTGAAATTTCTCCAGCATTAAGGCTGGTGCAGCAGAATTAGCGTTAGCCGCTTACCTCCGATCTAGACGTTAATGCAGCCCAATAGAGCAAGAATGAGAAACCAGAGTTTTCCGGTAACCCAGGGCGTTATCAGCCAACTGTTCGTCCCACGTAGCTTGTTTTAACACGGGAAAAATAAAACACATTACAGTTCAATATACTCACCTCTAAACAAAGAAAGAGCTAGCGCTACGGTTAGCAGCTAATGAAATTTTACTGACATCTCACCCTTAAAATGCTGTACTTCAGCGGAGTGGCTTTACTCCTCCTTAAAACTTGACTGGTAGAATTCATACATAAGGCACATCGGATTATAAGGCAATTTCTGGGAAAATAAAAGGATTTTAAGTGCACCTTATAGTCCTAACAATATGGTAATGTGTAGTATGTTTTATAGCCATTTGTAATAACAAGCATAAAAAAGTTAGTATTAGCTAGTAGTTCGTCTCAGCAGCTAGCTAACTTTCCTGTTCCATCTTAAATGGTGTAACTGTAATTCAGAGGCTGCAGCATTTAAGGTGGAATGGAAACATATTATACAAGCTAATTTTATCCCCCTATCACAGAGGAATTAAGACAGAAATATTTAATTGCTTCTCCACCCTTTCTGAAGACATACGATGCCCTACAGTTAACTATTTAAGTAACTTCAGCACTTCACTGCTATACCTATATCTGTATCAGGTGCATGATGAGTTGTCCCAGTTGTAATGGAGATGAACAGTTCAGCCATGTGTAGTGGACAGTAGGTGGTTACGTTTGTGTTTACCCCTTCTGTTACCAATACACATAAAGCAAGCCAGAATAGCAATAGCAGATTGCACATAAAAAAGTGCAGCCCTAAGCATTGTAAAAGCTGGCAGAGGGGGACCCTTAACCCTCTGTATAACAGCCAGCAGTGGTCCACCCCAAGAAATTATCGACAGTTTTATGAAGTGCCCGAGTCACTGTTTCCACTCCCCTCATATGCTCTGGGCTTTTTCAGCATGGTGGTTTGGTCCTGTAGCTTTCAGTGCACTGTAAGATATTAAGTGGCGTTGGGGATAAACCTCTTTTCCTGCCCGCCGGGCCGGCACTGACTTACTGGCGGGTCAGACTACCTCCTTTATAGGCTGGACCTCAGTTTGTGCAGCTGCCGAGTACAGTACAGTCTGACCCATTTCTCCCAATCTGTTCTCCTGCTGTTGCATCCACTTGAATCAAATGAATGATATAGTGGCTTTTTGGTCACAAGGTGTTTGGATGTACTCTTCTCACAGCGCCTAATGCTCTTAATGTGGGTCAAGTAGACACCTCGTTACAGAGCTGACACAGCCTTCAGGTGACATTGTGCAGATGGTGCCGATCTAGAAATGAGAAGGTGTTAAATCTGGTGAAACTAACATATTTTTTACACTATTAGGCGCACCGGATTATAAGGTGCATTTTATGAGCCGCTAGTAACTAGTAGTAGGAACAGGGGTGTTGCCATGTTTTTCTTCTAAATTTAACAGGTCTCGCTTCTGGGTCACGAGACCTGTAAAGCTGGGCTGAGCTCAGTAAACAAAACCTTAATTCTTTCAGAAGTCAAACCAGCGCTGGATGTTAATCTACACAGATTTATCTCCTGAAAACTGTTTATTTGGCTCAGTAAAGTACTTTAATTTACTTACAGTAAGTTTAGATTTACAGATTTCCACTAAGGCTGGAGAATTAGCCAGGGCGATATTAGCAGTTCATCCCACATTGCTAGTTTTGACACTATAAACTCACAGGCTACAGTTTGATATACTCACCTCTGAACAGCAAAAGACCTAGCACTGTGGTTAGCGGCCAATGCTAATGCTGCTCCAGCAGTGATAGCTGGGGTTAGCAGCATACTACAGGCCAATAATACTCACCTCTGGAAGGCCAAAGGCCTAGCGCTATGTTCAGCGGCTAATGCTAATGCTGCTCCAGCAGTGCTAGCCGGGGTTAGCAGCAGACTGCAGGCCGATAATAATCAACTCTGGAAGGCCAAAGAGCTAGCACTTCGCGTAGTTAGCAGCTAATTTTAATACTGCTGGAGAACTTGACTGAAACTATTTTATAACGCTGTACTTGTGAGTGACTTTACTGCTCCTTACAACCTGATTGGAAAAATTTATACATAAGGCACACTGGATTAAAAGGTGCACTGATGTTTTTTGGTATGTTAAAGTTGATATTCTAAGTAAAAATCAGTTTCCTTTATTGTGTTGAGTTAGCATTTAACATTTGCATGCTAAAAGTCATGTAATAGCAGTATGTATAAATATAAAATATACTGATCTCCCAAATGTATAAAGTTAAAGATGAAAGCAACAGTCAAAGGCCATGGGCTCCTCTAAGCAAGTCTCTACTGCAGTTGATGAGTTCTAAATCTCTTGGGATAAAGCTGTTAGCTGTCCTGCTGTACTGATGAAGTGCTGGAAGTGCATGAGGATGCGACTCGATGAAGGATGATCATCAAAGCTTGCTGCAGGTTACATTACTAAACTTCTAAATTTCTTTAACAGAATAATATCTGCTCCACTCTCTGGCTGTGGAGACATTGTTCTCCTCCCGCTTCAAATCCCTGGATTTGGTGGTAATCAGAAACTTGAGTGAATCTACAGTCAAAACCACAGGGCTGTTGATGTTGAGAGCGAAGAGTGTAGGGAAGAGTGGTTGTGTATGGTATAAGGTGTACCATTATTGCTATGCTCTTTTGGATCAAACATGATGTTTTTAATTTACAGGGTGTTGATGTTTTAAATAATTAAAAATTGAATTATTTGTTTAAATATAAAAGGAACGCTTTTAACCATGTTATATTAATGACTTGATAATATTTTATATTAGATTTTATATCTAGTTTTGGGGTCAGATGTACAAAAGCGGCGAAGTTAAGCATTAGAAAACAAACGATTATGATAATGTTCGGAAATGCATTTCGTGGAAATAAATACAGCTCTGGAAAAAAAATGAGACTTTTTTTTTTTTTTTTTTTTTAAGATTCTTTGATTTTACCAAATTGAAAAACGGCATAAAAGTTATCCAAAAGCAGTGTGTAAGACTCGTGGAGGAGAACATGCCAAGATACATGAAAACTGTCATTAAAAAACAGGATTATTCCACCAAATATTGATTTCTGAACTCCTAAAACTTTATGAATATGAACTTGTTTTCTTTGCATTATTATTGCATGAGGTCTGAAAGCTCTCATTTTTTCATTTTCTGCAAATAAATGCTCTAAATGACAAATTTTTTTTTGGAATTTGGGAGAAATGTTGTTCGTAGTTTATAGAATAAAACAACAATGTTCATTTTACCTAAACATATACCTATAAATAGCAAAATCAGAGAAACTGATTCAGAAACAAAAATGTAGCATGAAGCATATTTTCTTGGTATTTTTTTCTTTAAGACACTTTTTCTTTTGTTTTTCTTTTTCTTTTAATTCTTCTGCTTTTTACAGCTTATCAAACAGGTCATTTTTATTCAAATGAACCCTTGCTTGAAATGCTCTGTCAAGTCCATACAAAATGCAAGTAAAAGAGGATTCAGCTTATTTTTTAAATAATTTCAGTATAATTTCAATAAAAACATGAAATGATGTAGAAGAAATAGCTCCTCTAAGGAAAATATGATAATGTGACATATCCCCACTTCTAGGCCCCTACAACTTGGTGTAACCCGTCCTCTCATAACAGAGTTGCAAGAGTTACAAAATCCTCCCCCAAATAAAAGAATTGGCACAAATCTTCAAGCACCCGATACAGATATAGATATAGCAGTGGAGCACTAAAGTTCAGTAACCTTGCTGCTGGTTAACTAGTTAATTTTAGGGTGTTGTGTATGCCTTCAGAAAGAGCAATAATTTATTATTTTCCATTCTTTTATTCCTCTGTGATGGGGAGCTGAAATGATCTTTTATTAGCTTTTATTTTATCTTTGGTTCCAATGCTTGAGCCTCTGCAGCCGCTGCAACATTTAAGGTTGTTTTTAAGCTTGTTATAAAGGAAACGGCAATAAAATATTATAACTACATTACACTATGGTAAAATAGTTATACAGTAATAAGGAAAATACTAACATTAATATGTTTCTATGGTTTTAGTGCTGCCATCTTGCCAGTGATTCTCAGTTTAAAGGGTCACATTGCCCTAACATTTCCCCCCTACCCCCCAGACTAACAAGAATTGGGACACCCTACCCCTAGACGTGGATGTTCAAAACAGATGGGTAGGGTTAAGTTGTAGGGCCAAGGTGTGAAAGGGTATTGGGCGTTAATCTGGTTGAATTAGACCTTAGTTCTATTGGTTCACCTTTTTAAATTGATAAGTTTGGAGGATTTCCTTCTTAACATCTATCCCAAATTCTGAAGTGTGAGGACATTGTACAGTTTCTTCAATGTTTAATAATGTTTTTCCCTGTAGTTTTAGAAAGTTTTTTTTACGGGGAAAAAAATATCAATTTATCTAAGAATTTTTTTAAGTATGAAGTTAAGTATGAAGAGAAAGGAGAATCTTTCATAAAATGATTATCTTTTATAAATCTGTACCCTGACTTTTTTTTACCTCCTCATCTGTTGCTGTCCCTGCAGGAGTACTGGACCCCAAACAACCCAATGCAGAACACCATCATTCTGCTCATCGAACAGATAGTCGTTGCTCTGGGAGGAGAGTTCAAGCTGTACCTGCCCCAGCTCATCCCACACATGCTGCGCGTCTTCATGCACGACAACAGCCCCGGACGAAGCGTAACCATCAAGGTAAACGTGTACACACGTATACACGAGCACGAGTGTGTGTGTAATTACGTACTTTGTGATTGCTTTAAGTAGTTGCAACTGTACAGCTCCAGCTGGAAGCAGCTCGCGGTCAGCCTGCAACCATTTTATTACCTAAATCATTTACAGCTGAGCTAGCGCACAAGGCAGGCAGCCCTGGGCCTTCAGAAGCTCGTTTTACCAATGATAATCTAGATGCTATTGTGTGTTTTCCACTGACAACTGCATGATGAATGAAACAATGTTAGACTTCCAATTGAATTCTAAGATACATTCTTTCCACCTTAAGCAATAGCTCAGCACTGGTTTTAAGATAGGAAATATGTACAAATTTTAATATGGTCATTAAGAAAGTTCATTCTGCCACTGTTTTAAAATCAGTAGAACACTAGAAGTTTGTGTTTATAAAATGAAAACGCAATTCCCTGCAACCCTTAACACCTGCCCAATAAGCACAATGTATATATAAAATTTGATAAGATAATAAGAAATTGGTTATTATTTTACAAGCCCTAATTGTTTTTTTCCAGCAGTCACTCTGCATAACCTGTGTTAATGTCAAGACAGTATAGTGTGTTTTTTTATTTTTATTTTTACATCTGCTACAGAATACTGAAGTTTATCATTGCTTGGGGCAGCAGCCCAATGAGTCAAATTCAGATCAGCCCATAATATAACAATCAGTTTTATAGAAGCAGAAATCAGGTAAAGTTTATTAGAAAAAAAAACAAAACTTTGTAACAGATTTAGGGTGATTAATTTGGGGAAATACCATACAGAAAAATATAGAGATATAGCACATAAATATTTGTAACTAACTACAATTTACCCATCAAAAGAAGTCTTTATTGCCTTTTCCCTTGGTATTACATCCGGATTGGTTAATGATGTGTCAACATCAGCAGTGCTGAAAGATTTTAAAGGAATATATGGGCTCACTATTCAGTCAGCATTCCGTCAGTGTTGCCATTAATATTTTTGTATAATAACAGTTTGTCGTACATATTAATGCTTTAATGCTTAGTTCTGGGCAGAATGACTACAAATAAATATCTTTTTTTTTTACTTAATTAAAATTAATAACAAATCTTTTGATTAATGATTATTTTATTGAACAGTGATGTTCACAAAGTCCAAAATAATAAAACCAATTAGTCATTTTTGAAGACCCCACACCCACAGTCTAACTTTTTTTGACTTTTCTAATATATAATATGCTAGATTTTTTTTCTTACCACCAAAAACAATTCATTTGTCTAGTGATTTATGAATACATGAAAAGGCATAATTTGAAAGACCCTTTTTTTTTTTTTTTTACCCTTTTTTTTTTTCTTTCAGCATTTTTTTTACATTTCTCTGCCCTTTGTAGAGATGGTAGGATGAGCTAAGTTGACCTTCATCAGTATGTATGTAAAGAGACATTTCATAAACATGTACGGTCAGGAAATAATTATTATTAGGAATAAATAAATATTAATCTGAATAAAACAAATTAAGATTTCACCAGTTTTGAAAAAAAGGAAAAGAAAAAGAAAAATCTCTGGCTAATATGTTTCTGCTCAATTATTTGCATATTTTATTATTCTCATAACCTTGATTTTACCCTGTTTCCTGATCTGTGTGTGCACATTCCTACTGATTCTGTATCTGTACAAAAATATTTGCAGTTCCAAATGAACAAACATTGGAGCAGGCTTGTTTTTTAATATCTCCAGACCTGATCTCATTGCTCCCTCATGTGCATTAGCTATGGTCATTATGGACTGAGAAATGACTGTGTCATGGTGGAAATCTGGAATAGTTTTGCTCAGTGGATGGGATTTTTTTTTTCAGTGATTTGCTCTCATTTTGTATTGTGGAGGGTATAAGGTTTAAAAAGCTGTAAATCCTGTATACACAAGGCAAGCATAATATTATGACCTCAGCTCAACTGAGCATATAGGACCTTTTTTAGTTCTGTAATTATAGACTGTAGTCTTTCTGTTTCTCTGAATACTTTATTATCCTCCTTTAACTTAACCAACACTCCACAGGACCACCACAGAGCACGTGTTATTTGGGTGGTGGGTTATTCAACAGGACCACAGTGACACTGGGATGGTGGTGGTGTGTTAGTAGTGAGTGTTGGACTGGTATGAGTGGATTAGGTACAGCAGTGCTGAGAATGACCCACCACCCAAATAATAGCTGCTCTGTGGTGGAATTTAGAATTACAATAAACCACAAATAAAAAAACAGAATGCACAATATTCTACACTTTTGTTTATTACTACATAAATCAATTTAAAGATCAATTTACCAACTTATGATGCTTCTTTATATTACATGAATGGAATTGATTAAGATCTTTTGGTCACAATAACTAAAGTAAAGGCAGCAGAATACCTCCACAAAGTAACGTGCTCACTCCTAGAAGATACATCTCATGTCGGGTGCCGAATTTGCCATAAATTTACCACAAAACCTGCGCAAGCTAACCAGACGCTCCAAAGAGGCGAAAGATGGCGTCAGTGAAGCTGCTGACTACATACAGGATATTTCTAAACAGTAGTTTAAAAAAAAATGAAAGAAAAGACTCTGCGTGAAGGCTGTCTGATTTGCTGCTCAAATGCACTTTAAAATAAGAAAATAAGAAAAGTTTTTTCTAAGTGTTTCAGCTTTTTTTTCTGTGGTTTTGGGTGGGACAAATCTGCATGTTTCTGACATTGGGTTTGACATGAACCATCCCCCTGTTTCCTACATCAATAGTTCCTTTTTTATAATTGAATTTCATTTTTTTTTCCCATTTTCTCCCCAATTTAGCATAGCCAATTATCTAACCCACTCATTAGGACTCCCCCTATTACTAGTGATGCCCCAACACACCAGGAGGGTAAAGACTAGCAAATGCTTCCTCCGATACATGTGAAGTCAACCACCGCTTCTTTTCGAGCGGCTGCTGATGCAGCCAGTGCGCGTGGATGAAAGCGCAGCGACTCGGTCGGTTCTGATACCTCAGCTCACAGACGTCCTGTGCTGTGGACAGCACCCTAGGAGTGATGTGGGGAGAGAGCGCCATCTACCCACCCAGAGGTAGCAGGGCCAATTTTGCTCCCTCTAACGCCGGCAGCTTGATAGCAAAGCTGCATGAGTGAGGGGTTCGAACCTGTGACCTCCCACTCATAGTGGCAGCTCTTTAGACCACTGGACCACTCGGCGCCCCATCTACATTAATCCATTAAAATGGATAGCTCTGGGGTGGTCATAATGGTAAGCTTTATCTGTGTATATCTGTACAGATAAACTTCAATTCCAAGCGTTTATTGTTTCATCCAAAGCCTTTGTTTGAATTTCACTCTTAGACATTTGTCAGCACACAGATGAAGATATTCTGGGTATTCTGGGTGGAATTGTGTTCATAAATGTCAGGTTTTCGCTCCAGAATGTGGCTTGTGAAAAATCCACCCTCGCACTTCAAAGCAGGGCGAGGAGTATCAGAGGCTCACAGTGCTCTTCAATCACGAGGCGTCTGGAGAAGATCTACACCACCCCCTCCACCATTCAGATAGAATAACAGCCGCTCACGGACATACGAAACTGTGGGCCCAGTCCAGCCGACCCAACAGCTACAATTATTCGACCTCACACGCATACAGAACCTCCTCTTGCCCCGACACTTAATACAGCGCAGAGCGTATCGTGGCAAGCTTCCTGCCTGGGGAGATTGTAGCAGTGGTCTGGCTGTGAGCTCTAGCGTTGCAGGGAGTGTCTGGGCCACCTTGATGGAGGCTTTTTTTGAGCTACCTTTCAGTGAGGAAAGGAAAGAAAAAACAGCTCAGTGACCCACATTAGGTCACTTGCTGGCCCGTGACCTTCCTTTATCTCTGGGCCTGTTGGGAGAACATCTAAATCAACAAAGGCCTCCCATCAGGGGGCGAGTTGCCCAAAAGCATTTTAGCACACTTCTAGGGAAGTGATGATATGTCATTTTCATTCATATTGAAAGAGATACTTTAATATGTTGAGGCTTTTGAGAAACTAGGACCAGAACAAGGACTGAAACTGAAAAACTGAAAAACTTTAAAGAACCTCTGCACTTAAAGATGTTGAATTTGTTCAAACCAGAGACTGTAAAAAAAGATGGACGCCGTGTCTCCGTTCCCATTCATTCAATGAAAATGAAGCCAAAATCTTCCGCCATGTTGGCGATCCTGACACCCGAGTCTGCGCAATGGAGGCCAGAGGAGGGAGAAAGACTGTGGATAGCAACCTACTCATTTGAATAACCCCGCCCCTGAGGGCTGCCTCGCGGTCACAGACTGCAGAGCGGGGCGGAGTGGAGCTGACGGTCTGTTTTTGGTCCCGCCCATAAGCAGCCCTTCTACAATAACCACACCTTTTTTGAATAGAGCTGAATAACGTTTTAAAAAAACGAATTCTGTGGGGATATAAAAATTTGATAATATAAACAGAGGTTACACTAGCTGCTGCATTTAAATAATGGAGGTAGAATTACAGTATATTGGAAAAAAACTTGATTGAATGTTGTCTGTTTTGCCATTGAAACCTATGGGGATGGGTGGAGTTACACAGCTTTCTGCAGCCGAACAGCATAGGGCGCCCGACCTGTGGTGGCTTCACTTTTGAGAGACGATGCTCTGTCCAGCTATATACAGTCTCTGGTTCAAACTGTTGGTGTTATAAATACAAAGCCATGTTTCTAATAGAGAGACCCTTCACAAAATGCTACAGAGGTCTCGTTCAATATATGATTACACTGCCTGGCCCAAAAAAAAAGTCTCCACCTGGATTTGACTAATCAAATGATGTGGGGTTGATGCTGCAGTTGGTCTGCAGGTTTAGGTTCAGCAACAGTACGTGCTGAAAGAATGAGGTCAGCTGACTACCTGAATATAATGAATATAGACCAGATTATTCCATAAATGGATTTTCTTGTGACATTGTAGAAGCTTAACGAAATAATGTCAGGATTCATGGGGCTGGAATTGTGAAAGAGTGCTTCAGGGAGCATGAGATCATCATTTTCACACATGGATTTAGTCCAGCCCTTAACCTCATTGAGAATCTATAGGATGTGCTGGAGAAGGCTTTGGGCAGTGTTCAGACTCCACCAAGATCATGGTGAAAAATAAGTCTTGTGACGTTGCAGAAGCTTATAGAAACAATGCTGCAGTGAATGTGTGCATCAATCAAAACCTTTTTTTGGGCCAGGCAGTGTACGATCTCAGTAATTTGTGTAAAATTTGGTTGATGTTCAGTGGTTTATGATTATTTAAACTTCTGCATTGTAGATTAATACTAAAGTCCCCCAAACTATAAAGAAAATCATAAGGGATCATGAAGTAAATCTAAAAGTGTTAAATAAACCTACTAAAAATACTTTGTGAAGCATTTAGGTAGGCTTTTATCTGGGGTGCTGTTTGTTAACTTGCGGTTTCTAAGGCTGATAACTCCTGATGAACTTATCCTGTGCAACAGAGGTAACTCCTGCTCTTTTCCTGTGGTAAACCCAATGAGAGTGTATTACATCATAATGTTTATGCTGGTCATTGCGACTGAACTTTAAGATACTTTCAAAGTTTATGATTTTTTTTTTCTTACAGGCAACAAATCACAGCCAGGGCAATTCAGATGCATTTAATTTGACCTGTTTCTTCTGCTCCACAGCTGCTCATGGCCATCCAGCTGTTTGGTGCCAACCTAGATGACTACCTCCACCTGCTGCTGCCTCCTATAGTCAAGCTGTTTGATGCCCCTGATGTTCCTCTGCAAGCTCGCAAGTCAGTACAACTGTCCAGTCATTTTTATTGCCTAATTCAGACACTACCATTGCTGCAAGTACTAAGGGTGTGCCATATCATATCATACGCAATAATTTCGGCAACATTTTTGAATATCCTGAACGATATTATACCCTGAAATATTGTGCCATATCACCCACCCCTAAATTATCACATCAGAGTCTTACTTTTTTTTTTTTTTTTACTGTTTTTAGCAAAAAAAAAAAGAAATCACACTTCTCATATTCCATTATATATCTACTAAAGACAGATTATATCTGTCCAGTATCATTTATTTTACTTTAATCCTGGATATATGGAGATATATGGAGTGCATTATTAGTATCGTGTCATTCTGGATCATTGACTTCTGTGACAAATCTGATAGAATTCTTCTTTTTTTTATATCTCAGTTAGGGTTGTGCCATATCATATTTTATTTTAATTTTGTTGCAGGAGTGTATTCTCAAAATAATTTTTATATTCAGTATTTTGTCATATCACCAAATATAAATACTGGTGTGTTGTAGTGTTAAAATAGAAAAGTGCATTTGAATGGGTGCACTGAGTGATGATAAATGGCAAGTAAACATAATTAGCATTCAATTATTCATTGTTTCATGGGGCATACCTCAAGCTACTAAACTCTCTGTCTACATTCTGAATTCTGTGGAAACCTCAGTCAGATGTCTGGACATCACTGTCTCAATATAATTCAATTCTCCAGGAAGCTGTAGGGACGTTCAGTGACTTCCCAGCTTTCCTTTCTGATTTGTAGAGCTCTTCAGACTGTTTGCCACATGGACACCTAGATCTTTATTTTCTCACAGACATTTCAGCTCAGTGTCAACCAATACAGGGTATGAGTCCGAGCCAAGGAGCCATTCTCCCTGTCAGGAAAACCGACTGTGGGTACTCCTGACAGATAATTCCACTGTGACAGAATTATGAGCGCAAATTGGCAGCTCTGCTCTACTGAAATCGTCTAAGCAGCACCAGCGAGGGCGGATCAGAATCAGGTGACCCTGGTGTCTTATAACAAAGCGGAATCGGGATATTGAGTCCTCTTTATTGAAATGCCAGAGCGGTTTGGCTTGTCCTCACGTGTCTGATTCAATATGTGCTTCTTCGATACACTTAAAACACTTAACACTTCGCTCAAGTGGGAAATTTATCCTTATTTCAAGAAGTTTTCGATTTGCTTTTATTAAAGAATGTAATTGGAAGACCACATTGAAACAAAAAATGTTTTGATAGTGATAAAAAGAAATACTGGAATTTTTATGACTTGGTCTTATGAAGGCTGTCTTTATGACTATAACTTGGATATGATATGATGGGTAAGAAACCAGGATTTGTGTCTAGCCTACTAGGCCTTTTCTTTCTTCCTTCTGATTGGCTGCTTTGTTCACACACTTTCTTTATTTTGAAAGAATATATGTAAAAATAAGCAAAACTAAATTTTCCCAAAAGAAAGACGGGTAGTGCCAAGCTTTAAAGGAAGATGAAAACAAATAAGAGAAAATAAAGAACAGTTGATCTTTATGTTCTGATAAATGTTGTCCACTCTAGCATCCGTAGAAAGTACCAACAAGGTCTTCTGACCTGTCTGCAGCTTTACACTGTGTAGAGAAGACTTCTCTTAGCACAAAAATAAACACAACTATCTTAAATCATAAGAGAGATATCTGCATAGCTCACAAACCTACGAAATTCACACACCAGTCGGTGTCTGAGGAAGTTCAGACGGATTATAAATTAAGACCAGAACCAGCCAGTTCTCTTACATCTTCTGCCCAGAGGCCATCAGGCTGCTGAACTACAAGTAGCAAAGTGTACCAGTCCAGTCCTTCACAACTCGGATCACCTGTCACCTGTCACTGTACCCTACACTTACAGTCATACTGCGCCAATCAAGGCTCACTATGTCATATGCAGTACATCCGGATTCATATCTATACAATGTCTGTATGTAAATAGTTATGTAAATATCTATATATATATTATAGTTTTTGTATTGATTACTTGTTTATTTAAAACAATAAAATATTGTATGTCTATAGTGTATTGTATTTTTCGCACTATAAGGTGCACCTAAAATCCTTTAATTTTCCAAAAAATCATCAGTGTGCCTTATTATTCAATGTGTCTTATGTATGAATTCTACCAGTCAGGTTGTAAGGAGCAGTAAAGCCACTAAGCTGCAGTACAGCATTGTAGTTTACTTCTATAAACTAGTTCTCCAATACCGAGTCTTGAGACTGGAGACTGAGCTCTTTTGCCATTCAGAGATGAGTATTATCGGCCTGCTGCTAAACCCGGCTAGCTCTGCTAGAGCAGCGTTAGCGTTACCCTCTAACTGCACTCAGTATTTCCCTGTTCAGAGATGAGTATTATCGGCCTGTAGCTTGCTGGAGCAGCATTAGCATTACCCGCTAACCACACTAAGTGCTAGTTAGCCCTTTCGCTGTTCAGAGGCAAGTTTCCCGATTACCTTGTTAAAACAAGCTATGTGGAATGAACCACTAGCTAATATTGTAGCGCTGTCTGGCTAGCCTTAGTGGAAATCTGTAAATTTAAGCTTGTCGTGGATAAACTGAAGCCCTTTACTCACCCAAATAAACAGTTTTCAGGAGAGAAATCTATGTAGGTTAACATCCAGCACTCGTTTGACCAGGAAAAATAGATGTGTATTGATAGTGTGCTTTATAGTGCGTAAAATACAGTAAGTATATATCCTTATTTTAGTTTGTATACATATTGTGTTCCTTTTCTACTTCTAAAAAACACACCTATGTTTTTACTCACCTGCATATCTATGCTAATGTGATGTGACAAAGCTGATTTGCTTAGTTCCTTTTTTATAACAAAGCTGGAATTCTGTGTTAAATAGTTTACAGTGATTAAATGAAAGGATATTAGGATGCCCAATATGGGGAGGTGAGGACTTCTCTTGTCACGCCCATCATTATTATATAAAATAGGGATTTTTTTTTTTTGAAATAGGGAAACCTTATAGAAAGCCATTCGTGCCCTTTTGATGTTATACTTATGATTTCTTTCTGTTTTGCTTCTATAGGGTTGCCTTGGAGACCTTAGACCGCTTGACCGAGTCACTGGACTTTACTGACTACGCTTCCCGAATCATACACCCCATCGTGCGCACTCTGGATGGAACTCCTGAACTGAGAAGCACTGCAATGGACACCTTGTCCTCTTTGGTTTTCCAACTTGGCAAAAAGGTAAATGCATAAGCACAGTGCCAGCTTGCTTTTAAATTTAAAGCCTCTGAAATAAATAAAGTCACGGTGCCAGTGTTTACAGTGCCCTGCTGGTCCCTAAAAGGGTTGTTTTGAATCTGCTCTCTATTTTTTTTCTTCACCTGTGGTCTCCAACTATGAGGTCAACTGCTGGAGAGGGCTCCTCCTGTTTGCCATAACTCTTAGCTAGCTCTCAGAAGTAGCCCACTGGTGTCGTCACTGGCCCACTTTGAGTTCACTGCAAGGCTGCTAATGAGCGTGCGGTGATGTCATTTCTCGTTTTTATCACCACATCCCAAAGCGCTTTTAAACCCACCAGGCCAGCATGTGGCCACTACGAGCAGCAGGTGTGAGGCCTGCTGCTTTTGATCATGGAAAGCCACGGGTCTCAGTTAGAGAAGCAGGAGTCTGTCATCTGGTTCTGCACCAGTGGAAAGTGCTGTTTAGCGTCTGTGTGTCTGTCTCGCTCGTACAGACACGTCCTAAACAGCACTTTCCACAATTATAGACACACAGTGGCGGTATATGAGCCCTTACATTCTTCTTGCTTTTTAAAGCCTCCTTTATATGCTGCCTCATATCTGTTAAAGCTATAATGTGTAAGTTTGGGGGATTTGGAGACCTCTCTGATGAGAGCTTTTAATGCAGGTTAATGTCAATAAATTGTTGTGTCAAGCAACAAGACCTGCTGGAATTCCCTGTTGTCATCCACCTTACTTTCTGCTTAAAATACCACATATTAACTGTTTCAATATTAAACCTATGCTTTTTTATCATTTTAATAACAACTCTTTACATAATATTGGTGGCCGATAATGTTTGGAATATTGCATATTTTCGTATCGCTTGGCTTATTTGTGGGACTGTGTCTTTTCCTGCACCGGCTATACGAGAAACAGTGTTTCTACACTGTGCCTATGGGATCCAGCGGCTCTCAGTGGTGTACCTTTGTCCTGTGTGGGCATCCAAACTCATTATGTCAGGATAACATGGCGACACCTTTGTTCACTTTGAATTAGGCATCCTAGGAAGTGAATTTGGGAATTTGCTTTTTGTAATTCTTCCAAATTTAACAAATTTTTTAAATCTTTTTTTCAACTCTGTATCTAATAACACATATATTTAACTATGCATAACATGTACTGATCAAACTTGGGCAGCTTTACCTAATTTTTTTACAAAGTTTCTAAGCAGAAGATGATTACAAAACTCATGTGACATTTAAAAAGCATGTTTATAAGCAAGTCCTAATTCCTTTGATTTTCTTTTAGGAAAGTCTTAATTTTAAAGAAATGGTTGACTGCATTCAAATAATTGTTATTTTTGACAAAACAATCACTCCTGTTACTGGCACTCACTCCTGTTACTGGCACTCATTCCTGTTCCTTTTTATGTTTTGAGTTACAGGAATGAGTTTTTAGCATAGAATTAGCAGAAAGATTAAAAATAGCTAAATGGCAGCTATGCTAATAGCATGAGGACACTGAGCACATTCTAGTGATTTTTCCAAAAAAAATATTTAAAAAATAAACAAATAAGAATCTAAGAATTAATTTAGGTAACATAAATGAATGTTGAGCTCCTCAGTCAGAGTTACAATAAGGTCAAATATACAGAAAAACTAATGAGGGAACTTAATTTTGGTCTTCCCATGATCTTCAGAAGAACCAGCTGATGTCACTTCCTGTTGTAGATGTGACTTGTTGTAGAATGTTTCAGATGTTTTAGGATGGTAATATGTTACGATAACAGGAATGAGTGAAACTTAAACTTAAATATTATGGATGTATTATGGAAAAAATATTTGTTCGAAGCATAGATGAAATTTGGAGTCACATAACAATGCAAAAAAAATACATCTAAAGCATTTTAATAATTATATTTCATGGTAAAGTTTATAGTTAGAGAGTGGGGACAGCGAACAAATGCTATTTTTTCAGTGTTCTAAGTAGTTTTATTAATGTTTTTAATTACATATCTTACTTTTGCAATTAGGTCAATGTACAAGACACTGCTTTATAATAAAATGTATATTAAAGTTATTTTGTGCTCACATTTATACATGTCTTTTCCTGGGGACAGAAATGGTTTCGGGTGGAATATCCCACATGTATTAAAATCAAGAAAAATAAATGACGGATTTACTACATTTGTTAGCAATATTAAATATTATTTTGTGATGTGATTTCTTTTAAGGCGGGAAGAATTTCCATAATGCAATTGGTGGAGAGATAAAGAAATCTGTGCAATATATAGAACTGGCTGATAATAGGGCTACACTGGATAATGGGGTGATGCATGCTAGATGTCGCAGGGATGATTATGGCAGGACACTAATACCATGATTATGATTGCAATGTTTTGTAACCTCCTAACTCAGAAATACTACTGCTTTCAGTTTAAAGGTAAAACAATAGGGAATACTTCTTTAATACTCTAATACACAGAAACTATTTCAGCACTTTTAAATATAAAGCTTTAACCCATTTGTTTTTGTTTCACAGTACCAGATCTTTATCCCCATGGTGAACAAAGTGATGTTGAGGCACCGGATCAACCACCAGCGCTACGATGTGCTCATCTGTCGCATTGTCAAGGTCAGTGTCCTCCCCTCATCTCAGCATACCTTAAACCACCACAACTGAGTCAACACTAAAAACACTCAAGTAACTAACTTCAGTGTCATGGAGTGCTCAAAGCAGGGGCCGTGGCAAAGAAACAAATGGCCTGTTGTCCGCAGGTGGAGGATGTTGCCTCCATTTCCTGGAACATGCCCCCTTCTGTGAATCACCAGGCGTTCCTTACTAGTGAACCCAGACTTCCTACTCCAACGCATGGCAACCCTCCATCCGAAAACAATTTAGCTGTCGCCTTGCCACACATGATCCTTTCTGCTGACGTATTGCAAGCTTGCTGTGAAAAGCGGCGATTTGTCTCCTCAAAGAATACACTTGCAGGTTTTGAAGGATGGTGTGGAAAAGTGGAAAGATTTTCATGCAAAGTTAAAGTTATAAGAACAAAACAAACTATTAGTTCAGGGTGTTGCATGATCACCAAGAGACACCATGATCATCAAGAGTTGTATTGAATGTCATTTTGCTTCTCAGCTCCTGGAAAACTTTATACTCTAAGAGTCCTATTCTATTGCCGGTACCTTCCTACAGAGACTAGACAAACTGGGTGTATTTGCACATCCACACATCAGCGGTTGATAAACCTTAAAATAGCAAAATGTACAGCCCTTGAAAGAAATTCAAAGACCGCTTCAGTTTCTGAATCAGTTTCCCTGATTTTGCTATTTATAGGTATATGTTTGAGTAAAATTAACATTGCTATATTTTTCTATAAACTATATGGATATTTTATCCAAATTACATTATACATCCAAACCTACATGACCCTATGTGAAAAAGTGTTTGCCCCCCAGTTAAAGCATAAATTACTGTGGTTTATCACACCTGAATTCAATTTATTTAACCATACCCAGACCTGATTTCCGCCACACCGCTTCTCAATCAAGAAATCACTTAAATAGGACCTGCCTGACAAATGAAGTCCACCAAAAGATGCTCAAAAGCTAGACATCATACCAATATCCAAATAAATTCCGAAACAAATAAGAAAGACAGTAATTGAGATCCATGAGTCTGGAACAGGTTGTAAAGCCGTTTTTTTTTTAAAGTTAGCACTCAAAAACAAAATGTAACTTTTGTTGGAAGTCAGTGTAACAGATTCCAAGTCAGTACAAGTGTTACAATGTTAAGAACCCGCATAAAATTAATTTCAATTAAGTGATAAGTTTTTAAATAATCTGATCTCCCACAGCCTCCAGTGTCCAGTGTAAAGACATTCATTACATGTAAAAGTTTGTGCTGCGTATGGCAAGAGAAACCACTGACAGCTGTGAATTATTATTTCCTTTAACTCCAGTGTTTCCTCTTGTCTGGGCAAACATATTTTTTTTTCAGGGCTACACTCTGGCTGATGAAGAAGAGGACTCTCAGATATACCAGCATCGCCAGTCCCGTGGTAACCAAGGTGACGCGCTGGTGAGCGGTCCAGTGGAATCGGGCCCAATGAAGAAGTTGCACGTCAGCACAACTGCACTTCAGAAGGTCAGTATCAATGGGGGTCACTTTGAGAAGTACTAAAATTAGCTCTAAAATTGGACTCTGTGGAGCACTGTTCTGTACTGTTTTAGATTCATAATCAGGTTTAATTAAATTTTAAATTCAGAATTCAGACTCATGGGGCGCAGAGTGGTCTAGTGGTCAAAAGCGGAGCTCATGCAGCTTTGCCATCAAGCTGCCGGCGCTCAGAAGGAGCAAAATTGGCCCTCCTCCCTCCGGGTGGGTAGACGGCGCTCTCTCCCCACACCACTCCTAGGGTGATGTCCACAGCACAGGGCGTCTGTGAGCTGATGTATTAGAACTGAGCCACTGCGCTTTCCTCCGAGCACGCTGGCTGCTCGGAAATGCTGCATCAGCAGCAGCTCGAAAAGAAGCGGTGGCTGACTTCACATGTATCGGAGGAAGCATGTGTTAGTCTTCACCCTCCTGGTGTGTTGGAGCATTACGAGTGATAGGGGGAGTCCTAATGAGTGGGTTGGGTAATTGGTTGTGTAAATTGGGGAGAAAATAGAAAAAAAAAACTGAAAGTCCTGTTTCAAAGTCAAGACTTTACTCTCCATTCCTGTCGGATTTGCAGGTGTCCTAAAAATATCTTTCTGTGCAGTCTAAATTTGCGTTGGAGCAGGTGGTTAACCAGTCCAGTGAATGTTGGTGAGGGACAACATATACAGACAAAAAAAATCCACAAATTAATAAGAAGTCTGTTTAAAATGATTTACGCAATAATAACGATTAGGAGATTTTTTTTTATTCAAATTGATTTTAGAAGTTAACTGACATTGATTTATATAAAGTTGAGATTGGTCTTTAAACAAGCCTATTTTGGACTAAAGCAAACTGTTAATATTAGAAAAAAACTAGTGCTGTTAGTAAATTAGTTGTATTTTAGCTGAGGAGTAAATTAATGAATGAATTCCTGGGAAAGAATTAATGAACATCAGTCAGTATGTGATTCTGTAAATACTGTTTCTCTATTACAACTTTTTTAGGAGATTCTAGACTACTCAAATGTCTTAAACAGTAATTACACTCTAATACATTTAACATTAATAGCTGGAATATGTTGCTCTGTAATAATAAATTACCAGCCCTTTTAAAACAATCATTATATGTATATTAACACACATTTATTTGCACATCTCACTGTATTAAATGTAGATATGCCTTGTAACATTATATTAAAAATAAATATAAATAAAAGATGTAAAAGAAAAAACTAAAATTTGGTTTATTGCCCAAGGTCAACATCATTCCATAGAGGGATAATAATTGATAATTGTTTCTGTGAATAATGAATAAAATTAACATGTAAATGTCACAGCCCTAGAATAAAAAATGTATATGTTTAATAACGGTTGGTTAAGTTTTCCTTGTACAGCATTACCAAATCTTTCTCCATATTCAAAAGAAGGATAGCCTACAGCAAAGCATATCATACTGATGTAATAAATATTCTATATTAAAAATGTTACATTGTAAACAGCCAGCTGAACAATAACATCAAAGTGGCCTGATTTCCACTAACTGTATTATATCAGAAGATAATAGTTTATTTGTGAGGTAAGTGGGACTGCAGGCTGGACCGGGTCAAAATGTCTCCAGTGCAGGTGGGAGTGGGACACACTGTGGTGATTTTTGTGGGGAGCAGGGAGGAGTGGGATGAATACTAGCGGGAGTCGGCGGAAGCATATAAAAAAATTCCCCCCATTCTTAACCATCTGAAGAGTCCAGAATGTTCCTGCTGCTCCTTTCCTTGATTTCACATTCAGCATATGTACTGAACCAAAGCCCAAGAAACGCATTACACACATTTGTTAAGCCATTTACAATTTATAGGCATCACTTGTCCTTTTAAAAGCTCTTCAGGCCTGTTGTTCTTTGTAACCATATCTCACGCAGCTTCAGTAATTCGTTCTGCAATGCTCCTGTGGAATGCTCTCCACATGCTCAGCTTCCCTCAGCAACAGTTAAACCTCTCCTTAAAATGATAGAAATTTGTCTTGGATTGAGGAAAGTTAACTGACAAAGCAGAGCATCATTAAAACAATAGCCTTGTATTAATCATAACTGCAAACCTGCTGTTTTTTGGTGAAAGGTGATGCTTTAAATGATGAATATGACAGCAGAGTTTGTATCCCTATTCTCCCTCTCATTATTCACTCAAACATTTCATTTGAATGGCCAGTCAAAATGTATTTTCACATATTTTAAATTCTTACATAAATATTGCGTTTTTCACAGTTATTTCTGATCTGCAGATCTTAGGAAAACGTGTGACACACAGTAATAGAATATACAAGCATGATTAAGATACAATTGTTAACAAATACACTTTAATCTGCAACTTTTACAAAAATTGAACAAGCATCTTCTGTGCTCATGGGCCAAAAGTCATTAGGGGACATCTTGGGAACGACCACACCTGTATAAATTATGAGGTGCTCTTTCGACATGAATTATTGGGAGTTTAAGCGAGGCCTGATAGTGGGTTTTCAGATGAATGGGACATTGCATTTCTGAAATTAGGTGGCCATTTTGCATTTCTCCTTCCACAGTGATATATGTACAGATATATTGTACATAAATAATATATTTGCTAAGGAACTCTGCTTCCAGACACTCCTACATGCGATTGGTTTCTGAGTTAGGCATATTATAAATGGCATATTCTGCCGAATCTCTCCCCAAGAAATTACATATATTAATGTGCACACAATTTAAAATACATTTTATTAATAAGTATAGTGTATATAATTATACATTGACCTAACTGCAAAAGTAAGATATAAAATCAAAACGATTAATAAAAAACTACTTAGAACACTGAAAAAATAGCATTTGTTACCTGTCCCCACCTATCTCCAACTATAAACTTTACCGTTAAATATAATTATTAAAATCCTTTTTTTTGCATTGTGTGACTCCAAATCCCATCTATGCTTTCAATATATTTTTTCATAATAAATTCAAATACACATTTCACTCAGTCCTGTTACCGTAACACATTACCCCATCTGAAACATCTGGAACATTCTACAAGTCACATCTACAACAGGAAGTGACATCAGCTGGTTCTTCTGAAGATCATGAGAAGACCAAAATTAACTTCCATCATTTGTTTTTTTTGTATATTTGATCTTTTTGTAACTTTGACTGAGGAGATCAATCTCAACACTCTGTCCTGTTACCTAAATTCATTCTTAGATCCTTTTAAATACAAATTTTGGGAAAATCACTAGAATGTGCTCAGTGTCTTTATACTATTAGCATAGCCACCATTTAGCTATTGTTCATGTTTGTGCTAATTCTATTCTAAAAACGTATTCCAGTTATTTTTAGTCCTGTTACTCAAAACATAAAAAGTAACAGGAGTGAGTGCAATTACCAGGAGTATTTTTTTAATATATAATAAACAATTATTTAAACATGCAGTCAACAATTTTCTAAATAATTAAGTATTTGAATAGTTAAATACATGTGTTGTTATATTCAGAGTTGAAAAATGATAAAAAATATAAGTTTAATATGGAATTTGGAGTTATAACAAGCAAATGACATCCATTCGGTGGAATGACCCTTAGATAATTCTACAGATGCTGTTATAGAAAGAAAGTATGTATGTAAAATATGGTAGGGAAAGTAATATTCAAGTAAAATATATATATTTTAAATTTTCAAATACTTTGCATATTTTCTTCCATTTAGGCCTTTTTTTAAACTAGCTTAATCTTATAAATAGTCTAAATATATTGGGTGAATTGCTCAAGTGCTAATATAATAGAATAAGGTGGATAATAATAAAGGTGGATAAGTCATGTCAGAGTTTTCCGGAGCATTAATGTTGAAGTGAGATTTTTATGAACTGTGGTGCCATGGCTTACTGGAAATGGCTGATGAGCCGTGCGAGAATTAAAGTGCTATCAAAAATTCAGCCAAGAATGACAGTCCGTGTCCAGGGCCATCGGTGTGTAAAATGTGTTTATCTGTTTCCTGTGATTGGCAAGCACATCACCGATTCTCAGCTGTTGCCTGAAGGACAAGCAGATGTTTCCATCGCCCTCTGCGTCACCCAAAACCGGCTAGCACTTAAATGAAGAGGAGTTTGGCCAGTTGGGTGGCGGCCTATGTCTTCTGCTTTTGTCTTTACTTATGAAGTAGCTGACACTTGAGAGATCTCAGTCATCTCTCAGTCATGACCATACATATTCAGCAGGATATTTTGAAAGAATAAAATAATATGGAATGTCTGTGCTTTGCTGAAAATGGCAATAACCTTATACAACGATCAGGTATAACATTATTTTTGTAACATTATAACATTAGTATAAAATTATTACTTGTTTCTATCACCATGTTCTTTTTTCTTCAATCAGAGTTTTAGACTATATCCTTTCTGTTTCTTTTTACAGGACCCCATAGAACCCCCTTCAATATATAGCAGGTATTACTTGGCTGGTTGTGCCAGTATGAGTGGATCAGACACAGCAGTGCTGCTAAAGTTTTTAAACACATAAAAGTCACTGCTGGACAACCTTACATGTGCTTAGATTTGTTTTGTTGGCTCGTACTGTCATTTAATTGCATACTAGTTTTCCACTTGGTTTACTGTCAGAGTGCGTCTGCTACTCCATTGCAGAGAAGTATAGCTGATCTCTTGTGGTACTGTGGGCTTCTGATCATTGAAGAACAGGCGAAAGGAGGTTGATAAAGTAAGCAAAGAAGCAGAAGGACTTTAATCTGTAATTGAACAAATACAGAACGCTCCTATATGCTCAGTGGAGTTAAAGAAAAAAGGATACTAAGAGAAGAAAACAGTATGTAGTCATAATGTTATGTAGCACAAAAGCATACAATTCATGTGTTAATTGAATATTTCGAAAGAGTTCATTTCTGTTGTGTGAGTATTATCATTCAAATAGACTGAGTAAAATTAATATTGTTCTTTTATTCTGTAAACTTTGGACAGTATTTCTCACAAATGACAAAAAAAAAAATTTCATTTAGAGCATTTATTTGCAGAAAATGAGAAATGCAGCGATATATAGAGCTTTCAGATCTCAAATAATGCAAAAAAAAGTTCATACTCATAAAGAGTTCAGAAATCAATATTTGGTGGAATAACCCTGTTTTTTAATCACATTTTTTATGGGTCTTGGCATGTTCTCCTCCACCAGTCTTACACACTGCTTTTGGATAAGTCATGCAGTTCATGTTGGTTTGATGGCTGTGATGAACCATCTTCCTCTTGATTATATTCCAGAGGTTTTTTGATTTGGTGAAATCATAGAAACAATTTTTGCGTGGTCTCTCTTTTTTTTTTTTTGCAAAGAGCTGTACATGTTGTATTGGATTGTAGACTTCTGGCAAAGTTGTGCACCCCTGTTTTTGTTACATTGCATGAAAAAGTCTTTTGCAGCACTTGGTGGAGTGTGGGGTGGTATCAGTTGCTGAAAGTGCGTATCAGCCGTGCTCCTGAATCCAGATCGTACTCTCTGAAAGTATTCAGATCTCTTTGTTTGTGTGCTCTGTAGGCATGGGGTGCTGCCAGGAAGGTGTCAAAAGATGACTGGTTGGAATGGCTGCGGCGTCTCAGCGTGGTTCTGCTGAAGGAGTCATCCTCTCCTGCCCTGCGCTCCTGTTGGTCCCTCGCCCAGACTTACATTCCACTCGCCAGGTGAAGCTTATGTGTAGACACTGTCCTTCTTCCTCTATAACTTGCTAATTTAATGTTTTCTTTGTATGTGATTCCTACAGTATGTCTCCTAAAGCCTGACGTGAACTATGCATGCAGAACATCTGGATTATATACTAAAACTGCCCATCTGTTCAGATGAAAATGGGGCATCTTTCTTTTGACCATGTTACTAATTCTTCTACTTTTTTATCTTCTAATTATAGGGATCTGTTTAATGCTGCATTCCTGTCCTGCTGGTCTGAGCTCAGTGAAGATCAGCAGGACGAGCTGATCCGCAGCATCGAGCTCGCACTGACCTCGCAGGATATTGCTGAAGTCACACAGACCCTCCTCAATCTGGCTGAGTTCATGGAGCACAGTGACAAGGTCAGTGGGCGCCTTTGATAAATGCTGAATTGTTAATTTGGTTTGTAAGGCTTATGTAAAGTACACTGCCTGGCCGAAAAAAAGGTCTCCACCTGGATTTAAGTATGCAAATGATCTGGTGTTGCTGCAGTTGTTTAGGTCTAGGTTCAGCAACAGTATGTGCTGAAAGAATGAGGTCAGCTGACTCTACCTGAATATACTGAATTTAGACCAGGTTATTCCAAAATGATCAATGGATTTTTTCTTCCCTGATGACACGGACATATTCCAAGAGGACAGTGCCAGGATTCATGGGGTTGGAATTGTGAAAGAGTGATTCAGGGAGCATGAGATCATCATTTTCACACATGGATTGAGAGAGTTCACCACAGAATCCAGACCTTAACCTCATTGAGAATCTTTGGGATGTGCTGGATGGAGAAGACTTTGTGCAGAGGTCAGACTCTACCATCATCAATGCTGCTGCAAGATCTTGGTGAAAAATGAATGCAACACTGGGTTGAAATAAACCTTGTGACACTACAGAAGCTATTCGAAACAGTGCTACAGCAAATGTGTACCGCAATCAAAGCTAAAGGCGGTCCAACCAAATATTAAGAGTGTGTGACCTTTTTTTTTGGCCAGGCAGTGTATAATATATGTATATATATGTATATGTATATGTATATGTATATATTTTTTTTTGGCCAGGCAGTTAGTGCTGGACGATACGGCCGAAATTTATATCACGATATATTAGTTAAATTTCGGTCGATAAGATATAATTTCTATATCGATATAAATACTTTAAAGGCCTCAGAAAACTGATAAGAATCCCTGCAATCCCTGCAGCACTGCGAATTTAAATTATTATATAACTGTGTATTTGCACTTTTAGTATGGCTGGCATCAGATACCCTCATTATATGCACATCTATCTATCTATCTATCTATCTATCTATCTATCTATCTATCTATCTATCTATCTATCTATCTATCTATCTATCTATCTATCTATCTATCTATCTATCTATCTATCTATCTATCTATCTATCTATCTATCTATCTATCTATCTATCTATCTATCTATCTATCTATCTATCTATCTATCTATCTATCTATCTATCTATCTATCTATCTATCTATCTATCTATCTATCTATCTATCTATCTATCTATCTATCTATCTATCTATCTATCTATCTATCTATCTATCTATCTATCTATCTATCTATCTATCTATCTATCTATCTATCTATCTATCTATCTATCTATCTATCTATCTATCTATCTATCTATCTATCTATCTATCTATCTATCTATCTATCTATCTATCTATCTATCTATCTATCTATCTATCTAATGGAAATCTGTACCTACTACAGTCTGAAATTTTAATTTAAGTCTTTGAAACCTTGAAACTTTTTTCACAAAAACTTTAATACTTTAGAAATAAAAGTAGTCAAAATAACAGATAAAAACAAAAGTGTTTCAACTAGGATATAGAATACAAGAAGCCTTTAAATACATAAAAGCAACAAGATTTTCCCGTCAATTAAACAAACCTATAGGCTTTATCAACTATAAATAACTTACAACTTAAGCTATAAAAGTGCTTCAGCCAAAATACAAGAAACCTTCATATACATAAAAACAACAAGATTTTCCCGTAAGGAAAGTACTGTAAGTAGTGGAGTTATTTAAGGTGGTGGAACAGATTAGATGTATTAACATTACCGCTGCTTGTCGGCTCCACTCTCCGGCACAATTTGCAGCAAAGCGGAAAGCGAGCTGACCCGCGGCCGAGCGAGCAGACCCGCGGCCGGCCTCGAGGACCCGCGGCCGAGCGCTTTAGCCTTGGAATCCGCTCGTCCCGGCTCCATTTGGGTCCAGCGCGAGACATTTTAGCTGCGTAGCGAAGCGGACCCGAGCCTAGCCATTTTAACCTTGCCTTGCCTAGCCTAGCCTATTTGGCTGCGTGCCTGTGTGATTACGTCATCACGCACTGACGTAGCCCAGCTACGAGGGCTGAATGTGTTCAGCTCTCCGGCGAGCTGACACCAGTAAAAAAAACGCCTGTCCTTGACAGATTCTGTAAATAATACATATCGATATACCACAAAACTGATATCACCGTTATTGAAAAATTTCTTATCGTGATAAATACCGATATTGAATTATTGTCCAGGCCTACAGACAGTGTATAATAAAGTCAGTAGATACAGTTACTCCAACAAAAGCAGCATAAATGTTTTTTTTTATTTCGCTTGATTTTAGAAGAAGTTATGAATTCGCAATGAGGTATATGTGGACCTCTGTGTGCATCTTTTAAAGCCCAAAACATCTCAATATACAGGTGCTGGTCAACGAATTAGAATAATTTGAAATAGTGCAATCATGAAATTCTTTGAATGCATTTTTTGTGCAGAAAGCAAATCAGGTGTTCACCGCACCTGTCCTACTCGTTAGACTAATCACAGAACTCGTTACCTGGAAAAAAAGTTGCTCAGCTGAGCTTTCCAAAAGGCCCATTTAGGCCATTTAACTGTGACACTGTTGTTTTATTGAATTAGAATAATGGAGAAACCGTTTCATTGAATTAGAATAATTTTTATTATAATTACAATCATCACTTTCTCAGTATTTTGTGGCTGCCCCCTTGGCTTGTATGACTGCCTGAAGTCTCCGCGGCATCGATTTGACCAGCTTGTCGCAAGTTTCCGCACTCACAGCTTCCCAGGCAGTGGCGATGTTCTGCTTCAGTTGGTCCAGCGTAGTAGGCTTTCTGTCGCGAATTTTCCGCTTGACGATGGCCCAAAGGTTTTCAATGACATTGAGGTCAGGCGAGTTGGCCGGCCATGCCAAAACTTCAAGCTGTTTTTTAGTGAACCAATCTTTGGTTGACTTTGCCGCATGAGCCGGTGCAAGATCCTGTTGAAATATGAAGTCTTCTTCGCCGAACTGTTCCTCAACAGTCGGAATCAGGAACGTTTCCAGAACATCTTGATATACGGCAGCATTGACAGTCTTCTTGAGGAAGCAGAGTTTCCCTACACCTCGAGCGGACATGCATCTCCAGACCATAACGCTCTGGGGAAACTTGACGGATCTTTTCACGCACTCGTGGTTGTAGGTTTCGCCACCACGACGCCAGACACGAGGACCTTGGTCACCGAAGGAGATGCAGAAGCGTGATTCGTCACTGAAGACCACTTTCTGCCAGTCTTCAGCAGTCCACTCGCCGTGTTCTTTGGCCCACTTCAGCCGTTTCTCCATTTGTTTCTTGTTCAGCATCGGTTTTACTGCTGGAACGCGAGATTTGAAGCCGAGTTCGCGCAGACGACGGTAAGTGGTTGATCTGGAGACGTCAGCGCCGGTCTGCTTGTTCCACAAGTCGGTGAGCTCGGAAGTGGACTTGAACCGGTTGCTGACTGCGATCTTTCTCAGCTGCTTGTTGTCGCGAGCAGAAGTTTTTCGGACGCCGGAACAGTTGGTGCGCTTGCTGCAGTTTTTCTTGAGAGCTTTGCAGACGGAAGACTGGCTGATGCCGAGCTGCTCAGCAATTTTAGTTTGGGTCAAGCCTTGTTGGCGAAGGGCTTGAATTTGAGCCACTATTCCGGTTGAGAGGTCGCGCTGCTTACCCATGATTGATTTTACAACTTAGAAATTCTACTCAACCCTGACTATATACTGCACAGTGAACACTCTTCACAGAAAACAAAAATTCGAGCATTTATTCTAATTCAATGAAACGGTTTCTCCATTATTCTAATTCAATAAAACAACAGTGTCACAGTTAAATGGCCTAAATGGGCCTTTTGGAAAGCTCAGCTGAGCAACTTTTTTTCCAGGTAACGAGTTCTGTGATTAGTCTAACGAGTAGGACAGGTGCGGTGAACACCTGATTTGCTTTCTGCACAAAAAATGCATTCAAAGAATTTCATGATTGCACTATTTCAAATTATTCTAATTCGTTGACCAGCACCTGTAATGCTTGGTCTTTTTGTCCCGCTCCTAGGGCCTGTAAAAAGCCTGCTTTGTTAGATCATTCTTTTCTTCTGTAGCGCTTTTAAGGTGTCAAAACATCAAATAATGAAGCTGTAACAGAACACTTTATTCCCAGACTATGAGGTGTATCTGTCATTCTGTGAGATTTGTGTGTTGTCTTAATATGATGTGAAATTTTATTTGAGAATGTCCAACTGTTCGTCTCAAGCACAGAAATGTCTCGATATGGGGAAGTATGAAGCATTTCCAGCTAAACTGCCACATCACTGAAATATGTTTTGAAAGCTGTTCAAGGACGCTATGATAAATTATGTTGTCCTGAGATAATAAAAAAGAGTAGAGACGGAAGAGTAGAGTCTGTTATGAACATGGATATTTTCTCTATGAGCGCCCTGCTGCCAAATAATCATAATAATGATGATGATGAAACAGCCTACAAGCTTACCCAGGCAGTGTTTGGAAAGAGATATTTTTTCCTCTTCTTTCATTTAATGTTGTGACTTCATTGTATTGCAGAATGAGTTTGAATGAATGGCCGGTTTGTTCTGGTGGGTTACCGCCTACTTAATGTCTCTCACACCCATGATTGCATTCCAGCTGGGATGGTTATGGTTTACAAGTTTTAATAAGTGTATAATAGTTGAGTTATATAATACCATTAAAAGGTCATTGTATTTTGTGTTTTAACCAGTTTTAACCACAATCAGCGCTATTGTAAGATACAGTCATATGGAAGAATTTGGGCACCCCTATTAATCTTAAACATTTTTAGTTCTAAATATTTGGTTGTTTGGAACAGCCATTTCAGTTTGATATATCTAATAACTGATGAACACAGTAATATTTCAGGATTGAAATGAGGTTTATTGTACTAACAGAAAATGTGCAATATTCATTAAACCAAAATTTGACCGGTGCAAAAGTATGGGCACCCTTATCATTTTTTTTATTTGAATACTCCTAACTACTTTTTACTGACTTACTGAAGCACAAAATTGGTTTGGTAACCTCATTGAGCTTTGAACTTCATAGCCAGGTGTATCCAATCATGAGAAAGGGTATTTAAGGTGGCCAATTGCAAGTTGTTCTCCTATTTGAATCTCCTCTGAAGAGTGGCATCATGGGCTCATCAAAACAACTCTCAAATGATCTAAAAACAAAGATTGTTCAACATAGTTGTTCAGGGGAAGGAGACAAAAAGTTGTCTCAGAGATTTAACCTGTCAGTTTCCACTGTGAGGAACATAGTAAGGAAATGGAAGACCACAGGGACAGTTCTTGTTAAGCCCAGAAGTGACAGGCCAAGAAAAATATCAGAAAGGCAGAGAAGAAGAATGGTGAGAACAGTCAAGGACAATCCACAGAACACCTCCAAAGACCTGCAGCATCTCTCTTGCACGCCACAAAAAGCACACCTCAGGCGTCTCTGTTTGTGGCGTGCTTGCAGAAATGGCTTCTTTCGCATCGCTCTACCACACAGCTTCTCCTTGTGCAAAGTGCGCTGTATTGTTGACCGATGCACAGTGACACCATCTGCAGCAAGATGATGCTGCAGCTCTTTGGAGGTGGTCTGTGGATTGTCCTTGACTGTTCTCACCGTTCTTCTTCTCTGCCTTGTTCATCAGTTATTAGATATATCAAACTGAAATGGCTGTTGCAAACACCCAAATATTTAGAACTAAAAATGATTAAGATTAATAGGGCTGCCTAAACTTTTTCATATGACTGTAGTTGATATAGACAAATGACTGTAGGGAACAGGATGCTAAGGTTCCTTTTTCTTATGTCCTGTATTTGTAACATCAAATTTGCAACCAGATTCTACACGTATAAACCCAGAGACAGAGCCAGACTTGCCTACTCATTTAGTAGACCCTGTCCCATTCCTGCTCAACAACCATCATGACCAAGTTTACAACACAATTTACTAATTTTATCAGATAAATATTGTGTAGTCTGAGCTTGGCATGAGGGTTACAGTATGTGTATTTGTCCAGTCATAATAAGAATGGTACGCACTATCAGGGTAAGCTGTAAACTGTTGTATTTACCTGGTATTGTGGGGACTGTTGGTTATGAGTGTACAGTAACTATAGTCTTGTTTGGGTGCTTTCCCATATCTGATTTTTCTTCCTTTTTTTATTGCAGGGACCCCTTCCATTGAGGGATGACAATGGAATCGTTCTCCTCGGAGAGAGAGCAGCTAAATGCCGTGCCTACGCCAAGGCCCTACACTATAAAGAGCTGGAGTTCCAGAAGGGCCCATCTCCTCTGATCCTGGAATCCCTGATTAGGTAGGATAAAATAATTACTTAATTTATAGAGGAGCCAAACATGAGCAGATATTTCGACAAAGATCAGTCTGGGTTACATAAAAGCTTAAAAATTAGTCTAATTAACTTGCATTATTTGATTGAATTTAAAATATTTAAAAAATGTTGCAATTTACTTGAGTGTGTAAAGATTAGGGGTGTCCCCGATCTGATCACATGATCAGAAATCTTGGCAGATTACATAATTTTCAAAGGATCAGAACCAGATAGAAAACTGATTGGATCACTGATTGATCAAATTTCTATGAGTTTAGGAATTGTTTAGGCAGCGCATGCTAATCCAGCAAGCAAGCTACCTACCGAGCCACCTACTACTTTGATTCACGTTTCATTATCCTCCAAACTGTTGACACAGAGGCATTGTGCTTTCTCTCACTCTCTCTCTCTCTCTCTCTCTCTCTCTCTCTCTCTCACACACACACACACACACATACAGTATGCAGCTACATAAGTTTCTTTTTTTCTCCATTAAAGCTCTCAGTTAAACTCAGTTACTCAGAACATTACATTATTCTCATACAAAAAGCTCTTAAACTACCCTGAGATATTATAATACAGTAAAAAGAGCTCTGGTCTAAATCTAATCTTCCAGGCCTCAAACATCCCACACTGTCTCTCTTCCAAAAATACAGGGAAATACCTGCATTAAAAAAATATATGTATATATATATATGTATATATATATATATATATGAATCATGATTTTAATATTGTGGTGATAAATACACATTTTTAGTGATTAACACAACCAATATAAATAAAAAATTCAATTTGCCAATCTAACTCTGATCTAGCTCTTTTGTCTCCATTTTAATACCAATTAAAAAGGCTACATGCTTTACACATACATGAACTATGTGAAATTTGCCCTGGTGATTTAAATGTTTGTTTCAAGTAAATCAAAAATTGCCTTAAATATATTGCTTTCATTAAGTGCTGGCTTATAATATATAATACTATTCACAAACACATTTTAGTTTATTTTGTGAAAGTTTTATATCATATATTTTGATAAAATGGTATGTTTTGATACCATTTCAATTATTCAAAATTAGTTTAAAAACAACCTTAACAGACAACTTGAATATGTTCTTTGTCCTTTGTCAGGACTCAAAGTATCAGCAGACTCTAACTCAAATGACTCAAGCTCAGGGGCAAAAACCTGTAATCGGAACATCCCCAGTAAAGATACATGGACTGCATGCCTGCATTCACACATCTCTGTTTTGCAATGCTTTAACACATGCCGTTTCGACAGCGTAAAATGATGTAATCAAAGCTTTGGACCAAGGACAGTCTCTTCTTCTTCCAAGTCTTCCCTCTGTTGGGATGTTTCATTGCGTTTTTTTACTCTGTGAGTTTACCAAATAGCTTTTAGTGGAAAAAGTGGCGGCGCTACAAAAGACTCTCCTGTGACTCTTCTATAAACGTTCAGATGGAATGTGCTTAATGGTTTTTAAGGAGAAGTGCCTGGTTTTAGTGGCTGAAGCTGTTCAAAGCAGTATTCCATTTGCTGTGGCACTAAGGGGTAAACACTGCCAGGTACAGTGTTATATAAGGTGTGCAGCAGTTCAAAAGCTAAAGATTATATAAACAGTTTGTATTTGCAAATTCAATTTAAAATTTTGCCTTCATTCATGTTAGTTTTAATGTGGCCACGTGATAGAAAACGGAGCTGTGAATTGAGGAGAATTGAGTTTAATGACTTAATGTTACGCTCCTTTTCTGATTATGTAATGGACACTTTATAGCCAAATATTTGTGGACACGCTCACTCAATATTTATTCCAAAATCGGGGGTAATAAAAAGGGGTTGGCCCTGACTTTGCTCTCTCTGCTCTCTGCTGAATTTTACTCTGAATATTGTGTCTTTGCTTAAGAATTCGGTTGTGTTCCACAACATGAACGACGTCAAGTGTTTATGTTGGATATTCTGGATCACAAAAGCCAATAAGACACATCCTAAAAGTATTGGCACTGTTTTTTTTTATGGAGACTAAATCACCCCAAATCAGAACAGGCTGGGTAAAAAAAATATTTTTATTTAATTGCAAACAGTATGAAAAAACATTCTCGATTTTGAACTGGTCAGGAATGTAAACAGGCCAGTCCAGTTACCCATACCTCTTTCTTCCACAACCATGCCTTTGTAATGTGTGCAGCCTGTGGTTTTGCTTTTCTTAAAAAAAAATGCCTGTACGCCCCTGAAAAAAAAAAAAGTCATATTTTACTTTACTTTTTTGGCATTAATATTGATTATTGAAATGTACTGACAAACCACTATTGACAGACCTTTTGCTATTTATGCAGTGAAATTTCCCCTGATTCTTTGAATCATTTAATGATATAATTATGTAATAATACACAAGTGGAAGTGCTAGTGCTGTAACCTGCAGCCTCGTGCCTATGACTGCAGCCAATATTATACGTAATAGCACGAACCTGTGAGTGTATTATTGCAATTATACCACAGTTACCTCTGTTTGTTGAACGATTTTAAGTTGAAGAGGAGGAAAAATGTGATCTGTTTGGTCATAAAAACTCTGTCAGTTAAAATAATTCCATTGCTGCTCTGTTTGTAGCTGCGCTGTTTGGCTTGTAAGCGCTGCATCGTCTCAAGGTTACCTGTATGTGGCGGAGTAATACATTGAGAGCTTCAGTTACAGTGCATTACTGGCTGATAATGTTACCCATAGAACGCCTCTCAAGATGAAGGTTCGGAATGAGGTGTGGTGGTGATCACTCAGCTTCCTGATTTCAATAATTCTCTTGTTACTGAATCTCACAATCAGCAATACTTCTCACAGCAAAAACCCTTTTTGACAGGGACAACAGTTACCCCAGCAAAAGTAGGACAATCTCTTTTAATATTCTTGATATCAGAAGAAACCGTGAATTGGCAGGTGTCCCAATATATCAGTACTGTTGTACTGTAATACAGTATTGTCTGAATAGTCTACTTCTAAATCGATACAGCGCACCCACAATCAATCAGTTATGGCAGTTCGTCTGTTGTGGATTCTTGGCTCCAGCAAAAAGATTCACTTATGAGTCTTATCTAGTCGAGATACTCTGGCTGTACCTCAGCTGTTGTCTTCTTTACTTTGTTCATCTTGAATGAATTGCAGACCACATCAGCACTCATCCAATCTTCAGGAGCTAAAAGCAAGGTCATATTTTCCCATATTTTCTCGTTGACCTTGAAACAAAACAGCATGCGATTTAAAAGCTAATGGAGATTTTAGCCTGTTAAATTTTACTGCTTTTAAGGTTGGTTTCAGAATTTTTACCTTCCTTGGCTCTCCACTCTGTGGAACACCAGTTCTGCACGTCTACCAGTCCTTTCAAGATATTGCCATCATCATCATTTCCATAGTCTCTCACCTCTTTATTTTATACTGCAAGAATAGAGAGCAGCGTATCTGTTTTCCAGGCTTTTAATTGGACCTGTGCCTCGTTTCATCCATTGCACGTCTGGCACTGGCCTTCCCCAGAGCCTGCTTTCAATTTCAGCAGGCCTTGATTAGAGCCGGCAGCGAGATGTTTTCAACACACCCAGCTGGTTCTCACCTCTCCAGGATTGCCCATAAACAGGCTTTGCGTTTTAGTGTTTCAGGGACTCGTTTTAGTATAATTCTGTTGTAATTGAGGAAGCAGCTTCTGTGGATGGCTCCTGAGATTCAGTAATTAGAGAGATCTGCTTGAGGGTGGAGGTTGCTTAGGCTGCTTTAGAGTGTTTATTGTGTTTTGGAGCTTTTAAAGTCATGCTGTTCTGGTGGCTTTGATGCTGTGATTTGGTTACATGATCGAAAATCTCCTTTGGAAAATTCTGATTAAGTTACTTGGGATTGTTTGCAAAGAACTCTCAATGATATGTCACTTTAGACTTTGGGTGGATGGAGTGGAAGATTCAAGAGCCATCTGACAACAATTTGAAATTTTGGGATATTTATCAACAGCAACTTGACTAATGTTTTCAAGGAACTTGGCTTCAACAAGATTTCCACACTGAATGAGTTGAAGATGTGCAGATTGAGAAGGTACACAAGTGATCTGCACGAGTTCGGACATGCTTGGACCATCCGGAGTAAAGGTACTTGGAAAGGAATTGCTTCACATATCAAATTTAAATTCTTGTATGAAAATCAATAAGCAGGCCAGAGTTTGTCAGCAGTGCATCAGCTCCGCTTACGGTTAGAGAACGTCTCACCACTGAATCACTTTCCCCTAACTACCCTACACCTATTCCAGATCACACATGTGACAGCATCGCTTCCTCAAAACACATTTGTCTGTTTTTCTGGAAAGTCTTCACATCTGAGCCAGAGGCTGAGATCCTTCACAGAGTATCTGTAAGCAGGTGCATTACTCAATGACTTAGATGACTAATAGCCCTGCAAAACAGATCTTCTCTTTAGCATGATGCCTCATATGTGCAGGTATAGAAAAAGTACTTTTAAAAGATGTGTAATCAGTACTTTCAATATTGTACAACCTGTATAAAATACAAAATACAACGTTTTGTTGAGTGTACAGTTATTTGCAATAGTCAGAAAAAAATAATTTACGTTTTTTTTCTTTTATTGCTATAAGGCACACTTAAAGTACTTTCATTTTTCCAAAAAATGACAGTGTGCCTTGTAATCCAGTGTGCTTTATGCATGAATTTTACCAGTTAGGTTGGAAGAGTTATACAGGAGTTTGAGTTTAGTTCTTCAGCACCAAGACTGGAGCAGTATTATCATTAGATGCTAACTGCGCTAAGTGCTAGTTAGCTCTTTCGCTGTTCAGAGGTGAGTATTATCAGCCTGTAGCCTGCTGCTAACCCTGGCTAGCGCTGCTGGAGCATTATAAGCATTAGCTGCTTACCATGCTAAGCGCAAGCTCTTTCGCCGTTCAGAGGCTAATGCTGCTTAAGTGGAAATCTGGAAATTTAAGCCTGTAAATACTGTTAATAAACAGAAGCACTTTACTCACTTAAATAAAGAGAAATCTGTGTAGATTAACATCTTTCAGCGTAACAGCTCTCGTTTGATTTTTTAAAAGACTTTTGTTTACTTATTTTAGCCTTACTGATCTTAGTTACTCCCCCACCACCAGCCAGCTGCGAGACGTGCTGAATTAGAAGGAAAACACGGCGAAACCCCTGTTCCTTACTAGTGTCATATAATGTGCCTTATAATCCGGTGTGCCTTATATATGAAAATAGACCATTGATATAGTGTGCTTTATAATCTGGTACACCTCATAGTGCAAAAAATATGTTAATTTAATTCATTCATAGTTAAAGCCAGAGACTGTAAAAAAAGATGGACGCCGTGTCGCCGTTCCCATTCATTCAATGAAAATGAAGCCAAAATCTTCCGCCATGTTGGCGATCCTGAAACCCGAGTCTGCGCAGTAGAGACCAGAGGAGGGAGAAAGATGTGGAGAGACAGCCTACTCATTTAAATAACCCCGCCCCTGAGGGATGGTCACAGGCTGCAGAGCGGAGCAGAGTGCAGCTGACGGTCTGTTATTGGTCCCGCCCATAACCAGCTCTTTTACAATAACCACACCTGTTTTAAATAGCTGAATAACGTTTTAAAAAATGAATTCTGTGGGGATATTAAAATATGACAATATAATCAGAGGTTACACTAGCTGTTACATTTAAATAAAGGAGGTTAAATTACAGTATATTAGAAAAAAACGTGATTGAAAGTTGTCTGTTTTGCTATTGAAACCTATGGGGATGGGTGGGGTTACATAGCTTTCTGAAACCGAACAGCAGGTGGCGCCCGACCTGTGGTGGCTTTACTTTTGAGAGACGATGCTCTGTCCAGCTATATACAGTCTATGGTTAAAGCCAAAAGGAATCTAAATCTATGTTTTATAAAAAAAAAAAAAAAAAAAAAAAAAAAAAAACTCTGTATCAACAGTATTGCTCTTTATTTCGGATTGGCAGTTCTAAAAATGTGAAGAATATCATCAACATAACCCTGAACAATTACAAAGCGAATTTGGCTTCTCTTTTTTTTTTTTTTTTTAAGTCTAAGCTAGTGAGCTAAAGCTAGCTAGCTATCTCACAATCGGCTTTTTTAGCACCTCTAAGGCTTATTCACCCAGGCCAAGGAAGTAATGCAGTCTGAAGAAAACATTCCTGGAAAATCCTTGCTGTGCAAGGGTGAACATAATACTGCTGAAAAATGGCAGTTAAAAGCCTTACTATGAGAGACGACATGTTGCCGCAGGAAGTCATGTACATAATACTCTGAGCTGTTAGTGTGCTTCATATCACTACTAGGGGTGACTGACTGACGTATGCAATGGCTCCCCAGAACACCACACCAAAAGTTGGGGATGTGTTTTGCTCCACAGCAAAGGCAGGGTTGAAACGCTCACTGTATGAGTACTCAAATCTAACTGTAATAAGATCCCAAACTGAACCTGGATTAGTTGCTTAAAATCGCGACACCACAGCAAATAATAGTAATGTTGGCTGGCTAACAAACATCCTTGATGATGACAATTAGTAGAAATCTCTATCTGTCTCTCTGTCCAATGTTGCTCCCCTTTTCAAAGGGGTCTGAAAACTTAGAGGTACACTTGTAGTGTAGACATTTCATATCTTAAACCTCTTATTATGTTCATTTGTCAGGAACAGCAGTGGTGTTCCAGGGTTAATTTGACCCCAAAACAATCCTTACAAGCAGTGTAAATATATTTTTTTGCTAACTCCATTGCTAATTATTCTATCAATATTTAGTAACACCAATAATGGTGTTCCATACCTCTCCCAGGCAATTGTTAAATTAGGATAATTCACTCGTTTTTCATAAAAAATATACACTACCGTTCAAAAGTTTGGGGTCACATTGAAACGTCCTTATTTTTGAAGGAAAAGCACTGTACTTTTCAATGAAGATAACTTTAAACTAGTCCTAACTTTAAACAAATACACTCTGTACATTGCTAATGTGGTAAATGACTATTCTAGCTGCAGATGTCTGGTTTTGGTGCAATATCTACATAGGTGTATAGAGGCCCATTTCCAGCAACTATCACTCCAGTGTTCTAATGGTACAATGTGTTTGCTCATTGGCTCAGAAGGCTAATTGATGATTAGAAAACCCTTGTGCAATCATGTTCACACACCTGAAAACAGTCTAGCTCATTACAGAAGCTACAAAACTGACCTTCCTTTGAGCAGATTGAGTTTCTGGAGCATCACATTTGTGGGGTCAATTAAACGCTCAAAATGGCCAGAAAAAGAGAACTTTCATCTGAAACTCGACAGTCTATTCTTGTTCTTAGAAATGAAGGCTATTCCATGCTAGAAATTGCTAAGAAATTGAAGATTTCCTACAACGGTGTGTACTACTCCCTTCAGAGGACAGCACAAACAGGCTCTAACCAGAGTAGAAAAAGAAGTGGGAGGCCACGTTGCACAACTAAGCAAGAAGATAAGTACATTAGAGTCTCTAGTTTGAGAAACAGACGCCTCACAGGTCCCCAACTGGCATCTTCATTAAATAGTACCCGCAAAACACCAGTGTCAACATCTACAGTGAAGAGGTGGCTGCGGGATTTTGGGCTTCAGGGCAGAGTGGCAAAGAAAAAGCCATATCTGAGACTGGCTAATAAAAGAAAAAGATTAAGATGGGCAAAAGAACACAGACATTGGACAGAGGAAGACTGGAAAAAAGTGTTGTGGACGGATGAATCCAAGTTTGAGGTGTTTGGATCACAAAGAAGAACGTTTGTGAGACGCAGAACAAATGAAAAGATGCTGGAAGAATGCCTGACGCCATCTGTTAAGCATGGTGGAGGTAATGTGATGGTCTGGGGTTGCTTTGGTGCTGGTAAGGTGGGAGATTTGTACAGGGTAAAAGGGATTCTGAATAAGGAAGGCTATCACTCCATTTTGCAACGCCATGCCATACCCAGTGGACAGCGCCTGATCGGAGCCAATTTCGTCCTACAACAGGACAATGACCTTAAACACACCTCCAAATTGTGCAAGAACTATTTACAGCAGAAGCAGGCAGCTGGTATTCTATTGGTAATGGAGTGGCCAGCGCAGTCACCAGATCTGAACCCCATTGAGCAGTTGTGGGAGCAGCTTGACCGTATGGTATGCCAGAAGTGCCCATCCAACCAATCCAACTTGTGGGAGCTGCTTCTAGAAGCGTGGGGTGCAATTTCTCCAGCTAACCTCAACAAATTAACAGCTAGAATGCCAAAGGTGTGCAATGCTGTAATTGCTGCAAATGGAGGATTCTTTGATGAAAGCAAAGTTTGATGTAAAAACAATGTTATTTCAAATACAAATCATTATTTCTAACCTTGTCAATGTCTTGACTCTATTTTCTATTCATTTCACAACGTATGGTGGTGAATAAGTGTGACTTTTCATGGAAAACACAAAATTGTTTGAGTGACCCCAAACTTTTGAACGGTAGTGTATATGTTCAAACTTTTTAAATGTTTTACTACTTTATTACTTTTAAAATACCAACATATAAAACAATAGTTTTTAGGGATGTCACAATTTCGGTATTTTATTGAAATCGATCAAAATTATGTCATGGTCTCGAGCCTCGAAGTCAAAAAGAGGATCGACGCTCCCTCCCTCTAAGCTACGCAAGCAACGCGAGCTATGCAAATGACGCAGCACACTGTAGCCGACGCCGCGGACATTGTGACTGCTCAAAGAGCAGCCCTTTCTGCAGAGAATGTGGACATTCTCATCTTCTTAAAGAAAAACTTGAAAATAGAAAAATAACAGTTGTTTTGTCTAGCCTCAAATATGTTAATAGTTTTGGTATCTTAAGGAGCATCTTTCTCTCAGATAAAGTTAATATTATATCTTTGTTAAAGAAAAAAACTTGTCATTCTCAGGGACCAAAAAAGTCTTTAAGTCTTATTTTTCATGTTTAACTGTTATAGTAGGATAGAGTTCTGTTTTTTAAGGCTCTAACTTTTCTATTATTTTGTGCATGACTGTTTCTGTATTTCTTTTATTATTTATTTTATGTTGCTATCAAAAAAAACAATAGATGGCATTACATATATATCTTAATTAAGTTATTTAAATTTGACCATTAGTGCCTAATGTGGTGTATTACAGATCACTTGTATCACTTTGCATCACTTATATCAAGCCCACCTTTTGAAATAAGACATTGTAAATTTGATGAATCAAACCAATGAATGACCATAGACTAATCTAAAACTGGCATAGGCCTCTCTGCTGTAAAAAAAATAAATAAATAAATAAAATTGGGAATCGAATCGAATCATGACATTAAAATCGGAAATACAGTCGAATCGAGCATTTAGAGAATCGTGACACCCCTAATAGTTTTTACATAACACTGAAACATAACATTGCAATTTTGTTTTATTTTTTGTACTTTTTGCACGGGGTGGTTAAAAATATGTGAGATTAACTATTTTCATATTAAATGTTGATTACACTAATTAAGGCAAGCAGAAGAAGTTTCATAGTGATAAAATACTTTTAACTTTTTATTTTTCCTAGATCTTTAAACTTTAAAACGGGTCAAATTGACCCGGAACATAATAGGAGGGTTAAAGAGGAGGGTTCAGTTTTTGATATGACAAGTGATGCTTTTAGAACGTTGGACATCATACGAGTCTGGAAGAGTTGATGAGCTGATGTGATCTTCCTTTTGAAGCCTTGTTGCCATGAATACTGAGGTTTTTCTGCTGGAGATGAGGCCACATGAGGCCTCTGATGACAGTAGCAGACAGCAGCTTGGCTACCAAGTGTGGAAGAGGGGCCAGGATTGGCTGAAACGTGGAATGGAAGCTGGACCTCAGGAAGGTTACAATGGGTCTAGGCATAACCTTCTCCTGAGGCTCATTCACTGATGTACAGTCCAAGAGATCATAAACGTGAGTGATTATGACAGAAATAAGGATATGCCGTGGCCGGCAGTTTGTTCAGAGTTGATTGTGTTCATGCTACGAAGCAGGAATTATGTGTAATATCTATTTTTATGGATCTGGTATTTAATGAGTGACCGGGCCCTCCTAAAACAGTGATAATTTTACAGCATTTAGTCATGAGTGGAATGTGCTTTGAGAAAGCAGCAGGATTTGATTTCTGTTTCGTTTGCTGGTTTAAGTTCTGATACAGTTGCGTGATTTGGAGTGTGTGTGTTTGTCTTTAGTGAGCGTCTTTAACTAAGTCCATGTGTTGGGGAGAAATGCGTCTCTGAAGAAGTGCCTGGACACCTAAAAATTAGGTTCCAAATAAACTCAGGCATGCACACAAAAACACTACTTAAACAGAGCGCTACCAGCCTGCTGACTGTTACTGACGCTTCTGACTGCTAGTGTGGTGGAGGACGGAAACCTGAACTAACAGACGATTACTCTGAATTGAACTGATGGTGATTTCTTAAAACTGAAATTGTGATTCATATCAGTGTTCTATATTAGATACATTCATATCTATTAGATATCTTTCATATTATATTCTTCTTCTTGTTCTTTTTCTTTCTTGCTTCTTCTTCTGCTGATACTTCCTCTGCTTTTTCAGCTTTGGCTGATACTTCCTCTGCTTTTTCAGCTTTGGCTGATACTTCCTCTGCTTTTTCTGCTTTTGCCGATACTTCCTCTGCCTTTTCTGCTTTTGCCAATACTTCCTCTGCTTTTTCTGATTTTGCCGATACTTCCTCTGCTTTTTCTGCTTTTGCCGATACTTCCTCTGCTTTTTCTGCTTTTTTACACTTTCTTCTTCTTCTTCTTCTTCTTCTTCTTCTTCTGTTGATTCTTCCCCTTTGTTCTTTTGCTTCTGCTTTTCCTTTTTATTTGTATTCTAGAGATTCTTCTTTTCTTCTCGCCTGCCAATCCTTCTTCTTCTTCTTCTTCTTCTTCTTATCTATGTTTTCTTCTTCTCCATTTTCTTCTTCTTCTTCTGTTGATTCTTCCCCTTTGTTCTTTTGCCTCTGCTTTTCCTTTTTATTTGTATTCTAGAGATTCTTCTTTTCTTCTCGCCTGCCGATCCTTCTTCTTCTTCTTCTTCTTCTTTTTCTTCTTCTTCTTATCTGTTTTCTTCTTCTCCATCTTCTTCTTCTTCTTCTACTTCCTTTTTTCCTACTGGTTATTTCCATGCTTTAATAGCTTCATATGCTTTATCTTCTTCCCCATCTTTTGCTTCTTATCTATCTTTTGCTTCTTCTTCTTCTGATACTTCCTCTGCCTGTTCTGCTTTTTACACCTTCTTCTTCTTCTTCTTCTTCTTCTTCTTATTATTATTATTATCTATGTTTTGCTTCTTCTCCATCTTCTTCTTCTTCTTCTTCTTCTTCAGATACTTCATCTGCTTTTTCTCTTTTTTACACCTTCTTCTTCTTCTATTTCCTTTTTATCTACAGGTTATTTCCATGCTTTAATAGCTTCATGTGCTTTATCTTCTTCCCCATCCTTTGCTTCTTATCTATCTTTTTCTTCTTTTCCTTCTTCTTCTTTTTCTTCTTCGTCTGATACTTCCTCTGCTTTTTCTGCTTTTTACACCTTCTTCTTCTTTTTCTTGTTCTTGCTTTTTTCTACATTTTCCTTATTCTTTCATCTTCTCTTCTTTTTTCTGATTCATCTGCTCATTTTTTTCTTATTCCCTTTCTCCCACTTACGCTTTATCTCCTTCTTCTGCTTTATATCCTTCTTTTTTGCTTCTCATTTTCTTCTTTATTTTTCTGTTTTTTTTTTTCTTTTTTGTCTGTTGCTTCTTCTCCTGATTGATCTGCTTCTGACTATTGATATTTTTCTTTTATGTTTCTGCTTCTTTTTTTTTATTTTGATACAAATACTCCAGTAACACATGGACAATTACATGGTGTACCACTGCAACCAATGTGCAGTACCTGAGCAACCACTTGGGACACTGTAACAAGCACCTAGGGATACCATAGCAACTGTTTTACAACCCCCTTACAAGACCCTGCCAACTACTTAGAAGTGCCATACCATAAAAACCATATAAGCAACACTGCAGCACCCTTTAAACACAACTAACAACCACCCAGTGACACCAAATGAAGTACTAAACAACAAAAACAAATTAATTGTACTGGCTACAAAGAAAAGCTCATCATCTGCTTAGCGACTTCCTGAATTGGGAATCACTTGAGCTGCACAATCATTGTGCGTCTAAGCTTCATTTTTTTAATGCTGCAGTAATTAAAGCTACACTAAAGCTAATCAGTACAGACATTAATTTAAAGTCTCTCTTAATTAACTGTGATGTTTATAAAGTACACCAAAAACCCACAAGCCTTTTAAGCTCTTTTGAGTTGGAAAATTGTCCCATTTGATATGGGGAACACTCCGTTCCCCCCATGTTCAGCATCACAAACAGCCGTGTTTCCATAGTAGTAAAGCACTTGTATGTGCTCATCAGCGAGTGTAGCTTTACTGAATTCACAGGGTAGCGCTTTCTGCTCAGCAGACTCTGAAGAATGTAACCTATTACATTTAAACACGATTGTAACCGGAACCACAAATGAAGACGTTTTAATGAGGGCCTGATTAATAAGGTTGAGGCAAGGCGGGGCTCTTTTTTATAACTGACCACTAAATGAGCAAGCATCAGAACTCTTTACAGAGACTCTGATGAATGGCTTAGAGAAACAGAGTGTGTCTTACATGAAACACTGAACATGTGCCAGTGAAAGGTCAGGCCAGGGCACACTGTTCCTTTTTTCTGTGACCTCATGTGGACCCCCCCCCCCCCCCCCCCCACCTCCCCTTGGGATTCCACAGAACATCCACTGGCTATACTAAGGCTGAACAGTGTTTATGGAACGTAGGCAGCTTATGTGTAGAATGACGGGAAGGCGGGTGGTATTTCTGTAAGTTACCTCATTCAATTGCTTTGTTCCCTCCAGGCTTTCTTTGGTTATCTGTACGTGGAGATACAGACTTCTGTGAAGTCTTTTCCTGGTAATTTTTTCCAGTATTACTTTTGTATAGAATAGGGCTGGACGATATGGCCAAAATTGTATCCATCACAATATATTTCTTAATTTCTATACCTTCCTAATATAATGCCTCATTATTTCACTTATTTAAGGAAAGCCAAAAACCGTAATAGTGTAATGACTATTTACAATTAGCAATGATTTAAGAAATTTTTCATATAGTCAAGCAGTAGAACCAACCAGAAACAATTTTAATTCAACATTTTAAAATGATTGGTTAAAAAAAAAACAGAAAACAGTTAATATCTTAAAATTTTATCAGCCACAAATTGTGAAGCAATTCTAGCTAGTTTTATAGAACTAAGCTATGCAGACAAAAAAAGATTTAACAAAAGAATAACAAGCTATGCAAAATGTATAGCCTTTATTAATTAAAAAAAGTAAACTTTATGTTTCAGTAAAATTCTCATTAGTTACCAGTTAATGACTGAATCGTGGGAATTACTTTAGTGAAGGAAGATGCCATCATGGAAAGCTAATAAAATTGCCTAAATCAATTTAATTTTGACTAGGCATAATAAATTACCGTAGGTCACACACTTGGTCTGTAGCCGATTTAACCACAGCATTATGAAGAGATTATTTAGGAGAAAGAAAAAAAAATCAACTTTTGGGAAGGTGACTGAATACACAGTGTAAAAGACATACCATATACCATTATAAGGTGCACTGTTTTCATACACAAGGCGCACCGGATTAATAGGCGCATTTTAAGCGACAATAATAAGGAACAAGGGTGTCGCCATGTTTCCCTTCTAATTAAGTAAACAAAACTGTAATTCTTAAAAAGAATTATAATAAAATAATAATATGGCAGAAATTATTACAATAGACATAGGAATGTAATATAAATTAAATCTAAATGCTGTTTTTAGACAAATCAAAATTTCAGGTCATTCATGTTAATGGTTTCTTTTTGTTAAGTAAACACAAAAAGTAAAATTGAGGTCAGCAAAAGTGATTAAAGTCATGTCCATATATATACTAAATGTTTGACAATGTTATACTATATAAAAGTTTAACTTTATTAATCAAAGACATATTTAGCGTTTTGTCATATCACCAACAACAACAACAACAACAACAATCTTATTATGGCAAAAACAACCCTAAAATTGTGTGATGTTATTTTAGGGCCTTATTGTCCACTCTATAGTCTTTTGTATTTTTTTGTTGAGGAATTCAGAAGGCACTACCTGACAGCAGACTGGTGTATGTGTAAGATGTATGTGAAACTAAACACTGCATTGTCTCGCAACGTTTCCCCTGCTTGCCAGTGACCTTGTGACACATTGGTTTTTATGGCCCTTAGCATAAACGAGCAGCCAGGCTGTGTAGTCGTGGGAATTTAGCCAGACCAGGAGTCTCACAAACTGATCAGTTTTACACAGGGGTGGGCAGTTTCGTAAAAAGTAACAGCAGAATATTTAAAGACATTTTTTGTTGTATAATATTTAACATTTTAACATTTACACTTTGTCACTTCATGTGACAAGTATCTGTATTGTAGTCTGATCAGTCAAATTCATCTCTGCATAGACAGAAATACAGTTGTTGTGTGGGATAGAATATACATATTTTCTTATGTGGCAACAAGTGGTTTATTTTTTTATTTTTTACTCAAAATTTTAAACATAACTTACCATCCTACTCCATAATTATCTTTTTTAGAGTTGGAAAGAGGAGGGAACAGGAGATTTTACAGTTGTACTGGTAGGGCAAGTGTTCACAGGGTCAAAATGGATTAGTAGCATCAGATTCTTAGCGTGATTTCAGACCAGAACTATTTGGTCTGGTAAAACGGACTCTGGTTCATTTTTACTCTTAGTGCAGTTCAATTAACCAGGTGTGAAAGTTGTAGTCACCTTCTCTAATTGGTCTTGATCTGGACCCAAATGAACTCTGTAGCGGTTCGTTTGTAGTGAGAACGTGATCCAGTCTCAATTATCAACTATCAAATTGACTTCTTTTATTAGTTTTATTTAAGCTAAACTGCTGATAAGGTTCCGTTAAATCTGATATGTTAGCCAGATAATGCTAATTACTACAGCTATGAACAAACTCTGTCTGTTTTCCATGCTGTTTACACACCCGGTCTGTGCTGCATTCACTACTTAGAGCTGAACGACTGTTTATTATGTGTAGATCTGCACTGCACATCAAAACACTGTGTTTGAAAGCGCAGCATTTCAGCGTTCTGTGTTAAAGCAGCTTTACACTGCAGAAATATACGCCCTGGAACACAGAATCTTCTTGCTTTATTTACTTTCTTGCTCAGAGAGCACAATGGGCTTATGAAGTTAATTGGTGTGTATTTTGGTGCATTTAGGTTTGTGCCTGTGTGAAACCAAACCAAACAAAAGGAGAAAATGCTCCAAGTAAAAAAATAAATCATCAACTGATCTGGATCATAGAAACCAACTACAGGTGTGAACATGCCCTTAAAATATGCTATTAAAATACTAATTTTATTACATACTTTATCGTTAAGTGATTTTTAATCAAAATTCTAACAGAACTATATACATTTTTGTCTAATCTAACATACATATGGTCAATGTTTTTAGGTTCTGGATTGCAACTAATATTATGGACCTTGTGTAGGAGGGATTTGGTAATGGGTCTCAATGAGTCATGATTGGTTACGGGTCGTTGTTTTGGGTCGTTGCCTAACAGTGTGACGTGAAACCTAAGAGTCAAGTGCTTCCAGGCCAATAGCAATAGGCTGATTTTGTTTGGCCTGCACAATCCCCTGACCTAAACCTAATCCACTGAGATGGTGATTTGAGGTGATTTGGGATGAGCTGGAGCTTCATATTCATAGAAAACTATTCCAGGTGACTCTCCCTCATAAAACCACTGAGATTAAAATACCAAGAGTGTGCAGATCTGTCTGCAAAGACAAATGTAGCTACTTAGAAGAATCCAGAGTATTAGTATAAAACATATTCTTGTTGAACACTTTTTGTTTACTAAATAATTCTACATGTTCCGTATAGATTTACAGTGTAAAAAAATCATAAAAAGAAAGAAAACACAGTGATTGACACTGTGAGTACAATATATTTGTGAAAAGACCCCTAGTTTTCGGCAATTTGTCTGTAATTTTACTTCTGGATTGCTGTAAACACCAGGCCATTGTACTTAGAAGGGGTTCTAAGGAGTTGGGGTTTGTTGTTTAGGATTTTTGTAAAACGGAGTGATGTGAAACTTAAGAGTCAGGAGCTTTTGTTAGGGCTGAGCATTGGCAAGAACTCGCAGGGGCAATACAGGGGTTATGAATTAATATGTTATATATTGTGACACTGTAAACAAGGTAATAAAATGATAGTAATATAAAAAACTTCAAATATGTACATTTGTACTGCTTATGCAGTCAGAACAGTGGGATCTGAAGAATACCTAACTTCTATCTAGAGGTCGAGTTCAAAAACAACTCTAAACCACTGTTTGGCACCTGTCTTTACATGAAACTTAATTAACAAATGATACTGTTTTTGATACTCAATGTTGCAATATTTAGATATATCAGTTTTCTTTAACCCCAACTTCCACACCAATATTGATGGAGGATTATTTTCCTTTTTAAACCAATAAGTATGACAAAACAAGGCATTTTTAAAAAGACAATTTAATTCATCATTCATTGGTATATATAGAACTGTACACATTTTACATTTACACAATTCAGTGTACTCTATTTGTGAACATACTAAAATCTGTCAAAGGTGGTAAATTGCATTCTAATAATAAAACCCAACTCATCTTGGAGTAAATGAAGGCACCTTTTGTGAATGGCTTTCTTCTGAAAAATATGTTCTGTTGTTTTCTAACTGATGCCAAAAATAAGACAAGAGCAAAGTCCTTGGTTACCTCATCAGTTAGTGGCACAAAAGCATAAAGAAAATAAAATATTTGAGATAAATATCAAGACAACTACAATTTACAATCATACATACTCGTCACACATTCAGTCCAGAAACTCTCTGAAATACGATTGCATAGAAATGTTTTTCTAAGTACAGATGCATGAATTAGTGTGTGCTGCACGTGGTTTGTAGGTGGTTATGTCAAGCCGGGGTGTTTATTTTTAATTTTGATAGTCTTTAAGGAGTGAAGTTCTGGGGTCGTATCTTCATCTCTACCCGTTTGAGGGAGTAGTTTGGTCCATGCATGCCGTACCAGGTGATGCCATCACTGCTCTTGGTGTGTGACCCGTAGCGGTAGAACACACCGTTCAGGTTTGAGTCAGTGCAGCAGTTGTACCAGTAGCCACCTGCGGGAAAGACGAATGAGGTACAGTTAAGGTAAATATAGTAGGTATGTTTCCGTCTAAGTTGTGGCAAGGATTATTTGGAGTTTTTGAACAAGTTTCTTACCTTTGCGAAGTTGAGCACAGTCATCCACACACTTGTCATTGTCCTTGTTCTTGGTGCTGAAGTTGGTGTTGTTGTGGTAGCGGAGCGAGTCACCAGCGTTGCCACTGTAGTTGGCGATAAGGAGCTTGTAGCTGTTGAGCTCATTGCTCAGTGTGAAGAAGCCATACTCTGCATAGCGGATCGCACCTTCCCAGTCCTGGAATTTGCAATAAAACAGTGGTGTTTAGCCAATGGAACATAATGAAAGACTTCAAGGATTGTCACACTTTTGAAACATTCTTACCTCCAGCTCTATCCTGAGCACTGTTGGCTGCCTGGTCAGACGGAAGATGTGTTCGTTGCCGAGCCAGAAGTCCCCACGGATTGTTCCGAAACCGTTCCTGTACTGCTTCCAGTCTCGGTCGAAGCTGGTCAGGCCAACCCTGCGCCTCTGGATGATGGTCCAGCCACCTCCGTTCTTCTCCATATCGCAATAGACCTAAATGCAACAACAGATATATGGATGATGTGTTCATTTATGCTTACATTATTTGATAAGGCAGTGCTTAATCAATTTAGAGCCTCTTAAAAGATTCTCCAACTTACATCCAGTTCAGGTGTTCCCAGGAACTCATCTTTGGGCAGCTTGTACTCTCCAGAGATTCGGTAATTTCTGTTGTACAGGGATGCACAGTCGTAGATGGCATCTGGAAGAGATAATAAATAAACTTTTAGACTTTGAATGTATAGCTCACCAGAAAGCAAGGAGCATCTGGATAAGGAAGCAAGACTTTGCCTCGAGTGGGGAAGTCAGGAAATTGGTCATGGCGGTCGTTGGCAACTAATTGAGCAATATTCCCTGAACTTGGGAATTGCAGCAAGGAAATTAACATAATTGACTGGTTTGTCTAAGAACCTAGAAGGACACTGGATTGAGCCTCTTGGCTTTGCAGCAAAGCCAATATAATTCTTAACAAAGCTCCACTGTGCTCAATTGGACTAGAGGCATAACGGAAAACCAGCCAGACAGCGGCTAATAGGGTACTAAAATATAACGTTTTATATTAGGATGCTTTGCCTGCTTATGTTTGAAAGATTAATAGTCTAGCAAAGCTGGCTATTCTTCACATGGGCAAGTTTTGATGGTCTAGGCTCTGTTTTCTTTCAATTGACATCCTTGTCAGAAGTTACACGTGCAAATTATGGGCTGTCTTGAATAGTGAGACATGCTCACACACTGTCATCACCTGCTGATCACAGCTGAACCAGCCCTAAAAATCCTGAGAGCCCCTCAGTTAATTATTGTTTTTCACGCTGGAAATATTTTAAGTGTTTGTAAGTGGGAACTTCATGTGTGACTAAATATCTACATATAAACCTCACATTAGTGTGAAGGAACTGCATATTTTTATTATTCAATGGAACTGAAGGACTTTTGCATTACATCACTGCAGAAAAGCTTCACACATTTCTTTGATTTAATGAGCAGGCATGTTCTGACTGGGTGGTTAAGCTTTGTGCTGCATCTCTTAAAGAGCTTCCAGATTGAATATTTGGAAAATATTGGAAAGCTCTGCGACGTGTTCCGCAGTTTGGTTTTCATTTCTTCTTCAAAAGCCAGATCACTCTGTGGTTTTGGATGCAACGTCTCAGCGGGAGAACTACTGAATGAAGCAGAAGTGTAAAAGAAACAAAGGGAAATCCAAGCCAGTCAGAGCTCAGTTCCCATGGTCTGTTGATCTGGGGGGGGGGGCTGTGGGCTGTGGAGCGAGAAACCATTTAGCCCACTGTGAAAACATGAAGCTAGGGATATTGACTTTTTTGAGAAAGTTGCGCGAGTTGCCAACTTGATCTTCTGTAGAATTGTTCCTAAACCCTATGAACCTTTCCAAGCAATATGTCCAATTTTGGGCTCTTGATTTGTAGAATAAATCAATTTGCAGAGCTATATATATATATATATGTAAAGGCATGGTCACCTTGAGCTCACTCTTTGAAGCTTCTCCAGTGACCAAAATGACCAAAGAGGCCAAAGGCTGGGACAAATGTCAACAGCCTGCATATGTGACCCATGACCCTGGAGGGTGTGGATAGCCAGGACACATGTGGAGATGTGGAGAAAAAAGGGGAAACACATTCATTCAAACCCTTACCCTTACTTTTAGAACTTCAAAGGAAAATTCCCTTTAATTTAACCATAGATTACCACAGTTTTTGCTTTTCCTTACCTGAAGTAGTGTGTGTAGCAGATTGTGCGCCTTGAAGCTGCATGATCTCCACACGGTTGTGGATTTCAGAGTATTTGCTCTCTGCCTCCGTCACCCGGGCCTCCTGCTGCTGGTTACGCTTCTCCAGATCCATCACTTGCCTCACCAGTTTCATCAAGTCTGAGTCTTGCTTTTTCGTCAAGTCCTCCACCAGGCTGGTCAGGTTGGCCACCTGCACTTTCAAGGAGCGCACCTCGTCGCAGCACTGTGTCTTTGACGTTTTCGGAGGAGCCGGGCGCTTTTCAGCCCACGTTTGGCTTGTCGATAAAAGATAGAAGAGTGAGATGGAGATGAGCGCCGTTCTGAACATTGCTCTTCGCATTGTTTCGGATCAAGTGGACAGATAACTTGTGCTGGTCCTGGTGGCTTTTCTGGTTTTGGTCCTCTTGTGGCTTCTTTCTTTGGTCTGGTCTGCACTGGTGGTCCTGAAGCGCTGGTTGGAAGTGAGTAGTGAAGGTAGAAGGTAGATGGAAGATGTTCTTCTGCAGATTCTTTGAAGAGGTTCTTGATGGTTTGGTTCTTTCAGCTCTTTCCTGGGCCTTTGCTCTCTCCTGACTGAAGGCCTGCTGCGGACCCATCTTAAATATCTTTACATTTGAACCCTCCCCTTTTTGGTTGGGCTCACAGCCACTGACACCCCACCACCACCACCATGAACACCACCTCCCATTCCCTTACCCCTACCTCCACCACCAACCCTTGGGCTTCAGCCCTCTCCGCCCTCTCTCTCTCTCTCTCTCTCTCGCTTACTCACACTCTGTCACTCCTAGACACATACACACATACATAGACACACACATTCACACACACACTGTCTGTCTCATTCTTTCGTTCCCGGTTTACTCCACCCCCTCCAGCTTGTGAGGTTTCCACCCGGCAGCTCAGTTTTCATCAGGTGTGCCATGTGCCTGACCACAGTTTCTTTTTTTCTTTAATATTAAACGTGTACCCACATAACAGACATGAAATTCAGTACAATAAAATCCAGTTTCACGTTTTGTTTTACAGAGATCATTCTTTACTATATGTTTATAAAGGACTTAATTTCTTCCAAAAAAAATAACCCTCTGTTGAAAGCCTCTGCTTCCTTACTTGCCTGTAATTGCTCATAAGCAGCTAAGCTTCTAATTACCACATTTAGTTCAATCATGTTAAAAAGCATCCTGACTTTACTTCTACAATTAAAAACAATTAAACTAAACTAAATTACATATTCCCAACATAGCAGTCTTCAGCTTGAGAGAGGCAAAATCATTAAACCACATTCATATTAATTATGTTGGTTTGTTTGGCTAAAACGAATAACCTAAGTCTCTCCAACACAGTTATATGAAACTAAAAGCTTAATTAATTTAAGCTTAGCTAATAAATGTATTTAATCCAGGGCTGTTTATTAGCAAAAACATACAAGCCTTATCACAATACAGAGCGGGTTATTTTGCAGTAGTATTGTATGCAGAAAAAACAGATAAACTACAGTCTGTAATTTAGTACTAAATTATAATAATTTTAAAGTGTTCTATATTATGAATGAAGCTAAACAAATGAGGAGTGGGTGTTGAAACATGGAGTTATGCTTTATTTTTTATATTGCTTTGTGTTTACCAATTCCCTGGCTCATCTGTTTAGAGTGTACCCTCATAAAAGCTACATCGGTGAAAATGTTCAGCAGCTCAGATAGCTTTTTTTTTTTTATTTAAGCGAATGCTTCACTAAAACACTCCAGCAGGAGACAGTTTTACAGCCCTGTTTGGCACCTAGAGGCACAACTTAATTTCATCACCAAGGGAGCGGTGCTCCTCGCCAGAATGGTGGCCGCAAATAGCCGAATTATTAACGACAGTGGGTGCTGAGCGCGTTGCTGACATCACTGCTTTATTTACCCCCCGAGTGTCCTGCATCACGCACGGTGCAGACGACAAAAGGAAACAGATGTGAGGCTGCTAGCCGGCTCCAGAAAACTGCTTAGAGGTGATGGATGCTCTAATAACAGTCATGATAATAAGTCACCCAGAGGGAAAATCACAGTGTGGAGAGAGGCGAGGGGGAGCAGGGATGTGTCTGTGTGTCTGTGTGTGTTTGTGTTTGTGTGTGTGAGAACGCAAATGAATGATGGAGTGTCTGGAAACAACCATACAAAAATCTCATCCAAGGGTTTTAGTCCTGAAAAGACAAACTGCCTGATAATACTACACAGGCCTGTTCATGGTCCTCTAGTTCTGCTCAGGGCTGTGTATTGGCAAGAACCTGTGACAGTATGACATGTATCATAATACAGGAGTTATGATTCAATATATGGCGATGATTGCAATACTGTAAGAGGATTTTCAATTTTCTGGAATATTATCAAGAGAAAGATGGATGGTCACAAACCATCAAACCAAGCTGAACTGCTTCAATTTCTGCATCAGGAGTAAAGGCATAAAGTTATCCAAAAGCAGTGTGTAAGACTGGTGGAGGAGAACATGATGCCAAGATGCATGAAAACTGTGATTAAAAACCAGAGTTATTCCACCAAATATTGATTTCTGAACTCTTAAACTTTATGAATATAATTTTTTTTTCTTTGCATTATTTGAGAAAGCTCTGCATCTTTTTTGTTATTTCAAGCTTTTCTCATTTTCTGCACATGAATGCTGTTAATTACAATATTTCTATTTGGAATTTGGGAGAAATGTTGTCTGTAGTTTATAGAATAAAACAACAATGTTCATTTTACTCAAACATAAACCTATAAATAGCAAAATCAGAGAAACTGATTCAGACACTGAAGTGCTCTCCTATTTTTTCCAGTACTATACAACTGTAAAAATAAATAAATAAATAAATAAAATAAATACATTTCTGTAATGATTTACAGTGTATATAGAATACAGCCAGTAGAGCATCTTAAAATCTATCTAATTTGAACTTTCACTCACTCTGAGTGACAGATGCTGTGTGGATCTAAATCCCAGGACGCTGTTTTTGTTTGCAAATGCCATTAAAATAGTAACCCGTCCTGCACGATTACATCAGACTTTAAATTGCTGGAGGTTCCAGTTCACTGGGAAGGTCGAGCACTTTTCCATGTGGGATCTTTAGATCTCCAGGCAGAGTGCCCCAAGGTACTTAATATCTGCCTGTCATCAGGCCATAGTCGGGTGGAAATGCACTGCTGTTATTGTCAGAACTGAGTCACTGTCTTCATCCAAGTTCTTCACTGTTATGTAAATGTGAGAAAATACGTCTCTGAATTGCTTCAGTATGTAATATTTTTTTCCCTGAAGTTAGATCATCTGGAATAACATGGGTGTTTTGTTGCCATGAGTTAATGCTGTTTGTGGTTTTTCAGGTAACTGGTACTTTTTTCCACTGTTCTATTGGTATCCTTTGCTGTTCGTTCGTAAGACATGTGATTCAGATGTTACTTAGCATTCTTAACTGTTTTATATGGCTTTCATTTTTTTGGCGGGTGTCTGTTCTTTGTCAAATTTGGTGGGAGCAACTGAAACAATCCAACATGGGCATCTGGTTAGCAATAAGACCAGTGCCAGTGCCTGACCAACAGTCTGCAAATGCTTGTTCTGGCTGTACAAAATCAGTTTGTTTCTGTAGTGGCCAGAAGTGTCAAGTAAAGAAGTACAAATGCTTTGTTACTTTACTTATAATTAGTAATTTTTGTTCTATACTTTCCTGGAGTAATAATTCTACTTTCTACATTTTCCCACAATTATCTGCACTTTCTAGTTCTTACATTTTAAAAATAGCGTTACTTTTTTTGGTACCACTTTAAACAAGACTACCTTTATAAAGGGTTTATAAATGGTTTACAATTAGTTTATTAATGGTTACTAATTAGGTTCTAAATGCCTTAAAAATCATTAATAATCAGTTATAACTCAAACGTAGAAAGGGCAACAATGACCTCTTTTTAAAATACTGAACCCACAGCCATCTATATTGCTGCCCTTTCTACATCTACAGAAGAATAACAAATCATGTGTTATTTTTTTTTTATATTGAGATGTTTATGCCCTATTACCCACCATTAGTCTGAAATGACATTTATGTTCCAAAATTCAAGAAGATAATATATAAAATGGTTACTTTTTCAGTGGGAGTTCAGTGGGTTCAGAGTCTCCATGAAAGTATATCTTCTTTTCTAACATCCTGCCAAAATAAAAGTGCTGTATCAGGACCCGCTCCAAAACACAGTCGCAGGTGTTGTAGGTCCAACACACTTAGTCATGAAATGATCAATTTAGTTAAAAAAAAAACTGCTTATATAATATAATAGAGCGCACTCCCCAGTGGTATATGTGTTCACATGGGAGCTCCTCGCCACACGTGTTCCGTGTCCGAAGCAGCTCATGCCAGATGTCTCCTCTAAAGTGTAAGGAGTCTAAATATTCTGTAACCAGAGGGCCAAACCGCCTCTCCCAGTTTTAGACCATTCATGGGTTCAATTAGGGAGAAGCAGAAATGGCTGCCAGTGCATTCTTGTGTCCTTCCCCCATCTGCAGATATTATATAATCTTTATTAACCTTACCATCTTTTAGCCTCCTTCATTCTTCCTTCCATCTGTTTTCATTCCTTCCTTCCCAGACTCACTATTGTTCTTAAATCGTTAACATATGCTTTTGAAGTTTTAAAAAACTCTTACAAGAATGCCATAAAAAGTGTGATTTTTACAGTTGCACTGATGCATATTTAAAAAAAATTGCAGAATAAAATGCATTGTTAGGATTCTGCCAAACATGCCAATCACCGTTCACCATTACTGACAGCAGATGCTAATAACGTTGCACCAGAATTTACACTTCTGCTTTGGACAGAAGCTCTCTGTTAGGCAGTGTGGTCTCCAGCAGGCTTAACGACAAGTTGGATTTCCTTTCAACTTGAGGGAACATTAGTCATTCAGTCGTTCTTCAGTGTTTTCACTGTAAACACTGCGGGCAATGTTATGACTCCCTGACTAGATCTGTTGGTGTGAGGTGATTTTTTTTTACAGAGATGCTTTCTAAGACAAAAAAACATTAACGTGTTTTTGGATTTCTCTTTATCTTGATTAAAATCATGCTGCAATGTGTACTTTGATTCTCTTTCAATATTTTAATTTCAGTTTTATTGCAGTTACAGAACACAACCAAGTTCTGTGTAAAAATGTAAATAAATGTAAATAAAAGTAATTTGCAAGTCTCATAGACCCATATTTTATTCACAGTAGAACATGGAGCACATTGTGCATTTTACCAACTCAATCAGACATTTATGGCAGCAACTCTTCTTTAAAAAGTTGGGACAGGGTTGTGTCTACCATTGTGTAGCATCTCCTCTTCTTTTAAACGGCCACTAAACCAACTGATTTTTTGCTGATTTCACCCTCATCTCAAAAGATGGGAGGGGTAGTTTAGGAGGGGCACTGGGTGATGTATGGGTTTAGAGGCAGGACAGGAAGGAGAGCTGATTGGCTCATTTGCAGCAGCAGCAGCAGCAGTATGCCTCTGATAGCGATGAGATCCAGATATGTGCACCTAATTACACCAAAGTACACAGACACATCATCAGAAATGACCACAATAAAAGTTTTTTTTATTTTTTTTTTGGTTGAGAAATGTTTATAATAATGCTAAGCAGGACTGGTATGTTTCATTACGTCCATGGAACACATTTCAACTAAAAATGAAAAAATACAGTTTAAGGTTTAAGTTAGTCGCTCTATAACAGTCTTCTGTCATAGAATGGTGGTTTAACACTGTCTTAATAAAATACGCAAGGCCTGACCTGAAAAATACATTGTCAAAATGTGAACATATGGTTTTTGAAACTTCTAAACTTCTATGCCATTAGAGATGCTGATGATTCATCTGACAACAGAATGTCCTTTAAACCTTTAAACCAGACGGTTGTGTGAAGGTGGTGTTTCTGGACTGTTGGCATATGGCTTCTTCTAAGCATTATACAGTTTTATCTTGCATTTCTGGAAATTTTCCTAAGCCCATGCAATGATTTCCAGTACAGAATCATGTGTGTTTTTAGTTTTGTGAACCTCTGAGGACCCGGAAATCACAAGCATCCAAAATTGACCTTCAGCCTTGTACCTGTCGCACATGAATTTCTCCAGATTCTCTGAATCTTTTGACAATATAGATGGTAGAACATTCTAATTCCTAATTTCCTGTTGAGAACATTTTTTTTTAACTCCAACCTTCATTTGTTTCCCATTTACCTGATTGTACTAATGAAGATCCTGAGTGCTCTTTGTATTTGCCTGCAGTATTGAGTTTAAATGGGAGTCTCTCGTGTGGTGCTGATTAGGTGGGATATACATTCAAGCCAGGTCCAGGTTGTTCATCATCCAGCAGATGTACCCTGAACGAAGTGAACGAGAAGTGGACCGTGTCTGACCACTTCTATTCTTGTTTGTTTGTTTTGTATTTGTTTGACTGAGGCAGATGGATACGATTTGTTTCTAAGGGACAGTGCGTGACCGTGGTCCCAGAGGAATGGAGGGATTTGAGCAGAGTACGTTTGCTGTGTTGAATATTAAAGTAGAAATTCATAGTCATACGCCTGTTTGCCTCTTTGTCATTTGTTTTGATGCCCAGGAATTAAGGAAAAATGAGATTTGAGTGAAATTATAGAAATGGGACAAGATGATGATGATGATTGATGTAATCTTTGTATGTTCTGAACCGGAATGTTTGTTTCCACTCAGAACACTTTGCGTTAGTTTTGAAAGAACTCCTTGTAAGAATGGGTAAATTTGCCCTAATTTGATTACGGTGATTGATGACGAGCGTGTGGTTTGTTCAGTCAGTTAGTACAGAGGTTTCCATGCCCTCACTGGGGTTTTATTGGTGTTCCTTTTCTGCTTTTAATAATTAATGTTAAAAAGTAACAAATTACTTGATTCTAAATTAGGGCTATCAAAGGTAAAGCATTATTGCATGTGACTGATTTCAAATCTGTTATGCTTTAGTATTTTTTTTACGTAAATTAATTACGCCACCAAGTTTGACCCCAACTTCCACTGTAATCTGCCCCGACCAATGTGAGTGTATATATATATATATGTATATATATATATTTATATATATATATATATATATATATATATACATACACTTTTTTTTTTTCTTTTTTTTTTTTTTTTCCCGGATCGACCCAGCTATCAAGTATACTTCTTTTAATTGAGCTGAACTGCTCAGGTCAAGTTTAACTTTATATATATTAGCTAGGTAATATACTGCTATGAACAAACGCTGTTTCTGCAGCTCCATGCTGTTTACATGCTAAGAGCGCAGTGCATGCTGCGTTCACTGCTTGCAGCCGCAACACTCTGCAAATTTTCAGCTTGACACTGCACAGAATCTTCTCACTATACTTAAGTTCTTGCTTCTGCGACAAACAGCTCTGACCAATCAGAGGAGATAATGTGCTTAAAGAAGAACAAGTGCGATTAATTTCATTTAATCAGTATAATGTAATGATTAATCTGATTACATTTTTAAATCATTTGACACCACTATTCTATGTATTCAGTGATGTCATGTATTATAAAATCTTCTTTTAGGTAAGCCGTATCACGCATTATTCATAATCACGTTTGGTAGAGAATGATAAATAATAGCTTATTGTTCTTAAGTATTGAATTTGTTTTTTTTTAAATTCCACCTAGTGATTATTTTGATTATGATTCATTTGAATTGACAGATGTGGAAACAAAAGAGCCCTGAACTGACTTGTGGGACATATTTATGGGGGAATCCTGCGTTAAATGTGAATGTGAATGTGTATGTGATATCTGCCGGTCACCTGTCTGTTTACATGGACTATTTTAGTCAGACACCACCGGTCACGCTCATTACCACCTACTGCACTGTTCACTATGGGTGGTCATGCCAATACATGTGATGCTGTCGATCAAGGAATATTACATTTTATTACAAGCTATAATATGTGGCCAAAACATGATTAATATGACAGACAGACCCTAAATTAACCAAATAAAGTGGTTAGTACGCAATTTCAGGTCCTGTTTATGTTAATACAGACAGTTTTAGACAAATTATGTTCAGCATCCTTCTTAGAATAAACTTTACGTTCAACTGCTGCATCGTGCTGCTGTCCTTCTTCCATATTTTTATTCTAATTTTTTTGTTTTGTTTCAGTAGAAGCTGTTTTTTCAGCTGTTCTCTTCATCAATCAGAGTTTGGGGTCATATGATAGGTCAGTTCTTTTTGAAACAGCCTGTACCTACATTCAACCAGCAAACAAATCCCTTACTAAGAGACTAAGAAAACACAAGCTTAATCTGGAGTCACGCAATATCTCTGCACGTCACGTCACTTAAATATCATGCGGTGAATTTGGAAAGTGATCTGTTCTCTGAATGAGTGCTTGGAAGAGGGGGAACGGTGGTCTGAAAGTCCTTCATTGTGAGGACTACTGTTTTCATAAGGCTGATCTCTCTTCCTCTTGGTGAGCCTTCATATTATTTCACAGGGATTAACCTCAGCAGCTAATGGTGCTCTGTCTCGGCCTAATCAGACTTGTTTTGCTTTGAGGAACAGTCTGCCAATAGTGCTCCACGTACTGCAGCCTGAGGTTAACGTGTGTTTTATTACATTTACAGTCACACAGTCTTTAAAGTGTACAGACCCAGGGAGTGATTTCATGTTCTCGGGTTGCAACCTTTTGTGCTATTTCTGTGTGATTGGACTGTGCTGTGGATCATTAGCATTGGCCCAGGTCTAATGTAGGGTGGTAACTGGCCAACGTATACACTATAAAACAAAAAGCAACTGAAAGAAAGCGCTCAAAGTAAAGTCATCAATCTTACACTGTTGTCTGAAACTAGTGTTGTGCAGTATTTAAAAAGTAATATTGCAGTTGGCGAAGGAGAGCCGCGTGGTCTTTATCCAGTCGGGTGATTTTGAGGGCTAGGGTAAAATCATCAGCATGCAACTTATAAAGTGCTTATGTTTAGGATTGTCATTATCCCACTGTAGAAGCTCCTCCTCTTTTCATTTTCAGGTGTAATGTTTGCTTCTTCATTTATTTGAATCCATCATTCAGTAAATAAGTAAGGTCATTAAACAGTTATTGTCTGACTCTCTGTTTTGGAATAACTGGACTTGATATATTTGAGTAATCTAACCAATATTCAAATGTAAAAATGTATTTTATGAAAAATATTATTCTGCGCAATTGCATTAGGAGTTTTATATATTTCTTCAGTGGCTGCAAACATGTGCTTGTTTGTCGCAGATGTGTTTCAGTCATCTTTAAATGGTGCGCACAAAAAAGCAGCTGTACTTAGTATCAGTAGTGTAAAGTGCTACTTTTGCCCTTATGGAGAAATAGCTGTGAATGTGACCACTTTAGTTTCTGAATCAGTTTCTCTGATTTTGCTATTTATAGGTTCATGTTTGAGTAAAATTAACATTATTATTTTATTCTATAAACTACACACAACATTTCTCCCAAATTCCAAATAAAAAATATAGTCAATGAGAAATGATTGAAATAACAAAGATTCATAAAGTTTTAAGAGTTCAGAAATCAATATTTGGTGGAATAACCCTGGTTTTTAATAAAAGTTTTCATGCATCTTGGCATGTTCTTCTCCACCAGTCTTACACACTGCTTTTGGATAACTTTATGCCTTTAGTCCTGGTGCAAAATTTCAAGCAGTTCAGTTTGGTTTGATAGCGTGTGATCATCAGTCTTTCTCTTGATTATATTCCAGAGGTTTTCAATTAGGTAAAATCGAAGAAACTCATAATAAAGTGATCTCTTCTTTTTTCCAGAACTGTATTAGTACTTGAATGAAATCTGAACTGGAAGAAAGAAAGAAAACTAAAAAACTAAAAACTTCATCAGTCCACATCACTTGTTCCAAAATGCTTCAAGTTCGTTTGGATGTTCCTTTAAAAACCTTTAGCAGTAGTTTTAGTGATTTAAAGTACTGGAAAGCTTTTCTTCTAATGTTTGTTCCATGGAGATTAAATCTGTGCAGTTGTATCACCAGTACAGAGTCTGCTTAATGTTCCTGAAGCTATTTTGTAGTCAAACTGAGGTTTTGATTAGCCTTTCCCCTCACTATCATGAGCAGTATGTAAATTGAGACGTTAATGCGTAGATTTACGTAGATTTCTTAAAATAAGCAATCACATAGTCTCAAAATAAGTGAATTAAGTCTTAAACCAATCAAAAATCCCTTATTTTGTGGCTTAAATGTGTATACTAGTATCAGAGTGACTTGTTGTGCTTATTTTGAGTTTAAACTACTTAAAATAAGGTAAAACAATCTTATACTTCTAATGCTTAGTAAAAAAAATTCTTACCAGGGGAAAAATATAGATTCATTGTCTTAAAATACGACAGTTTCACTTGCTACGGTTTAGTTTTTTTGCAGTGCACAAAATCACTCTTACATAAAGTGATCTTACCAGCTCTATTCTTGCCAGTTGCAGTCTCTTCAGATTGAGCCGTTTCAGAAAGGGCTCTGTCACTTTTACGCAAATAATCTGGCCACGCCATGTTTATGCTGAGCATTTATCACGCATTAGTGTTAGCTTGTGCTAAATGGCAAAACACGAACAAGCTAGTTCATGCTTAGCTGACTTGCTATAAACTCACCCTGACTTGCCAAAGATTTTTCTTCAGACGTTCCTGGGTGCAGGTGTCCTTATTATAATTTCAGAATAAGGGAGCCATCCAAATGGCTCATTAAAAAGCATATGATTCCTGACGCCAAACTCTTTCAGCAGATTCACAGAAAAGGGATAAATGGACCTTTTTGTTTGCACTTGGAGTGTTTATAGGAACAGTCGAGACCAAAGTGGAAATACAAAAGCGTGCAAAAAGTGAATTTCCCATAATACGTCCCCTTTAAAGTGATTTTTAGAACAGCATAAGTGTCACTCTTCTTATTTTATTGTTGCAGGCATGAGAAAAAAAATAATTCCTAAAGGATTCATGTTGTTTCCTAATAAAACTTGTTTTTGACCACCAAAGGGTAGGAACCTCTGAGAAGCACTGAAACGTAGTGTTTATTTATCTGTCCTAAATCAAGGATCAACAAACTGGTGATGAGACAACACTCATTAATAACACATTGGTGTGTTTAGACTTGTTCCAGGTTTGGACTAGGCAATTTTGTTCTGATCAAAGGAAGCAAAGGAAGATGAGAACTCGCAGAGCTTGCAGCCATTCCTGATTCACTGGTTTTCTGACTCTTGACTTGAACAGAGCTGCAGAGATTATGTATAATTAAATACATAAAAAACTTAGCCACTGAGAACATGAAGACATTACATCATGATGTCTCGTGTAGTACAGTGAGTTCCAGGCGGAGGATCCCTTCCCATCACCTGCTCTCTTCTGAGCAGCAAAACACTTTTATTGCCTGGGTTTTACTAGCCCAATATCAGACATGTTTTCTCCCATTTTTCCACTGTAGAAATTGTTCTCTCAGGTATGTTGTGGACACTTGGAACGTGCCTCCTCGGACGCGCCCGCTGTTCCCGCCGCGTCTCAGTCAGGTGTGAAGAACACATGCACTTCCTGCGTTTTCATCTCCTGCGTTTTCATCTGCCGATCATCTGAGCCAGTGACGTTTAGCTTTAGCATTTTTCCAGAATGCCATCAACATCCAGCCTCTACCTCCTCCCATTACTCGGGTCATTACCACAGCACCCTTATACTGTGGTTTCAGTGCTACGGTCCAAGTGCGATTCCCATTAACACAGCAACAGTACATCTATTAAAATATGTTCTTCAAGCTTTGGCCTTCCGCAGGCTGTGTCGTCAGGTTAGTCAGCTGCGGCCTGCCTGCGCTCCTTTACGGAACAGGACTCTGCAGGGAGGAGCGCTCACTAGTGAAGCAGTTACAGCAGCGTTGAGCACTCGGCCAAGCACCCGCTGCTTTGTTACGTAAGAAAACTCACGTGGGGGAAAAAAATAAAACAGTACGGAAACAATCTGTTGTGTCCTGAGATTTGTGTTTGTTTAAAAAGGAATGAAGAGGAAGGTTTGATCATTTCTAGCAAATGGTGACTTATGTAATGTTGTTTAGACTGTACTGTGTGTAATGAAGGTGTATACAATTAATAAACACAGTAGTATATCAACCATAGAGTGTCCTTAACCAAGCAAAGAACCATTGGAACATCCAAACGATTAAAATTATTAATTGATTCAATGATTGTATGGGTTAGGCTCGAGCTGAGTGATGAACATATTGGTGCTAGCCAAAAGGAAAGCACAGGTCTTCCTTTGTGATCTTCCTTTAGCAAAACAAAAAGAGTAAAATGCATTACAGTGCAATATAATAAGCTCACCTGCCTTTTTATTGTTTCTTCTGAAATCAAGTATATTAAAAAAGAGAAAGAGAAACTTCCTCTACTGTCCAGGGAAGGCTTTCTGCTAGATTTGAGAGCATTGCTTCAAGGATTTGATTACATTAAGTGACAATGTTAATGTCACATCTCTCTGGCATTGCCAGAGAGAATTTCGGAAATTTTTCATGGGTGCATATTGCACATCAACCCTGCTGCTCATTCCAAAAATTCACGTTCCTTACAAATGTGACACCATAAAAGGGTGTACTCACTTTAGGCACGGTTCAGTTGAATCTTGCTGGAGCACGGTTCTACCCCTTCCCCACTCCCCTGCTGGCCTGCACTCACACTGCGTCTAAACAATCCGTGCCCGAGCATGCTTACGTCATTACACACTGTTCAGTGGGCTTGCTGGTGTTGTGCCAAATGTAGCACCCACGCCATAAAAGCACCTTTTCTTGGGAGCACGTGTTCTTGATAAAAGCAGAGATGGTCCACTTTACCTTTACTATATATATATATCCCGATAACCAATCTCAAACTTGACAGTTTTCTGCAAAATTAGCCTGGACCCTAAGTAACCTATAAAAATGATTGTTCATTATCAATTCATAATGTTTTTTTTTTAAGTATCCGTTTTGATTTATTTTGTATTCATTTACCAGCCATTCTTTTGAGTGCAGTATCTTTAAAGCTACTAAGGCTACTATTGTCAGAAACTCTGTATAGCCGTTCAAGTTCATCATGCTGGAACTTTAATAGGACTCTACCAGTCTGCTCTCTGATTCAGCTGCTTCTTAGGTTCTCTAAAGACCAGAAACTTGTCTTAAGTGTCCAGAAACTATATATATGAAATTTCAGACATATATTGGAATCATATGTGGTGCATCATGCTGAGATGATTTGAGATCTGAAAGCTGATTTTGTTTCCCTTGTTAGAGCAGACCCACATGAAGCTCTTTCTGCTTTGGTCGGAGAACAGTCATTTGAATGTCAGAGAGTGTTAAAAGGCTCGCTTGTAGATTTATAACAGTCTGGATCTTCGTTATGTCGTCATTGGACGGTGTCACTCAAGAATGTGCCATACTTGTGTCTGAGAACAATTACTCTGTTTTAATGAATGCAAGACTCCATTACATCCTTAAAACATTATATAAATTAGGCATGAGCTTTTTATTTGCAGTCATGAAGGTTTTTTCCACTGATTATTCCTCCCAGAATGGAACGTTTATGCTGAGCCTCTAGCGACGTTGGCCATATGTGTTGACACTGCAAGAGTCAAGTTTAAATTAAGTCGTACGATTGTGAACTGAGATCACTCTGGCTTTATTTCCTGAGTTACACTTTAAAACACACTTACAGCAGGGCTTTCAGTGGTTAACCACTAATTCATATTTAGTCTTACGTCACCTCTGTGGTGTTTTTTTTTTTTTTACACTTTTTTCACACTTTTTTCTATTCTTCTTTTCACATCAGACAACCTAAAGAGCATGTGTTAAAGCCAGCCCAGACACTCAGCTGCAATGCAGGGTGTTCCCTAACGGCCAGTCTATCTCATTGATATTCAAGGAACAGGTTGTGCTTTCCTTGTCATCTGCTTGTGTTCAGACTTGTGTCCAGGCCTGTGGGCCAGATGGCTGCTGGCGTCCCCTCGGCCCTCGTCTGCATTTCGCTAGGACTTTATACAGTTTGTTTTGGTGCCATTATCACAGACTTTTAAGAACTTTTATTGAAGTGTTACAGTTACTCGATTAGGACAGTGTACAGTGTAGACAAAATACTAGGATTGGGATTTAAAAAACAAAACAAAAAACTTTGCCTAGATGTTGAGAGAGTCTGTCTACAACAGTATTGGTATTAGTGTTTAGCTTTGCCCTTTTGTTGTGTAATTCAATCATTGCATAACCCCCCCCCCCCACTTTCCTTTCTTTCCCCCTTAAGACTGGTTTATACTTCTGTGTTGAGTCACTGCGTTGTCTACAGCATATCCTCTTAGTGACCTATGCTGTGGAGTGCGTGTATAGGTTAGAAGTTTAAAATTATAGTTTCATTTTATTTCCTTTTCCCCTCCAGTTCAGTTAGTTTTAAATAGTTTTAAATAGTTTTAAATAGTTATTTTTTTATTGAAACTTAGTTTTAGTATATTTTAGTTTTTTATTAATTCTACTATTAGTTTGTTTTTTTCATCTTTTGGGTTTTTTGGGTGAGGTGCAGGGTTCAAAAAGGTGTTTTGTAATAAAACTCAACAAACGAAACCATTAAAAAAAATATTCAGTTACTGTGAATCAACCAACTGTCTACAAAAACTGTAACAATCCACACGCTAGCAGCCTTAAGAGCAAAATATATGTAATAATGCTGCTTAAACTAGCCAATAGAATAAAGACACACATGAACATGAAACTCGCATCACATCAGAGAGCTCAATCTGAGAAACACATAAACAAACTCAGAAACCTGACATAAACTCTACAGGTTTCACTCATTTTCACCAAAATTATCAACTCAGAAATAAAGTAGGAAATGGACACCCAGCTCTAGATACAGATACAGCTTTTTTACCATATCAGTGCAGAACTATACGGTATCTCACATATAAGAATATCATAAAACTCATGAAGTGCATTTTGCAAGGTAGAATGAGCAAAAATGCAAAAAAAAAAAATGAACTGAAAGAATATAAAAAGCAAGTAAAGAAATCTGCTTTACTTTTTGTCTTTTGGAAATCAAGTAATCATTTACAAGCTTTTAACTCTTAATATATGGTAATGCTGGGTGAAATGTTTACAAATAACATTAATTCATAATTTTACCTTGATTATGATTAATGAATGACTATTGTAATGTATGACAGATCCATCTTTGTTATAATCTTATTTATATAATAGTTTGAGTTGATCAGTTGGCTTAGTGTTTGAGTTTGCCTTCATTGTGCTTTCCTGCTGCAGACAGAATGTAGCTGAGTGACTTGACTATGCCTGCTGTTGTATGTTTATATGTGGACGGTACATGAACAGAGTGAGGAAGTATTAACAGAAGTAAAAATAATTAATAGTAGACAGGCAAGATTATGTCAGTAAGAAGATCTTTTGGATCAGTAAGACATTCTGACTAGGCTAAAAAATTGTACTTTTTGGCCTGAAACGGGATCCAGTACCTGTACCTAACTGTTATGTAACAGTTCCAGTAGGCCTACTCAGCAGTTTTCCATGTCAGATGGCTTTACTTAGTGAGTGGTCTTTGCTTAGGCATTTAAAACCAACAATTTGTTCAAGGACAGGTCATAGTTAAAAATAAAATTCCATAAGTCTGTAGATAGATCTCATGTTTTTAGCATTAGGCTAACAGCAGGTACTGTTCTTATAAAACAAACTGCTGAGATTCTTCCCCGTGTGGATTTCTCAGTGTGTTAAGCTAAGTGAATTTGCAGAAAAGCTTTATGGTGGGAACTCGGTGGGGAAAAAGTTAAAATGCCTAATTTAGCGTGAGCGATTAGCCTTTGTCATCACCTTCGCTATGAACCTCATCTAAAATTTCATTTTCCTGTGAAACTTTACGCTCTTTTAATTTTTTTCCTTTTCTCTCTTTTTCTGTTTTTCTCTTCCCTGCTCTTGTTTTTCCTGCCTTGGTTTTTCATCCCTCACTTCTGCGCTTTGTAGATATTTGGAATTTTTATATCTGTCCATCATGGGAACATATGTTTATGCTTATCTCTCTGAGAGATTACAGCTTTTAACCAGTTTGCTCCAGATGTGCCAGACCAAAGACCAACTTAAAGTGAGTAGCCTTGGCACATTTTCCCTTGTGTTTGATGTTGGGCGATGTTTGCATGAACAGAGATAACAGTACAGACATTTCTCCAGACATGCAGCGTAAAATGGGCTGTTAAGCTAATTTATTTTTTTGTTTATGTATGCTTAGTCCTTAAGATCACCAGTTACAGAATGTTACTTTAGACCAGGGATTCCCAACCTTCTGCAAGTTATGGCCCACTTACCCCACCACCACACCACCAGAAAACTTTATTTTGTTGCTTAAACCAACTACAGTACAGCCATCAACCTTGTCATTGTCATTTTTGGTTCCTGTGCACATAAAGCCTAGTACTAGGTACTAACAGCTGCCTTTTTGTTTGGATTTATGCTTTTTTTTGTTTTGTTTTCTTTAGTCATATCCGGACAGGATTAGTTTCTCAGGGAGATGTCTGTAAAAAAATATTTCACATTTCTACTCAGTGATAAAACTTTTGCATCCGGATTGCAATAGAAAAAACAGGAAGACCCGTGAGGTTTTTTTTGGCTTTCTCGGTCACATGACATCACGTTCAGTAGCTCCTCCATTTCCACTCCCTGTTGTGTTTTCGTGGATCTCTGTGCAGCACACAGGTTAAAAAACACTGCTTTGAACAATTTACATAGACATATTTAAAATACACTCATCACCAAAATAAACGTTTGCACCTAGAAGGAAGTGTTGGGCTGCAGTGCTATTTGGAGGAAAGATAAGGGTTATATAGGAACAGACTTATATAGGCAATATTTATTGAGCTACGCATACAGAAGTGGTGTGTAATGCATGTGGAGTACATGTCACACAATGTGCCAGACATTTCAGCCAAAAGTTTGTAGAGGTTCCTAATGGTTTTCTGTGATTATCCATCCAGTTTAGCTTGAATATTTACGCAGTACCCACAGTTTTCACAATCGTAGTAGAGTATTTGTAGCTTGTTCAATAGCATCCCACATATTTTCTTTCTGAATAAGCCTGGAGATGCAGCTGGCAGTGGCGTTGTATCTGTGCCTTGAATTTAAGTTCTACAAATTGCAGCTGTATGTGGACGAGCATTGTCCTGTTGGAAAGAAATAGGTAGAGACACTAGTTGCAGAACTTAGTTAATGTGTATTGGGGGGCTCCGAGTGGTCCATCGGGCTAAATACTGCCACTATGATCAGGAGAACGCCGGTTCGAATCCAGTCCATGTAGCTTGCCATCGGCTACCCGAGCCCTGAGAGAGCACAATTGGCTTTGCTCTCTCTGGGTGGGTAGATGGCGCTTTCTCACCACATCACTCCAAAGGGTGATGTCGATCAGCATGTGGCGTCTGTGAGCTGATGTATCAGAACCAAGTCACTGCGCTTTCCTCCGCGCGCACTTTGATGCTACTCAGCAATGAGTTCAAAAAGAGGCAGTGGCTGACTTCACATGTATCGGACCACCCTCCTGGTGTTGGGGCATCAAAAGTGATAGGGGGAGTTCAAATGAGTGAGTTGGGAAATTGGCCGTGTAAATTGAGGAGAAGATTGGGAAAAAAATTTAAATAAACTCATAAAAAAAATTATAATGTGTAACAATGGCCTGTAAAAGTGCCTCTAATAAAGAGCAAAGCTGATTTGGCATCGTATGAAATGACACCAGGCTTTCTGGACAAGTGATCCATGACAAAAAAAGTCACAAAAGATGACCTTCCTCTATTCCGAATTACTCAGGAGTCTGCCCACCAAGTTTCATTCCTGTCAGTTGATTCCTTCTGGATCTCAGCTTTGGTCTCTTATTTTTGTCTCTTTTTACACTTTTTTGTGATGTTTCTTTAAAAGTAAAGATGTGAAAATCTCTCTTCTCCTCAAGTTATATAACCAACCCCAACATTGTTGTTCTTTCTTATATGAACTTTCATTGAACACCTGTTCCTTTAATTGCTGATGAATGTGGGGTTTTCTATGTTACACAGACAAAACAGGTTTAAGTTACACATAAGCTTTAGGTCAAAAGCTGCAGTAAATCTTTCTACCAGATGCCTTATTAATCATATATGAAATAGAGGAATGGTTTATGTGGCCATATGGTGAGATAAAAGAATAATAGCACAGTTAGATCGATGTGTGCTCTCAAATGAAATGCAGGGTCAACACCTGAATCACTCTAAGAACATTCTGAGCTGCAGCCAAAGCTTTCAGAGTATCAGTTAAATCAGTGGTTTCTCTGGGAGAACGAAGTCAGGGGGACAATGAGAGCAGGGTTAGGTTGATGAGTGTAATCAGTATGAAAATCTGAATGCTGAGGAATTGTTGTATCAAAATTGCTGTCTGATTTAGACAAGAATGAGTAAAAGAAGGTGTTAGAACAGATGACTGCCTTGCACAACATTCCCAGTATGTACAGCTCTGGAAAAATGAAGAGACCACTTCAGTTTCTGAATCAGATTCTCTGATTTTGCTATTTATAGGTATATGTTTGAGTAAAATGAATATTGTGGTTTTATTCTATAAACTACAGACAACATTTCTTCCAAATTTGAAGTAAAACAAAAAGTGTCATTTAGAGCATTTATTTGCAGAAAATGAGAAATGGCTGAAATAACAAAAAAGATGCAGAGCTTTCAGACCTCAAATAATGCAAAGAAAACGAGTTCAGATTCATAAATATTTAAGAGTTCAGAAATCAATATTTGGTGAAATAAGCCTCTTTTTTAATCACAGTTTTCATGCATCTTGGTATGTTCTCCTCCACCAGTCTTGCACACTGCTTTTGGAAAACTTTATGTCACTCCTGGTGCAAAAATTCAAGCAGTTCAGCTTGGTTTTATGGCTTGTGATCATCCATCTTCCTCTTAATTATATTCCAGAGGTTTTCAATTTGGTAAAATCAAAGAAAATCATCGTTTTTAAGTGGTCTCTTATTTTTCTTCCCCCAGAGCTGTATGTTAAAGCATTAGTAATCTTGGGCAATTTAAACACTAACTTTTGCCATATATTATAGAAGCTACAGAATGCTGCAATGAATGAGTCACTTGTCTGTTCACATGGACAATTCTAGCCAGACACTGCCAGTCATGATCATTATAACTCTTTTTTTCTTTTTGTGCCTCATTTTGGAGAAACCCATTACACTGTGGATCGAAGATACTAAATGCTTTTGCAAGTTTAGAAATGGAATGTCCCATCCATCTGCATCCACTATCAGGCCTCTGCCGAAGCAGCATTAGCATTATCTGCTAAACGCTCTAGCTCTTTCGCTGTTCAGAGGTGAGTATTATCGACCTTTAGCCTGTATGTTTATCATGTTAAAACAAGCTACAAGCTACAACCGCTAGCTAATATCGCCCTGGCTTTCCGGAACACTTAGGGTTCCTCAGTGTAGCGCTGTCAGAAGCATTATCCGTTAACCGTGGCCAGCCTTAGTGGTTCTAAGCTTACTGTAAATAAACCCAAATAAACAGTTTTAGGAAATCTGTGTAGATGGACATCCAGCGCTCATTCGACTTGTTTTTTTTTAAGAATTACAGTTTTGTTTACTTAGCTTAGCTTTACAGGTCTCACCATTCAGCGGAGAGACCTGCTGAATTAGAAGGAAAGCATGGCGGCACTCCTGTTTCTTACTAGTGTTGCATAATGCACCTTAAATACTGGTGCGCCTTATGTATGAAATAGGACCAGAAAATAGACGTCTATTAATAATGAGCCTTATAATCCGGTGTGCCTTATAGTGCAAAAAATACGGTAATACCTTTCTTAAGCTGATGAATTCAGGCATTTTAGCAATAATAGCTTTCTTGGTTTAATGATTCGTGATTGCGAAGACTGGATTTGCTTTTCTGATATCTCCATGTTAGCAGTAGCTCTTGTATCAGCACCATGCATGTTAGCAATGCCTAGGGTGTACAGGTAACCAGCAAAAGCTGTGTAAAATATTTTTTATTTTTTATTTATTTATTTATTTATTTTTTAAGAATGAATATAGTTAGACTGGTTGCATAGGACACTAATATCATTATTAAATAATATTACTGCTTTTAATATAAAAGAAAAAATCTTAAAGACTGCTGGTTTAATGAGGCATTTAATGTGAACCTGCTCTGTATGTGGAAGCTCTAAACATAGTGGTTGTTACTCTAAGCAGCAAACGTGTAAAGTGCACACAGGCGTTACAGAGCTTTTCTTACGACGGTTTGCACAAGGTTGTCTTAGCTCACTTTGCCTTGTATTCCATTCTTTTCCCCCTCAAGGCATTCTGACTAGCCCTCCTGAGACCACATGCCTTTCAGTATGACTACAACAGAGGTTCACTGGAAGCACGTCACACTGCTGCCCGCAAGGTCTTTTCAAAAGCAGGAAAGAGACACCCTTTGCAGTGTAGAAGAGGCGCAGTATCTCCTACGACTGGGTCTACAGGTCATTGCTCAAGCCCTTAGCTCCTTATTGAAAGGCTTGTTAAGTTTTATGGTGGTAAGCTGTGAAAATGAGTCAATGGTGAATCCTTCTCAAATTCAGAGGCCTGTGTCACTGCTGAGGCAGCGCAGTGACCTTTCAGACCTTTGTTCAGGACTTTCAGACCTTCGTTCAGGACTTTCAGACCTTTGTTCAGGACTTTCAGACCTTTGTTCAGGACTTTCAGACCTTCGTTCAGGACTTTTAGACCTTTGTTCAGGACTTTCAGACCTTCGTTCAGGACTTTCAGACCTTTGTTCAGGATTTTCAGACCTTCGTTCAGGACTTTCAGACCTTCTGTCTTCAAATATACAAATATATTGTAGTTTTAATTTTTGTAATATATTTACAAAGTTAAAATCACATGTAATCCCTGCCAAAATGTAGTTATATTATGTAGTCAATGCAAGCTTCAGTTAGGGGCATGCCATATTGTTTCATCACAGTAATACAGTTATTCATCATTTTAAATCATTTTTTTTAATCCATATTGTGATGATGGCAGTATTCTGTCTTGAAAGTGTGTAATTGGATGTTTGCAGTTTATAACTATGCACCAAATATTCAGCAATTAACTTTTGTGGAATGTCTCAAAACTGTTACACACAAAAAAACACTTTTAATACTAATTTTGTTGCAGTAGTATATTCTTGAATACTTTTTTTGAATATGATTTTTTTCAGTGTTTTTTCATATCACCAGAAATATAGTTTAAAAATACACCAGAAAAAAAATGATATTATTTTAGGTTCATCTCTCCTTCATTTAAATACATTTTAGTTTTTTTCCCCAGTGATAATTTTGCTAAGTTACTTTAAAATAAAGTTTTTAATCTAGTTATAATATTATAGTAAATGAACGTATTATAACATATTAAATCACCCAGTGTACACTGATTTCCAAAACTTTATAAGACATGGGACTAGTATTGTCTTCTGTAGAAGATAAATGAGTGCAGTATGTATGTTTGAGGTCTCCTGCATTCAGTGTGGATGTGAATTCTATCACAGTCACTTGTCTGTACCAATGCACAATTGTAAGTAGATGTCACCGATCGTGACAAATTCCACGAACTAAACCCGCCCACTCCCCTACTTACTACAAAAAAAAAGACAAGAGACAGTGGTGTAAATTGATGCTTCTTCTTAGTTGTGTCTGTATGGCACAACATTCTATCTGCATATCTCTTCTAGTCTTTTTTTTAAAGACTATTTAAATAGTTTTTCAGCACCCATCCGTGCTCCGTGCTTCTTTTGTGGAAAATGCTTTTGTAACTTATAATGAAACATTGATTGTTTTAAATTACATTGCAGAAAATTAGATTGCAGAGGTAGGTCATTTTATTACAGAATGTGCTAAAAAAAATAGAATAGCTCACAGTTAAAGTGTTTCTACGATGAAAAATTACAGACCTCTCAAAAATCTAATATTTATGTTCCCCACTGCACATTATTTAGTGTTTTTTTTAATACTCAGTACTAGTGCAAAGTTGTCTCATCCCAACTTTGCAGTCCCGTGTGTTGCAGTACTGATATGCAGTAATACATATATTATATATTACCAAAACAAAGTAAATGTAAAAAAACTACTTTTGTTTATTCAACCATATTGTCATGACAAAATAATTAAGAGATTGATAAACTATAAGGACATGCATATAATCACTTTTTTAACTTGTGCAATAAGCTGTGATACACACCAGTTTATACAGAAATAAACACTGCTCTGAAATTCTGCTACAATGATGGAACACAGTGCACTTTACAAAAAAAACTGATGTTTTCTAAACGGGCCTTGGCCTGAACACACAGTTCGAGTGGAAAGGTGTAAAAACTTTTATTAGTCCGACACCTTGGAATCTGTTTAAACTTTAAGAGGGTTCTTAACACTTTTTGAAAGACCAACAAGAGCTTGTAGCACGTAATATAAATAATTCTAATAAGTCCAATAATAACATACATTTGTAGTACAGTGCTCTTTTCAATGATATTACAACCCCTGTACGGATGCTAAATACACATAAGTAAAATCTGAATTCAATAATTTTCTTAATCTCATAGACTCTTAATTTAATTCTAATAAACAGTAACATTTATCTGAACACATATCATATGTGAAAAGTGAGACATTTTACCATTTCATGAAAAGTGTTCATGAACCCATTTTGAACTTGAAGGCAGCAGCACATCGTAAAGAGTTTTGGACAGGACAACAAAAGGGTGGAAACATAAGTGATACAAAAAAAAAAGAAAAAAAGAATGATCTAGAGCAATTTTCTAAAAGCAAAGATGAGCAGAGATCTAACAATCTTGCGTAAAATTGTGTCTAAAAAGTGTGAAAAGTTCCTCAACTTAAAATTACGAATACTTCATACTACGAATACATCATATTATTAAAAGATTCTAGTGGTTGGTTATTGGGTGCTGGTGATCTTCGGACCCTCAGGTGGTGCTGCATTAAAAACAAGCAGGCTATTGTACTGGAAATCATTGCATGAGCTCAGAAACAGCTCTATAAATCAATGTTTTTTTTTAACACAGTATGCCATGCAATCTACAATTGCAGGTTAAGGTTGTGCTAGGCAAAGAAGAATAAGCAGTATGTCAGTCTTCTCTGGGCCAAAGCACCTGCTCCAAAACTGTTAAAACAACAGCAAAACATACCTCATGAATAATAGTGCATTTATATTGATATGTGTAACATTTGACTAGTTCTTCAACAGCTAAAAGGTCTATATAGATCTCAGTCTGAATCCCCTGTCAGATTTCTCATCTCTTGTATCCGTGCCTACACAGATTCATTAAACTACGCTGCAGTTACAGATGTATTGGCAAGCCTGAGCTTTGCAGTGGAGGGAAAGTGAAGCCTTGTATTACATATGAGTAGTTCCAGATGCAGAGTTTTCAAATAGGTATTAGAAGGATCACAGACATGACAGAAAAATAGACGATGGTTCATTTATCTCATAAACATGACAGACACTAGTTCCTCTGCCCTGAGCCTCACTCCTCCAATTTTCATTCTAATCTAATAGACTCAGCTCTTCAGATCTTGTACAGGGAAACTGGAGACAACATAATTAGTTCCACTAGTGATCAGAGTGCATTAATTGCGATGAATGGAAACGTGGCTTGGCAGGATGTGTGAATAAGGTTTTCACAGGAATAGGCAGCCAAAAAATCTCAATTTCTCAATTTACCCGAGAGAGAGCTGTTCCTCTAGACCTTTAGAATAGATAGCTTTTCCTCCTGGGTATACATGTGTCTTCTTTAGTCCGGTCACTATCACCTTCCTCCCAATCACTCACACCTTAACCTCCTAAGCCCCGAACTCTTGCATGGCATGCATTTTTTTATTTTTTATTACTATTTGGGCTTATTGGCACCTGATTAAGTGTAAAAACAAAGAATTAACTTTTCAAATGATGTAGTTTCTAAGAAAAAAGATGTCCACATTTGAGGACTTTAGTTTTATATTTTGATAGAACACAATGAAGTCGCAGTCAATAATGATGTGCAAAACATTTATTTTGTACCTGGACTCAGCAGCATTTTTTGCCTGTGTGCAAAACAAAAGTAGAAACAACAATTGTGCCCCTTTAGGCAATATGGATCATTTGAATATGAAGACAAACATTTACTGTATTTACTGTTTATTTAAATTTCTGAACAAAATCGAAACTGTAACGTGTTAAACTCTTCAGCCACCACTAGGTATTATAGATAGATAGACAGACAGACAGACAGACTTTATTAATCCCCGAGGGGAAATTCTACAAAGAATGGTCTCATAAAAGGACACCAGGCCCTTATAGAGCAAAATTTAGTATTGTTGTCTAGACAACCCAAAATGTGACGTCCACACATGTGGACGCCAGGAGGTTAAGTGGTTCAGTGTATCTTCAGTAAACACCAGTGAAGCAGTTCTGTTAGCATCATGTATGATGGTAAAAAAAAAAGTATGGTAGCCTCTCATGAGGCCAGTATGAGAATGAGATTACTTACGTTGGCTGTTAAATAAATACAGTTTGTGGAAATAAATATTGCTTTTTGTATATTGTATATTGTATATATACAGACATTTTTCCCAAATTCCGAATAAAAATATTGTCATTTAGAACAAAAAGGATGCAGAGCTTTCAGACCTCAAATAATGCAAAGAAAGCAAGTTTAGATTTTAAGAGTTCAGAAATCAATATTTGGTGGAATAACCCTGGTTTTTAATCACAGTTTTCATGCATCTTGGCATGTTCTCCTCCACCAGTCTTACACACTGCTTTTGGATAACTTCTTGCCTTCCTGGTGCAAAAAATCCAAGCAGTTCAGCTTAGTTTGATGGCTTGTGATCATCCATTTTCCTCTTGATTATATTCCAGAGGTTTTCAATTTGGTTAAATCATAAAGATAAACTCATCATATTTTTTTTTCCAGAGCTGTATAGGTAAAATTGATTTAACTGATAAATGTATTTTTGCATGCATTTTGTGCTGATATGCTACTGTGCTGACTAGCGCTACAAGTGCTAATGCTTTGCATCTATCTTTCTGCACATTAAAAGCAACAAATTGCTCTGTTTCTGTCAGAAATACTCCTTGCTTTTTCCTTCTGGGCAGTTTTTATTTGTTTAGTCTGAGCTCACTCTCCAGAGAATTTCATGCTACATCCCAAATCCTACATCATACCCCTCATACTTTGCTTACTACATTATTGAACTCACTATTTAGTGTGGTAATGTGGAGTTTGGGACACAACCCTTGTTTCCTAGGAACACAGCATCTTTTTACAATGTCAACACTTTATACAAATCGTAAAATTTTCTATTTCCATGTCTTTTTATCTGAAGGACTGAATGCACTTAAGCTGTTGGCAGTGGGAAAGAATGAGCAGAGGATTATCTGTTCTAAACTCTATATGTGATGTAGTTCATTGGCACGGTGCTTCAGTTTGGGTCCTGGAGGCTGCAGTTTGTTGATTTCCCTGCTCAAACACACCTAATAAACCTGACAATTAACAGATGAATTGAATCAAGTGTGCTCGAGCAGGACAAACACAAAATTGTTTTGCACAATTTAACCATTTAAACGGCAAGGAGAAAGTGCAGAGCTACACGATAGTCCACAATGTTTTTTTCAATGTGTGGCAGACACCTCAGCTTAATACGCTGTTTTAGAGGGATCCTTTAATTATGTTTTGAATTTTATTTATTTATTTTGCTTTATTTTTATTTTTTTGTAAAACCCCTATGCCTCAAAAAAGGCAATTAGCAGCTATATCAATTTCTAAAGTTTTCTTATTTTGCTATTACTTTATCTTTACCTTTTTCCTAATCACGGATTATAGAAAGATAGAAAGCATCCTGTTGTTAACCCTGGCTCTGGTGTCATCCCTCCCACAGTGAAAGTGCAGTCTGGATCTCATTCCTCGCATGTCGTAGTTTGTTGTGTATGGGTGACCTCAGCTACCATCCATCAACCACAGCATCTCCTCTGAGGCTTTTGAGGATGTTGCCAGACTTGAGGTTTTGTGTGTTTAAAGTGCTTCTCTCTCTCTGTCTTTTTGCAGCATCAACAACAAGCTGCAGCAGCCAGAAGCCGCATCAGGAGTGCTGGAGTACGCCATGAAGCACTTCGGTGAACTGGTGAGAATTCAGAACCTTTCAGAACACGTTTTCAAAAACATTCAGTATTTAAAGAATCTCAGCATCTTTAATAAATTATTTAAATCAAATTTTCCCCATGTAAATTAATCAGTGATTACAGTTACAGTATGTATCAAACTACCTGTTGGGAAACTGAACTAGTTATGACATAAAATTCTCATAAAAATAGTTAATGCCCTTTCTATTTATTTATGATTTCAAGTAAAGTCATCCCATTGCATTGTCTAATTGTATTTTCTTTGTGTGTGAAAAAAGCTAAATTATCTAAATTATTTACAAGACAGTCTTGCAATAATGTTTTTCTTTTTATTTTAAATCATTAGGGATGCATTAGTAATATATACAGCTCTGGAAAAAATAAGATACCACTTTAATTTCTGAATCAGTTTCTCTGATTTTTCTATTTATAGGTTTATGTTTGAGTAAAATGAACATTGTTGTTTTATTCTATAAACTACAGACAGCATTTCTCCCAAATTCCAAATAAAAATATTTTCATTTACAGCATTTATTCATTAATAACGTTTCAGAAATCAAGAGTTCAGAAATCAATATTTGGTGGAATAACCCTGTTTTTTAATTACAGTTTTCATGCATCTTGGCATGTTCTCCTCCACCAGTCTTACACACTGCTTTTGGATAACTTTACGCCTTTACTCCTGGTGCAAAAATTCAAGCAGTTCAGTTTGGTTTGATGGCTTATGATCATCCATCTTCCTCTTGATTATATTCCAGAGGTTTTTAATTTTGTAAGAAACTCATACATTTTAAGTGGTCTCTTATTTTTTCCCCCAGAGCTGTATAAGGACATACTTGGATAAAACCAAACAAAATAAAACAAAAGGCCAAATATAGGACAGCATTGTTTTTATATAAATCAAACAACCTAAATGTAGTTTTGTCTTTCTTTACATATTGTTTTTACAAAACTATATTTTTTAGCATTGACAAAAACGTTTGTTTTTATTGGACAGCAACAAAATACAGTTATTAAAAGACAATAATTTAGCGCACACATTTTCATTTGTTATGGAAAAATCCATAAAAGCTCAGTACAGATCTGAAAAGGATGATTGGAGTCTCTTGAATATATATATATATATATATATATATATATATATATATATATATATATATATATATATATATTATAAACTACTGCAGATTCCAGAAAATATCTGTTTAAAAAAATGCAATTAAAAACAGAATAACAGGGAGGTGTAGACACTTTGTAAAGGTCTGGAAAAAGAATCGTCACCCTCAGTTTAAAAAAGATATTTGGTTGGATGGTCAGGAACATCCAAAGAACCACCAAGGCACAAACCTGACATAAACTAGAAGTAGTTGGAACAATAGGTGTCCCTGTTTACAGTCAGACAAATGTACATGAATGTGAACTTAGAAGCTTCCATCCAAAATCAACACTTTGAAACTCAATTAAGGTTTGGAGCTAACCACCTGGACAAACAAACAGCCTTTTGAGTGAAATGTTTATAGTTTATATTTGGTGGAATTAAGGTAAGTTGTTTAATTAAAAACACACTGCACACTGCATGTTCTTGGGCTGTTTTGCTACCAGTGAAACTGATATACACTACATACAAAGTAGATGCAGTTATGAAGAAGAATAACTACCTCAGATACATTCAACTTACCATATTTTTCGCACTATAAGGCACACTTTTTAATTTCCCCAAAAATGGTCAGTGTGCCTTATAATCCGATGCTACTGAAGCAGCATTAACATTACTCATTTACAGTTAGCCACTAATGTTAATGCTCCAGGATAAATTCGGGAATCTAAACTTATTGTAATAATAATAAACGAAAGCACTTTACTTAACCAAATAAACAGTTTTCAGGAGAGAAATCTGTGTAGATTAACATCCAGCACTCGTTTCACTTATTAGTTTTGTTTACTTAGCTTAGCTTTACTTAACTCAGTTAGCTATCCCCTCCACTACCACCACTACTCTTAAAATATGCCTTATAATACAGTGTGCCTTATGTATGAAAATAGACCAGAAAATAGACGTTTATTGATAGTGCCCCTTATAGCGCGAAAATAACGGTAACCTTAGGCCCTCAGCTTGATGCTTGAAACTCAGACACATTTGGATGTTCCAAAAAGAACAGTGACCCCAGAGGCACTTTAGAAGTGGAATGGATACTGCAGGCTAGCATTAAGCTTTTGATGAAAGGGCCTTCCCAAAGTCCTGAGGTCAATCCTGTCACCAAAATAGTGTCTATGCCGGGAAACCAACAAATTGAGTTGAAATCTATTGTAATTGAAAGCTTAAAATTGCAGAGAGATGCACTCACATGATAAGTGTGTCTTTAATTTGTGTTTTGACTTTGATTACATGTTTATTGTTGGTAATTAGTGTGACCTTTGTCTATGAATATAAACACACTGAAGTGAAGTATCGTTTATGGTGATCTGATTGGAATTGATTGCGTGTTTAAAGCTTGTTTAAAACTTCTGTTTTGCTTCAGTTTTTTTTTCTAGGATTCTGTCTAAGAGCAATGGAATCTCTTGTATTGTGCCAAAGGGTGTAACTGAGTTTTAAAAGCCTTAAATAACTAATTACTAATTCTGGTGGAGAGGGAAACTAACATTATGTAAGAAATCTGGACTGGAAGTTGGGATTTAATTGCAGGAGACCAGTCAGTGTGTTGTTTCTCCGTTGATCCGTCTTTGATGAGCACCTAAGCCTCTGGCCCCCTGTGTTAAACTGCTGTTGAACGGTCTCATGGTGTCCATAGGGACAAAGTCCAGATATGAAATAACCTCTGTAAATGAGGACAGGCCTTGGAAGACTACAGTCACTTTTCCACATTTGTTGCGTAACCTAACAGACAGACTCTCTTTGTTACGGCCTGATTGCTTCTCCCTGTGATGCCTAATTGTTTCAAGATGTAATTGTACACTTCCTCTGATTTCTGTCCCGGTCCCATTGTTTGTTGTTTGTATGCTTCGTGACATTCACGAGGTGAGAGCTTGTCCAAACAGCTGATATCTCAGCTCTTCTAGAAACATATGAACCTCAGGTGAACTTCTTCTGTGGAAGTTGGCAATTTGTAAACACTTGTGAATGATGCTGTATAAAACAAGAGTCACTCATAAACACTCATATATTCTCATGTTGAGGATTTTACGATCTGCTGTCGATTGTTTAGATTTAGTTAAAGTGCTCTGACATCAGACAGGATTGGCACATTCTCTCTGTTTAGTCATTTGTTAAATAAATTGACAGCCCAGTTCAGGTTTTTGTTATTTCCCATTTTCCAATACACCAGACGTCAGGTGTCAGTCAACACTGATTCTTAGGTTCTAAATATTTATTTTATGGAATTAATCTCTTGACTGGCAGGTTCTTGATGAGTTCTGACAAGTTAGTGCCAATGTTGAAAGTCCTTCCTGCAAAAGTATCAAGTGAATGTTTTAAAGAGCTTTGAAAGGTCCAGAAGAACTTTTTTTTTTCCATAGCCATTCCAATACATCCTAAAGTGACTGTTCCTTCTTAATATTAGGCATGTGCAGTGATAACAGAAGCATACGCTATATTACCAAAAGTAATTGCTCATCAGCCTTTACACGTATTTGCCCCCTATAGATTTCTTTTGTTTTTTCTTTTTTGTCATTCGAATATTTTTTTTTATATCAAATAAACTTTAATATCAGACAAAGATAACATGAGTAAATATAAAACACATTTTAAATGATAAGTTTATTTATTAAAGGTAAAAATGCAAACCAATCAAGTCCTGTGTGAAAAAGTGTTTGCCCTCTAAATCTAATAACTGTTGTGTTCTTTTTGGTCAGCAGTGGTTTTTTTTTTTGCCTTGGAACTCTCCAATGGAGACCATTTTTGACCATTTTGTCTCTTTCTTATTATTGAATCATTAACACTGACCTTAGTTAGTTAGACCTGCAGTTCTTTAAATGTTGTTCTGGGTTCTTTTGTGATCTCATGGATAAGATGTTTATGCCCTTTTGGAGTAATTTGGTTCATCAGTGTTCCATTTTTTCTTCATTTGTAAATAATAGCTCTCACTGTGGTGTACTAGAGTCTCAGAGATGATTTATATTTACTTACTTTATATTTGTCTGATATTAAAGTTTGCTTGATAATCTGAAAAAAGTAAGTATAACAAAAATGCTAAAACACAAGAAATCTGTAGGAGGCAAATACTTTTTTTCCATAGAGGTTAATATGAGGTCGGCCTATTCTTTGCAGCTATATGAGAATAAAAAGAATTACTATTTAAAATATGCAACGTAAATTTTTTAAGGAATGTTGGTATATTATTTTAGTTTTGGACTGTCGATAAAGATCATTGAATTATAATGAACAAACCTGTTGCTTTAGGAGGGATGTTGAGAGTCAGCAGGAGAGTTACAAATGCAAAAGGAGTTCCCTATAGATTTAATACATAAGGATTACACTATGAGATATATGAGACAAAAGATTACCATTTTATCTTTTATTTTCAGGTATTTATATCTGGATTTAATACAAAGTTCAGAAGATAGCCCCTTCTGTCTGAACCCACCCATTTGTCTTGTGAGCAAAAATATTGGAACACGTAACTGTCAGGTGTGTTTTGTTGCCCAGGTGTGTCCTATTACATTAATTATTCAAACAATAAACAGAGCACAGTTTCAGATTTAGGTTCTATCTGTGCAGACTGTACATTTATAGTTAAGAGGAGTAACCAACATGAAAACCAGAGAGCTGTCAATGGGTGGAAACCTAAGAAAAGCTGAGAGAAGATGCAAAATGTTGTTCATAGCCAGTAGCCAAAGTCCTGAAGAAGAAAGTCGTCACTGGTGTACTAAGCAACAAATGTTAAACAGGTAAACCAAGGAAAACAACAGTGGTTGATGACATAAACATGTCACTGTTAGTGACATCAGCAACAACCTCCAGAGGGCAGGAGTGAAAGTATTACAATCTACTGTTCACAGAAGACTTCATAAACAAAAGTATCTTCACCAGAAGATACAAAACCCTATTATTGAGGTGAAAAGGAAGTACAAGAAGTACTGAGGCAAGTCTATGGACTGAGGAGACAAAGATTAAACTTTACTAATGTGAAGGAAAAGCTAAGATTAGGAGATAAAATGAACTGTTATCCCAAACATACTAGATTATCTGTGAAACACAGTGGAGGTAGTGTTATGGCTTAAGCTTGCATGGGTTCTTCTGGGCTGGATTCATTAATATTTATTGACGTAAAGTGTTTTAAAATATGAAATGTTAAAATAAGATAATGTGATATATAATGTGATAATGTGTGCAGAGTATTATGTATAACATTTTGGTCCTCAATCACTTATGCTTTAAATGAGTTACTATGGAAACTCCTTACAATAATATTTTATTATGTTAAAATAATAAACATTGTTAAGTGGTTAATTCAAGTCTAGTTCATTACTTCATTTATTGCTTAAGAATGTTGTAAATAAACATAAATTGAGGGTATTTAGTATTTATTTGGTTAATTAATATACTCTTATTGTAAAGTGTTGCAGTTACTTTTTGTAAGCCTAGTATTTTGTAAGCCTAGCCTAGCCTAAGTTATAGTGGAGCAAGCACACGTCTCTTTGTGTGTTTATTTTGCTTGGGAATGTCCTGTTGTCCCCGTTGTAAAACTGTGGGGCCAGGCTGAAGGTCTCACTCTAAAGACCTCCCAGGAAGAGTTTGTCTGCTTTCTTTTACTTCTTCTTTAAGAAGATAACAAGAGAACATCAGACCTCAGGCTGATTTATAGATTGAAGCATCTGCCCTGTCGAGTCTGTGGATTGCTCACGAGGAGACTGTGCAGTGTTCTCTGTGCAGTCACACTGCAGAGTTCTCTTGGGCTTTCATAAACATCCTAGGCTTTAGTGTTCAGAATGATCATTAAAAAAGCATTTTCCTATTTCCCATCCATCGGCTCCGATATTTGGACCTGCTGTTCAGTGTTCTGCAAGCTCAATTAGTTGTACTTTTTATTACCTCTAACCACATCAGCTCTGTTATTGTTGGAACTGTGAAATCTGTTTTGAAAATTATTTTGCGTTTTCCTCTTGAATAAATGACAGGCAGGTCACACCATGTACTTTCCTGAAATATTTATAATTTTAGAATTTGAATCACAGATGCGTGAGGCAAGTAAGCCATTTGGATTTACCTGGATTCCTGCACTGAGTACTAATAACATGTGGTTAGATTTGTATCTAGGTCTTGTTTATCTAAGGCCATGACCTCAAGCTAAAGAGATGTCAGGTTGTGCAACAAGACAATGACCCAAAGCACAATACATTAAGTAAATACGCTAAAGAATTGTTGAAAAGAGGACAATTGTTTGTGTTTTGGGATGGTATTAACTCAATTGAGAAGTGCTGACATGGCCTGAAAAGGGTTGTGCCTACAAGGAATCCCAGAAATGCTGTTGAACTGAAACGCATTCTTTATTTGCAGTTTCAGAAAATGTTATTAAAATTCAAGAGTTCACTGACTACTAGCCTGCGCTGCGTGTTTACTTAATGTGCTCAGCAAAAGCTTTGTTGCGTTATAATGTGTTTATCAATAGCTGTGACTTAAAGGTCTCATTCCATCATTTTTTCATTCATTTTAAAATGTCTGGTTGTGGTCTCCAGTATAAATGAATGCTGTGTGTGTTTTGTAGAAAAAAAAGTGTTCTGGTGTTTCTTTTTAGCCCTGCTTTAGAACACTGAATTAGTGGTCTCTGAAGAAAGAATGGATTTTGTTATTTGCTCATGAATATTCATACATGCAAATATATCGCATCTGATTGGCTAACAGCATTGTAGCAGAGAACGCCTACCTCCCTCCCCCCCCCCCCACAGTCAATTTTACAGCTCTAAAACTCAAAGGACAAAATGTTTTCAGAGATACGCTGCTGTCCCTGCTGCATTGATAACATTTCTTTTAGTTAAACTAACTCTACAAAACTCTTACGTCAGACTTGGTGATTCGGAGCTTGGGCAGTTTCAGTATGTTGATGCCCCAGAGTCCACTCTATATCATAAAATCCGGCACGAACAGCGCCTGCTTTAACCCTTTTTTTTGTTTGTTTAAGTTGTGCTACCTTGTCAAGCCAAGCTTCCCTAGTGTACATCTAAGGTCTCAGTAAAAGCGGAATCCACCGGAGATCCAATTTAAACCTAAAGTAATTTCACACAAAGGTAGCCAACGCTAACTAGCAGGTGTAAACAGGTAGCTAACAGTGTCTGCTCTGCTGCAGTCAGGCTTTAGCTCTGTCTGTGAGTGGTCCTGAGCCATGGTGGGCAGGGCCATGAATTCACGGGTTGATGTAGACATGGTGCTTTTCCTGATCGACTCAAGTATTTTCTTTTCTTAGCTACTCAGACAATGGGCGTTGAACAGTTTAATGTGCAGCATCCCTGTACAATTTGAAGTATTGTATTTCACAAAGACACACAAAGAACAAGCGGAGGGAGACCTTTAGATAATAATGATCAGACCACTTTTTATTAGCAATCAGGACAAACATTTTAGTAATTAATATTATTTTCTTACTTTTTGTTACAAATATTAGTGTGATTTTCATAATATCATCAATACAATACACTGACCAAGTACATGTTTCATTAAAAACAGCCTAATTAGTCCTAGTCCTTTCATTTCATCTCTTCTGTTAGTAGTTGAACTAAATATAAAAGAGTGTCGGACTAGATTTTGTAATAGTCTCACCAATCTGTCTTTCTTACCCTTTTTTAGGAGATCCAGGCCACCTGGTATGAGAAGCTGCATGAATGGGAAGATGCTCTGGTGGCTTATGATAAGAAGATTGACATGAATAAGGAGGACCCCGAGCTCATCCTGGGCCGCATGCGCTGTTTAGAGGCGTTGGGTGAATGGTAAGTGAACTATTTTGAATTTTGAGGCATGCTCACTTATTATGGATGAAAAAAAAACCATGTTTACAGGTTATGTTGCACTTTAGTTATTAGTAATTTGGAAAGCATGGTTGCTTTGTGTTAAGCATGTTCACCTCCCAGCACTGGTGTTCTGGGTTCAAGTCCCTATCTGGGTGGAGTTTTCATGTTCTCTCTGTGTCTGAGTGGATTTCCTCAGGGGACTCAGGTTTCCTCCCAAAGTTTAAAGACATGAAAATTATTGCTCTAAACTGTCCATGTGTGTGTAAACAAAGGTGTCAAAATTGTTCACATTCATTTCTCAGGTAGAAGTATAGGTTGCTAGCTTTTTACAACAGACATTTTTCTAGTAGTCGTAATGACAATAATGTTATATTAAAATGTTAATGGTGAAGAAATGTTAAATGAACTAGGCTTCCTGTTTCAGCCACATATATGCGCATTGCAAATTAATACATTTTAATACAAATGAACAAAGTACATACAGCTCATTAAAAAATTAAGAAATCACTTCAGTTTCTGAATCAGTTTCTCAGATTTTGCTATTTATAGGTATATGTTTGAGTAAAATGAACATTGTTGTTTTATTCAATAAACTACAGTCATACAAACATTTCTCCCAAATTCCAAATAAAAATATTGTCATTTAGAGCATTTATTTGCAGAACATGAAAATTGGTCGAATTAACATAAAAAGGATGCAGAGCTTTCAGACCTCAAATTATGCAAAAAAAAAAAAAAAAAAGTTTATATTCATAAAGTTTTAAGAGTTCAGAAATCGATATTTGGTGGAATAATCCTGGTTTTTAATCACAGTTTTCATGCATCTTGGCATGTTCTCCTCCACCAGTCTTACACACTGCTTTTGGATAGCTTAATTTCACTCCCGGTGCAAAAGTTGATGACTTGTGATTATTCATCTTTCATCTGAATATTTTTTTTTAGAAATAAAAACAAGATGAAATGTAATGAAATAAGATTAATGAGGCTATTTTTAAAAATATAAGAAGTAGAAAGTTCAGATAATTGTGTGAAAATGTAAGAAGTAGAAGTAAGAAGTTGTCTGAAAAATAATTACTCCTGTAAAATATAAATAACCAAGATTTTTAATTAAGTAAGGTAATAAAGTATCTGTACTTCATTACTTGAGAACTCTGGGTGTATGTATGCAAGTGTGAGAATGTGTGTGTGGCACATATATGGATTGGTACTTTGTTCTGGGTCAGTGCTGTAGTGCCTGATCCAGTCCTCCGGATGGACAGTCATTTCCGGTTAAGAGCACGCTGCAGACAATTGGCTGCCGCTTCTCATCTGTGTGTGTGTGTGTGTGTGTGTGTCTTTGGATAAATGTTGAGTGTAAATTACTGTGTGAAAAGTGACCGTAAAGCATCCTTTGGTGTCTAAAAAGGTGCTATATTAGTTCATTCATTCATTCATTTATAATCCAGTAGTTCTTAAGAGGATTTCCTCTACACGAAAAAAGTGCAGTTATTTAATTTTTACTATTGAGATATAACCTATTATAAAAGTTTCTGTAGTTTTGCTTTTGGATAGCTTAAGATAATACATTTATGCATTGCTTACTTAGACAGACATTGTAAAAAACAGGATATTAGAAAATTATTAGCTTAGGAAAGGAAAAGCCACAATTTTCTGCCCAAACATGATTTAAAGCTTGCTCTCAGAACAAAACATGCTTTGTTAGAGTTCCTCTAACTTTTACCTAATGAGGATTATCTATAATTTCCACTTAATTTCTGAGTTGAATCATGGGCAAGGTTGGCACATGTTGTGTTCTTACTGTTGTTCACAAACGAGAGGCTCTTGGATTTAAGACTGCTTTGGAACTACATGTAAAATTATTTGTATAAGCTTAAATAATTTTGTGAAATAGGAAACAGTTCTGCACTACAGCCATCAGAAATGCCCTTTCCTCTGTGCGTGTTTAAACCTTGTTTAGCGTTTAATTGCCGTGATCAGAGCGTGAGTCTAATGTAGTGGGAAAAAAGGGGTGTGAACCCGACTTTTGGCCGCTTGCACTTTGGCACTGCTCACATTGTCGCCAGCGGTGTGCTCTGATGGAATCCGACAGAGTCACTGGGCAGGAAGAAAGGAAAAATGGTGACCGTTTCCTGTAACAGGAGCAGCGTGCAGTTGCTGGGAAGCGATGCAGGACAGTGTTCAGTGGAGCCGGTGACTCGAATGCGCTTGGGTTGAGGGGACGTCTTTTACGCAATGGGTGTGAAGTCATTCCAGGAAACCTGCCTCAGGATGGTCTGGCTGTGATGTTAACAGGAGACTCTTCAGGAGAGGCTGTTGAAGGTTTTGATTGTGGTTATAAATATTATAACTTAAGTAAAGTTAAATAATCCAAATAAAACAATAGCTTCTAATGTGCTCTCTCAATCAATAGTCACTGATGGTCATAGAGCTGGACATCCTGGATGGTCTTTTATAATGTTTGATATCAATTAGTCAGGTGACTACTACTCTTTACGAGCATTAAAAAAAAAAAAAAGAATTGGTTGCCATATATTTGCTGCATCTCTAGTAGGGGTGTGCCATATCGTATCGTACGCAATAATATTGCCAACATTTTTGAATATCGTGAACAATTTTATACCCTGAAATATTGTCCAATATCACCCTCCCCTAACTGTCACACCAGGGTACTACTTTTTTGCTGTTTTTAGCAAGAGAAAAATGTACACTGTTCTCATTTCCTATAAAATATCAACTAGAGCCATTATTATATCTGTCCAGTATAATTTATTTTACTTTAATTCTAGATATATGGAGATATATGAAGGGTATAATTAGTATCATAACATTCTAGATCATTTGACTTCTGTGACAAATCTGATACAATTATTGTATATTTTTTTATATCTCAGTAAGGGGTGTGCCAGATCATCATATGCAATAATAAATTTTTTGTGTAATTTTGTTGCAGTAGTGTATTCTTTTTTTTTATTATTCAGAGTTTTGTCATATCGCCACAGTGATTATATTTTAGATATGTATACGGGTTATTTATGCATTTACATCTGTCACTTACCTAATAATGATATTAAAATATCAAAGACATTTGTGTGGCAAAAAAAATTAATCCTGAAATGTAGCTTTTGTTCTGTTTATTGTTAACCTTTGTCTATTAAACTGATCAAATATTTTGCTACCACTGACCAAAAGTCAAACATATTGAGAATAATCAATGTTTCCCAAAAACAGTAATATTATATTCAATCATAACTAAAGGCTTAGTTTATAGTTGTTTTATTTATGCTATATCTATCTGGAACAAAATAAGAGACCACTTAAAAATGATGAGTTTCTTTGATTTTACAAAATTGAAAACATCTGGAATATAATCAAGAGGAAGATGGATGATCACAAGCCATCAAACCAAGCTGAACTGCTTGAATTTTTGCACCAGGAGTAAAGGAATAAAGTTATCCAAAAGCAGTGTGTAAGACTGGTGGAGGAGAGCATGCCAAGATTACATGAAAACTGTGATTAAAAACCAGGATTATTCCACCAAATGTTGATTTCTGAACTCTTAAAATTTTATGAATATAAAGTTGTTTTCTTTGCATTATTTGAGGTCTGAAAGCTCTACATCTTTTTTGTTATTTCAATATTTTATATATACAATATTTTTATTTGGGAACATTTTTTTAAAGAATAAAACAATAATAGTAATTTTACTCAAACCTATACCTATAAATAGCCAATAGCAAAAAAAAATGGCATCTTAATTTTTTTTCCAGAGCTGTATATAATCCATGCTCTGAGTGTCCTCCCTATAAATTTTTGCCTAAATCCCTGTAATTCGTTCTGTTTTGTCATTTATTCTTTTCTCAGCTCACCTATTTTTTTGTGAAACCGTGTAAAATGTAATAATTTCGTCAACTATTGAAAGTTGGGAGCAGAATAGATATTTTAAAAAGAAGACTGGCTGATAAATCATAGGTTCCAGACCCCTGACTGTAGTATGAAAGATGCTTTTGAAAAATATGCCATATCGTATCATATTAACACGGCTCAGATGTCATTTTGAGTTTATGAGAATGTTTACCCTTGAGGTCCTGAAAGAAAGTTGGCTGGCTGTGAACAGATGTGCCTTCAGTCGTGTAATTGGAAGACTGGAAAGTAGCCTGCTGTACCAGACTGTATGATATATAGAGGTGTACAGTGTGGGGTTCCTTTATTTTCCCTTGTGTGGAAGCCCATTACTAAGTGGAATATGAGAATGTTTGATTTAGGTCTCTGTTGTGCTTAGAAAGAACGGCACAGAGGGTTTAGGCATTATATCACATTATTTTAAACCATTTATCTCTGCAGTACGAGTGACTTTGCTTGTAAAAACTCACATTAAAAGCTCATAAAAGTGCAGTAAATATAGTAAAAACGAATAAAAAAAAAGCTTTTTCTCATTGTGAGTCAGTTTAAAGAGTGAAGTTGGTTGCAGATTTCTCCTGGAACAAGAATATCATTTAATATCATTAAACCACTGCAGCTGCCATGCTTAATAAACTTAATAATAATAGTTTATCATTTAAGTACCTGCTTTTGAACTTCCACCAGTATAGCCTCACTAGACAGCCAGAGAAAAGTGTCGGATCCACAGCTGTGGTACATCAGCTAATACTAGGGGTGGGGCAATACTGATTATATATAGCTCTGGAAAAAATAAGAGACCATTTAAAAACTATGATGATTTTTTTATTTATTTTTTTTTAAAACAAATTAAAAACCTCTGAAATTTAATCAAGAGGAAGATGGATGATCACAAGCCTTCAAACCAAGCTGAACTGCTTAACTAAATAAAGTTATCCAAAAGCAGTGTGTAAGACTGGTGGAGGAGAACATGACAAGATGCATGAAAACTGTGATTAAAAACCAGGGTTATTCCACCAAATATTGATTTCTGAACTCGTAAAATTGTATGAATATGAAATTGTTTTCTTTGCATATTTTGTGGTCTGAAAGCTCTGCATCTTTTTGTTATTTCAGTCATTTCTTATTTTCTGTAAATAAATGCTCTAAATGACAATATTTTTATTTGGAATTTTGGAAAAAAGCTTATAAAAAAGTTTATAGAATAAAACAACAATGTTCAACTGAAACTGATTTAGAGAATGAAGTGGTCTCTTAGTTTTTTCTAGAGCTGTAGTATCAGATATTATCGATAGTTCCTCCAAATGTTACTAATTTCATTGGAGCATAGGCACTCTAAACTCCCTTTGACTTGCTCCCGTATTAGACTTACTAAAGGGACTGATTCATTATTTCATGTGGTGGCGCTATAATCAAATGTATACAGTAAACCTGATGTGAAGTATATTGGTTTTTTTTGGAGAAACTGACTCCAATAAATCCATAATTCTCTTCAGTAACACATATGACATGAAATATCGTAGAGAATTGTCTTGTGACATACGGAGTAGCGTGGAATTACATTATCGTTATGTGATATCATCCACGATAATGGAGTGATGTGGAGAGAGAGAGAGGGCCAGGACAATTGTGCTCTCTCGGACTCCGGCTGCTGATGGAAAGCAGCATGAAACTGGTATTCAAACGAACAACCCTCTGATCATAGTGGACCACCCGTAACCTGCAATCAACAAAGAAGTATAAATAGGCCTTAAGTAATTGATATTGAGACCTACAAAACTGATGAGAAAGTTCTCTAAATCATCAAGTTACACTTTCATTCACAGTATTTTCAGTAAAATTCTGGATGACTAAGTGATTGTCTGTCCCCACATGTGCCGGTAGCCCGGCTTCTTTTCCTTTTCCCGGAGTGTGTATATTTATAAATGTGTCGAACAGGGCTGTAGCATGAACTTCTGCTGTTTTTCTAGCCCACTTTACGTGTCCTGCAGGCAGCTGGGAAAGTGTTTAATTTGTCCTCGCCCCAGAAAGCCGTCTGGGGGCCGTCTCACACCGCTAATCTTGGGGCCCCTCTTCACCATAACCCCTTTTTGCCCCCGTCCTCTTCTACCATAACACACTGTGTCTGCTCTGAGACTGTATAAATCTGTGTCTGTATCATCAGCACAGGCTCTGGAAAAGCCCTGCTCCAGCTCTGTGCAGACAGACCTCAGACAGACGGTTTCTTTTACTGGCTTTATGCTTCCTACCTGTGATATGATGTCATGGTGTTTTTCAGTTTATCAGAGCGATGCTTGAACAGGTCACTGGCTTTATGGAGGAGTTTCACCCATACGCTCTGACAGAAGCTCTCAGAGCGGTCTGAAGCGCCTGTACTGCTATAGTACATTATACATTACAGTACTGGGACACCTGCTCGTTCGTATATTCTTCTAAAATGAAATAATTAAAAAGAAATGTGTTTCTGCTTCTATTTTTACATGTATCCCTGCTATCTTGGCAGGACTTTCTACTAGAAGATGACACATGGTACTATTGGTTCAGGTTTATCTTCTCTAGAGGGTTCTATTCTATTGGTAATATAACTTTACCTAGAATCTGCACTAGACGTTTTGCACTTGGGACCGTTGTCAAGTTAGGGGACAATTGATGTTAATTATATGTTACATTGCGGTGTGTTTATGGTCCTGCGTACGCTGTGGACTGGAATCTGGATCTGTAAATGGACCTACTCTTTCCATCCAATATTCTATGCATGAATCAAGTTACTGTATTTTTTTTTTTTGCAGTATAAGCCACACCGGATTATAAAGCGCACTATCAATAAACGTCTATTTTCTGGTCTATTTAAATACATAAGGTACACCGTATTATAAAGTGTAATAAGGGGTGTCACCATGCTTTTTTTTTTCTAATTCCGCAGGTATTGACCTGTAAAGCTAAGCTAAGTAAACAAAACTGTAACTCTAATCTAAACAGATTTCTCTCCTGAAAACTGTTTATTTTGGTGAGTAAAGTGCTTCTGTTTATTAACAGTAAGCTCAGATTTAAGTAAGCCAGGGGGAAAGCAGCTAGCGTTTCATCCCACGTAGCTTGAAAGAGTTAGCTCTTGCTAATGCTTTTCCAGCAGCAGCCGGGGTTAGCAGCAGCCACAGGCTGATAATACTCACTTCTGAACGGCAAAAGAGCTAGCACTTAGCACGGTTAGTGGCTAATGCTAATACTGCTGGGGAACTAAACTCAACTACACTTTTCTGCTCCTTAGAACCTTGTTCTGGACTTGTAAAACACATAAGTCAAAAGGAACAGCGGATTAATAATTTTTGGAAAAATTGCGCCTTTATAGTACAAAAAAAACTGTTATATCGGATCCAATTTTAGTGCAAGATAGAGTTGGACCAATGTCTAACTTTAAATCAGTAGATAAAATAACTCAAGTCTCGCAAGATTTATTGATATTGGTCGGCACTGACCCTGACTCAAGTTTTGACAATAGAATGGAATTAATTTTCGATTTGTTTAAGTAAACTGAACATCTCTCACTTTTTCTCTCATTCTCTTTGCCTTTCTCTTTCTCTTATTCAGGGGTCAGCTACACCAGCAGTGCTGTGAAGAATGGACTCTGGTCAGTGAGGAGACACAGGCCAAGATGGCTCGCATGGCAGCTGCAGCAGCCTGGGGCCTGGGTAAGAATTCTTGCGCTGTTATTTTATATAGTTCAAAACCTGTGTGTGTTGTGAGTTGTTATTTTTTTTTGAGTGAGATTGAATACTGGCCAGTGTTCTCGTGTAGGTGGTGTGTATTATCCGAGTTCGAGTAAGGCATGTGTACTGTTATGCAGTAGACCTCATGCACGTATTATACAGGTCAGTGCAGCTTCCTATCGCTTCCATGGAATAAGGGATAATACTGCTTCCTTTCCTATGACTTTTAGCATGACTTTATTCCTTAATATCTTATTTTGCATAGGATTTAAGACAGCAAAAAGGCTTTTGTTCCTCTTTGTTCTTTCTAGTCAGGCTGCACTTCTTATTTGACTGCTTGTGTCTTTAGCAAATCCTTCACTGTCATAAGACTGACCGTTAAATGAGAAACACTTGTTTAAATGCCTACAGTCAGATTAATCCAAGTCAAAACTTAGCACTCACGCCTCAGTCGTGTCTCTGCTTATGTGGCTTATGCAATGCCAGTATTACGGGAAGGATTTTGTAGAGTACGTTTTGACAAATCCACTCCCTGTACACTGAACCAGCTGCTCATTCATCAGAAGACCAGTTTGGAGAGCATTTGGCTTCTGCCAACTGCGACTAGTTCTGCTGCTAACCGTGCTGTGGAAAACCTATATTGGAAATCTAAGTTTACTGTAAATAAGCAGAATCGCTTTACTCACCCAAATAAACAGTTTTCAGGAGAGAAACATCCGTAGAATCAGTAGATTAACATCCAGCGCTCATTTGACTTTTTTATTTTATTTTATTATTTTGCGAATTAAAAGATAAAGAATTATCAAGGAAACATGGCGACACCCTTGTTCCTTAGTTCCTTTGTTGCTTAAAATGGATCCTATATTCCAGTGCACCTTGTGTATGACAATGGACCAGAAAATGAGCCTTGTAGTAAAATATGGTAATCTACAATGCAGGAAAATTTTTAATTATGACAAAATACAGGAAATTTAAGGTGTTCAAACTTTTGAGTGGTAAAACTTATTTCTTGGAACAAATTTTTTTTGCTTGTATTTAAATGCTGAAAAATGTTTGTTTATGTATGTTTATTGATTTGGTTATGTATTTGATTATTTAATTATTTTTTATTAAAGGTCACTGGGACAGTATGGAGGAATACACCTGTATGATCCCCAGGGATACCCATGACGGTGCCTTCTACAGGGCAGTTCTCGCTTTGCACCAAGACCTTTTCTCATTGGCCCAACAAGTGAGTGATCGTTCTTACCTAAGTTAAGTTTTTTTTTGTTGTTGTGCATGACATAATTTAACAATATTATTTACAGCTCTATGGCATGCCAGCATTTAATGCTTTGTGCTGCAATATCAGCATGTGACGTTCACACATGGCGTCACCACAGAGCCCTGTTAGACTGTTCCATATGTGTGACCGATAGATACAGAGAAGGATTCTTCTTAAGACAGTCCTACCAAGACTTGGGACACAGCTATTGTGTCACTAACATTATGTACAGTTATGTCATCACCTCATTCATCTACACTTAAATTGGCCTCTGCAGAGTCCACTTGGTGTCTGAAGAGTTCGCTTCTGCTCTTGCATCATGAGTGCATTATGACCTCAAAGCCCACAGAGAGAACAGCAGCTCCAGAGAGGCCTCCACCCCCACAGGTGTTTGACATCCACACATCGCCATCACTTTTACAGAAGACGTCAAGTTAAGGTCATGCTGTGACCCTCACGTCACTCTGCTTTCCCTTGTTTGTGTGCTTTTGCTCATCGCATCCTTAATCAAAAACAGAGCCGGGCTCTCTTCGTCGTTAAACCGAAGAGGAAGACCGCTGTTCATGGACAGACCTATTCCTGTAAAATTCAAAATAGGATCCAGATGGAACCACGCAGGAATATTTGTCAGGGGCCTCTAGATGTGTCTGGCTGACAGGGCGAGTAATCCTTCCATCCCTGGGGATGTGAAGCTGCTTGCTGTCGTAATGGGCACTTCCTTCAAAGTGTCTGAATTGGTGATGGAGAACGAGTCTGAATTAGTGATGGAGAAGCGGATCAGACTTGGATTGCTTCAATCTGTTGAATATGAGAACGTGACCAAAAGCACCTTCTACTTCAACCTGTTCTACTATCTAAAAAAATCGTATCTAAATTTTATCTTAAGTTTTTGTCCCCGTTCTCTATTGCCTAAAACACAGAAACTCGTGTTGTGTCCCATGACTTTTGCCATGTCCTTTGAAGCTAAAGAAAAAAACACTACATTGATAGTGAGTATGTGCATGTTGGACGTATTGCTGTATACTATGTCATGTGTGATGCGATCCACAATCTCATGTATGTGTACTGGTAATAGGCCATAGAAGTTCTGTACCTTACTCGCAAGATAGCACCTCAGAACATATACAGGTATGGCCATTACGAAGCCATTCTATAAGGTGTTACCTTCTATCCCTTGACTTTTGGAATTGCAATGTATTTGCTTTATTGAACCTGAATAACTGTATAATAACTGAATAATTGTTTAGATGGATTGATATAAATTCAGAGACTCAACTTAAGACCTGAAGAGCATTTAGATGCTCTTATCTGAGGTTCTGTTAACTCTGGTGAACTGATGAATTATCCTGTGCAGCACACGTAACTCTTGGTCTTCCTTTCCTGAGATGGTCCTGATGAGAGCAAGTTCCATCATAATGTTTTTGTTGATCTTTGCGACTGCACTTGAGGGTACTTTCAGAGTTCTTGATTTTTTTTCAGATTTATTAGGTCTGATTAGATGCATTTAAAATAAGTTTAGTGACTAAATTTATGACCTGCTTGTTCTGGTAGCTGGTCTCATTTGGACATTTCTGGCATTTGATCAAGGTGGTCAAAACTCTGGTTATTAAGGCAAAAACATGGTTAGACTGGTTAAATATAAAAAATTGACCCATAAAACTAACTGCCTAAACCAGTTTTGCAGCTGTTGCTACTGCATCTTCTCCAGCACATCCCAAAGATTCTCAATGAGGTTAAGGTCTGGACTCTGTGGTGAACTCTCTCAATCCATGTGTGAAAATGATGACCTCATGCTCCCTGAATCACTCTTTCACAATTCCAGCCCCATAAATCATAGCCTTGTCATCTTGGAATATGGCCGTACCATCAGGGAAGAAAAAGTCCATTGATGGAATAACCTGGTCTATATTCAGTATATTCAAGTAGAGTCAGCTGACCTCATTCTTTCAGCACATACTGTTGCTGAACCTAGACCTGAACAACTTCAGCATCACAACCCTACATCCTTAATCCAGTGTTTTTTTTTTTTTTTTTTTTTTTTTTTTTTGGGCAGGCAGTGTATATTCACTGGTAGACCATATAAACCATTACATTCAAATACAAGCCAATGCTAGCTTAAACAACTTTATCCAGCTTGCTTCAAATGTAGCTTGGAAATGCTTTACTTAGCTTGAACTTTACCACTAAATCTTTTATGCTGAATTTTGAGCAGTATTACACACAGACATATTCTGATTTGTCCTGGTTTGTCAAACCACAAAGTGACCACAAAGTTCTCAAAGAAACAGCTGTAAAAGAGAGACTTCATTCATTGCACCTCATCACTCTCGTCACTTGTCAGCTCATTCGTAGCGGTGGAGCTGGTGAATGGTGACCGGTCCTGTCAGAGGAACTTGCTTTAGCCGGCTCAGGCCCGGTAACTCAAATAAAGGTTCCTTCAGGGCATTCTGAAGCCCATCTGCAGCGGCACCCAATCACTCTTGGGCTTTGGCTGAGCTCATACAGTTTGCCTCTGTCCTCTACCACACACACACACACACACACACACACACACACTCTTCTACTATTCTACCCACACACTGTCTTCTGGCACCTAATCAGACTGAGCCATAATTGCTGGTGGGCCTGCTGTAGCGGCAGCTGTCTCCATCATCTACAGATTCTTTTTTTTTTAACTTCCCTCGTTCTTTCCTGCTCCCCCTCATTCCCAGCAAGTTCTCCTGTGGGTTAATTACCTCAGCGTGGGGAATGCGTGCAGGTGTCACCCAGACGACTGTAAAACGCAGGGCTTTTCCAGAGCTGTTCCATTTGATCGTGGCACTTTTTGGTTTTGCTGTTTTGCCGGGAACATGTGATGTTACATAAGTTCCAATAATTTCTCTTTAATCGTGGCTTTGACTGGCTGGCTTGTTTGGGTTTCTGAGCCTGGCGTTTTATAGTACAGACGTCTGTCTGCCTGCGCTGCGCTGCGCCAGGGTGAGGTGTTAATAGTCAGGCAGAGCTGGCAGGCTTTAAGAGACTGTGTGCGTTTCGAGTTCATCTGACAGGAGTGCTTCTCCTCACCGCTGACTTCAAACAGGCCCGCCACAGTGAGAGTGGAAGCATTAACTGCTGATTAAGGGAAAATTGGATAATGGAGGCACCAACCAACAGCCAGACAGCCATCATATCTTCTCTGCTTTCCACTGACCCCCGCTGGGAGGCTGTGAGTGTTGGGGAACAGCCTGACTGGATGGGCTGCCTGCGCGTCTTTACAGAGAAAATAGCACATTACAGAGCTTGTTATTCTGTGGAATGGAATGATAAGACAGAAGAAGAAGCACTGGGACTGACACAGGAACCAATGTTAACTCATTGACCATTTCAGCAATTTATTAGGAAATAAAAGAAGTATGCACCAAAATATAAGTGTTCAAAGGTGTAGAAATGATTTGGAAACTCAAGGGAACACTTTAATGTTAAGGGCACTGGAGGATTACTCAAGAATACACAAAAAAATTAAACATTTTGACACCTGACAAAATTGTGTGTGAGGGTTTTTATTCTGAAAAAAGATATATAAGAATCTAGCTAACATTAGGATAGATTTAACAACTGAAAAGACTTTTGCACTTTAATGTAAAGAACAACTTTTAATTTAGTCAAAATCTTTACAAATTTGATCAGAAAAACAAGTCTTTGATTTGAGGTGAAAGTCTTGGTCAGGTGTTGACCCTGTCATCAGTCCAGGCCTTGTGGTGTTTGGACCCTTGCAGGGCCTACCGTGTGTAGAAGGCAGAGTCAACCCCCCCAGGCAACTGAACTGGACCAACCTGATGTCAGTGGGGAGGATGGAGAGGAAGTGTAAAGTGTCAGCACAGGACAGAAGGTGTGATTAGAGGTCTTTAAAAGACAGCTGGTAACTGATGCTTGGTCAACCTAAGGTGACGTAGCATTAGAGTTCTCTGGCAGAACTTGCACTAAGCTTTCTTTAAAAAAAAACACCTGCATAACTGCAGACTTATACCATGGCCCAATCCCATTTCACCCCTTGGCCCTATCACTTAGCCCTACCCTCTGTTTTGTGTGTGAACATCTAGGAGTAGGGTGTCCTGATTCTTGTTAGGCTAGAGGGGTAGGGTAAAGTGTTGATTTTTCAGAGGCACACTCAAAAAGGAGAAATTAGAATCTCTGGCTAGATGGTGGCAAAGGCAACTGAAGAAACCCACAAATTTGAGTATTTTCTTTTAAAAAAATTATGAAGACCACTATATTTCCATAGTTTAATGTGTAGTTAAAGTTTTATGGCCATTTTCTTCCTGAAAAGCATACTAAAATACTAGTAGTTCATCTCAGCAGCTAGTTAGCTAACTAGACTGCAGCATTTAAAGGAGAACTCCGGTGTCAAATTGACTTTTGGTGCAATAAAACATGATAAAGAGTACTAACCTTTGTTGAATAGCACACCTCCATTCTCTCGCAGCTTTCCAAGATCCAGTGATTTCTATTTTGTTTGTCCAAACAGACTTTAGTATGGATATGGGCATATTTTGCCCCTGCAGATAAATCGCTTTTTACACTGTTATTCAGGTTCAAAATAGCTCCACATCTTATTTGTAGAAACCGGGGAATTCTGACATTTTAAAAAAAAGGCATGTAAAACTTTAAAAGTGCACAAGAAGCTCATTAAAAACCGCTGTTTACAACCTGCAGTGTGACATAATCACCTGGCAATTAGCTTTGATTAGCTTCTATTTTCTTTCTTTTTTTTTTTTCTTTTCATTTCCCACTTAACGGACAACTGGTGTAGTAAAACATGATAAAAGAGTACTAACCTTTGTTGAATAGTCCACCTCCGATGTAACCTACATCTCCGGGCACCCAGAGATGTAGGTTATATACATAGACGCTAATAAAAGCTAAATTTGGCTCCCTATCACCAAGGAATTAAGGAATAGACAATAATAATTAATTGCTGCACCACCCACCCCCTTTTTGAGAGAGAAGAAATTTCTTTATTTTGGACTAATATGTGTATATATATGTCTGTCTGTTTTCAGTGCATCGATAAAGCTAGAGACTTGCTGGATGCAGAGCTGACTGCCATGGCTGGAGAGAGCTACAGCAGAGCCTACGGGGTAAGACTCATCTGCTCACCTTATTTACCTCTTTCTAAACATCCAAATACCTTAACGAACATCCATAAGAGCCCAGACCCATAACAGACCCACACCCAAGCCATTGGCAATTTCAAAAGTGTTCCATCTCTAAACGTTTTATCTCCAGCACTAACACAGCATATCTACATTTTGTTAATAATGTTAAATGAACAAACGCACATTAACACACTTTCGTCGAGTGTTCCAGTGGTCTAAAGCGCTGCCAATATGAGCGGGAGGTTGCAGGTTCGAACCCCCGCTCATGCAGCTTTGCCATCAAACTGCCGGCGCTCAGAGGGAGCAAAATTGGCCCTGCTCCCTCCGGGTGGGTAGATGGCGCTCTCTCCCCATATCACTCCTAGGGTGATGTCCACAGCACAGGGCGTCTGTGAGCTGATGTGCCGGATCCGCGTCGGTGTGCTTTCCTCCAAGTGCGCTGGCTGCTCTGCAATGCTGCATCAGCAGCAGCTCGAAAAAAAGCGGCGGCTGACTTCACATGTATCGGAGGAAACATGTGTTAGTCTTCACCCTCCTGGTGTGTTGGGGCATCACTAGTGATAGGGGGAGTCCTAATGAGTGGGTTGGGTAATTGGTTGTGTAAATTGGGCAGAAAAAAAAAACAAAAAACACACTCTCCTGTAATGCTCTTAGGATGATTAGTGTATGTCACTCAGGGACTTAATGAATTTAAATAATGGACAGAGTCACTATGGGCTCCTTTGAATTAACAATAACTATTAATTCAACTATCGTTAGCGGTTAGCGCTAGTAAATGTTGTCCGTCAGAGCTACATTAAGGAACCCTGAGTGTTCCGGTAAGCCAGGGCACTATTAGCTAGAGGTCTGAGAAAGTGCTAGCGCTTTGCACAATTAGCGGCTAATGCTAACATTGCTCCAGGTTTGGTTTTGAAGAACCAAACTGAAACTTCAATGGAGTGCCTTTACTGCTTCTTACAATCTGACAGTTAGAATTCATACATAATGTGCACCGGATTATAAGGCGCACTGATGAGTTTTGTGAAAATTAAAGGATTTGAAGTCCACCTTATAGTGCAAAAAATAAGGTAATCTTTGACCGGTTCACACAAATCAGTGCTTTAACACTTGAACACTATTAAGTTCTTGCAACGTACTGAACTGAAAACACTTATCTGTCTGCCTGTGACAGTATCCATTGAAACTGCTTCTGCCAGAAAAAAATGGCCTTCATGCTGTCCAGGTGTTAAACTCCTGTTACCTAATCTAACCTAATCTGAACAATCTGAATCCTAACATCCAGAATATCAAGCCAAATCTGTGCCTGCTGTGTTTACTCTGGCTGCATTTCGTTGCTTGACAGCAACAGAAATCTTTCATTTCTCTTCCCAATGCAGTCTCATGTGTTTTACATAACAATGTCCACGAATTTCCACTGGTAGAAGGACATAACCGGAGTTTATCTTATACAGATGGTGAAGTTTGATGAATTGAGCGTGTCTGAGCTGTATGTACGCCACAGGCCTGATAAGTGGGCAGACTGTCTATAATCTGAATTGATGTCACACTGAACACTGACCTGCCTCTGTTTGTTTCCAGGAACTCCAATAGACACAGATAAATAAATATGTAAAAATGTAATTGAAGAAGAGTGTATTGTAGTGGGCGCTGGTGCCTGTGGCTCAGAACAATGACAGTGATTTATTTTTTTGCGTTATTGATTCGTATTGACGTGTTGTGGTCTGCACTCACACAGTTCAACACATTTTCTCAGATGTGTTTACAGTTCTAGAACTCTTAACGTCTTTCAGACCCCAGTGTTTGGCCGTAAATTCCTTAGCATTGTCTCAACTCGAAAGATTTAATGTCACAGCGGGACAGTTTATTAAACATTGTTTATAGAAGTAATTATTTATTGTCTCTCCCTTTCAGGCCATGGTGTCTTGTCAGATGCTCTCAGAGCTGGAGGAGGTGATCCAGTATAAACTGGTTCCAGAGAGGAGGGACATCATCAGGGAGACCTGGTGGGAAAGACTTCAGGTAACCAAGACAATTTTCTCCCAAACTGCCCAAAACATGTCCAAATTCATCTGCCTTCTCTAGATGTTCTGCAGCATAGTTTTAACAGTGAAGTTTGTGAAAAGGTTAAGTCAGTTAAGTCAAGTTAAGATCTTTTCCTTTTTAATCTTTCTTGATGATTTTGCGGTTATTGTTCAAGCAGTGCTGCACAGTTCAATGATGCTCCACTTATTTAAGACTTATCTAAGCTTTCTTGCAAGTTGTTGGCCTTTATATGGTGGTATTGATTTGCCTTTCTTACCAGCATATGAGCATAAAATATTTTCGATAATTTCGATAACTAATCATGACCTCCACAGTTCCCCTGAACTGCCATTTCTTAATAAAGTATTGTAAAAAAATATAGGAACTTTTTACTCAAGTAAAAGTATTAGTAAAAGTAATGTGAGGGGAAAAATGCAATTAAGGACAAAAGCTTAGTCCGTGCCACAGGGTGAACTTACTTTTTTCTTTCCACTTTATATAATAAATGCTTAATATAGTCATTTCCTGCTATGTGGCTATTTGTTGCTGCTGACAATTTTATATTACCTTGGTTCCAACTCCTGTTGCAAAGCCTGAGGCCCCCCAAGGTGCAATTAACAGATATAATTGCTCATTGGATGCATTGGATGTAGAGTCTGCAGTGTGAAACAGTTTTAGTGTAAGAAATAAAAACAACATAATATTTGAAATTATATTGCAATTTCACAAAAATGCTCTGTTTTGCTGGCGGGAGAACCACATGCCTTTTTTTTCTTTGTTTTAAATCACAACTGAACAACATGCTCAGCAACCTGTGCAGGCTAATGCTAATGCTAATACACATGCACACACACTGATGTTTTTAATCACTATTGAACAACATGCTCAAAATCCTGTGAATGCTAATGCTAATACACACCCTTACTGGACATAGACACACAAATTATAGCACTTTTACCTCACTATAAAACAGTTATGTCACATCAGTAGTAGCAACTGATATCAGTCCAGAGTGTGTACCAATATTTGCAATATTTGATTTTAAACACACTATAAAACAGTAATAAAAAAATCACTTTAAAACTAAATAAATCACTCTAGAATGATTTATAAAAACTGTTACTAGAAATAAAGTGATTGTACTTCAGTTTATTATTCAGCAGCACATCTGATCTTAATTATGTAGCTGTATTAATCATACAGTCACACAGATCAAGTCTTATCTACATCATTTCTAAAAAAAAAGAATTAAGAGAGCTTTTTCTGTTTTTGCTATTTATAGGTTTATGTTTGAGTAACACAAACATTGTTGTTTTATTCTAGAATCTACAGACAACATTTATCCTAAATTAAATAAAATAAAAAAATAATTAATTAATTAAATAAAAATATTGTCATTTAGAGCATTTATTTGCAGAAAATGTGAAAAGGGCTGATATAATGAAAAAGATGCAGAGCTTTTAGAACTTGTTAGATAATGCAAAGAAACAATGTCATATTCGTAAAGTTTTAAGAATTCAGAAATTAATATTTGGTGGAATAACCCTTTTTTAATCACAGTTTTCATCTTGGCATGTTCTCCTCCACCAGTCTTACACACTGCTTTTGGATAACTTTATGCCACTACTGGTGCAAAAATTCAAGCAGTTCAGTTTGGTTTGATGGCTCGTAATCATCCATCTTCCTCTTGATTCTATTCCAAAGGATTAAAGAATCTCATTATTTTTAAGTGGTCTCATTTTTTCCCAAAGCTGTATATCTGCTGAAGCTCAACATTAAAGGCTCTATTTTAGAGATATGTATGCTAGCTGTCTATTGCTAACTGTGCAGCTTAATTTAATGTGTGTCAATTTGTCTTTGTTATCTTAACAATTAAAAAAAAAAAGTCTTGCAAGGCAATGTGTTTTGGGCATAACATTAAACAAACCAATCAGTGTGTCACATGTCATTCCCTTTAAGATCCAGGTGTGCTCTTATTTTAAGAGATTGCTATTTTAATTGCACTGCTACCTGGATGTGTACAGCACTTCTATAACAAGTAGGGGTAGAGCGCATTGGGCCTGTGTTTACAATTAACTGCCAAGATAGCAATGTACATCTGACTGTTGATGTCTGTCTAGGTTGTATTTAGTCAGTGTCGCTCCTGTGTTTTCTGTTGCCAAGATAGCAATACGCCAGAAATTTACCTTAACACACCCCATTTTGTTTGGGTTGGATGTAAGATAGCAAGACTGTAGGATTGGGACTAAAATTGGGACATCATAGATCTAAAACTAGTAAAAGTTCACTAGTGTTACATAAACAGTATATACACCTGAAGACATCTGATCTAAGTAAGCTTAAGGGTTACATAAGTAACAGTCATGTGATTTTTGTTCTTTAAAAAAAATACTTACCTAAATATGTGGAAAATTTTAAAAGGTATAATTTGAGTGATTCTTGTTTTACCCTGTTTTGGATGTATGTGTCCATCAAAAACCCTAAACTCTGGGTGTTAAAGCAGCTGTATACCTGCAGGATCTTTCCATTGTGTCATTCCAGTCCATTTTTGTCTGTTTTATTGGGCCCTCACTCAACACATATATCTGACTGTAAGCAAAGCTGTCAGCGCTGGAGCTGGAAGGATTTATAGTGAGATTCTGTGGAAGACCAGTTGCATCAGGTTCCCGTTAATAATTAGGACTGACGGAAATTTCTAACTTGTTCTACATGAGAAATCATTTAGCAAGAAAATGTCAGTTTTGGTTCCTTGAAGAAATGGATATGAATAATAAATACTGAGCATAATTAAAACTTTGATGGCATAGGATGTCATTGTAGCTATAGTATTTACTACACCAGATATATGTGGTAGGAGTATACACAAACTAACAAAGATGTCAAAGGTATTCACAGTATTTATTACTCAGGTAGAAGTATAGATAGTGGGGTTTTAAAATACTATCAACTCAAGTATCAACTCAATGTTTTATTCAAGTGAAAGTGTAAAAGTACTGTTTTTGAAACTCCTTAACCTCTTGAGACCTTGTGTCCTCATATGAGGACATTCCATTTCTGCTTCGCTGCACCATGATACATTTATTAAAACATTGATTTTCTTTCAAAATCAAACAAGCACTGGATGTTAATCTACACAGATTTCTCTCCTGAAGACTGTTTATTTGGGTGAGTGAAGCGCTTCTGTTTACTTACAGTAAGCTTAGATTTCCTGTATTTTAGCACTGTTAGCAGCAGCGCTAACCGTAGTTAGCAGCACTTAGCGCTAAGAAATGCCACCGGACAGTGCTACATTGTGCAAACCTGAGTATTCCAAAGTAACCCTGAGTAAACCAGGGTGCTTTCAACTATTGGTTCATACTATGTAGCTTGCTTTAACACAGCAAAAACACAAACTACAGTCCGATATACTCACCTCTTAATAGCGAAAGAGCTAGTGCTGCGGTTAGCGGCTAATGCTAATACTGCTGCAGCCTCGGTGCTAAAGAGAAACCTCTCTGAAACTCCTGTATAACGCTGCACTTCAGCGGAGTGGCTTTACTGCTCCTTATAATCTGCCTGGTAATATTAATTTAGGCCCACCGGATTATAAGGTGCACTGGCGATTTTTGTTAAAAATGAAAGTGTGAAAAATAAGATAGGATGGGGAGAGGGCAAAACATGATAACAAATGGCATCAGTGTGCTTCTGTTACTATTATTGCAAAACAACATATATTTTCTCTAAAATCAGGGTGTTTTGTAGGTCCCAGGACCTTTTTCTGACTATTACAGATTTTGCCAATTACTTAAGTAACTGTGGTACCGCTAATGCCGCTGATACAAGAACTGCTCTGTACGTGGAGATATCAGAAGAGGCTAATCTGCTCATTCATACTCAAGAGAGCTGATGAGATAAACTAGAGCACAACAGAATTCTCGCAAAAATCACCAGATTCATTCACTCTGATGCGTGTTTTAAAAGTACTTTTTAGCATGATCATTGAAATTACACATGTTCACCAAAAACTTACTAAGGGTAAGATTTCTTAAAATAAACATCTCATCATCTTAAAATCCATAAAGTTTTAATGAATCCATAAATATTCATATCTTAAATTGGGACACAAGAATCAGAAACACTTAACCTAACGTCGGTAATACCTGCAATGTGATTGGCTGAGAGGTGCTGTATGAGTGCCGTTTTCAGCCTGCAATGCTAACCAAAGCTCTCTATGAATTACTCAAACAGTAAGTGAGGAAGTAACCATTCACAGTTTCCCTCTGGGATCAATAAAGTGTTAATCTATCTATCTGTCATTTTTGTTGTGTGCAGGGCTGCCAGCGGATAGTGGAGGACTGGCAGCGCATCCTGATGGTGCGTTCTCTGGTCATAAACCCCCACGAGGACATGAGGACGTGGTTGAAGTACGCCAGCCTGTGTGGGAAGAGCGGACGACTGGTAAGAGAATAACTACGTCTGTTTTTATATAGAGGATCATACAAAATCAATCGTATCAGTACAGTTTCTTTAAAGTCAAGATTCCTTGTCTTAGTTTAGATGACAGATTTGTATAAGTGTAATTAATTAATAAAACTAGCTCATAATTTGATAAGAGCATGGTTAACATCGTCTCTTTTGGAACAAAGTCTTGATTTTTGAGATGAGATGTGGAGTTAAGTAGCTCTTTTTGGCCAACAAGAAACTTTCCAGTTCACACACCTAATTTTGGCACATTTACACCAATAAAAAAAGGTTCTGGAACCCAAAATATTTTTTCCCAGCTGGAAGTAAAGAACAGTAGGTTCTTCAATGCGAACTGAGAGCCATTGTGCAACTCCCTCTCTTAATGATGTATACAGCGATATATCCTTGGTTCCACTAAAACTGGTGTATACATGGGTTCTTATAAGCCTGAAAGCAACAAGTTCTAGAACCAGAGTTATTTTGGTAAAAAAAAAAAAAAAAAAAAAAAGGGCCAGATTTGTATAGCAATGAATTAGAAGTACTTCACTACAGTACTAAAATGCTGTTTTTTGTTTTTACCGTCGTTTTTTTTTTTCTTACTTTCTTTTTTACTTTATTTCATATTTTCCATTAATTTAATACTTTAATACTCCAATACAGTTATAAAAATGTTAGGAATCAATATCAATCCAAGATGCTCTGCACTGTCACCGGGTTTGATGAAGCTCCTCTTCATTAATTGAATCAAGTGATCAAGGAGACCTTCTTCTGCTCCTATTCTGCCTTTCACACTGAGAACTTTCCACTGCTTTTTGTAATAACTACAGAACACAGTACTGTACTTTCACTTTCAGTACTTCACTAGTTCATTTTACAGTAAACTACTTGCAATACTCAAGAAAAAAAAAAGCTTAAAGAACACATAAAAAAAAATAAAAAACCATCCTAGCATCATTAACACTGTTGTCACTTAATGCAAATACCGTGATGCACCTCCCTTGTGAAAAATAAGTGTACTTAAGAGCATTAAATATATGTTAATTTAGGTAAAGAATACTAAAAGTGCATTTTCTATTTAATATACTTAATGAGAATACACATTAAATATACTTTGTCCGTATTTCCATTAAAAAAGATTTTAAGCAATATGCATTAAATTTAAAGTTGTGTGGATAGAAAATACATGTAGTAGCATTAAATACTGCTTTAAGTGCATTTTAGTGGGGCTCTGAGTGGTCCAGCAGGCTAAGCGCTGCCACTATGATCAGGAGATTGCCGGAATGAATCCTGTTCATGTAGCTTGCCATCAGCTGCCATCAGCCACTCTCTCTGAGTGGGTAGATGGCGCTCTCTCCCCTCACCACTTCAAAGGGTGAGGTCACATGAGGTCCAAAGGTCCAAAGTCATTCAGCACGAGGCGTCTGTGAGCTGATGTATCGGAACCGAGTCGCTGCGCTTTCCTCCGAGTGCGCTGTGATGCTTTTGGGCAATGCTGCAGCAGCAGCAGTTGGAAAAGAGGCGGAGTCTGACTTCAAATGTGTCAGAGGAGGCGTGTGCTAGTCTTCACCCTCCTGGTGTTGGCACTTTACTAGTGATAGGGGCAGTAATTGGCTGTGTAAATTGGGAGAAAAATGAGAAATAAAATTATAAAAAAGTGCATTTTAGTGTAGTTTTCTTGTCCAGTGTCAATAATACATAAAGTAGTACATTTACAATATACTTCAAGTGTAATGATAATCATGGTTAAAAAACACATACTTAAATCTAATTAAGTTCACAAAAGATATACGAAAAGGCACTCAAAAGCACAGCCTAATGCTTTTATGTCTAATGCCTAATTACAATTGAACTATACTTAGTTGCCATAAGTTCCAAAATATGTATTTAAGTATATATTGATTACAGTGCTAAAAGTATGTACTTTTCCAAGTTAAGTATACTCTTAAATATACATAAATGCACTTTTCTATTACAAGAGCTGTGTGTGCATGAATACTTTATTTCGTCACTGTCCAAACACATGTCTCCAAAGCAGGAACATTACAGCATTTAAAACATGAAACATTTTAAATTTACCTTTATTTAAAAGTATTCTTTAACAAAAAAAAAAAACATGCAAATAAAATTCAGTCTCAAATTTAGCTGTTTATTTTTCACTTTTTCACACTGCTCTTTACACTGTGTAAAATAGAGAATGGACCAATAGTAATAATTTTACTTTGGTTAATGTTTTTTTTTTGTGTGACATTAGTCCAGTCTCCCTTGTCAGCTCTATTGCAGATAAGGATTTAACTTTTTTTATAATTCTGTTCTATAACCAGGAACTAGCATTCAACTGCTCACCTAAAAAAACCTAGACGCTACTTCAGTCCTGCGTCTATGTTTATGTTTCTTCTCTCGTTCTCTGTGTCTGGTGAGCATAAATATTATTCTAACTGATTAAAGAAAATCTACAGTGAGTTCAAACGCCGGTCAGCGTTTCATATCGCGACCCTGTCGAAGCTCGTGAGCAGACAAAGACGTGAGCTCACAGCTCAGGCCTGCGGTGCTGATCACAGAGCGCGTGTCACCAGAGAAGAACAGACACTGAAAGATTGGGATGGATGAGGGGATGAAAGAGAAACGGAGAATAGCGGCAGTGTTCGTAAGGACCCGCACTCACGGTGGGGTCAGGGCCTCCTCAGTAGCTGGCTTGTTCTGTTGTTTATTTGTAGATGACTTGGTGTCCAGGGTATTCAGGAGTCCCATGTCTTAAGGGAGCTGATGGTTCCTGAAACACTATATATTGCACAGTGCCTCTGGCCACAGTATTTAATTTTTTTTCCATTAAAAATGTATAAATGGGAGGTATAAATGATAAATAAGGCTTAATCAGCAACATGTAAGAAAACATACTTCGTGCCTGTGTAATATTGGTTATCAGTTAAAATCATGCAAACCACAAAGCAAATGTCTGATTAAAGCAAGTAGCTGACTACTGGTAATTGTTTTATACAAAAGTTATGACAAGAAACTTAAACAAGAGGAATTTATAAAGGAGTGAAGGTAAGGCAGTAAAACTAGGGCTGCACGATATTGTTTTTTTGTTGTTGTTTTTTTTTTTTCTTGACAATATTTATCGCAATTTTAAACAACGAGAACCTGTGACATCATCAGCCCCACCCGACCCCGTGTGCTGTCTTGCATCAGAGATCCAGACTGATCGAGAGCTAAGTGAGCGCTTTAGAGTCAGCCGAGCACTCAAATCCCGAAGAAAACAGCATAACAATAATCGCCCCTTTAATCGGGCATTTAAATGGCTTTTTAAAAGGTGAATAAGAGCGTTTTTATGTGAATAAAAGCGTGAATTCAGCTGTAACTGGAAATATCTGTGCAAAACTATGTTGGACTGAGGTGCACAGATTTCGACAGGCTGTCAAGCATGTGTCTACCCGCTCCCCCTCACACTCCCCCTCGTGTTTTTCGGGCAGCAGCTGCCTGTCACTCACACAGACACAGAGACAGCACTGTTCACTCAAAAAATTAGAACACTGTGTGTCTATTTCTTGTGTCAAAATCAGAACATTGCAGCATGATGTGTTTGATTTAATTGCCTTAGGTGACAAAGCACGCACTGCGATGTGACTAGTGCACATGCGCATATCACAATGACGATGCTTAAACAATATATTGTGCAGCCCTAAGTCACACCCAAAAAATCTTGTACTAACTGTTAAGCTTGGTGGTGGGAGCATCATGCACTTGCTCAGCTCATTCCTGACTCCCTTCCTTATTCCAAAAGTATTGGATGGAGCACCATCAAGCCAAATAACACAGTTCTATTTTTGTTTTCCTTCTTTGTCAGAAATAGGCACTGACCACTCTGATTCTCTACTCTGATAACTCTACCGCACAGATTTTTGAATCGTCCACTCGTATTTTTATAATTCTGGACACATTTGTTTTTGTTTATCATGCTACTCCTAATTATTTTAAACCTTTTGCAAACGTTAGAAACTTAGATTTTAAAGGTTTAAGTACTTTTACCATATTAGCATATATGTGTATATGTATCTGTAGCAAAGCTGGTTATATTTTATGTATTGATTATATCAATGCTAAAAGGCTTTGATATTACTGACCAACTCCTTCCTCTGTCTTCAGGCTTTGGCTCATAAGACTCTGGTCCTGTTGCTCGGTGTGGACCCATCCAAACAACTGGACCACCCTCTGCCCACAGCGCACCCTCATGTGACTTACGCTTACATGAAATACATGTGGAAGAGCGCCCGCAAGGTATGTACCTTATTTAATCCAACAACACTGACTAATGCCCTATTCAGACAGGGTTAATTCTTCTTCTTCTTCTTTTTTTTTTATATATATATTTTTTTATTATTACATATGGACGTGGCTAATACATTTTTACCAAAGTGTCTTGACCTGCTGTATCTGTCGTGACTGTAGATTAACCTGTAGATAGCCTGCAAGGGTGTGTGTGCAGACGCAGCCTGCTCTTCCAGAGACGCATCACATCTCTGGTGTCACCGCGTTTGTTGTGTGTAGAGTGCTGGGATTGTAGTCTTTGGCCTCATAGTCTCTCCCGTGCTCAGCGGGAATGACATTATATATAAGGAAAATGGATGTGGCATGAAGTTATTTATACAAAAGCAGTGTGTAAGACTGGTGGAGGAGAACATGCCAAGATGCATAAAAACTGTGATTAAAAACCAGGGTTATTCCAGTTATTCTAACATATTTTTTTTTTCTTTTCCTTGAAATTTAAAAATAAAACTGACAACTGGGATTTTTATGTGGGAAAAAGGTGTGTTGAATATATTAACCACTAACACAGGTTTATGGTTTAATGGATTAAAAATAATTACAATTTAATTCGCAATTACAATATACCGTGGAAAACCCGCAGTTAGATATTTTCCCCAAATCGTGTAGCCCTACTAATAAGTCATTCAAGTCAGGTGTTTATTGATGTATATCACTCAAATCCAGACAATGAAACAGTTGAAACGGTTGAAATATTTAGTTTAGGTCAAATAAATGATAGAAAGCAGATATAGTCAGCCTCTGGTAGGTACACCATTTGTCCTTTGTATCAAGCAAGTTGTATGGTAATAGACAATAGACATGTATGGCAATATGCATTACATGATTTTGCAAATCCTGTCACTACAACATGGACATTTTTAAGGACAATACTGAAACTATGTATTGTGCATCCCTAATAACTTATAACTATAATGGGTTATAAGTAGGGCTGAACGACAATTCAATATTAGTATGTATCGCTATATATAATGTTTCAATAATAGTGATACAGTTGTCCAGATATTTTAATATACGTTATTTAAAGCATCTGTCACTGATTGCTAATTCATTTTTCAAAAGCTAGTAAGTCCAGAGATCTGTTGTGGGCACTCTTAGCTTTTTGTTGTTCATATTGATAGTGGAATTTTGTTTTATCAACCAAAATTAAGGAACATATTTTGATAGAAATTTTGGTTATACTGTCCAGTCTTATTTACATTACATTACATTTGGCAGATTCTTTATCCAGAGAAAGTTACAAAAATGATGTACATTTAGTGATAGAAGACATAGAAGTTCAAAGTAAAAAAGGAGGCCAATGGGAAATAATGGGGCAGAGGAGGGAAGGAGGGGAAGAAGGAAATGAGGTTAGAAGTATTAGTTTTTAGAGGTGTTAGGAGAGTAGGTGCTCTTTAAAGAGCTCTGTCTTCAGGAGTTTCTTAAAGATAGTGAGGGAGGCTCGTGATCTGGTAGTGGAAGGTAGTTTGTTCCACCATTGAGGAACTATGTATGAGAACAGTCTGAATTGCTTTGTGTGAATGTATTTATAAGAATTTTTTTGAAGGTGATGGAAGTGCATAAATTAAGTAGCCACTCCCATCTAGGTCTTTTAAGGGCAAAATGTCCTATCTCGTGCAAAACCTAATCCTGTTCGAATAGGGCTTAAGACAGATCAGAAATGCTTGCAACTAATGATCCATAAATGTTAAAGACTAGCCACAAAGCATCTTTTCTTTTGTTTTGATTTGATGTTTGCGTTGGTGGGCTTGTGTTTTCTTCATAACGGTTTGCGTTCCTGTCCTGAATGAACTGGTTCTCTCCAGCAGAACTCTTTTCATCCATCCAGACATGTTTGCAGTGTTGCTGGAGAATACAAGGGCTTACCCTCTGCTTACTCAATGGCCATCTGTCTTTCAGTAGAAAGGTCACTGTTTGGCACCTTGACGTGATGAAGTCAGTTCTGGTCCACTGAGCTTTTGAGTGGCATTTTTTGCGCATACTTTCCCCTCCTTATATAACGGATATGCTGTGTTCAAAGCAGCTGTAGAGAAGCTGCTTTCTGAAAGCTCGTCATTGAGTGTGCAGCATCAGAGGGAAGCGGCTGAATCGAATGAGACTTTAATGAAGGTGAAGAATCTCTCCCCCTCCAGCCAGCTGCGAGAGAGTTACGTCGCTCAGGGCGATGTCAAAACAAGCGTTACGTAAGAGGAGGGGATGGAGGGCTTCCATTGGAAGAGGATGATGGAGAACTGCCACTTGGAGTTCACCTCTTACCTTACCTTTCCTTACATTTGTCTCTTCCTCCCCGATTCATGGGGTTTATTTTCCTGCTCTTTCTTTTAAAGCTCTTTAATCCATATATTCTTATGGGCCTTTTGTGTTCCACTGATAAATGATATAATGTGTCAGCTAACAGAGACAGACACACAGTTCCAGTTGAAATATCGGAGACACCTATAGATTACCACCTTCCACCGGTGTTATTTAGAAGACTACGAATACTGCCAAAAGATACTGAATACCTGAATGTGCCGTTAAACATTATCTGACAATATCAGAGAGCTCTGGAAAAAAAATAGACCACTTCAAAATTATCAGTATCTCTGTATCTCTGCTTTGACTATTTATAGATATATGTTTGAGTAAAATAAACATTGTGGTTTTATACTATAAACCACGGACAACATTTCTCCCGAAGTACAAATACAAATATTGTCATTTAGAGCATTTATTTGCAGAAAATGAGAAATGCTCAGAATAATAAAAATAGGTACAGTGCTTTGAAACTTTACATAATGCAAAGAAAACAAGATCATATTCATTTAAAAAGTAACAATGCTCATGTTTTAAGAGTTCAGAAATCAATATTTGGTGGAATAACCCTGATTTTTAATCACAGTTTCATGCATCTTGGCCTGCTCTCCACCAGTCTTTCACACTGTTTTTGGGTGACCTTATTTTACTCCTGGCACAAAATTCAAGCAGTTCAAATTGAGCACAAATTTAGCACAAATTTAGCATTTAGCAGCAAAGTCAAAACAACAATATAGTTTTCAGTCAAATATTATGAACAACAGTCAAACATGGTGGTGGTAGTGATATGATGTGGAAATACTTTGCTGCTCCAGGGCCTGAGCAAATATATTTAATTGACAGAACCATGAGTTTTGTCTTTATATTGAAATAATTTGATCTGAATCTCAAACTCAGTTGGATTGTACAACTTGAAATCCACCTCTAAATGGCTGTTGAGACAAAATAAAGGTTTTGTAGTGGCCTAGTTCTAATTAGGTTTTGCATCTATCGTTTTGAAAATGTACATAAAAATTAAATGGAAGTAGACCAAAGTAGTAGTAGGATGTACTTATATTCTGAAGTGTGCAGCTTATTGGTGGACACCTGGATGATAACTAGAAAAGACTGGGCCTAAAGACGGTTCATTGTTTGCTTTAGACATGCTGAAATGCTGAACACAGACTTGCATGTGTTCTAAATAAGATTTTATTTTGTTTTCATTTCAAAACATTGACCTAACTTTAGTATTTCTGATAATTTCAGCATAACAAAGAAATTACAATATTTTTAAAAATCTACATTTTTGCCACATTAAGGCCTTTGATTTATATTTTTTTGCTATTGTTCCTTCTGCTGAAGTTTGATTAACTTGCAGAACGTTTTGTAAAAGTGCGAAATCCATGCATTTCAAGTATATCAAAATGTGACAGAACAATTTTTTTTCAAAGATTGCTCTTGTAATGCAAATAATTATGCTGACATATGACTTCTAATGAAAAATATTAGAATACAACCTAACTTTATTATTGCTGAAAATCCCAGTGTTTACACAATTTTGGTACAATGAGGTGTGTCCAAACTTCCAGCACTCTCTTTATCCCTCCTTCTCGGTCTCTGTTCCTGCACACTTGGAAAAACCATTGCCTCCTGCGTCGCAGGGCTCGTTAGTGAAGTGTTACGTCTATTAGAGATTACGTAAGTGTTAGGCAGCATGGTGTGCGCACATGTTTTAAGAGTTTTTTTTTTTTTTAAGATTTTTAGTGGTGGTGGTGGTGGTGGTTTGGATTGCAGGTTGATCCTGAAGCCAAATGTCCAAAGAGAACCTGAGAGACAATCTCCATCAACTGCATCAAAGGCCCTGTCATATACAGCACCTCTGGAGCTGTAAACCGCTTTGTATTCCTACTGTGTGCCATTTAGCAGACTTCACGAGATGGGAATTCAGTGTGTGGAATGTTCAGAGTGTGTATAGTATTGCGGTCAGATTCATAGCACACAGTTCCATAAGCTATTAGGCCTTTCCTTGGGAAACCAGACGTTTGGATCTTGGAAAGCGCCTGAAATCTTTAGTTGGGGTTCCAACAGCACTTTAGCATGCATGAACTTACTGTGGTGCTTTCTGGAAGCTGTGTCGGAATCTACAACTCAGCCCATTTAAACAAACTGCTGCTGATGCTAATGATGCTTTCTGCTGTAAGAAATGAAGATCACAGCCACATTTAATGTAGCGTGACTTCAGCTGGTTCTATATCAGATTAAGAGTCAGGTTAAGGTCTGTTTACCCTTTTTATGTTTATATTTGTTTTTATTTGCATGTTTTTCTTCCAGTTTTCTGTGTCCTTCTCACCCTCTTTCCGTCTCCCGTGCAGATTGATGCATTCCAGCACATGCAGCACTTCGTGCAGGGCATGCAGCAGCAGGCGCAGCACGCCATCGCAGCTGAGGACCAGCAGCACAAGCAGGAGCTGCACAAGCTAATGGCCAGGTGAGCACAGACCACACCACACACTATATACTCATTTTAATCTCTATCAGCGTCATTTAAATTACTTTTTATTTTATATTTAATTAAATATATAGTGAAAAATAAATTACTGAAACTAATAAAATAAATTAACTACTGAATATTTTGCCAAACCAAGTAAAATGTTTTAAATATTTAAGTTTGATTAACTTGCAGAGCATTTTGCAAAAGTTTTTGGAATCCATGTATTTTAAGTACATGTGGTCCCTAAATTAAAAATGTGACAAAACTTTTTTTTTTTTTTTCTTCTTCTTCTATAAATATTGCTCTGGTCATGCAAATGATTATGCTGAACATAAACTTGTAATGAGAAACATTAGAATACATTTAGAAAAGAACTTTCATATATTTAACCCATATATAGGGTTTTTGTTTTGTTACACAGGGAGTCCTTCTGGGTCTGGTGGACCCATTGTACTTTAGGGCTTTTAGTTCAAAATAAGCAAACTTATTTGGAATAAAGAATGGAATAAAAAATAATAATAAAAAAATGCATGATAAATTGGATAGAGGTAATTTTTTTTATTTTATTATAAACATCTCAGCTTGAATATGAGGATTTCTGTAACGTAAAGCACAGAAATCCTTTCCTTTTGGTAAATCACATTTGTGAATAGAAGTGCCACTTGTTTTTTTTTTTTTTTTTTTTATAAACAAAATAATCAGCAGATGCAGAACTGAAGTTTTTCAAAAATACTTTAATGCATTATTTATTTAAATTAGAAATTTATCCTACACAGGTCAGTTTTACATATAGCATCTGTCTAAACAACACATTAGCCCCATTGAACATAATCATGTTCATACCAGAGTATACCTCACTTAAGGGGCAGAGGTTCACTGTGTGTGTTTTACATATGTACTTCTCCTCTTCTAACTCAGTGTCAGACTCAGAAATGTGCTTCTCAAATTCTGAAATCCTTTTTCTCTTCCGCTATCAACTATAAGGCGGTCTGAACAGTAAATTGTTTTGCTATCTTAATCAGTTGTGGTATGGAACTACGCTGACAGAGCTATTTATAGTATCAGGTCACCAAGATTGTTTCAGGCATATCAGAGGGTGAAATGTGTGGGAATTTGGGTTCAGATAGTGGTGGCGGTTGCAACTCAGTGTGGGAATTAAAACAACCTTTCTGTCTATGTCTTTAAGTGCGTTATAGAGGCATGTCTAGCAGTCAACAGGCTCTCACCAAGAGGAACACTATCCTAAAGTAGTTTCTGAGAGCCTTTTTTTTTTAGGACTTTTATGCTCTCCTTTGGCAAGACTCTAATATCTAATAAGAACATTATGGGAGATTGGAAAAGATAATTAAATCACAACCATATTCCACCAAGTGGCATTTGTAAGACTTCAAGGTTAAATGGAAGAATGCTAATGCTTAATTTCAGATTAGACCAATATAGAGCTTTTTGTCCATCAGACTGTGGATACCAAACACTGCACATTACTAGCATCACATACTTCCTATCACACCAGTCCTTGGGTGTCCACCTTTTTTTTTTACTCTATGCATGTGTTTTGAGATGGAATTGAGCTAAAGGTCTTTCTAACATTAGTTTTAGAACCAGTGGTTTAATACACACAAACACAGCCAAAAACCTGGTGCTTCTGTCACCATAGTAAAGTCATAATGGGCAACATTGGCTATTTGACTTCAAGAATTGTTTTGATCTGTATTAAAAACAATGGAACATTTTTTTTTATAAAGGAATGGTATGTGTTTTCATTCCTTTCCTGGCTCACCTTGTCACCCTCGGCCGTGTTCCGATGTTCTGGCGTGTGCACTGGGCATGCCAGTGAGCTGCCCTCTCCTCCACCTTATGCCCTCTTGTGAAGACATTGGTGCTCTTTAATGAAGGCTGCCTCCTAGCCCTCGTTAACACGCTCTGGCACGACCTGCCTCCTTTCAGGCTCTTTCATGCATGCAGGCCTACAGGCACCAATCCCTTATCTCTGCTCATGACTGCACTCTGTTGCACTTCACTGTGATCCACTTGTGAAGACAAGATGTTTGGCATGGATAGTCGTTCCCTCGCTAAAACACTGTTCAGAAATGTGAACATCAAAGCTGAAAGGAAGTTGCTTGAATGCACCATGAGATCATAATGGTTGAGGGAAGCGCACATTGATGGATAGACGGAATTTCCATTGCCATGAAAAAAGGCAGGTGGCCTGTAGAATCAAGATTTTACCCTGTTGGACAGATGTCTGATTAAATGCATTTGAGTTGAAAAGTTTGAACCGTCATGTCTAACCAGTTGCATTGGAGTTAAAAAGGTAGGAAAGATATGTCTGACCAGCTACATTGGAGTTGAAAAGGTTTGGACAGTCATATCTGATCAGCTGCATTTGAGTTGAAAAGGTTGGACAGATATATCAGATTAAATGCATTTGAGTTGAAAAGTTTGAACCGTCATGTCTAACCAGTTGCATTGGAGTTAAAAAGGTAGGAAAGATATGTCTGATCAGCTACATTTGAGTTGAAAAGGTTTGGACAGTCATATCAGTTTAGCTGCATTTGAGTTGAAAAGGTTGGACAGAAATTTCTTATAAACTGTATTTGAGTTGAACAAGTTGGACAGAAATGTCTGATCAGCTGCATTGAAGTTGAAAAGGTAGAAAAGATATTTCTGATCAGCTGCATTTGAGTTGAAAAGGTTGTACAGATATGTCAGATTAAAGGCATTGAAATTTAAAAGGTTAGACTGATATGTCTGATTAGCTACATTTGAGTTGGAAAGGTTGGACAGTCATATCTGATCAGCTGCATTTGAGTTGAAAAGGTTGGACAGATATGTATGATTAAATGCATTTGAGTTAAACAGGTAGGAAGGCTATGTCTGACCAGCTACATTTGAGTTGAAAAGGTTGGACAGATATGTATGATTAAATGCATTTGAGTTAAACAGGTAGGAAGGCTATGTCTGACCAGCTACATTTGAGTTGAAAAGGTTGGACAGTCATATCTGTTTAGCTGCATTTGAGTTGAAAAGGTTGGACAGAAATTTCTTATCAACTGTATTTGAGTTAAACAAGTTGGACAGAAATGTCTGATCAGCTGCATTGAAGTTGAAAAGGTAGAAAATATATTTCTGATCGGCTGCATTTGAGTTGAAAAGGTTGTACAGATATGTCAGATTAAATGCATTTGAGTTGAAAAGATTGGACATATGTCTGATTAGCTACATTTGAGTTGGAAAGGTTGGACAGTCATATCTGATCAGCTTCATTTGAGTTGAAAAGGTTGGACAGATATGTCTGATTAAATGCATTTGAGTGAAACCGGTAGGAAGGCTATGTCTGAGCAGCTACATTTGAGTTGAAAAGGTTGGACAGTCATATCTGATCAGCTGCATTTGAGTTGAAAAGGTTGGGCAGATATGTCTGATTAAATGCATTTGAGTTGAAAAGTTTGAACCGTGATCAGTAGCATTCAAGGTAAAAAGGTAGAACCCTGGGTTCCCCAGGGTTCGGTACTGGGACCCCTTCTCTTCTCAATATACACCACCTCCCTAGGTCAGGTTATTTGCTCACATGGCTTTTCCTACTATTGCTTTGCTGATGACACCCAGCTATACCTGTTCTCACCTGAAGATCACTCAATCTCTGCACGGATATCGCAGTGTCTCTCAGATATATCCTCATGGATGAAGGAGCATCACCTTCAGTTAAATCTCTCAAAGACTGAACTTCTGGTCATACCAGCGAAACCATCCTTTCAACACAACCTCTCTATAACCATCGACTCTCTCTCTCTCTCATCGACAAAGGTTGCTAGGAACCTGGATGTCATGGTTGACGACCAGCTCTCCTTCACGCACCATGTGGCCTCAGTTGCTCGATCCTGCCGCTTCGCGCTTTATAACATCAAAAAAAATTAGACCGTTCCTGACGCAACAGGCCACCCAACTCCTGGTACAAACAGTGGTCATCTCACGCTCCGACTACTGCAATGCCGTACTAACTGGCCTCCCGGGCTGTGTAGTAAAACCACTCCAAATGATCCAGAATGCAGCAGCACGTCTGGTCTTCAACCAGCCAAAACGGGCTCATGTCACCCCGCTGCTCATTGAGCTCCATTGGCTACCAGTTGCTGCTCATATCAAATTCAAAGCTTACAATCTCCTACAAGGTGATGACAGAACAGCTCCTTCCTACCTGCACTCACTCTTGAAGGCGTACGCCACCTCCTGGCCGCTGCGCTCCTCCAATGAACGTCGCCTCGCTTTACCAAACACTCACACAAAGCAATCCAGACTGTTCTTATACAGAGTTCCCCAATGGTGGAACAAACTTCCTTCCACTACCAGATCAGGAGAATCTATCGCTATCTTTAAGAAACTCCTAAAGACAGAGCTCTTCAAAGAGCACTTACTCTCCTAACACCTCTAACCACTAACCTAACTACTCCTAACTACTAACCTCATTTCCTTCTTCCCCTCCTTCACTCCTCTATCTCACTATTTCCCTTTAAGGCCCTATCTAAAGACGTTTTACCTTCTATTAATTTTGTACTTCACTATCGTAAGTCGCTTTGGACAAAAGCGTCTGCCAAATGTAATGTAATGTAATGTAGTTCAGGCATGTCTGATAATTTGAAAAAGTTGAAATGACGTTCAATTGTGATTGTGCTGAAAAGTTTGGACAGATACATGTCTGATTAACTGCATTCAAGTTCTCAATTGTCATCTCAACTCAAACTTAGTTGATAAATATAGTAAATATAGTTACATATATAGTAAACATAGACTGTCCAAACTTTTTATCTCATATTTTGTTGATTGCATGTCTAATCAACAATATTTGAGTTGAGTGGACACTTGAAAATTCGTATTAACTCAAGTCTCTCTAACCATGCATGTTATTGAGTCAGTGATTTTTTGAAGGAGGTGAATACAGATCATGTTGTTTTCATTCCTGTGGATGCACCAGCCTCCTGCTTCATAATGAAGTGTTGCGCTGTAACTGTCTCAGCTGACGCCACATTTGTCACATTAACGCAGCAGCAGTTGTCTGCTAGCTTATGGATGAGCTCATGTGAACTGCAGGGATGTGGCCAGGAGTTGCTCATTCATGTCGTAACTGCAGCTTGGAGCCTTTGCAGTATTTGTGGAATTTGACTAGAAGAAAACATGGTATTGATAAACCTCTGCACCTCCTCCTCAGACGCTGTTCTGCTATACTTTCACCCAAAAGTAGGTCGTCAGTGATGGGTGTCTGGGAATGGTGCACACCTGGTTCCCTTCTGTATGGTCCTCTCAGGAATGTTTGGCAGCCTTCTTGCATCCCCATGCATTGCACAGGCATTTTAGGAGCAGACCAGACTGTCTGTTCTCTATATTCTTTCCTTTTGGAGCCAACTATAATACAGCAGTGACTGGTCATTGCTGTGAAAATGCCATTAGAGGGGTTTCCATCCAACATTTTTTGTGCATTTTGAAAATTAGCTTAACCTCTTAAAATGCCTTGTCACGCATACAGGCTACAGGTGTAGGTAATACAAAAAAGTTTGCAGTAAAATAACTTTACATTCTTAAAATTTGAGTACACTTGGAGAAGTTGTCTGTTTTCTCTCTACTCCACTTAATAATCCCAGATCAGTATCAGGAATCAACCAAAATTCTACATGTTTAAAAATATGCATACACAATACACAAACATAATGAAACTAAAGGTTTGGAGGACATGAACTGTTTGATTTGTGTTCAGTAAAAATATTGATTTTAAAATGAAGTTCAGGAAATTTCATTCATTATATTTTGACATTACCAGATTTACTTAAATATTTTTTTTGTATTTTCTATTACAAATACAATTATGCTTGAAAATGAAAGCTTTTATGCATGAAAGCTTTTTATGTAATGCTTGAATGCTAGAAATCCTCAAGTGTGGTCTAATGTCAGGCTGACAATTGACAAAAATCCTGGCCTGTTAAGAAGTCAAAAAAATCAAAAATTTAGAAATACACCTAAATGTAGCTAGTACACTAGTGATAAAACCTCAAATGTCTATAGGTAAAAGAATAAGGCCATATTTAAAAAAAAAAAAAAAAATCCAACCGATAGAACAAATCCACATTTTCTGTACAGATTTTTGTGTTTTTTTTTCCAAGACACCATTTATTAAAAAGAAAGGAGGTGACAGACATAGCAGACATAAAAGTAAGGCCATCAAGACCAGCCTCCGACCATTAAAATTAATCTAGGTTTTGTCAGGCTTTAGGGTTGAGCTCAAGCCTGAACTAATAAAATAGGAAAAAAAACACAAATAAAACTAATCTAACACAAAAACAAAACCCTATAAATTAACCAATGGAAAATAACTTACAGGTCAAAGAGATTTACATTTTACAGAATAAAACAAATAATAGAAGTTATTTGGTCATGGTCAGCGGAAGGCTGATGGTGCTGGTTCAACCCCGGAAACAGCCCTCATCTCTGCTCCTTAAGTAGCTGGAGTGCCCCCTACTGCACCTAATCAAACACACCCTCCAGGTCTTTTTTCTAGGAAAGTGGGTGGAGAAGAGAAGAAGAGCGCAGCCTAAAACACTGTAGACTTGCAATGGTGTAATATTGTTGGAATAGCGCCAGTCTAATTGTAAAAATGGTCCAGTCATGAGCCATGACATACAGTCTTTCGAAGTTTGTGTTAGATATTCTAAAATGCTGAAACCAAAGCTCATCTGACAAATAGGTCTTCACTGCTCTTCCAGAACTGTCTGGTGCATTTGCACTCTCAATTTCAAACTACCCCCAGGTGGGGGGGATACAAAAAAAAAAAAATACAACATGCAAATAAATGCAAAAGGATAGTATATGTAGATACAAATGTAAACAGATGTGTACAAATATGTCAAGTGTATAAATATAAGGAACATATATTTATTAATAATAAAAATAAAAATAAAAAACAGGAATTCTGTCTGTCTTGCAGATACACAGGGTGCCACTTTGCTTACAGAGTCAGTTTACATGTTGTACTGTGAGTTACATAGTTTTGCACAGTGTTAATTATTTCAGCATGCTAGTTTCGCCCATAGGGAAGGTTGAGATCCATTTATCCCAGTATTTTATAGACTGATTCAGTCATAACTGCAACATTAATGTAAGTCTTTTCAATTGCATAGATTTCAAATACTGCATCAATCCAGGTCAGGGACGTCCAAGGCTTATTGATGCTCGTAGAGGTCCCATCTTACTGCTTGCTGTACCTCCTGCTGTATCTGCTGCTAATCTCTTGGTGTTAGATACCAGGTCCATGTTCTGGCAGCATTAGAGGAAGCTACACAATAATTGGCAGTTGTATCACTGTATTTTTTGCACTATAAGGTGTACTTTCGATCCACGTCTATTTTCTGGTCTAGTTTTATACATAAGGCACAATGGAATATTGGAACAGGAGTGTCTCTATATTTTCCTTCTAATTCACCCACTGGGTGGTGAGACCTGTAAAGCTAAGCTAAGTAAACTAAACTGTAATTCTTAAAAAAAAATAATAATAATAAATAAATAAATTAAGTCAAACGAGCGCTGAATATTAATTTACATAGATTACTCTCCTGAAAACTGTTTATTTGGGTGAGTAAAGCACTTCCGTTTATTTACAGTAACCTTAGATTTCCACAAAGGCTGCAGCATTAGCATTAGTATTAGTGGCTGACCGCTAACGCTATGCCACCCGGTAAGCCAGGGCGATAATAGCTAGCGGTTCGTCCCATGTAGCTCATTTTAACACGGTAAACAGACAGGCTACTGTCCGATATACAGGGCCGCCGCTCTGCATACGCAGACAACGCAGCCAGCGTTAGGCCTCAACCATTTTGCAGTTGCAGGGAGCCAAATTGACTGAGAATGAAATGTGTTGAAATTATGACATTATTAAATTTAAAACCCAATGTGAATTATTTATGATACGCTCATCTTTTTTGTCTTTAAACATTGCATGGGGCACCTACTCTACTACTTAAAAGCGGCACGTTATTATTTTTGTGCATAATATAATGCCCCCACCCCTATTGCCTGAAATGGCACGGCTCGGTTTGCTCTGTTGGTTGTTGCCAGATGTGACATTTTCCAGTCAAATAAATAATCAAAAAATGCATGGAGGCGCTAAATCTTGCGCATGTTTAACCATTTTTAAAGTGTATGTGGCCATTCTATACAAAAACTTGTCCAGTGCAATATTTGTGTAAGTTAAAAACTTAAAATAAAATAAACAAATAGGATGAAAAATCGTAACTTATCTGGAAACCTTAGTCCTAACTAAAGTAGCAACGCTACTTGAGTTTGGCAGGAGACAAGTTCACCGCGCGAAGTTGCTACTAAATGGTAATTCAACTATGAAGTGACGGTTTGAGTCTGGAGCTGAGAAGAAGAAAAAGAAGCAGAAAGATGAGGCCCTGACCAGTTATGCTTAGGGCCTCCAAAACCTTAGCAGCGGCCCTGCCGATATACTTGTCTTTGAACAGCCAAAGTGCTAGTGCTTAGCCTGGTTAGCATCTAATGCTACTCCAACAATGTTAGCCGGAGTTAGCAGCAGGCTACAGATATCCTCACATAAGGCATACATAAGGTGCACTGCACCAGATTATAAGGCACACTTGCAATTTTGTGGAAAATTAAAGGATTTTAAATGCGAAAAATACTGTATATGGTTTGGCTGGTCAGTGTGTCGGTGTTTCAGGTCTACAGTGTATGCAAAAATGTATTATGTTCTGATTATCATTATATTTTTTCATCAAAACATGTTGAGTCTTAAGTTAAATGTCAAACAGTCATGTGTTTTTCTGCACTGTGTGGTGTAGTACTCTCAGTTACAGTGGACAGAATTACACTGCTTAGCTAAAAATATTAGAAACAGGCATGTGAAAGCTTGAACTGTATATTTAGTAGTCATTAATTGTTAACTGCGTTTGCATCAATGCTTCAATGCAAACCCAAAGAAGCAAACTTGCCTTGACTGGCAATTAGTGGGAACTGTGGCTTTCTTTGTCAAAAAAATTCTTTAATTTGCTGTAGTTCTCTATGAAATTCATTTTTCTATGTGAATCAGATGAAATTACGTAACCCTTTACGCTATTATGTGCTCATGCTGGTTTGCCGCACTGGGCAGTACATCACAGCGCTGGTGGATATGACCGCTTGGCTGCTTCTGGCTTTTACAGCGAGAGCCGCTGAGTCTCACGGGACAGCGGGCGGGTCGTTCCCCATGCCTCTCGCCTGAGCTAAGGTAAACAAAGCTTGCCTGACTGCGTCCTCTGCCAGTGACCGCAGGATTTGTGGCAAAGGGTTCGGGCGAACGTGAATGGGTTTGGAACGGTGACAGTCCTTCATTGTACATGTGATTGAATTGAGTATGTCAGAAGCTTTTAGTCATTTCTACTCCATCACGTCTACAAAAACGTCCAAGGATGACAAATCCAGCTTTGCAGAATGTATTTAGATCGTATTCTTTCTGTCAGTGTGAGTTTTTTCTCTTTCTTCAGAGTTGGAAGCATTCCCACACAGTTCTTGACTGTAAATGAAGTCAGAGTCAAGTTACTCCTGAACCACTTTGGCAGTTGTCCTCTAAACTTGCGTCAAGATGTATAAAATATAAAGACGTTACACTGAGAAGATGAATTAAGTGGACATTTCCTGGACATGCCAAGCATAACGAAGGCGCTTAATGAAGAAAAAAAAAAAAAAAAAAAACTCACTTGAGTTGTTGAAGAAATTGTGGAAATGTTCATTTAACTGTGTGTAAGAAAAGCTAAAACTCTTTGTAATGCACCTACAGTTTTTGGATGCTTAGAATGATTGCAATAGATCTGTTTAAAAAAGGGATAAGTATCTTATATATACTTGTTCCTTTGCAAATTATACAGTTGATTGGTCTAAAGCTTGTCTACGCTGCTGTAAAATTGGTCTGATTTCCAATAACCACATGCATCTGTGACTTGCTTGTGGTCACCAGTAAGAACTTTCTTTTAGTACCTTTTCTTTTACTACTTAAGCAAAAGTCAGAAAGAGATCAATATAAAATGGGTGAAGAAAAGTTTTAAGGCTTGTTCATACCTTCAAAAACTTTCCATATATTGAATGAGGCATATACTTACCACATCCTTCTTAGGTTAGAAGGATGAGGTAAGTTATTGGGGAATCTTGGGGAGTAAGTGGGAGGCTTAGATAACTCAACAAAACTAGGGAAATATTGGCCAAAAATAAATACAAAATAAATACAAAATAAAGATGCTGCACATTGTTCTTGAAGCAGTTCCATTAAAAAAACACCTTTGCTTCCTTAAAGAACTATATTTAAGAGACGTGTGTGTGATTTGTTTATAGAACCAAAGTGTTCTGTTTTTTTGCACCTTAATTTTTAGCATTGTAGGTGCTACTGGCTTGTCATGGAACTGTTATCTTAATTTAAGTGTTCCTGCATGGTTTTTCTCAAGACTTGAAGAAGATTTGGAAGCTAGTAAGATGCTTCCCTTTACAGTTCTTTACTCTTATACCTTCTGCTCTCTCTCTCTCTCTCTCTCTCTCTCTCTTTTCTTTCTCTCATCATGCTGTTCTTTTTTCCTCTGTGCAGGTGTTTCTTGAAGCTTGGTGAATGGCAGCTGAGTCTTCAGGGCATCAATGAAAGCACCATTCCTAAAGTGCTTCAGTACTACAGTCACTCCACCGAGCATGACCGCAACTGGTACAAGGTGAGCCTTCACTCTTAAAGGTGAATTTAGGTGAAATATGTACAGTTTGTTCTCTAAAATCATGAAGCATTAAGTTAACCAGAACATGTTTGGGATCCTGACTTTGCCTGTCTTTTTAACAGACTTGCTTCTGTGTTTGGTGTTCCTTTTTATAGACATCAGCTTTCAGTCACTAACATTAATCATACATTCCCTTAATGTTGAATTACTACCAGAATCTTCAAAGTATTTCAAAGTATTTCTCAATTCTTAAATGCATTACAGAGTAACGCTGTTACATCTAATGGTCAACAGTTCTTCAAATGTTTTATTACTGAGCCGGCATCGTTCTGATATCTTGCCTTCAACTCTAAATATGGCCTAAATGTTTGGGCAACCATTTTAAAGACTTTGATAAAGCACAGTACTCTGGGAAATGAAGTACTTGCCCTATCATTTTGTACAATTTAAAAGATATTACAGTTTTAATGATCTGTTTTATAGAATGTTTTTAATGTAAGTTTGTGACCCGCACAATAACATCTGTATGAAATTTTTGCTGTAATCATATTTAAAAATATAGTGTAAAGCTTCGCTGTTGAATATGCCTTAATTGTGTATTATTAATTTCTTTGAATTTCATGGAATTCCAGTTCTACTTTCTGCAATTGGAATTCTGCTTCCCTTTTTGCAATCTTAATTCAGTGTCAAATTCAAGAATTGGATTGGATTTTCAGGGTTATCTTAATTCAGTTCTGAACCCCTATTTCAGGCTAATATGCAATAATTATATTCTTTAGGATAAAACAAAAATGAAAGATATTTTAGTAATTTCAAGAAGATATTACTGCAACAAAATGTTGACGATTTTCTGTATTTTTCACACTATATGTCGCTCTTAAAGTCCTTTAATTTTCCCAAAATTCTACATAATGCGATGCGCCTTATATATGAATAACAGTCAGGTTGTAAGGAGCAGTCAAGCCACTCTGCTGAAGTACAGAGTTATACAGTAGTTTCAGTTTAGTTCTCCAGCACTGAGACTGCAGCTGTATTAACATTAGCCGCTAACCGTGCTAGGCGATAGCTTTTTGCAAGTTCAGAGGTGAGTATTATCAGCCTGTACCCTGCTGCTAACCCGGGCTAGCACTGCTGGAGCAGCGTTAGCATTACCCGCTAACCATGCAAAACATTAGCTCTTTCACCATTCAGAGATGAGTTTATCGCACTGTAGTCTGTGTGTTTTCTGTGTTAAAACAAGCTACATGGGACGATATCTTCCTGGCTTGCCGGAACACTCAAGGTTCCTCAGTGTAGCTCTGTCGGGCGGCATTAGCTGCTAACCGCTGGTGTTAGCTAATGCTAATGCTCAAGCCTTAGTGCTGGAGAAATTTTGGAATCTAAGCTTACTGTATATAAACGGAAGTGCTTTACTCGCCCAAATTAAGTGTTTTCAGAAGAGAAATCTGTGTAGATTAACATCCAGCGCTTGTTTGACTTTGAAAGAAAGTGTTTTTTATATATATGTAGAAGTAGAAAAAAAAAACTCTGTAAAACTTTTCTGAACAACAGTAACTGATCAAGATTTTGATGTTGAGTTAATTATTAATAGAAGCCATTTAAAAAAATAGTTTTAAAATGATACTGATATTATCACAAACAATACACTATGGCACACCCTTACTTTCTGTACATGTTGAACCATCACGCCTCATAACTTAAGTGCAACACTGGACAAGAAACACTATTTAAACTGCTTAAAAAGGTGTGCTGGAGTTAGATAATTCCACAATATCAACCTTTTTTTAACACCACATTCCACCTCGCCGCCACTGTTTAGATAAAGCATCCCTAAACCGGAGGGTGGAGTTCTTTAAACTGAACTGAACGTTCAGTCCTGTTTAGCCCCTGCTTGGCCGCGGGTACCTGCCTTGTGCCTTTCACAGCAGCCGGCCAACTGCTGTTCCCAAACACACTGTTCTGAGTGAGCAGTGGAGGACCCAGCAGGAGCTTGTATTTTCCTCACCGCGGCTGATAACGGTGGAACAGCTCTTTTTATTGCGGATGAGAGTGTCAACACTCCCTACACATGTTCTTTCCTCACTCCAGAGTTTAGCTCAGTTTGATCCATAAAATCACAATAGTCTGAGCCCACTGCACATACATCAGTTCTCCTGTCACCACGGCTTAGGAGCATTAAGTGATTTGGAACAGGAAAAAAGGACGAATGAGGATACAAATTTGATTTAGGAGACCACATAAAAAAAAGTGACTTAAATGTGATTTGAAAAAATCTGATTTGGCACATTCCCACAGCCATGAAAAAAACCCAATTTCAGTCACTTCAGCCTGGTAATTTGAACATAACCTAAGCAAAATTAAGATGTTGAATTAAGTCCAGATCTTATACATTGGCAATGTATTCATTTGTAATTCATTTAATTATTCATTTTTATGCACACAATAAACAAGTATTAAATAGCCATATAAATGTATACGTTTTATAAACAGTGTCATCAAATCTATAAAAATCTGTTCTAAAAATTTGTCTAAATTTTTGAATACATCCACCAAATGTCTTAAAAATCTGCAGACCATAAGTTAAGATTAAAAGACAAAACACTTGAGTTTTCTGAAATTTGTCTTGCATCCCACAACGGCTCTAATACAAGTAAAGCATCATACACACCACATTATACAAACAACACACATTTCATCACATGCATACATACAAAAAAAATCTCAAAAAACAGATTTCTTGCCTCCATAAAAGAGCAATGGGCCTCATTTACCCACTCAGCCGTTAAAAAGAAGAAAAGTATACGTTTTTCGAAGAAATTTTAGATGTGAGAATTTATAATTTTGAGTCTACAACTAAGCTTAATCCATGGCTACCTGTGTTTTAGTGTTAAGGTTTTTCTCACAAAATTCTATTAGTGAATAAGACCCTGATGTGCATAAAGATCTGTATGTTTGAAGAACCTTTTCATCAATAATTTAAAAGTAATGGAAAAAATTATATATATTAATTGATTGATTTTATTATATAATGTATTCTGGCATCACAAAAAGATTGCAATGCACAGAGTGGATTGGAGTTGAACTACTTAACACATTCAGTGGCCCATTCATCTGTTCTGTTCTTCTCTATTGTGGTCAATTATGGTTTAAAATTGTGGAAGGATGCAAGTGCCAGTTGGCCACAGTGATCACAGTGTTCATAGAGCTAATGAGAGCAGTTAAGTCCATAGTTGAATAAACACTAAAGAAAACAAATCCAAAACACAGCTAATTGCAGAACACCGAGAACAGAATAACAGACCCAAGGAACATACATCAGTTTTAATTTAAGATGTAGACCTAAGCAACTGTACTAAGACCAGTGATGTCAGTAACGCGTTACTTAGTAACGTGTTACTCTAATCTGACCCTTTTTTTCAGTAACGAGTAATCTAACGCGTTACTATTTCCAATCCAGTAATCAGATTAAAGTTACTTATTTAAGTCACTGTGCATTACTCTCTCTCTCTCTCTCCACCTCATCTCCTCCACACACACACACACACACCGCTCCCTTACCCATTCCCCCTCCGCTCTTCCCCAATCACACACGTCTCGCTTTCTCCCCTGTCTCTCTCTCTCGCGCTCGGCGTGTCTTTAGTTTCCGCCCGTTTTCGTTTTTCGCCAGTTCTCTTTATAAAGGCTTTTTTTTTGCGGCCGCGTCCCAATTGACTAGCCAGGGCAGCGGTCTGCCACAAATTTGATTGGCAGAGGAGAGCATTTAAAGATTTTACACCACACGTGATTGGAAGTTCACTGTGGCGCAGAGCGCACATACCGTAAAGACAAGAAAAGTTCCGGTGCTTTAAATGAACACTGTCAGAATTAAATCCTTCTCAGTAGTTGGGTCCGGTATGGGTCCGTATTGGACAACGTCTGGGTCCGGACCCGGACCGCAGTCTGCAAATATGTGATCCCTGGTCTAGACCATATACACGGTTCTGTTTTATAAAACCACTCCTTGCTGCCCTGCAGAGAACAACAAGTTCAATGTTCAGTTTTACAGTGTTAAATATGTCAGGTCAAGAAAGACTTTCTTTATTTTATATATTTTTTATAAAAACAAGTATTTATGTTTAGTAAAATCAAGAAAGACCATATTTTAGAGGATAAAAAAATATTTATGTGAAGTTATTTTTTTTATTTTTATAAAAAAAACGTATTTTTTTAGGAAATAGTTCAACTTAATAGAGATAAATTGTTGCTGTTAAAAATGCATTTTCCAATAAAGGGAGTATTGGCAAAACTGGTTATAATGTTTATGTTAAGGCGGCGGGAGGTGGTGTCTGCAGCTGCTGAAAGTAACTAATAAAGTAACTTGTAAAGTAACTTAGTTACTTTTAAAATCAAGTAATCCATAAAGTAACTAAGTTACTTTTTAAAGTAATCAGTAATCAGTAATCGGATTACTTTTTCAAAGTAACTATACCATCACTGACTAAGACCCTTGTGATTAGCTGATTTTAGTCTAGTCTTAGGGTGTTTTCACGCCATTGCTATTTGGTCTGGTTAAAACAGACTCTATTTTGTTTGCTCTTGTGGTTTAATTCGTCTCAGCAGGTGGGAAAACAGTATTCACACTCGTGTGCAGACCAAAGCAACCACACAGAGACCAGCTAGAGCAGGTGGTCTTGGTACGGATCCAAATAAATTCTGAACCTTTTTATTTGAGATGAGAGCGTGATCCGACCTTGATCTGACCTAGCTATCCAATATACTCCTTATATTTGAGCTAAACAGCTGTAAAGTTGCAGTTTAACCTGATTCATAACTGTATAATTACTATGGGTTCTAAATCAAGTTGCACTGAACAACTGCACAGAAATGTACACTGTTCCAAAACACAGGATTTTCTGACTGCATTTACTTTCTCGCTCTCTCTCTGAGAGCTCTGACCAATAAGCAGAGAAAACGCTCTCACATGGTTGGTTGGGCACTTGCATTTTTCTGTGTGTATAACTAAACCAAACTTGATCGCTGATTCAGATTAGAGCTTGCAAATTACATATGCTTTAAAATGTGTCATCAATTGAAAGTCTAAAATTCACATTCACATTCCTTTATAGATCTGTCAAAACTGTAAAGTAGAACTGTTAAATAGAACCAAGCTTTGGATATCACCAGCCGTAATTGTCTGTCATTTCCAAAGCTTTTTTTCCACGGTAATCAAGCACCTGCTAACGTGTGAACTTTAAAATGTGAACTTTGCAGGCCTGGCACGCCTGGGCAGTCATGAACTTTGAGGCGGTGCTCCACTACAAGCATCAGAACCAGGGCCGTGATGAGAAGAAGAAGCTTCGGCATGCCAGCGGCGCTAGCGGGGCCAGCGCCAACAGCGAGGCTAGCAACAGCGACAGTGAAGCAGACAGCGCTGACCACAGTCCAGTGCCTTCTCCCGGACAGAAGAAGGTCAATGAGGTGAGCCTCTTGTAGTATATTTGGGTTTTTTATTTAGTTAATTGGTTCTATTTTAAATTGTTGAGTAACTAGTAGAAGTACTGCAGATTTGATTGCCAGCATCCTGTTCTAGACTACTACAAATAACTGAAATAACCTGAAATTTCACAGAATTACTTGAAACACAACATAAAGTAAAGTAGATGAAGTTGGCTTTGTAACCATATTATGTATTATGTCTCTTTCGCTGTCTGCGTGACTTTAGTTTCTGCCTGTTCTCGTTTTTTCTGCATGTTCTCCGCTCCCGATCTCCTTAGTCTAGTCTGTTGCACTCCATCCCTCCATCTGGTCTGCAGCCAAACCTAATTGCTGACCCCTGTACTAGGGTGTAAAGACACTTCTGTAGACGTTGAAGTATCAACTCAAGCTTTTTACTCAAATAAAAGTGTAAAAGTGCTGTTTTTAAAGCAGTTTAAAGTATAAAAGTAAAAGTAATGTAAGAGGAAAACATGTCATTAAGGACAAAAGATTAGCCTGCACCACAGGGAGCATTTCTGGCTAGTTTCTGGCACCTCTACTGACGTTATCTGGCAAGAAATGGCTCTGGCAGAGATCACATTCACATTTAGTGTAGGAGCTCCCCACACTCGTATATCCCACAGTCAGGGCTGCATTCTTTTGCTTCTGTTGGAGATGGCAAAAGTCATGGTACACCGTGTTTTGTTAACATTTGTTTGATGTGTCCGACATCCAACATTTCTGCCACGTAGAACTACAATTACTGAGAATTACTGTACATTTAAAAAAAAATACAGTCAGGACAAAGTGTTAACGTTTAAGTGGTCAAAGAATTAAGTCACCCAATTTTTTTATGTGATTTAGAGATTGGCACTGCTGGTTCCTGTGAACATTCAGTTATTTCTTTCACTGCAGGCCTACTTGCTGATTTGTGCACCTTACAAGCAGGGTTTTATTTAATACTTTTTTACTTTTTTGGCAGGAAATTGAAGAGTACAGACAGTTTTTCAGTGTCCCATTGCACTATATCTGCATAATGCTGAACAGATGCTAATGCTTTTGGCTTCAATACTTCATCCTATTTTAGGAGAACACTATGTGTAGCCTGCTAACTTGATGTACTGTCTTTTGTTATAGATCTAAAACTGTTTTTTCAGGGAAACAACACAATGTTCATCCAGTTCTGTGTTCATGATTTATACTGTGTCGACGGTTTATTAGAACATCTCACTTGTACCTACAGGTATCAGCAGTTTTATGTGGTACAACATAAATCACTTTTTATAATCGCATACTGGCTATTTTAGTAGAAACATCTACATAGTGACCTATGTAGATGGTGTTAGCATGATAATGCAGTATTAATGTCACTACTGTGTGTTGTGAAAATTATCCACCCTCCAATTATGTACTGGTTTCTTAACTATTATCATGGTGTTCTCTTCTCAGTGGTGTACAGTAGGTGAACCCTGACCTCTAGAAACCCTCTTAAACCATCTTTAGGTCATCTTTACGAAACCTTTTCTGATAGGAAAAATAAGATTTGCTCCACATTTAGAAACATTACGTGATGTCTCTTCAGCTTGAGGTGATTGGTGGTCTGATACCTTAACATTGTCTTGGAAAATAATGGGAAACGTCTTTTAATTCATTGTTCACATTTTTTTTTCCTCCTTTTCTCCCCAATTTACACAGCTAATTAACCAACCCACTCTTTAGGACTCCCCCTATCACTAGTGATGCCCCAACACCAGGAGGGTGAAGACTAGAACTCCTCTGATACATTAGAAGTCAGCCACCGGCTCTTTTCAAACTGCTGCTCATGTAGTTAGCTTTGCCGAGTAGCATCACAATGCGCTCGGAGGAAAGCGCAGCGACTTGGTTCCGATACATCAGCTCACAGATGCCTTGTGCTGATCGACATCACCCTTTGGAATGATGTGGGGAGAGAGAGCGCCATCTACCCACCCAGAGAGAGCAAGACCAATTGTGCTCTCTCAGGGCTCTGGTAGCCGATGGCAAGCTACATGAACAGGATTCGAACCGATAATCTTCTGATCATAGTGGCAGTGCTTAGCCCAATGGACCACTTAGAGACTTAATAATCAAAAGTTATCCACGCTCTGAAAGAGCAAAACAGCCCCAAAACACCCAGTCAGGGCCATGATGCCCCCTTTTTGTGTGGTGTCTTTCAAGGAACACCATTTTTGTTGGTTGTTTTAGTTACTAGTAGTTGTAGAGTATTTTTCAAGACTTACGACTCACTCCTAGGGACAGTAGCAGCTGTTTTGATTTCCTGATAGAAAAGTCTATTTGGTCAACCACCATCATAGGCCTTGCTTTTTCTCTGTGGCTAGATGGTGCTCTTTCTCCTCATCACTCCTATTAGCTGATGTATCGGAACGGAATCGCTGCACTTTCCTCCGAGTGCGCTGTGATGTTTCTCAGCAATGCAGCATCAGCAAGAGTTTGAAAAGAGGCGGTGTCTGACTTTACATGTATCAGAGGAAGCATGTGCTAGTCTTCACTCTCCTTATTTTGTGGCGTCACTAGTAATGGGAGATATACAGCTGAGTAGCAGCTGAATTTGATTAATTGGTTTAAAAAAAATAGCCTGCATTAAATTTGATCATTAAATTTGCACAATACAACTATAAACAACAACATTATTGTGATGGTTTATAATTGTGATCTAGATCATGATTTTATTTGCATTAACATTTTATTTTACATTTTCACGCTACTGTATGTGGTGTTTTATGTGTATATATCTATGTATTATTTTATAGGATTTGTCCAAAACTCTACTGCTCTACACGGTTCCGGCTGTCCAGGGCTTTTTCAGATCTATCTCACTTTCACGAGGAAACAACTTGCAGGACACACTGAGGTGAGAGCACATTCACACACACACACACACACACTATAACAGACTATGTATCAGATTTACAGTGGTTTCTGTATTAAATATTTTGTGGAGATGGTGCCCCCTTGTGCCAGCATCTGCTGAAAGTGCAGTTGAACGACTTATTTAACATTACATTACAGCACAGAGCCTCTCCTAGCTAACTGCTTTATTCTACATCACGCTGTTAATAAATATTTAGCAAACTCATTTATTTTTTTATGTCTGATCTTCCTCCCTTTCTCTCTCTCTGCTTCAGAGTTCTGACTTTGTGGTTTGACTATGGCCACTGGCCTGAAGTGAATGAAGCACTTGTTGAGGGAATCAAGACTATTCAAATTGACACCTGGTTACAGGTAAGCTTTTCCATCCTGTAGATACACACACTTTCTCTCTTTCAAATACATGCGCACACACACACACACACAATCTTATTCCTGACCTTCCCCTTCTTTTTCAATCAGGTGATTCCCCAGCTGATAGCTCGAATCGATACACCCCGTGCGCTGGTGGGACGCCTTATCCATCAGTTACTTACAGACATTGGCCGCTATCATCCACAGGTAACTGGACACAATAGTCATTTGTGACTAGACCGTGCATTACGCAGAGCATATCTTATCTATTTGAAGTGTGAGTTATTAATTAATAAAGTCTAATTAAGATGCTCCAGTACTCATTCCATATACACTCATCATCAAAAAAAATTGTTGCACTCAGAAGGAATCAATGACAAAAATGAAACTGTCATTTAGAGCAGTTATTTGCAGAAAATGAGAAATGGCTGAAATAACAAGAAAGATGCAGAGCTTTCAGACTTCAAATAATGCAAAGAAAACAAGTTCACATTCATAAAGTTTAAAGAGTTCAGAAACCAATATTTGGTGGAATAACCCTGGTTTTTAATCACAGTTTTCATGCATCTTGGCATGTTCTCCTCCACCAGTCTTACACACTGCTTTTGGATGACCTTATGCCACTCCTGGTGGAAATATCCAAGCAGTTTAGTTTGGTTTAATGGCTTGTGATCATCCATCTTCCTCCTGATTATATTCCAGAGGTTTTCAATTTGGTAAAATCAAAGAAACGCATTATTTTTAAATGGTCCCTTTTTCCCATATATATATTGTGGTAGGCCCCTGGGGTAGGGGGCGTGACCACTGTGACCCAGAAGGAGGAAGCACACAGAGAACACAGACACGGGGAGTAAATGAACTCAAAACGTACCTTTTATTTGGCTTTTAAAATGCCCTCCACCACACCCAAAAACAAACTTACATAAACATAGCCCAATGGGGCTCTAGAGTCAGTATAGTTACTTTTCTTTAGTTCTTAAAGGTCCGTGCGGCCTCAACCCTCAGCTCCCCAGTCGAGTGTGTCCTCCTCAGTGAGCTGAGGCTGAGTTTTTATACCTGTCCCAGCCGGCTGCTTAATCAGTCCTGAATGCACACCGGCTGGGACAGACATGGCTGTGAGTTCCGGCGTGGGGCGGACCCACGGTTCCCCCGCCTCCTCACGCCACAATATATATATATATATATATATATATATATATATATATATATATATATATATATATATATATATATATCATTGTTCTTGATTATAGACCCAGTGTTATGTTAATGAGGTCCTGCAACCAGTGACCCCACCTTTACTGAATGCACATTCTGGGCCGCCTTTACAGCAGGATAGTGTTCATCCACATACTGCTGCTGTTTCAAGTGCTTGCCTTGAAGACACAGATATTATGCTGGCCAGCCACATTGCCAGACCTATCCACAATTAAGAACGCTATCAACACTCCACCCCTGCCACAAAATTTGGAGGAACTCAAGAGTTTGTCATGTTGGCTAACACGTGCGCTACGCTCAATATATGAGTAGCTCAATATATATGAGTAGCTCAATATATATTATCAAGAATTGCCTATATAAGTCTGCATTTTTAATTGTTTATTGTTCCTGGTAACTTTTATCTTCTTTCAGAAACACTATTTCTTTGACGATGAGTGTTTAAATTTGTATGGAAAATTAAGGTCTTTTAAAACAGTATTTTCTATGTACGTTCCTGTGACATTAATCATGGATTTTTGGACTGCTTTGGCAGGCTTTGATCTACCCACTTACTGTGGCGTCCAAGTCCACCACCACAGCTCGCCACAATGCTGCCAACAAGATCCTGAAGAACATGTGTGAGCACTGCAACACACTGGTCCAGCAAGCCATCATGGTATGATCATCCACATATGTATATACTGTCTGCACTGTCTGCTTTTTTAATATTTATAGAGGTCATATAGCAGATATTCATTTAATTATTTATTTAGAAGATTCCCACAGTTTCTTTTACCAGCCTACTATGGAGACTATTACTAAAATGTGACAAAATTAAGAATAAATGTAAAAACAAGTGGTGTCTTACAGTGATGTCTTGATTATGAATATTCAATTATGAAGTGCCTTTGTTTTGTAACCCTCGTATGATAGAAAGCCCAAATTTATGAAAGGTCACAAACGTGACACAAACATGTCTTTATAATGTCTCAGTCTTATGCTCCAGACAATAATTAATAATTTAGCTATTGTTTAATGATTCTAACATGCTAATTATGCATATTTGTACTTTCCCATTACAAAAGTTGTAATGGATGTGGGTTTCTTTTTCCAAAAAGTAAAAATGAAGCAATGAGACAATAAAAAAGGCAATGTCACCTGACCGTACCTAATTAGTCTGAAGCTAAACATAAAACTGAATCAGAAACCTCTATGATTGCACTGGTAACTAAAATTAGGTAGTAACAACAAAGTAATAACATGAGGCTAATCCTCCACTGTGAAGATTAGTTGATTAACTTGTTTCTGATTTCTTGTTCTGTAGGTAAGCGAGGAGCTGATCAGGGTAGCCATCTTGTGGCACGAGATGTGGCACGAGGGTCTGGAGGAGGCCTCGCGTCTGTACTTTGGAGAAAGGAATGTGAAGGGAATGTTTGCTGTGCTGGAGCCTCTTCATGCAATGATGGAAAGAGGACCTCAGACCCTGAAAGAGACTTCCTTCAATCAGGTCCTTTAATGCATTGAAATTATTATCCACAGTAATGTAGTTTTATAATAGAGTTTTCTGACTGCAACATTAAAATATTTTTTTCTGCATTGATTGTAAGCTGCAGCTTCCTTTGTAACTTAGCCTTGATAGCCTTACTAAAACTTTATTATTTAGATTTTTACGAAAACAGTATTATTTTAGGTAACTGTTAAACCAGCAGAATGACAGGAGTCACCCTGTCATAACCCTGTCTTGTTGTTCTTATTAGGCTTATGGTCGTGATCTGATGGAGGCTCAGGACTGGTGCAGGAAGTACATGCGCTCTGGTAATGTGAAGGATCTGACCCAGGCCTGGGACCTGTATTACCACGTTTTCCGCAGAATCGCCAAACAACTGCCACAGGTACAGCAACACCACCCTGCATCTTCTGTACTATTCACTACCTTTAGATACATAGCTGGGTGCTGCTAGGTTAAACTTAATGAATGTTAATCTACTCAGATTTCTCCTAAAACTTTTTATTTGGCTGAGTAAAGCGCTTCTGTTTATTTACAGTAATCTTAGATTTCCACTAAGGCTCGGTGCAGCAGCGTTAGCATTAGCGGCAAACAATAAATGCCGTGTGCTCGTTTGTTTAAACATGGTAAACGAGCAGGCTACAGTCCGATATACTCACCTCTGAATGCTAAAAGAGCTAGAGCTTAGCATGGTTAGTGGCTAAGGATAATACTGCTCCTGCAGTGCTAGCCGGGATTAGCAGCAGGCTACTCACACCTCTGAACAGCAAAAGAGCTAGCACTTAGCACGCTTAGCTGCTAATGCTAATGTTGCTCCAGTAGTGCTAGCCAGGGTTAGCAGCAGGCTCCAAGCCGGTAATACTCATCTCTGAATAGTAAAAGAGTTAGCGCTTAGCTCGGTTAGTGGCTAATGCTAGTACTGCTCCAGTCTTGGTGCTGGAGAACTAAACTGAAACTCCTGTATAACCTTGTACTTCAGTGGAGTGATTTTACTGCTCCTTACGACGTATGGTAGAATTCATACACCGGATTTTAAGGCACACTGATGATTTTTGAGAAAATGTAAGAACTTTAGGTTTTAAATACCTTTAGACAGACCTTCCATCAATCTAAAATGTGTATTGAATCACTAGAAACTGAGTTTTTCATCATTTTTATTTCTTTTAAGAATAATCCCTTAATGCTAAAATGTAAATATAACAGATATTGTTAATATTTTCTGGGTCTGCAGACATGCAGTGAGGGGTCTCTCTATCTCTCTTTCTGCAGTAGGACGTCTGGTGTCCTACTTAAGAGACTAAACAATAAACCACCACTGTCCCCTCACATCCTATTGCGTCATTTACTGCATGTGTTGTTTACTGTGTGAGCTTATCTCTAGCTCATTGCAAGCTAACACATATTTTTTAGGTAGAATACTGTACCTACTGTGATATTAACCTAAAAATATAGCAGTTTAAATACTCTCTACTCAAGAATAGAACATATTATTCTATAAGTTCATATACACCTTAATAAACCCTTATATGCACATTAAACACATTCGACTCAGTTTAAGAGATCAGAGGCTGCTCTTTTTCCATACTAAGGATTCTAAATAGCACAAACATATAATTCTACCCATAAATAATCATTAGCTAATGCAGTCAACATCAAACACTGTAAATGCTGCAATTTTTTTGCTGCAATCATAAATATTAGCAATTTTATGATTTTTAAAACAAAAATATTGTGCACTATTATCAGTAATGATGTAATAAACCAATCCTTAAAATAACCTGGTGTCTGTAAAGGCATATTATAGTATATTCACTATATATTACTATAGAACATTTTTTGTTTGTTAAACAACTTTTATTGCCTTAAATCTTTTATTTTTTTAAGAAATTTGAGTTCTTGAGTAATTTTCGTTAATTTATTTTATTAAAAGTCTCACACCTGATAAAGCCCATGCTATTTAACCAGAAATTTATTTGTGTAGTTTATTTTTCCCATTCTGTCTGAGTGAGAAAGAACAGACATCTCTTAGAAACAGATCGAGTTTGTTGTGCAGTGCTGTTATTACAGGTGCTGGGATTTTCAGCACCTTTCCTGCAGTGTTATTTTACTGCTCTACCTGACCCAGCCAAGGATAACAGCTTCCTGATACTGGCAGAGAAACTGACGGGTCAACAGGGAAAGAAAGTGTCTGAGACGGACAGGCAGGCAGAGAGAGACAGAATAAGGGAGAGAGGTTACCTGTATTAACATGGGTGCTCTAATGTGTGTGTCTGTATGTCTGTATGTGTGTATGTGTGTGTGTGTCCTTAGCTCACCTCTCTGGAGCTGCAGTATGTTTCACCCAAGCTGCTCATGTGTCGTGACCTGGAGCTGGCTGTACCCGGAACTTATGATCCCAATCAGCCAATCATACGCATCCAGTCCATCGCCCCTTCCCTGCAGGTTATCACCTCCAAACAGAGACCACGCAAGCTCACCATCATGGGTAAGACCAAGCAGTGATGAGGGAGAACCTTATTTATTTTATTTTATTTAATTACATAAGTTCTGCATGATAAACAGCTAAATAATGTTGGTATACAGATTAAATGTATTGGTGGTTTTGTTTAGTTATCAAAATAACTAAACTAAATCCACATTTAGCCTCCCCCAGTGAAGTCCCAATAGCTGTATGAAGTAAATTGAGTTTGAGCATGTTTTTGGTGCCATTTTTGATTGGTTCTCCATGTTCTCTATTTGGGCTTCATTCATAGAAATATCTACATTTTACATCTTTGGAAAAAAATTAAAGAGACCACTTTAGTTTCTAAATCAGTTTCTTTGATTTTGCTATTTATAGGTTTATGTTTGAGAACAATGAACATTGTTGTTTTATTCTATAAACTACGGACAACATTTCTCCCAAATTCTAATTACAAATATTGGCATTTACAGCATTTATTTGCTGAAAATGAGAAATGGCTGAAATAACAAAAAAAAAGATGCAGAGATGACAAGTTCCAGAAATCTAAATTTGGTGGAATAACCCTGGTTTTTAACCACAGTTTTCATGCATATTGGCATGTTTTCCTCCACCAGTCTTACACACTGCTTTTGGATAACTTTATGCCAAATTTAGGCAGTTCAATTTGGTTTGATGGTTTGTGATCATCCATCTTCCTCTCAATTATGTTCCAGAGGTTTTCAATTTGGTCAAATCAAAGAAACTCATCATTTTTAAGTTCTATCTTATTTTCTTCCAGAGCTGTATTGTGTAGTATTGTGTATGAAAATGTTTTGTCAATAGAGAAGTGTGTTTAGCATTTTTGATAAACTTTAATTTAAACATGCTAGGAAACACAATGGATGATATCATAGTACAATACGTTTAAAATGTACCGCAATTGTCATTACAGACCTAGACTGTAACTAATCTAATTTAGCTATAGCATAGTATTACTGTAATTCTAGTAAAGCCCCAGTCTCACCCCTCCATCCTCCTAACCCCCCAGAACAACACAGTGCGTTTGTCAACCTGTGATTCTCATCAAGCCCCAACAGCTCTGTTCGTCTATCACTCTTTCTCCATCTCCCTCCTTTCCATGACGTATGCTCTGCTGCTTTACCGTTTAATGGCCGTTCTGAACAGTCCCATTGTCCATCTGCTTCCACAGGGAGCAGTAACTTTAACAGTTCTCTTAATGTGAAAATCGGCTTGAAACCAGCACACGGCTTTAAAAACGTCATTTCATCTCCCTGAATACACTTTAAGTGGCTTTTGTAAAAATAGAGACTGTTTTTGGTCTCTTCTATTTGTTTGTTTAAGTTACAGTAAGTGAGTTTAGGTTTAATTTAGACCAGGTTGCAATCTAACTGCAGTTATTAGATTTGCAGTCCTCAAGGAACTGACTTTTACACATCTAGTGAACTCTGCCTGCTGCTCTAACTAATTTTAATGTGTCATGTGATCCAGGGCAGTATAAAAAGGCCATCTAGTTTTAGTGTTCCAGGAGCAGTATGTTGCATGGGCAAAAAGAAAGAGAGTGAAGTTATTTACCTTTTTTTGTTTTTAATTGGTTTCCAATGCCCCCTACAGGCAGCAACGGGCACGAGTTCATGTTCCTGCTCAAGGGTCATGAGGATCTCCGGCAAGACGAGAGGGTCATGCAGCTCTTCGGCCTTGTCAACACTTTACTGGCTAACGACCCTGCCTCTCTCCGCAAGAATCTGAGGCAAGCTTTCTTAATCACTTTTTACACAACATATTGTACAGATTTGTATACTGAAAATCAGCCCAGCCAATGAGAGATCATTATATGGGGTGCTTTAATGCATTAGGACCTCAGGCCTAGTAAAATAGTGCTTTTTTTCCTTTTTTTTTAAACTGGTTTGCAGTTTTTGGACTGGGGCAATGCCTGATATATGAACAAAGCATCCAAAGTTGATATAAACTTACTCATACATCCCTAGTGCGTGTAAAAAGTATTTTTCAACAAAATGTCGCACATATTTACTATCAGGTTGTTATAAATAATGCACACTGTATTATCAACCAATTTCCTGTAATGGATTTTGCCCCCAGTATTCAGAGGTATGCCGTGATCCCCTTGTCCACTAACTCCGGCTTGATTGGGTGGGTTCCTCACTGTGACACCCTGCATGCTCTGATTCGAGACTACCGTGAGAAGAAGAAGATCCTGCTGAACATCGAGCACAGAATCATGCTCAGGGTACTACACACTCCTGCACACTTTAGATATTTCTCTGGTTTAGTGAAGTTTAGTGGAAAGTGAGAGAGATTTATTACTCTAACTGTGCTTGTTTCTTTCTTTCTTTCTTCAGATGGCCCCAGACTATGACCACCTGACTCTGATGGAGAAGGTGGAGGTGTTTGAGCATGCAGTGAATAACACCGCAGGAGATGACCTGGCCAAGCTGCTCTGGCTCAAGAGTCCCAGCTCAGAGGTGTGGACTTTGCTTGCTTTTAACCCTTTCAGACCCTGCGTACATTACAATCGACATCATGTATTTTCTTTGTTATAAAAGCTTTTGCTATACATAACACTATTTAAGAGCTGTTGTTCATCAGAATGGACCATTACCCAGCCAATAAATAAGTGTATAAACCAATGAAACACTAACTAAGCCCTGTCCACCGGAAAACACTGGAAAAAACAGTAGTACTAGAGCCATTAAATAAACTAATTGTTACTCATTTAATGTGATTTAAAACACTTTTTAATCATGTTTTTTTTTACAGTTTAGGAAGGTTTTATGAAACAAAAAGGCCAACATGAAATATAAAATATTACACCAATTACTTCCAATGCAATGTAAAAAAATAAAAATAAATAAATAAATAAAACTATTAAATATTTTAGTTAATTGGATTTATTTGCTGTATAGATTTTCTAGTATAATATTACAGTCTTCTTTTATGTGCATTACAGACAGACGAAAGCATTCTTACATGTTTTCCCATCACTGGATGTAATTCAGATCTGAAAGGGTTAATGTGATCATATGTTCTTTTTCTTTTTTCAGTTCACTTTGACAAGTTTTTTTTTTTTCAGCTTTTCCACAGCTTCATTTCACCTAATATCTTGTGTTTAGGATGTAGAACTTCAAAAGGAAATGGAAAATACTAAAGTGTTCTCTATGTACAGGTTTGGTTTGACAGGAGGACTAACTACACACGCTCTCTCGCTGTGATGTCCATGGTTGGCTATATCTTGGGGCTTGGGGACAGGTATGAATGCTTATATATACAACCCTACCTATGTTTTCACGTTTTTATATATATCCTAGTAAAAATGACAGGATTAATTTACTAAACACAAATAATGTTTAATAGCTGAACATTATGGCTTTGTAGAATGTAACTAAATAATGTAACATAATGTTTGATTAAATTGATTACCTTTTTATTAATTTATTGCTAGTCAGGAATGCTGGAACCAGCTTAATGTAGATTATATTGCAGTTAGTTTTGACACTGCAGTGTGATTGGCTGAGAGTCGTTCTGAGTTATCACTTGGTAATGCACTGTAACCAAAGCTCTCCTCCATATATAGGTAACCTAGCAACGATGCAGCGCTTAAAAGCCAAACAGCTACAAACAGAGCAGCAATGGAACTATTAAAAAAAAAAAAGAGTTTTTATAACCAAACAGATCGTATTTACTCGTCCTCTTTAACTCAACATCTCTTAATAAATAGCGATAATGGAACTGTGGTTTAATATACACTCGAGGTTCATGCTATAACATGTAATATTAGCACAGCTGTGCAAATCTACTGTACTCGTTCTGGGGCCTTGTGCCAATATTAGACGTTATAGCACTCTCTCTCATGTATTAGTGCTTAAATATTATAATATAAGTACTAATTAGGATGTTTGTGCTGATGATAATAAAAATAATAATACTACTACTTATAATAATAATTTAACAATTTCTTACCAGTAAGGATTATATTTTGTGTAGGAACTCATAAAGCGATTAGGGTGTTTTATCATATCTCTTGTCAGCAGAGCTTCAGTCAATATGTTCTTAATTGAACTGTGTGGTACATCATGGAAATATTTATCCCTGTCCACATCCCAGGATGCCAGATATAGAACACGATAGCAGGCAAAACTCTTTCAGTAGGAGCAGCATTACTCCACAGCTTAGAAAGCATTGGCATACGCCTAACAATATCTATGACCAGAGATAAAATAAGAGTAAAAGAGTAAAATAAGAATAACTACTGGCAGTTAATTTCTCCTCAGCAAGTAAGCACTGAGCTTCAGCTGTAGTTAGCTAACCATAGTTGCAGTGTAGGCCTTACTTGCTAAGGAGTCTATGAATATAATGCTACAGAGTTCTTCTCTATGGTTAGTAGAGCTGATCGACTGGACAGTGAATGTAAAAAAAAAATGGTTTTCATTTATAAATAACATTTGAAGGGTATATGATATGTTTTTGTTATTTTCAACATTCCAACAGACATCCTTCAAACCTGATGTTGGACAGACTGAGTGGGAAGATCCTTCACATTGACTTTGGAGATTGTTTTGAGGTGACTGCATTTCTTTAAAAACATAACAAAGTTAATAAGGTAACTGTATCTGAAAATACTCAAATTTACCCTTTGTGTTTTAGGTTGCAATGACCAGGGAAAAATTCCCAGAGAAAATTCCCTTCCGGTTGACTCGGATGCTGACGAATGCCATGGAGGTAATGTGTATAGGTGTAGTATTGTTCTAAGTGACATAATTACTGATTGAGAACACTGATTGATGTTTTGCATGTTTTCTTTTTTCTTTCCTCCATTTCTTTATTCCCTCATTCACTCGCTGCTGCTGTGCTCAGGTGACAGGCTTGGATGGAAATTACCGGATCACGTGCCACACAGTGATGGAGGTGCTGCGAGAGCACAGAGACAGCGTTATGGCCGTGCTGGAGGCCTTCGTCTATGACCCCTTACTCAACTGGAGGCTTATGGACAGTGAGTGAACTAGTATTCCTTTTAAGCAATGATCAAACTGAGTAAGACCAAGGTTGATCTTGAACCATATTTAGTCAAAAAGTTGACATATGGCTGCTGTTAATCATCAATAGCTATAAAAATGAACATAAGTACATTTAAAATTCAGACTTATAGACGGCTGCTAGTGCTGTTTTAGCTGTTAAGTGTGCTGTTGTCCATTTCTATATGTATAGCTGTAGGTTACAGAGTTTTAGAAACCACATTATCATATCTGTTTGAGATTCATTAACAGTGTAATGCAGTTTGAGGTAATTATTTGAAGGTTTATGCTGCTTTAGACTCTGAAACTTTGAGATTGCATTAAAAAAATGTGTTTAGCCAGAGTGTGGCCTATATTTTAGCCTAGTTTGGTCTTGTTATAAAACATGGGTGTTTTATATCTGCACTTTTTAATCTAGCTAAATCAATATCATGGTACATGTTCACCCTTTGTGTGATTTGTAAGGGAAGGTGTAAATACAGTAATCACAGTTCAATGCAGACCAAAACAACTACAGCAAACCCATGATCTTTAAGTTTTGAGTCTAATGGTTGTTTAAACAAGTATATGGTCAATGTATTTAATAAAGCTATGATCAAATGCATCTCTGCCGTGGCTCCATGTTAAATAATTTAGAAATATGCACCAGTCCAATATACAGGACCTTCTTTCTGTATTTAATTTCTTACTCCCACTCCAGACAGATCTGATCCATTTCCCTGTGTGAAAATAAACCAAACCAAATGGCTCTAGCACCGTCAGTTACCAGTTTTGGACCTTGTTAAATGAATAGTTCAGCCATAAATTCTAATAAGGCTGTCAATGAATGGAAACTAGTATTCACTTCTTCACATGATGGCTGAATAGTGCTTTTGGATGTTAGCAATATTAGCATTACTGTTTAAACATTCTTCTAATATCTATGGCCTGTTGTAGCAAGATTCTTATAAGATTTATATTCATTAAATGAGGGCAACGTTTTACTGAAAATCATGAATTTGTTAATTAATTTCTTTCTTTCTTTATTTATTTTTATTTTGTAGCTAACACTAAGGGAACCAAGCGCTCCAGAACCAGAACTGACTCGTACACCGCTGGTCAGTCTGTGGGTGAGTCCATTATTGCTAAAATGACCAGCTATTTAAATCATATGAACTGCTTGCTCTGTTTTGTTTCTGTTAAATCTGAAGTTGTTTTGATAGACAACCAAAAAGTAGACATGTCAGGAGAGTAAATGATGAGTAGAGCAGTAAAAGTGTGTCCTATTTTAGCTCACTTTAACCTCACTTTCTGTTTTTTACATTGGCAGAAACAATGGAGGGTATTGACCTGGGAGAGACCACCCACAAAAAGCCAGGAACCACTGTGCCTGAATCTATTCACTCCTTCAGTAAGTTTTGGACTTAATTACATAGGAATATGAATTTTAATTTCAATAATCAATCATTCCTGTTCATTTATTTTTGTTTTAATTTTTCAATCAGTCGGAGACGGGCTTGTGCAGCCTGAAGCCTTGAACAAGAAAGCCATCCAGATTATCAACAGGGTGCGAGACAAACTGACTGGTGAGTCTTTCATTAAATTACAAACACATTAATTACTCTGCAGACTGAGATGCTGATACTATGGCCTGAATATTGTCTGTTTAAATTTTGGAATATGCTGCTTCGCCATGAGCAGCCGAAGTCTGAGAGAGCACACAAGTGGCTCCTTCCCAAAATTACACCAACAAAAAAAAAAAGTGATAATACACTAAAGTACAGCAAAATAAAGTTATAATTATTAAAAGAATGGGAGACACTAAATTTAAAATAGAACAAGGTCAAATAAAGACATACGTTACACAAGAGACACAAGACAATAGTGATGGGAGAGAATGACAGTACCAGTATAAATAGAACCTGTATGAACATTATTTATTCACTATATAAACAACCATTTTTTCTCTCTCACAAATGGATTATTACTAGGGCGGTCAACATTAAAGCGTTAACTTGGAATCAGTAACGCGTTACTATTTTTTTAAGGCAAGTTAATAAAGGCACCAAGTTTGACCCCTACTTCTGCTGTAATCTGCCCCGCCCCCGCCCAACGCACTGATTAGTTTTCTGGCTAAATGATTGAAAGGCGTGCTCTTACGGTGTCCAGCAGTAACACTCCAGTTCAGACTTCCAGCTCCGACCCGGTTAGAGATCTCTCTCTTTCTCTCTCTGCACACACACACATGAACACACACACAGACAGGTGCTTTCCTGCCCTCCTGCTCCTCATCCCTTAGATTTTTATCCTCATCAAATTAGAAGCATCAAGTTAGAACTCAGAAATCCTCACAACCAATTTTAGAATCCAATTTATCATGCATTCTTTATTCCAGCACCCTACGTTGATTTTAATCCCCCCTCAAACATACAAGTATATACTATTATTTTAATTGACACCACTAATATACAGTAATTGCGTTTTATTTACATTTAATTATCCACTATAAAAATGTACGTCTGAAGAAAAACAAATGTGATTATTCGTATTTAATCACAGAATTTTGTTGTGATTAATCAGATTCAATTTCTTAATCGATTGACACCCTTAATTATTACTACACTCATTCAGATACTGTCTGAAACACTCACCAACTTCACAAGCTTCCCCACCAGGGAGCGCTGTAAACCCTCAGAATGCTGCTTCACCTCAGTCACACTGGACCTCTTGTTATTTCTCATTCTAGGACGGGACTTCTCCCATGATGAGACACTGGATGTCCCAACCCAAGTGGAGCTGCTGATCAAGCAAGCCACATCACACGAGAACCTGTGCCAATGTTACATTGGATGGTATGTAGTTGTCCATCCTCAAAAACACGTTTTAGAAGGACATTTGTCCAATTTAACCTGAGTAAATGATGTATGTAATTATGTACTTATGTACTATTTATATGGGTCACTCAGTGATTAATAATGAATTAATTTTATCAATAATAATTGTTTCTTCTTTTTTCTTTCCTCAGGTGTCCGTTTTGGTAGAGCTTCACTCAAGCTTTGTTTTGCTGTCTTTGTTCTTTGCTGATTCTCTATGTTCTACCGCTGCCATGTTTGAGTCCGCTGAATACGCTTAAGAAAAGAGATCTGTTGCATGAAAAGACATTTTAAAGTATGTCTGACTTTTATTAATTTAATAATGTTATACATAGAATTCTGCACAAAGTGGAGCAGAATACTTGATTGAAGGTGGTGTACATCTTTGCCAATAAATTTTAGAAAAGCCTGTTTTTGTTGCTTTTTTGAACACCTCTTGTGATGAATGTTGTTTTGCCTTGTATGTGACTGTAAGTAACTGTGTGCTTATAATATCCTGATGTGAGTTTTCTGGGGTGTCATATTTCTGTTATGAGTGGATTTCAAAAGAGTTTGAGCTCTTTATGTGTCCATTGTTTGATTTCATGTATGCAGTAATTTCTTCAACTTGGAACTGGTGGGTCTCTTTACATTGTGCAGCACAGGATAGAATTATTGTACGTGGGAGCAGGTCTACATATGCATGCACAAAAATCCTGTGAATTAAAAAATAGTCCATGTAAAATCATATAAATAACATAATAATAACCATGCATTAATAAAATAAGTGAAAAAGTGTAAATAACCAGTCAGAGAAAAAAAGTAACCAGTCACATGAATAACAAAGGAATTAGGCATCATCAGACTTTCTATATTTAAAAGACATGTTGTATCTATTTTTACACAAGTTAGAATTTATGTGAAGTGTATGTGCTATACAAAACGTGTTTGTTAGTGTTACATTGTGCTAATCTAAACGGCAAAACATGAGCAAGCTAGTTCATGCTTAACTTTGATATGAGCACAAAACTCATTATTTGAAAGTGCTTACATCTCCCTCCTCAGGTGACTGGTCACAGACAGCAGGAACAGATCCCTCCCTCAGTCGAAGTCTACTGACTAATCCTATTGTCTGAGTTTCTCAACCAAAATAAAAAAGAAATGGAGTTTCATATGGAGTGTTTATATGGGTAGTCAAGACTTAAGTGGAAATGCTTAAGCATGCAAAAAGTGAGTTTTGCATAGTATGTCCCTTTTAAATGTTTATCAAGAATAAAAGGAGTCTAACAATACATTTAAAGTGAACAGATGCCCACTACCCATATTAATTTAAAAGAAAATTGGTTATTTGTGAAGTAAGTTTTACTGCTGGTTGGACCATGATATAATTTTTAAATAATGAATGCAAATGGAAACTTTGTTGCCATGCTCTTTTAAAAAAGTAAATATCCTTAAAAGGTCACCTGAAAGTTCTTCATATCTTTCCAAAGAAAAATCCATTGAGATCATAGAACTGCCTTCGAAATGATTATTTCCCCAGATGCATCTGTACACTTTTCAGCATAATGACAAGCTGTACCCATTACAAAGGCTTGGCTGCAAAAGAAGAGGGTACAGTTATAAGACTGTTCTTCCTGCAGTCCTGAGCTGTTCCCACTAATGCGCAGACATTTTTAAATAAACAAAGTAACACTTCAAAATCGCTCAGTATTTTTGGTGCCAACTTTTATTTTAAGCGTTGTAAAAAGGAATTGTAATATATATATATATATATATATATATATATATATATATATATATATATATATACACACACAGCTGAGGTGGAAGAATCTGTCGACGGGACAACTGTAAGTCGTGCACTCCACAAATCTGGCCTTTATTGAAGAGTGGCAAGAAGAAAGCCACTGCTGAAAGAAAGACATAAAAAGTGCTGTCTAAACAGCAAACGTGTGGAAGAAGGTTCTGTTGTCAGGTGAGACAAAAGTTCAACTTTTTTGGCCTAAATATAAAGTGATTTGTGTGGCAGAAAAGTAACACTGCTCATCATTCTGAACACACCATCCCCAAAGTGAAACGTGGTGGCAGCATCAGCTGGGGCTAAATACAGGGCAGTCCTGGAAGAAAACCTGGAGGAGGCTGTAAAAGATTTGAGGCTGGGAAGAAGATTCAAGATAGTGATTCTAAACATACAGCCATAGCTCCATTGGAATATTTAAATGAAAGAATATTGATGTGTTGGAATAAGCCAGTTAAAGTCCTCACCTTAATACCACTGAGCTTCTGTGGCAAGACATGAAAATTGCTGTTCACAGACGCTCTCCATCCAACCTGGCTGGCTAGTATTCACCTGGCCGCAAGACAGACAACAGTTAGAAATGTTTTAAAATAAAGATTTTTTTTAAAAACTAATAACAGTCTTTGCAATGTCATATGCTACTTTACAACATGTGTAATTCTCTGCTAAGTGCAGATTAGCCACTGACCTAGTCTTAGAATCTCTGTATAACGGGAAATCCACCGGAGATCCTATGTAAATCCTATATTTACACACAGAGATGGGTAGTTCAGGTCCAGAAAGTAAAACAATTTTTTAATTTTTATTTTAACTAGTTTACATAACTGTTTTAAACATACACCTAGCTATCTCAATTGTACTTCGCTGGTGGTGTTCTATAGACAAATTCTAACCATTTGTTCCTTGGCTCTGAATTACTGGGTAAAGCATATAACACTGATGTGTTATTTGCACAAATAACACAGGAACAAACTGCCATGCTGTTCCTAGCACTGTTAGCTCCTATTTGATAAGACTGCATTGCTGCCTAGCATCAGCACTACCTGTGGGAGGTCGTGAGCCAAGGTGGGCAAGGCCATGAATACCAATTCACTGATTGATGTAGACACGGTACTTTTCCTGATCAACTTGTTTTTCTGAATATTTTCTTTTACTAGCTACTGCAGACAATGGAGGTTGAGGAAGAGTTTCATGTGCAGCATCATATACAACTCAGAGAGACCTACAGTATTGCACAAAGAACAAGAAATGTGGATTTTAGCAGAAGAACACCATTAAATTCTAAATGACTTAATTCATTTATTGCTGAGATATATAATAGAAACCCTCAGCCATACATGAAGATACATAGAAAATGAAAGTGGGTCATTTTTGTCCCATTTGTAAAATGAAATTAAAATACTGAACTATTTTCTAAAAGAGGGTTTATAGTTAATGCTTCTAAAGCTTCATGTTGGCCACTGCTGATCATTTTAATAATTGATGTGTCGATTCTTTTTTTTTATATCTATCGATTATTAATCGGAGAAAAAAAGAAAAACATATAAAATATGTGTAGTGTTTTAACTAATCAAGGGTCAGGGGAGCAGCGCGGTGCGGTTCAGCAGGTGGCGGTAGAGAGCGCGCGGTCTCTCTGAGACTCCCGAGAAGAAGACGGGTCTCTGCGCGTGCTCCGCTCCGCGCTGCTCTCGCGGGGTGTACTGGGTAGTGATGGCTGCGCCCGTGAGCGGAGAGAGCGGCTCTGGAGCCCGCGGTGACTCCGGCAGCGGAGCCCCGGGGGCGGAGAGCGGGGAGTTCTGCCCGGGGTTTAGAGATGTGGACGCGTTTGTGAAGGTGAGTAAGGCGCTCCGGTCCCCGGGGTTAACGAGCAGAGCCGCGGGTCTCCGCGCTGTGAGATAAACACGCAGCGGCAGCGTGGAGCTCCTCCTGCAGCAGCAGCAACGCTGGACTCGTGGTTCTGTTTTCATTAGCCGGTTAGCTTAGCGCTGTTAAATCTCTGACGGGTTAGCGGCTCCTGTTCTCTAATGAACTCTAACGGTGTTTTACAGCACGGACTGGGCACGGTGGTCTCCGCCACCAAGGCGGCCGGGGGTCTCCCTCAGCCCGGAGACGAGTTCGACTTCTACAGGAGTTTTCCTGGGTTTCAGGATTTCTGTGCTGTTCAGGGAGAGCGACTCTTACACTGGTGAGAGAGAGAAGACGGGCTTTAAACACTTAAATACATGTATTTATTTAATCTTACGTTACTGTCAATATTGTTATTGCTGATTCTGACTTAAAGCCATAGTATTGACTCAAGCTATAGACTGTATTACAAACCAAAAATCACATATAGCACTGTTTTATACTAGTAAACGCTCTCGTTTCTGCTCTTAGCTATGAAAAAAAAAAACTTTACTATTAGTAACATCAGATCTAACTGCAGGTCTGTAAACACATTCTGACTAGTCATATTACAAATAAAACAACATGTCCTTATCTATAATTACATTTTAGAAGTTAAAAAACTGTAGTCCCAAATACAGCTCTAGATAAAAAATTTGGATACATCAACTCATGAAGTTTCTAAGTGACATATAGTGAACATCCTGAAAGCATCACTACAAGACAGTGTGTGAATCTGTGTTTATTCGTTCATCTCACATTATTTACACAAAGTAGAAGTGCTGGAGATAAAATTGCTGGCGATATCCTTTTAAAGGAGTTTGTGTATTTTCTGCGTTTACAGGTCTGTTCCAAACATTTCAACGATTTTAAACGCTATAATTAAATGTTTTACATTCCATATAACTGGTTCTGACCTGATTTCTAGAACAGAATGTTAATAATAGTAGTTAATAATAGATTCAATTTTGAAAGTGAAAATGTCAATACTTAAAACAGCAGAATGTCATACAGTTCACTTTCTGCAGTACTATTAACATGATACTGATTATTTAATTATTTGAACACTATTTCTGTTTAATTCTAGGACTTAGACTTTAGGATTGTTGTTTTTACAGATAAAATATGTATGGCCTCTTGGTTAAATAGGAGGAAATGTAATAAAAGTAAAGCATGCCGTTCTAGGCACATATTTCTGAACTTGTAAAAACTCTCATATAATTGTATTGCACCAAATGGTTCTAAATACACTGCATGGTGCCTAAGACACAGTTTCATCACAGTGCTGAGAGCATTTTGGCTCTAAAACCTGTTTTTGAAATCAAATATCATTAAACAAATGTAACAGATATGTGCAAAATTTTCTGTGACAAATAATAATAGTCCCCAGTGACAAGGTATTGGTTCAGGCCTGTTCTCACACATTCAGATATTTTTAAAAACAGTGAAACCTGCAGTGCTATAAGCACACATTTCTTGATGAGAGCAGTTTACCTTTACTGGTTGGAGAGTCTGTTTGTGTTGTTTTGGTCTGTCAACTGAAATGTAAAAAATAAAAAGATCTGTGGGTTTTAAAGCCTAGTTTCAGAAGTGTTCACAGATGTAATCATTTGTGCTATACATACGGTAATATCCCTAATATCCAGCTAACACTACAAGGCTGGATGCAGCAGGAATGGCATTTCAGCTAGTTTTAGTTTATCACCATATTTATCATTGTTGTTATTCACTAATGATAATTAATCCAAAGAAGTGTCACTGGTAACCTCGCTCAGCTTGTCTGGGATGATATTTTCAATAAGTACACCAGTATAGGCTGTATAAACCAGATTTTCATTTTTAATAGACCATAAAAGACCACCACTAATGTGGGCATTGCATGGTTGGACCTTAGGTTACAGGGGGACATGTGTTCGGAGTGGGTTTGTACATATGTTTTCTGGGACCCATTTGGGCTTCAAAAATAGGCCCTATTCTTACATCCTATTTTAACCTCACATTGGTCCCATCTAGGATTTACGTGCAGTGTTATATCCAAATGGGGCCCAACTTTAACCCCTCCTGGTCCCATCACTGTCCCTGGTGGGGCTCATTACTGACCGACATAGAACCCATGGACAAAATCTTTTGGTTCCCTTACAGGCACCACATGGTCATGTTATCTCAGCAGTTACAAGGTTGAATTTTTACAAGGTAAACACAGTCTGGGCCGGTAATGGCAGCCTTCTGACGGAGGTTCCTGAACCTGAATTGTCCCAGTCAGCCTACTGATCGATCGGTAGACAATACAGTCAGTGGTATAAATCTAATATTATATGGGGTCTTCAACCTAAATATTCGTGCATGTGTGCATCTCTTTTACATGATTTTCAGTTGCTTTGATGTCTCATTTTGTTTTATAATGTTCTGCATTGTTCAGTATGAGTCAGCTGATGAAGCACCACGGCTGCAGATCACACATAAATGACAAAAACAAATTGACGGGACTGGAGGAGCGCTTTGATCTGGTCGTTGAGTCCAATGATGTCATCCTGGAGAAAGTGGTAGGAATGAATGCCCAATTTCTAAACTACATGTTTTAATTTAACACGTGTACACGGTTTACATGTGCCAGCTAGAGCTGGACGTTATAAACCATGATAAATTTTATCGTATCGATAAAGTGAACCAAGTGACCAAAAGTGACCAAGTGAACATTTAATTACAGGGAGTTTAGAAAATCCTGTTTAATTGCATGATGCGCTACATTAAAGTAATTGAAATGCAGTTTTAAGAATATATCACTGCTCACACTGCTGCTGCTTTTTATCTGCATCACAAAATCTTGAGATTTATAATGTGCTGCCACTATGATCAGGAGATTGCTGGTTCGAATCCTGTTCATGTAGCTTGCCATTGGCCCCGGGAACCCTTAGAGAGCACAGTTGACCTTGCTCTCTCTGGGTGGATAGATGGTGCTCTTTCCCCACATCATTCCAAAGGGTGATGTCGATCAGCACAAGGCATCTGTGAACTGATGTATCGGAACCGAGTACGCTGTGATGCTACGCTGTAATGCTGCTTTGAAAATAGGTGGTGGCTGACTTCACATGTGTGGGAAGAGGCATGTGCTAGTCTTCACCCTCCTGGTGTGTTGGGCATCACTGATTAGTGAGAGAGTCCTAATGAGTGGGTTGGATAATTGGCCATGTAAATTGGAGAGGAAAAAAAAAAAGTCACCCAGCTCTGCGAGTGTGTATATGTAATTATATACACTGCGGATGGTAACTTTGTACTGTTTATATCAATATAGGAGAAATACGTCATATCAAATTTGGACATACCAATGTGCGCTTGTGATAGCAATGATGGAAGTAAACACATTGCTCTGGCTGTAGGTTATGCTTTACTTTTTGGTTCATCAACAAATTTGGTTTAAAATATCATTAATATCAAGTTGTAACCCCTGAATTTGAGTATATGTAGAATGTCTCGGTTTAACCTATTTTAACATTTGTTGTAGAGTCAGACTCTTGACTACTGGTTTTCATTTAAATGATTTCCAGGAAAAATACCAATGCTTACACATGTATTCACAGGTTCCCATCAGTGCAACCCATAAGGCTGGGCACCATGACCACATTTTGTATATAGTTGCCGACATTTGTAATCATTGCCATCTATTGTGCTGTCCACTGTGGGTGGTAATGCCTTATGATATGTTCCCATTATACACAGGACACTGTGGATCAAAGGAGTGTTGAATGCCATGAGCACACTGGCCAATGTTTACCCTCACTTATAAGATAACACCTCACAACTTACAGATGTAGGCATTCCCAGGCTGCCTTTAAACACTACATTTGGGTTATTTCAAACGATACACAAAGAATTAGGAGCAAGTTTAGTTTACAGAAAAATAATCCGGTTCAAAGCTGTAGCTTATAGTCAGCCGAGAATCACTCTGAACTCTTTTTCTACCATGTTAAAGCTAACCACTGCTGTTGTGTTGAAAATCTGGGCCCTGAAGAGTAAGCATTACTAATTAAAATACAAATATATGAAATAGATCATGTACATATACTGACTGAAGTACACAGAGGAGTCAGCAACCAAACAAGTGGTTTAACTTGCTCACAGCACCATACGTTATTATACTGGACATAAGAAGTTGTTGACTGTATTAATCTTGTATATATTTGTTCTATTTATGTATTATTTATAGTGCTTGTATTGAATAATCAGAACACTTACTGCTGGGTCTGGCTGGATTAAATATTTGCATAATGCATGTGCTCAAACACAAAATACACAGTTTAAAATGTTTCTGAATCCATTGTTTGTAAATTCTTCATCAGGGAATTATGCTGGATGAGGCTTCTGGAGTGACTCGCTCTCAGCCCGTGATGCCTGCTGGCTATCAGCCTCCCAAAATTGTTGTGTCTAGTTGGAATCGCAAGGTAAGTTCTTCCTGACCCCTCAATTAAATGTAATTTTTATGGCTGGGTATCGAAATTCGATACCAAAAATTCGCTGTCCGAAATGTTGCGGTATTAATGAGTACCGAAAGGTCTAAGGAAAATGCGGTGCCTGTTTTCGATTCTTCGTATTAAATGTATGAACCACTGCAAGTGTACAGAGCGTGCAAAGAATTGATGATTAATCCATCAAAGAAACGCAGATCATTCTACATACCGCCACTGCACTGAATTCTCAAGCGCTCATGCTTTCTCTCTCACTTGCTCGCTCTTATTCACAATGTCGCTCCTTCTCTCTCTCACTCGTCTTCCTCTCTCTCTCTCTCTCTCTCTCTCTCTCTCTTTGTACCCTGAGATATTATAATGCAGTAAAAAAAAGATGTGCCAGACCTCAACTACACTATACTGATATCACTGTCCCCTCACAATAAAACAGCATTTAATATTTTAATTATGATTTTAATACAATTTTCAGTGATTGGCACCACTAATAAAAATATAAATTCATAATGCTGATATTTCTTAAAAAAAAAGAACTGTTAGAAAAAAACGTATCATAAGCGTATCATTTGTGTGTTGGTATCTGTATCGAAAATTATACCCAGCCCTAGTAAGTTTACTAGAAACTGTTTAGTACTTGTTCTACAGTTGGTCACTGTGAGTTGCACATACATGCTGCATTTGAAACTGTTCTTCTACGCTCATTTCCTGCATTAGCCAATAAAAGAAAATGAATAGAAAACAGTTGAATCAGGAAAAGCGCCCGGACTGACATCCACCCTTAAATTAGGATTTAATGGCCTCACCCATCTTGGCTTGTGACCGTCCACTACAGACCCATTTGCTGTTAGCATTGCTGTTAGCCAATCAGAGGCAATATGTTTGCAGGTCATGAATAATAATAAGAGTTGGAATCCTCCCACTCCTCCACAGGACTAAAAAAGTCTGAAACAGCTCACCATTACACAATTTAAGAAAAAACATTGAAATGAGTACAAAAGAATGTACAGTTTAACTGTGTACAAAAAATAGTCCATAAATGGATAGTTTATAATGAACCGATACTACTGTAGCAAATTCAGTAGCCATATATTAATAATATTATTAGTTTTGTTAGTTATTATTTAATCAAGATTACTGTATGTTAGTGCAATGCAAGGCAACCATCTAGCAGTTCCATAGCAACCATTGAAATACCGTATAACCATAGTCACCACCTTCCAATAAATGTTCTCACCCTGGTGACTGTGTAGTAACAGTATAGCAGACTGATGTCATACCTTATCTTTAAAGAGCCAGTGTTGCTGCATCTTTTCGTTCTAAATAAACAGAATATGGTTTATTGCTTCTGCTCACAAAATTATTAATAAATTATTATTAATATTATAATATAATAATAATTATTCCTGACCATTTCCCTGTTCTTTTATAGCTATTAATTTTTGGCCATTTTTATATAATAAGATATGGAGAACAAATAGATTTAGTTTTTGTTTCGTCTTTTACAGGGTGGGAATCGCAGCACTGAAACCTTCCATCTTCTTCATGCCAAGAACATTCAGAGACCTCAGCTGAAGTTCAAGGATAAAGTGGACAACAGCAACACGCCTTTTATCCCCAAAATCTCCGTCAAACCCAATGCCGTAAAGCCGCTGTCTTCATGTGAGTTTCAATATAAAGTCTTTTCAAATTAGAGTTTAGATACTCTCCAAAAGCCCAAGCCGAACTTGCCGGGTCGGACTGTCGAGTTGGACTCTCTACTTTTTTTATTAGTGCTAACTTTTTTTTTTTATTTACATAAATCAATGTTGTTATCGCAATAACATCAGCTGGGGCTCATGATGATGGTTTATGGGCTGGGCCAGGTCAGAACAGAATGTGCAAATTCCTTGTGAGCTAAAATTCTTAAACCTGTTTAAGAACCTCTTTTTTTCCTCCAAACATACATTTGCTAATTGCAGCTAAAAAAGTTAACATATTACCATATATATATATATTTTTTTTTCATAATTGTATACACAGTTTACACAGTGCTCACTGTGCTTTTGTTCATTACAAATCACATACAGTGCACTAATCCCTTTTCAAATGTTTTGAAATGTAATGATTTGTGTGGTTTAGGTCATCTTTACACACTTTTTATTTATATTTATAAAATATATTTATTTATAAAATATTATTTATAGTAAAAGTTATAAACATACCAGAATATATATGTTGTATGATAAATGTATGCATAAAAAGTGCATTAAAAATAGGGTTAGAAGACAATGGGGGAGAGATATATATATAGTATATAAACATTATACTACATTATCAAATAATAACTTGAGAATGTTCCATGTAGATTTCACAAACAAACAGCTGCGGAATGAGAGACCCGAGGATCTGGATGTGCCTCCAGCACTGGCTGACTTTATCCACCAGCTGAGAACTCAAGAGCACATGGATGACATGTAAGAATTAGTTAATTTAGTTAATTGTGTTGGTAATAAAAAGCGTAAAATGGACACGCTTAGACACTGATGTTCTGGCCTCTTTTAGGTTCTCTCACCCTTACCAGCATGAGCTGGACCACCTGGTCATGTCAGAGAGCTTGAGGATTAAACCTGAACCTCAGGTAACCTCGGGAACAGAGTGTTTTGTATTATCGATTGGTCTCTTGAGTCATTAACTCACTTCATTCATATTGCCTTGTTTGTTTTTCTTCAGATTTATAAACCTCTGGAAGAAACAAGCTGCAAGTTCATCGACACATTAGAGGATCTGGTTGACTTGAATGAAAAGCTGACCAGGAGCAAGGAGTTCGCTGTGGACCTTGAGGTAGGAATGAGTTCTCGAATAGGGACAACCCTTCAAGCATCCAATACAGATGTATAACTATAGCAGTGGAGCACTAAAGTTCAGCATCCTAGCTTCTGTTTAACCAGTTAACTGTAGGGCATTCTATAACTTCAGAAAAGTTATATTAATTATTATTGTTTATTCCTAAATTCCTCTGTAAAGCTGAGCTGAAATTAGCTTTTGTTAGCTTTTATTTTATTTTTGCCTCTTTTTCTGTTGCATCGTTTAAGGTGAAATGGGAAAGTTAGATAGCTAGCTACTGAGGTGAACTACTAGTGAGTTTTTTATATATGCTTGTTATGAAGAAAATGGCCATAAATTATTTAAACTAAACAATAAACTATGGTACTATTGGTGGTATCATCTGATTTAGGACCACAAATGAAAGGAAAAACTTGAGTAATAAAAATGCTTAGCTTTTGTTTAGATTCTGTTTTGTCTTCACAGCACCATTCCTACAGGAGTTTCCTGGGAATCACTTGTTTGATGCAGATCTCCACGAGGGAGGAGGATTTCATTATTGATACTCTGGAGCTTCGCAGTGAGATGTACATTCTTAATGAAAGCTTCACAGATCCCTCCATTGTGAAGGTATTTATTTAGTTTTTCTTATTTTACACGTTGCAGTGTTTTCCAATTGTTCTTTCTTGCCTTTCTTCTTCTGTTTATATAAGAATTTAAGTTCAGCTGTGTTTAAAAGGCTTGTTAACTCTGCCATGTCCCTGCTATAAAAACAGCCTGGCCAGCTTAACCAAGCTGGTTGACCTTTTTAGCTTTTGATCAGTAGGTTTGATGGTTTAGCTGGACTACAAGCACAACCTTGCTGGTCGACCAGCATGACCAACAAGATCAGAAATACCAAGCTGGTTGAGCATAACGACAAAAAGACCCAAATTGGTCAACCAGCATGGCCAACGTGTCCAATAAGACCAAGCTGGTCCATCGAAGGCCATCCTAATACCAGCTGCCAGCAAAAGCTTGTTTTGAGCTGATATTATTTTACCAGGTTTATGATAGACCTTATTTAGGCTAGGTCTAAATGTTTGCCATTGTTCTTGTAGGTTTTCCATGGAGCTGACTCAGACATTGAATGGCTTCAGAAAGATTTTGGTGTCTATGTGGTCAACATGTTTGATACCCACCACGCTGCTCGCTCCCTGAACCTTGGCAGGAACTCGTTGGACCATCTCCTCAAACTCTACTGCAACGTGGACTCGAATAAGCGCTACCAGCTTGCTGACTGGAGAATACGGTAATTCATATACTAGCGTTGCATTGTTATTATTGTTTTGCAGTTTGTTTGTTTGAGTACAGAAACTGGGTTCCAGATGTGATTACACTGTATAAAGTTACTTTATATGTTATCTCTCTCAGACCCTTACCAGAAGAAATGCTGGCTTATGCCCAGGCTGATACCCATTACCTGCTGTATGTGTATGATCGACTCAGAGCTGACCTGTGTGATGCAGCTAATGGACAGTCTAACTTGATACACTTGGTCTGGTCCAAAAGCAAAGATCTCTGCCTCAAGGTATAGTTGTACAGTTATGTTTACAGCAGAAGTAGTTTTGCTCGAATACCTCTTAGCTTAGATTAGGTACGAGCTTTTAAAAACACAGTAGTAAATGAAACTGCTGTTCAGATATCCAAGGAAATTCTTTAAGTTCCTTTCCCCACCTCTGTCCCTGGATGGAGAGGGGATAGATGCTTGTATTCCATACGTCTTGATGGATTGTGGGTGAAGCATACCAGATTTCTCTCCTGAAAAATATTTTTTGGGGTGAGTAAAATGCTTTGGTTTATCTACAGTAAGCTTAGATTTCCAGATTTCCTCTAAGGCTAGCCAGACAACGCCACACTGAGAAACCCTTGTTTTAACACAGGAAGGCTAACAGGAAGGCTACAGTCCGATTATATGCTCACTTCTGAACTGCGAAAGAGCTAGCAAGGTTAGCAGGTAATGCTAATGCTGCTCCAGCAGTGCTAGCCGGGGTTAGGAGCAGGCTACAGGCAAATAAGCGCTTAGCGTGGTTAGCAGCTAATGCTAATATTGCTCGAGTCTCTGTGCTGGAGAACTAAACTGTAGAACTAAACTATAATGCTGCACTTCAGCGGAGTGGCTTTACTGCTCCTTATAACCTGACCTGTGTCTTGTATTACGAAAAATGCTATTAACTATTTTAAACCTGCATCTCTTGTCAAGATTTGAATCTTTCAAGTTCAAGTAGTTTTTATTGTCAATACTGCATATGTACAGAACATACAGAGAGTTGAAATTATGTTATGCTCCTTCCCAAAAATTACAGCAAGTACAGAAAATAAGATATGTAATATAAAAAATGGGAGACACTATATGAACAATACAGCAAGGACATATAGACAAACGTAAGACAGAAGACAATAGTGCAATAGTGTTTAGGGGGGTGATTAAGATGGGATGACAGTACGAGTATAAACAGAACCCGTGTAAACAGTAGTGCAAATATGGTATAATAGCTTAAGGCTGGTAAAGTGAATGAGTGCATAAAGTTCTTAAAGTTCACAGTTTATGGGTAATTAAAGTGTGTATGACAGTGCGAGTATAAGCAGTAGTGCAATCATAGAGTGTGTAAGTGCGTGTCATCTATGAGTAGACAGGACAATTCAGTTTAAAAATTATGTTGCAAAGCATATGTAGAGTTGACAGTTGTACCACTACATTCAATATTGGTTGCAAGGGCATTATGGTGGCATTCAGATAAACATTCAGAAGGGACCCGTATTAGGGCTTCAGGGTGGCCTCCCTAGAGAGAAAGTTTTTAGCTCCCTTGACGTTACTATACCATACAGGACATACAGACATTAAAAATGCAGCAGTAATGGCTTAAAGAGTACCTGAGTGAAATGTAGTTATATCTAATGTCTAATGAACCAATAATCAATGATCTTGTTTTTGACTGCTCTGACAGAAATATGTAAAGCCCATCTTCACTGAGGAATCTTATATGGAGCTTTATAGAAGACAGAAGAAAAGCTTCAACAGTCAGCAGCTGGCTGCCTTCCGTCTGCTCTATGCCTGGAGAGATAAACTGGCTAGATCAGAGGATGAAAGCACTGGGTATTGCAATTTTTTTTTTAAAGGAACTTTCCCCAGTCATCTTGTGTTTTTGTTTTGTTTTAATCTCTTGTTTTTCCTTCACTTTTTTAAGGTATATCTTGCCAAACCACATGATGATGAAGATCGCTGAGGAGCTGCCCAAGTAAGTTCCTACACAGCTTTGCCATTATTTACTATTTACAGCATTAAAGTGGCAGTCCGTATTTTGTTTCTAAGCTGAAAGCAGAAGCATTTCTGAGTGGAGAAGAAATAAAATATTGTGTTTAATGGTACCAGTGTGCTGAAACGACCATCCCTGCTAAGCCTAATATATTCATTCTAAAAACTGGGGTGTCAGGTCGCTTTTCACTGGAGTTTTTCTGGCCACGTCACGCTTCAGTAGCTCATTCACCCATAGTAAAACCAAAATGTGTAGTTGAAGTGAAGTTTCAAAGAACAATATTATTGTAATTTTAAGACCGGTTCATGTATGGTATATTGATACAATTACTGCATTGTAATTAAGTAATTTTTTGTAATTAATCATCTTGAATTGAGTCACAATCAATTTTTACTCTGAATATGAATAATGTATCATTAATCATATGCAGTAAAATATAGAAAAGCATTAGTACTGCAGCTAGTTTTACCATTAACCCAACAACTTCTCTCCTGTATAATCTCAAATGAGTCTCTTCAGACCTTAGAACTATTGTCAGAATCCTTCAGTGAGGATTCTGTATTCAACTGGCAATCTCTTGAGGGTTCTATACAGATCTGGCAACCTATGACCAAATCTAGTCACTTCAATGCGCTGCTTCACTGTGTCCCATAACTGCGAAGGCGGCAATGTATGGGCGGAACTTGAGACCCGGTTGGACAATGTGATATACGGAACACTAAACAATAGAGAGGCAGGTGCACTCACTGAAGTGCTGCTGTTTGCCTTCCAAACATTTGTTTTGGTTACCTGTGCAAAAGAAATATAGGGGTTTTATCTTCAAAATCCTTCAAATAAACAACAATGTTGGTGTACTGGCTCAATCAGTTTAATGGGGAATAATATTGTCAGCAAAAATTATTTGATTGAGTTTATGTCTGTAATTGTACAATAGGTTGATTTATCATTATCGTGACAGGCCTAGCTATAACAAACTTAACTCTACAAACTCATAGCCCAGGTATACAAGACGTTATGATCTGAATTGATTAATCTTGTCCATAGTTTTAAAAATACCATAATTATTTGTAACCAGATTGCTTTTATTTATTTATTTTTACTTTGGTTAAAGGGAACCCCAGGGAATCATCGCATGTTGTAATCCCACTCCACCTCTAGTGCGGCAGCAGATCAACGAACTTCATCAGTTCATCAAGCAAGCGAGGGAAATCCCACTGCTCAAGGTGAGCCAAATACAGAGAAATTCTACACTCATCCCATTCAGTTCTAGAAAAAGTCATGGAACATGATACTTACTCCTGTCTCATTACATTTGCCATGTGCGACTATGCCATAGTTATCTTGATCAACCCAACTTGAGCATAGGTGAATTCTGTTTGTTGAAATAAGCGTGTTTCAGTGTATGTCTATCTAAAATAGACAAAAAAAATATTTACTGTAATCTTCTTTCAGGCCGAGGTTGCTGCTGAAAAGAAGAAATCGATGACCCCCAAAAGAAAGGTTGGTAAACCAAATACTAAGGGACAGTTCCCACACAGGAATTAAGCCTAGTCTTGGACCACATGTCATTTTAAATGGATTTAAAAATAGGCCTAATTGTGGTCCAGAAATTAAACCAATAGACTTATCAAATATGGATATTGCTAGATTGGCTCAGAATAATACTAATAATAATATTCGTTGTTTTGCAGTCTGAATCTACTTTGTTTGGACCCCATGATACCTCTCATGTGTCTGAAAGTGACCTTATGGAGCTTTCTTTTACTGGTAGGTCCAATTTTCTCACCAGTACTCTTACCGTTCTCTGTAATATCATCCTCTCTGCCTTGTTGATGTTCACGTTCGTCACATTGTCTCTGTTGTCTTTTATGTTTGTTTGATGTGGGGGACCTGCCTGCACAAAAAAAGAGAAGAGACCAAAAAAAATCAAGTATTCCCGGGAAAAACTTCTGTTCCTCCGGAATTCTGCACACAGCAACATGCTGCCATCTGTCCAAATCCCCGGTGAAATCTACTGCAAGACAGAATGGAAAGCAGGTATGCAAGGTTTGCAGTTTTCAGTTTACCCACACTAGGACTGGACAGTTATTAGACTTAAATATATATTGCAGTGGAACGTGTTTCCATAATAGTGACATGAGAGATGATTTAGAGTTTTTTTTATAACACATTTTTAATATTTCAGTGTCACTTAGAATCCTCAAGTTCCACATTGAGCTGGCGGCTACATGCCAGTATTCTGAGCTTTATAATAACTAAGTACCAGAAGAACGTCCAGGCATAATATGCATATAAAAGACAGCAAGACTTAACCTATCTAACCAGTCCAGTGCCATGGATTTGGCATTAACCATAAATGAGAAATCCAGCTCGGAATTACAGTTAACAGATAAAATCCATCCTGTTTTTAGGACATTTTGGACATTTTTTGGACTTTGGACTTATTATTGAGTAATCTTTTTGACTGAAATATGATATGTATCTTAAGTTCTGTTAAAATTTACATCTTAAATAATGCTTTTGAGTACCTATTTTAGGAGCATTCTAGCAAAATTGGTTGAGGGTTTTAAGTGATGTATACAATGACTGATCATTACAGGACACTGTTCACTGTTCAGTTCATTTCTTTACTTTATTTTCAGTAGTAAATTATAAAGTGATCAGGATGTATCATCAGATATTAAAGAAACATGCTGATTTTAAAGCACTGGCAGCTCTTGTTAGCAGCACTTCAGCCAGTACGTTCCTATTTGGAGTGTGTGCAGTCCGTCCCGGGTATCTGTGTTTGTTTTGTCCTCTGTCTCCTCCTGCTGCTCATTCCCCAACACTAACTCCACCCCTGAGCAAGGAAGCTAGCAAGCAGGGCTGGTTCAGTTAAACCTCAGCTGCTACACAGCCTAAAAAGCCTCAGCATGTTTTTAAAAAGCTCAGTGACCAAAGAAGAAATTTAACAAGAGTGAATATTGGCAGTGAGTTCTAAAGGTGGAGAAGAATTAGAGCTCAAAAAGACTACAAGGGCGACCCAGAGCTGCTACTTTTCTCCTGAACAGGTAAGATAACTGGCTAGCTAATTAGGTCAGGTAATTTATCACCACCAATAGATGTGCTTACTAGGGACTGGTGTTTAAATTAATTTAAAAATTGAGTGTTCACATTCATATCCCAGTGCAGCTGGAGTAACAAGTCAGAGGGTGCCTGAGGGATAGTTAGGTTAGCAAGGTTAGCTAAATTGATCTGAAAACGCTAGCTAACGCAGTCATGCTACCCATTCTAACATGAACTGAACTCAATAACAATAGAGAAGCAGCCGTGTCACATCTGATTAATACCTCTGCAGTGATAAGTATTCCAAAAATATACACCAGAAACTGATAGTTAGTCTCTATACTGACTTATTTTAGCTATGAATATAATTATATAATGGCTACTTTTTTCCTGAACATGTAAGCTAACTGACTAGCTAGTTTAGTCAGGTAATTTATCACCACCACCAGGTTAGCTTACTAGGGACTATTTAGCTGTTTATTTAAGTCTCTCGTTGTAACATGTAGTCAATAAAACGCTAGATACAGGTTTTAGAAGGGTTTAGAATGTTCCCTTCCCCCTCCTCCTCCACTCTTCCTCTTGCTTGTTCTCTCCATCCACTGCCTCTCCTATCACTCTAAATCGGCTTTGCCTGACGGCAGTGAGGGCAGGTCATAACTGAGATCTAGATCAGGCTGCAATAAGATAAAACGGTAGGATACTCAAATATAGCTTGTATATGTTATCTGCTAAACTAAGCAGTTTATTACTAGGATCTGTGCAGTAGTAACTCCAGTTCTGGGGTGTAGATTTTTGAAACAGTGGCTAACGTAGCTAGTGGTGCATAAAGCTAAGTTTGCTAACTACCATTAAAGTTCACATGAGCCGGTTTATAATATGACTTGTTGTTGCTTGCCATGGTTGAAGTTACTAAACTTGTCTTGCACTGGATTGTGTAGATTCAGCCTCTTCATCTTGGCAACCCGAGTGAGCTTCGCATCTGGGAAGGGACTGGCGGGGAAAACAACACTCTGTGGTGTTTTAAAATTGTATTTCTGTAGATGTTTAACATACTCACTCTCATTTCCTACTGAATGTACCTATACAGCCAAGCAGAAAGGGAAGGAAAATATAGGCTACCGTAGTCTGTAAAGATGAGTACATGACGTACACCACAGCTAGTGGCATTTATACTCTTTATATTAATGTCAGAATTATATCATAGCGACCGTAGGGTGTCGAGTGTACATGTACTGTTACACCAATAATAATAAACACCAGCATTAGTGAATATCTCAGTACCTAGGAAGCAAAGAGAGATTCAGCTTGCCTGCTGTGGCACAGTAGATAACACCACCGCCTGCTTGTGAGCCTCCCCATCATGTGGGAGACTGGGGTTCAATTCCTGGGTGACTATACTGTGATTCACCAGTAAGAGTCCTTGGGCAAGACTCCTAACCCTGCATTTACTCTGGATAAGAGTGTCAGCCGAATGCTATAAAAGTAATGCAACTAGGCGCCTCAGCTCTTAATAATGAAGAGATTTAGGGCTGCAACGCTATAATCGATATAATCAACAATGTTGTTGATTTAAATTTGTCGACTACAAATTTCATTGTCGACTAATCATTAATTTGTAACAGTAATGCATTATACCAAATGCTGGGGACAGGAACACAATGGAAGATGGGTAATGGGCTAACTCACACAGTTTCCACTCAACTTAGTCTGTGTCTCAAAGTGCACAAACACAACAGATTACATAATTACTCACTAAATACTAGTACTCTCCATTTTTAAACAGCATTTGGACATTTAAATACCTTTTAAATCTCATGTTTAGCTGTTTTGCTGTTGTGTTTAGAGATGGAAACATGGCAGAAATAATCGCTGACTAATCGGGAAAAAATTGTTATCCGGTTAATCGACTACTAAAATTGCTGTGTGAATTAATAGTTGTATATACAGTGTAAGTGTACAATACAGCTCCAGCCTTAACTAAGCAATGTTCTGAAGTCTCTCTATCACTTATTTTACAGCTAGAACTGTTTTTCGCATGTAGCCATTTTTCATTTCCAGTTGAATACGCCAGTAATTTGAAATTAATAAAAATGATATGTAGCTCACATTTCATGTAATTATATCAGCGATATGATTAGTGATAATTGATTTATCTTTTTTATGTGTAAATAGATACCAAAGTTGGAGTTCTTTTTACGGAGGATGACGACACAAGTGGTCTCACAGCTTCTGCAAAAATTACTTTATTTGCGGTGAGTTATTTTGTATATTTAGTATGCTGTCTCTGCTTAATGGTTTTTATTAATTGTTTTGCTTGCTTGTTTGTTTTTGTCTTAAGCAGGACACTATGTTTGGAGTATTTAGTCTCTTCTTAGTAAGAGTATAATGTGCAGGCAGGGTTTCCCACAGTGCCTCTAGTTAAGGTGGCTCGCTTAAAAACAAATGCCCCCCACATTTCTTCCTTAACTTAAGGGGAAATTGATTTAGTGAGGGGACAGTGGGTATCTGTGTATGTTGTGTATATATACTTATTTTTTTATGTTTTTTATTTGTTTATTTTTGATTGTGTTTAAAGGAGGTAGAGGAAATGGACAGCGGTCATCTGACTGTGGCCCAGCAGAAAGCACACAGCATCATGGAATCTTTTGAAAACCCTTTCCGGATGGTAACATATCTATTAAATCTGAATCATCTTTTAGATTAAATCTTTTAGTTAGTTTGTTGTATATATTTACTGATGTTTTAATTCTTGTTTGCAGTATTTACCCTCAAAGGATATTCACATATCGAAAAATGCTAAATACGACCCTTCATCAAAGATTTATGAGGTAAGTAATCAATATTAGGGCCGCACTTAACAATTACTGTATTTTTCTTATTATAAGGTGCACTGAAATATAAGGCACATTATCAATAAACATCTATTTTCTGGTATATTTTTATACATAAGGTGCACAGGATTATAAGGCACATTTTAAGCGTCACTGTTAAGGAACAGGGGTGTCGCCATGTTTCACTTCTAATTCAGCAGGTCTTATCTACTAGGGGGGCAGTAGACATGTTAAGTAAAGCTAATCCAAGGAAACAAAACTGTAAACAAAGCATTTTCTTTTAAAGTCAAATGAGTGCTGGATGTTAATCTACACAGATTTCTCCTGAAAACTGTTTATTTGTGTAAGTAAGGCACTTCCGTTCACCGACCGTAAGCTTAGATTTCTGAATTTCTCCAGCACTAAAGCTGAAGCATTAGCATTGGCAGCTAAACACTAGCACTTTGCGGCTAATGCCGTCCGACAGCGCTACACTGAGGAACCCTGAGTGTTCCCCTAAGCCAGGGTAATAATACCCAGCGGTTCATCCCTCGTAGCTTGTTTTAACGCGGTAAACACTCAGACTACAGTTCGATAATACTCACCTTTGAATGGTAAAAGAGCTAGCGCTTAGTAAGGTTAGCGGGTAATGCTAATGCTGCTCCAGCAGTGCTAGCCAGGGTCAGCAGCAGGCTACATGCTGATAATACTCACCTCTGAACAGCTAGCAGGGTGATAATAGCCAGCGGTTCATCCCTCGTAGCTTGTTTTAACGCAGTAAACACTGACTACAGTTTAGATAATACTCACCTTTGAACGGTAAAAGAGCTAGCACTTAATGTGGTTAGTGGGTAATGCTAATGCTGCTCCAGCCCCTTACAACCTGACTGGTAAAACTCATTCATAAGGTGCATTGATGATTTTTGGGAAAATTAAAGGAATTTAAATGTGTCTCATGGTGCGAAAAATATGGTAGATCTAATGACTAATTATGTGTTACATATTTTGTTTGTTTCTGTGTCTGTCTGACTCTGTCTCTCTGTGTTAAGCAACCTGGATTTTTACATAAAGTTTCAGTGGATTACATTTTTGCTGTTCTTTTCCTCCTAAAACCTAATTTGTTACAGTAAAATTCATTAGGAATTCATCAATTTCTGATGGTAGTTTATGTAACGACCTGAACATTTTTTTTGTAAATTTAAGTGCAGTTACAGTTTTGTACTATTAAATGTTTGTCTGTTAGGTTAAGTGCCATATATGACATTATAGATTTTTATAGGTTATTATTTTAGGGTCTAAGCACTCAGGATTCTGAAACTCTGTTTAGCCTCTGTTTTTGCTGTGGTCTGAAGAATTGCTTCATTTAAATCTTCTAATTGACTCCCACTGGTATTTACTTTTAGCTATGGCGAATGCATATGGATGACTCATTAATTAAAAATTGTATTTATTGTTATTTCTTTCATTTTTCTAACGCCAACGTAGATTAGTAACCGTTGGAAGCTTCAGAGCATTGAGCAGCAGAAGAAAGAGGCTCAAGCTAAACAACAGGCCAAGCAGCATGCTAAAGAGCAGGCCAAGAAAGCTAAAGGTACCTCTTGACTCCAATATACTGTACAATATACTGTGTGTGTGTTGCCAGTGAAATACATGCATGAGCCTCAATTTATTTTTCAGAGGAACGTCAAAAGGCCAAAAAGAACTATCAGGAGTCCCTGCAGGATGTCAGTACTGTTAGGCAGCAAATTGTGGTGAGTCGCCCTCAGCTAGTATAAAGCAGACTAAGCCTCTCTTGTTTTAATTAAATAAAAGTTTGCTGTCTATAAACAAAGACTTGAACTCTACGGCTTAAAAAAATAAATCTTGAATTGGGACAACTCTCAAACTTTAAAAGTATTTGAAGACATTGATAAGAAGGACTGTCCACAAACATTTGTGAATATAAATCTTTCACAGAGGAGCTTCTATTTGTCCATTTGTCATGTGTGTTTACCTTTTCTATTTATTATATGTTTTTTTTATTCTGTGTCAATAGGAATCGAAGCAGGTCGGGCAGAAGAGAGAGCGGGTTGCCAGTGAAGCTGGTGAAGAAAGTCTTAAACAAAACAAAAAAATCATGAAAACTGATAAAGGGACACCCGCTGCAGTTCAGTCTCCTGCAGCTTCTAAGAAGATCCAGAAGCAAGAGACTGAAGAATCTAAACAGGACCAGTCTTCTGAATTTACACCTTTCGACTACAGCCAATCAGATTTCAAAGTTTTTGCTGGTATGGTTAACAGATGAGTTCCTTCACGGTGGATATAGAGAAATTGTGTTCTTAGTATTTATTTATAATGTGAACGTAGGTTAATTACTTCAGGAGCATATTCCACAGCAAGGTTGTGAAAGCTGCTTTTTTTTTTTTTTTTTTTTTTTTTTTACGCCTCCCTCAAATTAGTCAAAAAATTTCAATCCAGACTCTTTACTTTCCACTAACAAGATCCAGCTGAGATCAGGGCTTCAGGAATCCAGGCTCACCTGTGTACACAAGACATTTCAGAAGTGGTCCCCTGCAGATACAGTGATATCAGCTATAAAAAATACTGAAATTAGCTACAGAATATTATTTTCAAATAAAAAGCTTGATATATTGGAGTACAAAACAAAACTTATAGTAAACAAAAAAGTTCACAAACGAAATCAAAATGTACTGTTTAGGTTGTAATTTGTTAGATTGTTGGTTGTAATAAAAAAATACAGCAGTATTTATAAAAGAAATAAAAATACAGAGCACAAATCATCTATCTTTATAGTACCAGGGCCTTTACTCAGCCACAAAAGAGCAAAATATCTGCCTTAATAATATCTGTATTTAAAGTTTAGATAAATATAGCTCAGAAAACAAGATTCTGATTAAAAAAAAAAAAAAAAAGTTTCTCTGATTTTGCTATTTATAGGTACATGTATAAGTAAAATATACATTTTTATTGTTTTATTGTATGAACTACAGATAATATGTCTTCCAAATTCCAAAGAAAAATATTGCAATGTCTGCAGAAGTATAGTGGACGGTACTGTGGCCAAACTTTATTCCTGAATATTTGGAAAATACAGTGGCCAAACTTTATTCCAGAATAATATTGCTTCCAGCCGGTGGGTCTATGACCTCAATAGTCCAATAGTAGCAAACTAAGCTCAGCTCCAGTCTGGTACAGAGCAGGTTTGTCCAAGTGCAAATTTTGCTGTAGTAACTAAGCTAGGCTTAAAAACATCTTAAAAACAGACACACACCTGGAAGAGAGGAAACCATCGTACCTTTCCTCTAATTCAGCTCAACCAAAAAGGCTGGAAGAGAGGAAACTCAATAAGCTGGGCTTTTTGAGACCGTCTCAAAAAGCCCAGCTTATTGAGTTTCCTCTCTTCCAGGTGTGTGTCTGTTTTTAAGCTGTGTGTGTTTGTGTATTAAGCCACGGTTTTACTTATTTTTGCTTTGTTCTGCAGGGGGTAAACCCAATGACTCCAAACACTTTGACCCAAACAGACAGTCTAATGAATTCAGACGGAAGGTACTATTTTTTTTATTTTTATTCTACAATAATGCTATTCATCTCAGTCTATAGACTGCAGTTTAATATTCAGTTTATGAGAGGATGGAGATAAAATAAAACTGTTTATTTTTTCGTAGAAAAACCCAAGAGGACACAGGCAGGGTCCTGGAGGCAGAGGCATGCCTGCCAAGTCCGAAAGGTAATAGAATACATGGATTATTTTGCCGGATTCTTTAAATATTAAGTAGTATTAATTTATACAGCATTGTTGTATGGTATTAATACATTTGTATAATTCCAGAGGATTTCACCACAACTGGCCCAGGAGATAGAAATCTTCGCTGGACACTTGCCCTTTTAAGGGACCTTCTTCTGTCTAAATTGTTGTTGTTTTTTCTTTCCTTTTTTATGTGGGTCATTTTATTAAATTAATTATGGCTTACATGCTACATGATGCTGTACTATATGTTTTGAAAGAACTTTCATTAAATTGAAATTTTAAATGATGTTTTCTTTTTCTGATTTTGGAATTAAAGCTTATTGTGTGTGTGTATATTATAAGTATTATAATACAGATTATTGCACTTTATTGCACCTGTTAATTGAGAGCTTTTAAATTAATCTACCTTTTATATAGTATTTTATATAGAACTTATATACACTGCTCAAAAAAATAAAGGGAACACTCAAATAACACAATATAACTCCAAGTAAATCAAACTTCTGTGAAATTAAACTGTCCACTTAGGAAGCAACACTGATTGACAATCAATTTCACCTGCTGTTGTGCAAATGGAATAGACAACAGGTGGAAATTATTGGCAATTAGCAAGACACACTCAATAAAGGAGTGGTTCTGCAGGTGGGGACCACAGACCACGTCTCAGAACCTATGCTGTCTGGCTGATGTTTTGGTCAGTTTTGAATGTTGGTGGTTCTTTCACACTCGTGGTAGCATGAGACGGACTCTACAACCCCCAGAAGTGGCTCAGGTAGTGCAGCTCATCCAGGATGGCACATCAATGCGAGCTGTGGCAAGAAGGTTTGCTGTGTCTGTCAGCGTAGTGTCTAGAGGCTGGAGGCGCTACCAGGAGACAACAACCGAGCAGCAGGACCGCTACCTCCGCCTTTGTGCAAGAAGGAACAGGAGGAGCACTGCCAGAGCCCTGCAAAATGACCTCCAGCAGGCCACAAATGTGCATGTGTCTGCACAAACGGTTAGAAACCGACTCCATGAGGATGGTATGAGGGCCCGACGTCCACAGATGGGGGTTGTGCTCACAGCCCAACACCGTGCAGGACGCTTGGCATTTGCCAGAGAACACCAGGATTGGCAAATTCACCACTGGCGCCTTGTGCTCTTCACAGATGAAAGCAGGTTCATACTGAGCACATGACAGACGTGACAGAGTCTGGAGACGCCGTGGAGAGCGGTCTGCTGCCTGCAACATCCTTCAGCATGACCGGTTTGGCAGTGGGTCAGTAATGGTGTGGGGTGGCATTTCTTTGGAGGGCCGCACAGCCCTCCATGTGCTCACCAGAGGTAGCCTGACTGCCATTAGGTACCGAGATGAGATCCTCAGACCCCTTGTGAGACCATATGCTGGTGCGGTTGGCCCTGGGTTCCTCCTAATGCAGGACAATGCTAGACCTCATGTGGCTGGAGTGTGTCAGCAGTTCCTGCAAGATGAAGGCATTGAAGCTATGGACTGGCCCGCCCGTTCCCCAGACCTGAATCCGATTGAGCACATCTGGGACATCATGTCTCGCTCCATCCACCAACGTCACGTTGCACCACAGACTGTCCAGAAGTTGGCGGATGCTTTAGTCCAGGTCTGGGAGGAGATCCCTCAGGAGACCATCCGCCACCTCATCAGGAGCATGCCCAGGCGTTGTAGGGAGGTCATACAGGCACGTGTAGGCCACACACAATACTGAGCCTCATTTTGACTTGTTTTAAGGACATTACATTAAAGTTGGATCAGCCTGTAGTGTGTTTTTTCACTTTAATTTTGTGTGTGGCTCCAAATCCAGGCCTCCATTGGTTAATACATTTTATTTCCATTGATGATTTTTGTGTGATTTTGTTGTCAGCACATTCAACTTTGTACAGAACAAAGTATTCAATGAGAATATTTCATTAATTCAGATCTAGGATGTGTTATTTGAGTGTTCCCTTTATTTTTTTGAGCAGTGTAGTAAGTTGTTTCTTATTTTCTTAAATTAGAACCCTCTCAGGTTTTATTTGAAGGTAAGGAAAATATGTTGTATGTTTTTGTATGAAGAAAACTCATGGAATCAATGCCAATTACATTAAAGGGAACATTGTTTTTAAATTGATAAAATGATTAAATACGTTCGGTAAAAACTGAATGGTAAATTATGGGACCTATGCATTAACCCAGAAAAGCTCATGTGACTTATGTATCACAGACCCTTTAAAAGCTGTTCAGTATCTTACAGCAGTCTGTCTATTACTTTAACTTATGAAGTCCGTAAGTGACACAAAGTGGCTTGCAAAAGTATTCATACCCCTTTAACATTTTCTCATTTTGTCACCTTACAACCACAACCCTACATTTATTTTATTGGTTTTAAGTGATGGACCAACACAAAGTAGCACATAATTGTAAAGTCAATAAAAAATTACATTTTAATCAAATAATCTTGTTTGATGTGCAAAAGTATTCAGCCCCCCTATATTAACACTTAGTAGAGCAACCTTTCGCTGCAATTACAGCTGCACATCTTTTGAGGTATGTCTATCAGTTTTGTGCATCTAGAGACTTAGCTCAAGCTTAGTCAGGTTGGATGGAGAGCGTCGATGAACAGTAATAAACATCTCGTCACAGAAGCTCAATAGGATTTAGGTCGGGACTTTGACTGGGCCATTCTAACATATTAATATTCATTGATCTAAATCATTTCACTGTAGCTCTGGCTGAATGTTTAGGGTCACTGTCTTGCTGGAAGGTGAATCTTCTTTCCAGTCTCAAGTCTTTTGCCTCCAACAGGTTTTCTTTTTCAGGATTGCCCTGTGTTGAGCTCCATCCATCTTCCCATCAACTCTCACCAGCTTCCTTGTTCCTGCTAACAGAAGCATCCCCACATCGTGATGATGCCACCACCATGTTTAACAGTGGGGATGGTGTCAGGGCAAAGAGCAGTGTTACTTTTCTGTTACACATAGCGCTTTGCTTTTAGGCTTGTGGCAAACTTCTTATGTTTTTCTTTCAACTATGGTTTTCTTCTTGCCACTCTTTCATAAAGGCAAGATTTGTAGAGCCCCCAACTAAAAGTTGTCCTGTGGACCTGAACTGTGGATTTTTGCAGCTCCTCCACAGTGACCATGGATCTTTTAGCTGCGTCTTTGACTAGTGCTCCCCTTGCTTGATCTGTCAATTTGGGTGGACAGCCATGTCTTTGGTAGGTTTGCAGTTGTAAAATACTTTATTCCATATTTTGATGATGGATTAAACAGTGGTCCTTAGGATGCTCAAAGTAGGAGATATGTTTTTATAATCTAACTCTGCTTTAAATGTCTTCACAATTTTATCTCTGATCTGTATATTGAGTTCCATGGAGTAAAGGGGGCTGAATCCTTTTGCACATCACACTTTTCAGATTTTTATTTGACAAAATTTTGAGTGAATCATTTTTCATTCCACTTCACAATTACGTGCTACTTTGTGTTAATCTATCACCTAAAATCTTAATAAAATATGTTTGTGTGTGGTTGCAAGGTGACAAAATGTACGCCCCATAGATGACATTATTTCTGGAATAAAATGTTAAAAAAAAAATTATGACACTTATGTCATTCACATTACATCATGATTTTAACTTTACAATATTTACAGTCATCTGCCCACAATAAAAAACAAAACTATGAGCAGCTCACTAAATTTATCTGATTCAATTTTGATTGATTTGATTGGTATCAGTTTTAGATTATTATTATTATTTAGAAATTGATATGGGTAACAGGAACTATTATGTAGCTCTGGGGACTTTCCCTGTTATTTAAATAAAGTTTTAGATAAAATTTTTAGTCCTTTCACACTTTAATTCATTAATTTCTGTTGCCACATTTTTTAGTTGGTGGAAGATAATTGGTTCATTTACTTGTCAGACAACAGCCTGAGTAGTGGGAGGGGCTAGGAGTAGGAGCAGAGAGAAAGGAAGAGATTCATGGGGCACAGCTGCTAGACTCCTGCTCAAAACATGTCCAAAATGTGTCCAAAGGGACAGTTAAACCACCTGAGTGACACTTTAAAGCATCTTTCATGAGGTAAATTATGTTTCTGTGCACACACTTTTAGGTTAAATTGTAGGTAAAATTAGGAGTTAAACTATTTGTAGAAAATACACCAGAATGCAGGAAAGGGCTTCTAATTATTAAAAGGAAAATCTCTCCCCCCACGTTTAAAGTAAAAATAAAAACATGTACTGGTCATTTCTGCTTTAAATTGGGGAAAATATTAAATATACCAGCTAGTCTTGAGGCGTTACGAAAATGGTTTTCGGTTTGTCCCTCGTGGAGCCTCGTAGAAATGTCCAGTCGCGCTTGCCGTAGCGGAGCAGTTTGAAACGGGTTCCTGTGTTAGCGTGAAGGAGAGTGAAGTTTCTGTTCTGAAGTTTTTTTAACCTGCAGTTTTACTCCAGAATGAACGTTCAGCCCTCAAACCCCAACAACCCCATCGTCTTCTTCGACGTGACGATCGGAGGGCAGGTCAGTGACTCCAGCAGCCGCCCTGAGCGCGCGAACAGCGCTGCTGCTGCTACTGCTCGAGCTGTGTGAACAGTGTGTGGACAGACTGTGTGTGTGATGTAGTTGGTGCTGTAAAACGTGGTCAGATATCTGAATGGCTTTAAAAACTGAAATGAAAAGTATTAGCTGCTGTATTCAGAGTTCACATTACAAGCCACGTTGCTCAAATCCGATTCTTGCTCAGTTCAGATTCGGTGACGGTTCACATTCACAAATATAAGTGACCTGTATCTGTGCGTAATGTGAATGAATCTGTACATTGATTTGAGAAAAACGTAAACGTCGCCTTCTTCACCACCAACAAAAAACGTCATATTTGAGAGACGACTCGTAGCTTTATAAAGGTGAAATGGATGCGTTTGTCCGCAGCGCATATGTGGAGCATCTTTTGCTGGACCGTTCACATTCTTATTGCATGTCCGTGGATCGGATACGTATCCGATTTAGGATCATATATAAAATTGACTTAAATTTAATTAAAAAAAGGAAATTGGCACGTTCACACAGCTATAAAAACACTATATTTGAGTCACTTCAGTTCAGTTTTAATGTAAACGTAGCCTTATAGGAGTTCCATAGAATCACCAGCGCAAACAATGTGAATCGTTTAATATGGTCAATAAACTGGTCTTTATTTAGACTAGACTTACCTGTTCTAATACTAGAATCGTAGAGACAGTGGCTAACTTATTTATTATAATTATTAATTATATTATTATTATTATTATTATTTCATTATATTTACATTTATTTTATTTTCGATTTTTATTTAAATGACAGTTTGAATCAGTAAAAGGGAAAACAAACTCACAGTACACAAAAATACAAGGAGCAAAATTAAATATTTTTTCATGTACAAATATACCTTTAGTCTTTTTGTTAGGTCAAGGTATAAATACATGTATAAATTATTATTACTAAATAAAAAGGTCTGAGGTTTTCCATTTACAGATGAGAATGATATGTACCCAAAATTATAATGACATTAATTCTTATTCTAGTCGTATCTTAGTGTTTTCTGGTCCGCCTGCTCTCTGTAGCACATACTATCTTTCACCTGTAGATGGCGCTGTTGCGACAGTTTCAGTTGTTAATCTGAATGCATTTAAATAGGTTTGTTGACCCATTCACTCCATTATAAACTGTTTTATAAATAGATATATCAATACAATTTTAAAAATGAAGGCTGAAAAAAAAAAAATGTTAAAAATAATTACACAGCAATAAAGGGCAACATTCACTGAACCTCTTAACAAATATACAGTTAGGGCCATAAATATTTAAACAGTGACAAAATGCTCTTAATTTTGTTTCTGCATGCCACCACACTGGATTTGAACATCTGAACTGTAATTAAACTTAATTGAATTTCAGATTAAATTCAGGGGGTTAAACAAAAATATAAATATAATTTATGAACTTTACCATTAATAAAATGTAAGTTTTTTATCTTTTGTTGAGAAACATTTTCAAGCAATGACTGCCTGAACTCTGGAACCCATGAACATCACCACACACTGGGTATTTATCCTTTATGATGCTTTGCCAGGCCTTGTCCTGCAGCTGTCTTCATTTCTAGGCATCTCTTCCTTTAGCTGTCATGATAATTATCGTACATTATCATATATTTTCCTCAACAGTGCAGTTCTAATCATAAATGTGCCTCACCAGTGCGAGTCTAATCACATATTTACCTCAACTGTGAATTCAACTTAAACTAAGCATAGGTGGTGCGAAATGCTTTGTTTAATTTCATTTGTGAGTAGAGCATATAATGAACTTGAACCTGCAGTTTGTTTGCTCACTGCATTGTAAATAGCAGGTCTCTTATCAGCCCGGGGGAGGTTTTGGTGGTGTTTGGGTGTGCCGCTGCTGCTGCAAAAATCCTAAAGTAAAGAAGAAATGCTGCACCCCCATATTTAACTTACTTAAATTTGTTATATGGAAAACAAAGTAGTTTTTTTTTCTTCCTTTTTTGACCAGATCAATTAGTTTACCCAACGTTTTTTGCATCTCTTGTTATTTCCTTGTTTAAATTATTTCAGCTTACAATCACTACAGAAACTGTGGAATGGGGGGCCTGCAGGGCAGAGAAATTTCAGAGTATTCATCCCTCTGCTAGACCTGTTGAGCAGGAAATTTGGGGATGGGTTCATGAGGATGTCTCTGTTTACATCTGTAGTCAGTGTCTGTTTGATGTTCATATAACTTTTAAATACACAGTACTAGTTCCAGTATTCAAAAAACACCCCAAACTCTTACATGCTTTATAAATAAAGCATTAAAAAGTATTGGAACACCATCTTATTTAATGTTTTTTCCAAAATCCAAAAGAGAGTTTATCCTGCTTTTTCTGAAGCAACTGGCTCTTTTGTCCAGAGACGGCCTTTTACTCGATTTTTATTTTTACAATTAAGGCTTTGATTGCATTCAGTGGTAGTGAAGTCAGAATGTTGGATGATCAAAAGCACACTTAAAAACGTGTAGGCTTTTATTATATTAATATAATTGTATTATATTTATTATATCCCATTCACCTATATTGGCAAATTACTGTGTGTATGTATACAAACATAAATCAGATAAAAATTCAGTCTGTATCACTAGATCCTTATTTTTAGGTCATTCCTACACTTGTATATTAAAAACCTAATAGCATAGTAGTGCATTTATACCCTTTTAAAAAGCAGCAAATGTTTAATTAATAATAGTGTAGAAGTTATTTACATTTATTTTTTTCTGTGAAATATTTTTATTATTTAATGTCCTCAAGAACACATATTGTAAAAAGGCTAAAATATGGGCAATCTTAAGATTATGCCCCTGTATTGCAAAGTACGTTGATAATGCAAATATTTTGACAGGCTGTAAAGCATGACAAAGTTCATCTCGCCGGTTGGGTTGAGTCAGTTGGTAGACAGACGGGTGGGCCACCAGACAACTGTGATTTGTGAATCATTAGTGGTGACTTGGAACTTGATTGAGACACATTTACCCATTGTGTTTACCTCATAAATTTAAAACGAAACCCCATAAAAGATTTGCAATAACATTTGTTTGCAAAAATCTGGTATTTTCTGGTGAAGCCTTGTAGATGTTTTGCACAGTTTCGAGCACTTATCCTCTTTATTTGTAAAGCATTTCCGATTGAGTACACTCTTCTCACCTGGCCGCCACTTCTTGGTATGTGTTGTCTGAGTGCTAAGTGTACAAGATTGTGCAGTGGGTCGATTGTAACACGGATCAACTCATTATATTATGATATTCATATAATATTCATGAGCAAGAGCCCAAATACCTGTCCTTCATCAGAGATCACGAATTCAGTGAACTAAAGCAGGGCTAAATAGAAACACCTGAGCACTGTTTTCCCAAAAAACTTCTCACAAACTAGACATTTTGAATGAAAATGAATGAAAAGACGATGGAATGGGACCTTTAATATTGCAATGTATGTATATATATATATATATATATATATATATATATATATATATATATATATATATATATATATATATATATATATATATAGTGCAGAAGAAATACAATTGCATTTTTCTCCCCACAATTCTGTGTAGCCCTAAATCCTGATAAATGCATAAAGTGAGGGGTGTAAACAGGGTCTTGCATTTTTATGTAGTTTGGCTTAGTTTGTTGTTTCTCTTCTGGATGTCTGCTTTATTGAAGTGCTGTTAAAAGCTTCATCCTCATAGACGGGCAGGTCCAGTAACTTATGGAACAGAATAAAGCTCAATAATCTGATATGAAAACATCAGTAGCAAAAAAATGCATGTTTGTTAAACTCGGTAAGGATGGTTTGTTTAACCACATGTATCATTTATGGTCCTCTCAGAGCAATTAACTCCAGGAGCTATACATTGTATACTGTAGATAATTGACAATCTTACTTCAGGTATTAAACCCAACATTTTCCTAACCCATTTCCTTTCCTTTTGTTTACATTGGTAAAATAACCTACATTTGTTTAGTATAAAAAAAAAAAAACAATGACCGTTAGTTACTCCAAATTATTAATTACTCTGCAAATCAACATTTATTAGGGCTTTTCTTTAGGTTGATACACTGTCAGTATGAAAATATATACATTTTTTTCCTTCTTTTTATTACAAAGTCCAAACATGTTCCAAATGTACCCTTAAAGTTACAGCAGCATCATACAGATCTATATTTATTTATTTATTTATTTATTTATTTATTTAGCTGTCAGTGGTTCACTACTTTCACTACAGTGGCATTTAGGGTTGCAGCGGTAACCGGTTTCACGGTATACCATGGTATTAAAATGCACGGTTATCATACCGTGTGTGTTTGCTTATTACCGGTAAAACGCAAGCCAGCGGAGAAACTCACCCGCGCATGCGCAACTCTGCTCCGCTTCAGCTACTCGGCACACAGCGGTGAGAACGGCAGAAAGTGCATCAGACTAAACAAATCTCCGTCCGCCTAAAAAAAGGCTAAACTAAAATCAGCAGTGTGGGACTATTTCGGATACCCGCCGAACGCAGGATGGTTATCCGATTTGTAATCAATGTGGCCGTAAAGTCACAGCTAAAGGTGGACATACGTCAAACCTGTTCTCCCATCTCCGAGAACACCACCCCGCTGTGCAGCGCAAAGTATGTGTTTAGTTTATAATTTTAATCTGAACCTAAATAAAACCTCTTTTTAGTCGTGCACAACCCAAAAGCGCTGAGTTATCCGAAATTTGGGCACGTGGGTACAGGCGTGAAGTGCGTGCTACGACGGATTCACGTGTCCGTGTAAAGGTCCTGGCCGGACTGGATGTGAAAGACGCCATTCATTTACATGCGTTCATTTTCAAATTCTGACGTGCCTGTTTTTCATGTGTTAAAACCAGACTCGGTGTGAAAGCCTTAAAATAGAAATCTCTGTTGTGAGGATCATGTCAGAAATAAATCCCCTTTTTCTGCAGTATCTGGTTATATACCAACTTGGCAGTAAAACGGACGTTTACAACAGTTGTTGATCAGACACTGACCCAGGCTCAGTTTATCAGATATTAAAAAATTTAAACTTAAATAATTGTACTGAATATTTTAAATACAGGATCTTTACTTCTTAGAGGACATGTAATGTGTGTAACGTGTGTGTATGTGTGTATATATATTATATATATTTATATATTCTTTTTTTATATACACTCTTAATGCCCTTAAGAGTAGTGGAAAAAAAATGGTTTCCTTCACCTGATGGTGTACAGCTTATTTTTTTTTAAGGAGACATTAAAATTATAATTGTTCCAGGTTTCTACAATAAATAGTTAATTGAACAAAAAAACTTTGTTGTAATTTCTTTAAGGGTCAGTTTAATAATATATGTAACAAACTGTGATACCGTGATAACCGTGATACCGCGGTATTTTCTGAGACGGTTATCATACCGTGAAAATCTCATACCGTTGCAACCCTAGTGGCATTCAATACTTTCATACCTTCTCAAAACATTATCATGGTATACGGTATTACCGGGGTTGCAGATTTCCATAAGTCCTTTGTTTACGTGGCTACCATTCCAACAATTTTTTTTATTTTTAAAACTAAAAACAATTGCATATAAACACTGTACACATGGCTTAAATCATATAAAAAATGTTAAACCATTATTCTGATGATTCAAAAATGTATAACGCAGCAAATCAGAAGATTTTTGCTTACCTAGTTAGCATGATGGCTAACTTTTAAGTAAAGTAAATGAAGAGTAAAAGTAAAAGAGTGGTCCTGTTGAAGAGATGATGAAGAGTCATTCTGTGATGTTTTGTTTGTAAAGAAATTAGTTACTGGCTAATTTAGCCTTTGCTTAGCTAGCCCAAGCACAGATACACAGAGAATCTGTACTGCTCAGAATGTCTATTTTTTTGACTAACTGGCACCATTAGAGATGATTTAAAAAACATATCTAAGAAAGAGAGAAGTTGAGTGACTGGTGTTGGACTGGCAGAAAGATATATTGTGGCAGTTTCTGTCTTATTTGGAGATCCTATATTTTTTAAGTTAGCTATTAAGCTATCGTTAGCTAACAAGATAACATTAGCTAACAACAAAGTACAGACCTGTTTCAGCTAACTGAAGCTCATATTACACACTGAGGGAATGCTCTTGGGAGTGTTTTAAACTGTTTTGAGGAACGTCTTGCAGACTGCTACATCAAATTTTAAGGGCTTTGCCTTCAGCAAATTTCTTAACTTTGGTCAGGCAGAGTTGTTTATGGAGAGCCTGGCTAAGTTATGTCAGAAAATGGCTTCTAAAGGGGCGTGCTCAATGGGGGTTAATGGAGCTAAAACTTAGTGTCTAACTTCTTCTCCATGATATCCAATTAATTTAGGAAATTATAATAAAGCATGTAAAAATGTATATATATATATATATTTTTTTTTTTACTGAACCACTAAGTTGACATCATGTTAAAAAAAAAAAAGCGTGGAACGAAAATCTAATGCTGGAGAAGGAGACAATTAAGGCGTGGCCACGACTTATTAAGGCATGGGAAGAAGTTAATTAAATTGGCCACAAGGTCCTTTTGATTGACAGCTAACAAAACAAATCAGCTCTCAGGGGTTGTGGACAACAAGACTGCCTAGAGAAGATAAACTGGTCTACAAACTGTCTGTGTCTGAGCCTGTCAGCTTTGTATGCAAATTAAGTGTCTTTTACTTAGAATTATGCCATGTCCCACTGCAAGAGACTCCAAAATATCGCCATTATTAATTCCAAGACAAAAATAAAAAGAAACCAATTCACTCTTCATTTTCTTACAAAAGATTATCCTTGGATTGGAGCTTTGATGTAATATTCAGTCTTCTCCATAGACAGTAATTTACAGAAAAGCAGAAAAGGGGCTCCGTATTTTGGACAGTAGAGTGCTGACTGGATGTTGAGCTGATGTTGCTGAAGTCCGAGAACACCTTTAAAGGCTTATAACTGGGGCTGAACAACTTTAAAAATATATATTTCTGTAGTACTTAAACATTTAATGTCCTGTAAAGAGAAATTGAGTACAATTTCCAGCATTTAAACTTTTAAACATTTACAAACTACACTTTACCTTAAATTTTCTATTTTAAACATTTTCATATTTGTCTGACAAACCTGGAAGACATAGATAAGGGGTAATTCAACTCTCTGAAAAAAGTTATCTGCTATGGAATACCAATGTATTATCCATTCCCTGTTTTTTTTAGAGAGCTACAAAATTAGTAAGCTCCCAAAGCACCCCTTTCTGTCTCTCTTTAAAATGCGCATGAATAAATGAGCTGTTTTGGCCATGCATTGTCTAGGCACAGTAGAGAAATTTGGCACATCAGGCACGTCATCGTTTTGAAATACTGTCCTCATTTGGAGATACATTCATTATTATTTTAAGATACCGCGCTATGCAGTGTTTGCATTGTACCGCAATGTACTTCAATAACTAATACCTTTACGGTTATTTCTACCTTTTTTAAATCTCTACACTTGGTGCAACAGCCTTTCTGAACAAATGCTTAGTCTGGTATGCTTCTTACTGGTTGACCACTGACAGTCTTCTTTACTCAAATGCCAGTAGAAGCTCCATGCACAGATATCATCTGGCAACTTGCAGAAAGGTCCAAGCTCATCACTGCTGTACCAGAAGGCCAAGCCAGCGATTAAGCTGTTGGCGCAGGCCATCCATAGGAGGTTAACGGTGGCGTATGCTGGCACTGCGAATCCCAGTAGGTCGCAGGCTACACTCATGATCAGGTAGGGTGTCCAGTTGAACACGAAACAGAGAGTCAGGCTGACTAAGAGAGGAGGACGACTCTGCTGGTCATCATCCGTACAAAGTTCCCCAGCTGTCCGCTCTTTGAGCTTCTCCGCCATGTTGGAAAAGGCTATATCACTCCTAGGAGTAAATGGCCAGGACTTTCTACTGTTTACTTTGTTAACCAAGCGAACCCAGTGAGATATGCCTCGGCAGTGCAGCAGAAGCACAGCGGACGCCACAATGGACAAGCTGAAATTGAAGTAGCTGACCACTGCAGAACCATGCACAGGACAAACAAGAGCGTTAATTTCTTCATTATATTGAATTGTCAGTAGTTCAGAGTTTGTGTACCAAAGTGAATAGAAGCAAGCCAGCGTCCACACCAACACCACTGCCATACAGTGGCTTGCAGTCCTACTTGGAGAATTCTGGGAAACCGCCATGTGACGGACATAAGCATAGTCCAAGGTTCCCACCAAAAGAACCGGCAGAGGTAGCATGGAGTATACCGAAGAGCTGTGTGCCAGAGTGAAGCACATGGACTTGTGGATGTCGAGGTTCTCTCTGAACCACCAGATCCATGAAATGCAGCCAATCAGTACAAGGTCAGCTAGATAGATGGAGATGCTGAAGATGCCAAGGAAGGACCGGGTGATGCTCCTCAGCCAGAAGGACAAGACTAGTGTGTTCAAAGCCACTTTGGAGAGCATGAGGAACAGATACTGCAGAGTCTCGTTGTGGGTGCAGGTCCCATTCTCCTCCATCTCCTTCAGCACTGCTATCATGCTCCCTGTGGAGTGGTGGAGCAGCATGGTGTCGCCAGCTTCGTTTACTCACGCTAGTCCACGCTGGCGTGCAAAAACATGGAGAGAAAATGGTTAGAAAGGTTAGAAAAACTTTCAAACCAAAGATCAGAAATTCACTGACCTCCTTGAGGCTAAATGCCCAAAACCTAAAAGATGTAAAACCTTAAATATGGAACATAAACTACAAATAATGGTAATGCTTCTGCTTAACTCTGATAGCAAAAAACTTTGATTAAATGTAACTTTTTAGTTGCATTTCATTATTTAATGTCGATAATGGAAAAACAACCTTTGCTTAATTTTCATTCACAACGATAAGTTATTGTGTAAAATATGAACATTGAATCCATGTTAATTTAAAGGCTTTATTTTATTGTCCCTTTCTACATTACAAGAAGAATACAAAATCTAACAATAGAATACAAACAAGCTATCAAACAAGCTATACATATTTAATGTAAGTAAAAATTAATAGAACAATACACATACAACCATAACATTTTAATCAATGTTTAATCAGCATAAAATGTATGTGCACAAATAAATAAATTCCGGATATCGGAGAGCCACATTGTTTTAATACATTAGAGATTAAGAAATTAACGTTGCTTAAACATACCTTTTCTATCTGGGTAAACTGCATGTTTAATAAGCATTTAAAAGACCTTGCTATACCTTGTATTATTCTAGTGTTTCTGACTGTAATGTTAGGAACAAGAAATATATGTAAATTTAGTAACTGGTGTATGCAGGGTATATTTAAAGTAATTTATTTATTTGTTTAGTTTTGACCGGACATCATTTTAGAATTTGCTCTCTTTGGTGTCATGACTGGACTTTATTTTTCTACAATGCTTAAATACAATGCTCTCCATCTGTCTATAAGAAATGAGCCCTTGCAAGCTGATACCTTGTATTCCTCTTAGGGGATGTTCACACCTATAGAATGTTTGCTGTTGTCTGGATCAGTTAATGAGTTTGTTGGGTCTTTTCTGTTGGTTTGGTTTGTTTGCACACCGGGGAAAATGTCAGTGCACAAAAATGCGCCTCAACGAATTAGGTGTGAACGTTCTATTCTCCTATTGGTCAGAGCAAATACAGAAAGCAGTGTCTGTAAATACAGAAAGAAGTTCCTGTGTTCTGGACTAGTGTATATTTCTATACAGTTTAGCATGAAGTAGCTGCAGATATGATCTCTATTAATAGCTGTTGTAGTTATAAATAAAAAAAAAATCTTGGCTTAACTTCTTGCTTGTGGGAAAGTTTCCTAACTATAATCTAGGTGTGGTTGTTTTGATAAGAGCGATTACTGTGTTCACATCTGCCCAAACTAATTGCACTGAGGGGAAAAAATGACAGTTGTTAGGCCAGATAATGCGACTGTTATTCTTTAATTTAAAAAATAACGTGTTTTTGCTAGATCCATTGTAACCCTTAGAACTGTTTGAATGTTTAAGGTTTTTGACTGGTTAAATCGTTCTTTAGACCTGACGGATGTTCTTATCCAGTCTAGTCACCACCATTATAGCAAGGATATTTTAAGCAACATTTTTGTTTTTCTTTTTTGGCAAATATGTACCGCACCCTTTCTCAGGTTCCATTGTAACAAGACATTGTTATTCAATGTGGAGGAAACACTTTGTCCTGAATCAGGTCCTCATAATCCCCTTTCGAATTAATGCAAGTCAAATTATTTTTGATGGTTTTGTTTGCACCAATTTTCTTGTCAATATTTATTTTTTACTTGCTGCTAATAGAATGGTATTTTTCTGTTTATTTATTCAACTCTTCAAAGTGGCGTCTCGTGTGTGTATATAGTGTTTGATTCATCACTCTTTTGGCTGATCTCTTAAAGTACTTAATAACTGAACTGAAAGATTGATTAAATGTGTCATAATAATTAACATTTGATTAACTGCACTCCCTCAAACAGTAAAGAAATACATATAGTAATGTTACAACCAGAAGAAATATATTGCTGGTGGACCTACTGTTCATCTCCCCTGTTCATCTATTGCTAGAATCTCTTTATTGTTGACAAATTATTTTTGTATGTTTATATCTCCTGATATTTTGCTTTTTGCTTGGATTTCCAAATTATAGTAATGTTTCACACTTTTGTTACAAAGTTTTAAATTCTGAAATTTTTTACTCAGTTTTGTGTGGTAAGTTGCAAACCATGTAACGGCCCACATTTGATAACTTTAAAAATACATATGTCATACTCTTAGTATTAAAGTGCACCAAATTTAGAGCATATTTGTTTTAAATTGCAACCGCTATCAGCTGTTATCAGTACTCTGATATCGTCACAATAATTATCAAGTTATAATTACAGTATATGGATGTGACCTCAGTCATTTTTATTTTTGTCTTTGTGACATTGTATTTTGCATTTTTTGTTTATTATTATTTTTTTGTTGTTGTGAGGATTAGGGGTGGGTACTATGACCTACAAAATATTATTACAATATTTTAGGGTATGTTTGCAATGACTATATTGTTGGCTAAATATTTTATTAATTTTAAGAATGTACTACTGCAACAAATTTTTTGAGGTTTTATATAGTATAGGTTTTAAACATTTAGTAGAAACAACAAAATCTGTAAATGTTTGTCTGTTTTGTTAACAGCAAAAACATAATTCTGATTTGCGTAAAATTATGGAGTATAACAAACCAAAATCTGCCCCAGTGCTAAAGTGCAGAATATTTCATACATATACGCTGCAAACATATTGTCAAAGTATATGAACAAAGTATAACTCAGTAGCTTCAGTGTAAAACATCAAAACAAAAACAAATAGACTGCTTTTAAACAGGATTCCATTATTATTATGATATGAATTTCTTTTTTACATTTACAAAATAATATTATTGTGTATGGTAAATAAATCACAGACTTAAGCAAATACTCATGCAGTGTAAAGCGTAGCAGACTGTACCTCTACCTCTTCAGTTGTTTTCTCGTTGTTGCTCTAGATACTGAGCTTGAAGCTCCATTCACACTGTCAGCGTGTCTACAGCAGTGTGTTCAGCGTGTCTCTGCTGCTCGAGCCTGCGCAATCAGGAACTTTAGATCCACAGGTACAACCAGTTCTACCTTTTATAAGCAGGTTCCTCCTGGAGCTGCTGTACCTGTTCCACGCCCAGTCCACCTGTAATCTGAAACAAACGGCTGCCTTTCAACACACCCCTCGCTAGGAACCCTCCTCCTGCTCTCTGTTCTCTAAAAAAAAAAAAAGAAAACAAGATCTTGCTGTGTGTTAGACCGTCTTCAGCTCTGTTCTCAACATGTGGTCTCTCTGTATATAAATATGCATTAAAGTTGATGTTTCCCATCATTTTTTTCACTTATTTAGGCCTCTAGTAGCAAAAATGCATTTAAAGTCTTATTCTTTACTAGGGCTGGGCAATATGGTCTTAAAATAATATCACTATCTCAGGGTATTTTTGCGATACAGTGGTTCTTGGCAATATGACAAAAAAAATCAAGAATACACTACTGCAACAGAATATTTTTTTTTTTTACATGTATACTATAAAAATAAGCTTCATGCATTCAGTAGAAACAAAAAATTATGTAACGTGTAACAACAACCATCTACCAAGAACTAAAGTGCAGCATATTTACTGCATGCCTATAAACTGCAAAAAAACAAACAAAAAACATTTTAAAATATACAAATACATTAGATAGCAAAACAGATTAAAAAAGACTGTTTTAATTAATATTGCAATATCACAGTATGGAGTTATATATAGTTTTTTAATTATGTCGGAATTTTTGGTGATACTATCTACGACATGGTATGCAACACACCCCGTTCCGTACATATTTTGTATTTTGTTTTGCTCATAAACTTTTTTTTTTCCTCAATTTTTTTTTTACTAGTCCTCTTAGTGTTTATAGAGGTAATTCTATTAATACAATGCTCATTGTATGACCACCATGATATTGCATGATGTTGCTGAAGCTGCACAAAAGTGCAGAAAAATTATTAAGGTCAGTCAGTTGTAATCCATATATTGTACAGTAAGTTATTAATGTGTTTATTCTTATGTCTACTTGGATCAATAAGTGTTTAGATATAGAGTATGTTTTTAACTATGATTTTACTTATGACAAAAAGTAGACCAACCAAACCTGTAAACCTAAAATGCTTCAAATGCAAAAATAGTACTTATATTGCATAATTAATAGTGTAATAGTGGAGTTAAGTAATTGCATGAATGAAAATTAATAAATAATGATGCAATAAGGATTTCCTAAGAGGCCGATCAAAAACACTCCTCTATTGTACTTTCTTTACAACAGTACAGTACAGCATTTGCTGTTCATATTGATGAGCTCACCCGGTTGTTGACAGGGTGTGGGCTTGGTAAAGTAGACTTTGTGTTTGACGAGTGATACATTTTCTTGTGTTTGGCTTTCACTTTTGGAAAGAAGGGTAGGGCAATCGCTCTATATCACAATATAAACACACAGTCAGCCAGCACACACTGGGGTTTTTACTCAAAGTGATCTTATTTGTCTGTTACAAATCTGATGTCTGCACCACGTCATACTGTTACTTCTGTTGTATTAGTTTGATAATATAATCTTTTATTAGTATTTTATGTATCCTGTAAGTGTGTGTGTGTGCTCTTTGAAAGCTTCTTTTTTGTATAGATATGGCCTAAGAATCCTGCTTAAATAATAGGGGTTTAAGAAAATATAAAATTATTAATATTAATTGTATTGTATCCTGACATTTAGTTTTAAAATACTTTATTAATTTTTAAAAACAGTGTATATTATGACTTTTTAGCTCCATGTAAAGATTAGGGACAGACAGTGGTTCAAATAGTGCTGTGTTTAAACCCTGACCACTAGATAACAGTGTAGTACTCAGTTATTGGATCCCCCTTTTCTGAGTGCATAAAAATTTAACCTTCTTTTACTCTGATTTTATAAATATGATGGGCTGTATTTATACTACGAGTTATATAGCAGTATATTGTCTTTCTTATGGTATGGCAATATATACTGAATTGTAACTTATCGCCAACGCTATTCCTAGTAAACACACAGCCTTTAAATAATTAGATAATATGGATGCTCAGAATATTTTTGAATGAATATAGTGTTTGGCTGAATAAAAAAAAAAAAAAGAAAAAAAACTGGATAATTATGCTTTTTTTTTTTTTTTTTTTTTATCATGAATTGGATACCCAGAATTGGGTATTTGGCTAAATGTTTAACTTGTTTGGTTTTAATTTATTTGCAAAATAAATGTCTGTGCATCCCTAATAAATATATAGTCATTTAGTCGAAACTGTATTTTGGTAAACCAGTAGCATGATTATTTTATCACTATTTTACAGAACCTAAAAGTTAAGAATTATTAGAAATTGGAGTGTAAAAATATTGAAAAAACCTACATAAATTCAATTATACAAAACCACTAATTGTAAACAAAGCAGAAACATACTTTGTTTTGCACATAATGTGTGAATATTTTTGAGGTTACAACCATATATTGTACAATAAGTTGATATCCTAATTATTGTGACCGTCCTAAATGACACTTTTTTTATTAGACAATTTATTTATTTATATTTTCAGTTAAGAATCAGTAAATCAAACATTAAATATAATACTTAAAATATATGGTATTTCTTTGCATGTTGTTCATGACATACTTTTGTTCATTTCAATAATTCATGTCTTTCAGTGTAAGAAACCACATAAGCAGGTTTTCAATGATTTAACAGTGACCTAGTGTGGTTAGTGGTGAGGGTGTGAGGTAAGCTTTCTGGTTGCACAATGCTAATTGTAGACTTTACGTTTTCATCATGTGTTGGCTGTATAAGCCTTGCAGCTTCAGCACAAAACAAATAAAGCTGATTTCACACACAGACATGTCCTGACTGATTGACTGTTTTGAGTAGGGGTGTGCCAGATCATATCATACGCGATATCAACAAAATATAAAAAAATAAAATAAAATAAATATCGTGGAATTCTGTGGACACAGAGATTCTCATGAAGGGTGGGGGGTGGGCAACATGACAATAATATTTAATTGTTATAATTAGTGTGATTGATAGATTAATAAAGTGTTGCTGTTGTGATAATATATACTTTTCGTATTGCGAAGTGATATTGACAGTACTTAAAGCAGCAGTCCCTAAGATTTTAGGAATTGTTCATTTAAATAATAAGTGTTAAGTTTAGAGTGTTTTCCAGGTTTCATTTTCCTGGCATGACCATCCCTGCAGTGTCTAATATATTCATTCTAAAAACAACATTCTTTTTTTTTTTTTTATATAAGTGCTTTCTACATTTTGACTTTCACATGCTCTATGCAATTACACATCCTCACCAGAGGGGTCTCTAAATCCCTAAATCCCCAAATCCACAAAATTTACAGACTGTTTCTTTAAAAAATACCTGCGAATCACAGGGCATCTCATGGTACGATATTATCAAACACAATACACTGCCCACAACAACATCATAATACTGTGATTCTACAATATTTTATATCACAAAACAATTATAAATTCAATATTTCACAGCATTTGTGTTACTAAATGGAATAAAATACTCCTAAATAGGCATTTACCAGGAATTATGGATTTACTGGTGTTAATTTAATAGATTTTCACAACCAATATTCCTTACCGCAAGTTTTTACCCTATTCGTTTGATTAGCGCCACCATGTGAAGTAATGAAGCATTAACTTTAGTCTTTTATTCAAAATGGGGGTGGGGGGCAAGTATTAGGTAGTCTATGTGTCAATAAAAATATTGATATTTGATTTTGCATATCTATAATGTATCACAAATAAAAACTAAATAATTTATCACTATATACAGTATATTCCACCCCACTAATAATCTATAATTTTCTCTGCATGTCAGGAAATGATGATGCATAATGTGAGCATGCCCTTAAATCAGCAGGCCCTTACATTTTTACTATTTTGCATTTAACTAGCCATTGATTCTACTGACAGACCTCAACTGTTGGCTCTGATCCATTTATAGATAAAACTTGGTGTTGGTTATGTAGTAAAGTTAGTAAATAAGTAATCTGTTGCTTGTCTAATCTCTATGTTAATCATTTACCTATCCATCTATCTCACACTAATAGTTATTGAGTTATTGTACAATCTTTTAACATGACCTGACTTTAACATTACAGGTTGTTTTTATTAGCATGGAGAACCTGTTAATGTAAATAAGCTAGAGCGTCGCCGTCATTTAGTTTAATTGATGTTATGGTTTTATTTTTTCAATTCTAATTTAAATGTTTCAATATTCTTAATAACAAAACAAATAATGAAAAAATACAAGTTTATTAATTCAGATAATTGAATTCACTCTGTAAAAGGGTGTAACTCTATTATTATGCTGCTACATTTTAATTATATCATTGGCCAATGTAGCATTCATGCATATACAGTTTTTTTAATTATTTTAAAATGTTCTGCATTGTAGATTAATACTAAATTAATACTATAAATACAAATATATGGAATTATTTAGTAAAGAAAAAAGTGTTAAATTAACCAGAATATGTTTTATATTTTAGATTATTCAAAATAGCATCTCTTGCTTAGATGACAGCTTTGCACATCTCGGCTGCATTTTCTCAGTCAGTTTTATGAGGTAGAGTCGCCTGGAATCACGGCTATCAATTAACAGCTGTGATAAACTAATCAAGAGTTAATTACTTGCCTTTTAATGTGTTTGAGAGCATCAGTTGTGTTGTAAAGAGGTAGAGTTGGTGGTATACAGTGGATATCTGAGTAATCTTCTAATTCATATTATGGCATGGACTACTCAACTAATTACAGAAAAAAAGATTACTTTAAGAAAAAAATTAAGAAGTTTAAAAGTATTCTCAATTCAGTCACAAAAAATATCAAATATAAAAGAAGAGCAAGAGTTACATTTGTTACACAGGAAAAGTTCATCCGAGTTACCAGCCTCAGAAACTCCAAGTTAACAAACAGCACCCCAGATAAGAGCCTGCATAATACTGTGCATAGTTTTTTGTTTTTTCCAAAACATTTAAATGCTATTGTATGTCTTTCTATCCGTTTGTCTGTGCAAATGAACAAATGAAATAACAAATCAAATTAAAGATATATCGCTTGACCTTGTTAAAACTGATTAAAAACATCAGATTTTATTATGATCATTTTTATCGGTTTAATTGTCATTAAAGCAAAAGTTGTTGTGGGGCACATCACCAAATACCTACATTCTTAAAATTCATGTTTAATTTAAAGATTTTACTTTCTAATCTAATGTACTTGGCACATAGCATTTGCAGTAAAGTTAATTTTAAATTAAACATATTATTAATTGAAATTTATTTATTTTATTTTAGTTGTGGTGTTTTTTTGTTTTTTTTTTTGCTCTTTGTCCCTGTTCTTCCACATTATACTGCATGTGTGTATGTGTAGTCATATGATTCTGTCCTATCCAAGCTGCAACATGAAGTCAACGTGGAAAAATATTTAGTTATTTAGTGTAAATATAGCAGATTTAACAATTCAGTAGAGGCTAAATCTGTACACTTCTGTACTTTTGTCTGTTTTGTAAACAGTAACTAGTACCAAGTCTATGATTTTGTGTAAAGAAATATATGTGTAACAAAAACGTATGTAATATAAAAACAATGTAATGTGAAAAAAGTGTAAAACAAAACTAAAATTCAAAATATTTAGTGCATTTATATAAACTGTACATAAACAATTATACATAACATACCCCTAAAGCACAATACACAATAAATAACAAAACTAATATAAAATTGACTGTTTTCCAGACAGAATACAGTTCTATCTTTTAAATCTTTTCAAAAATGATAATATTAACTATTTAAAAAATCTATACAATATGGTGTATTCTTACTAAGTGATTAAGGGAGGGAAAGAAAAAAAACACTAATTTAAAAAGGGGAATATTCCCATATTAAACAGCTATAAAACGTAATCTTTTCTTCTGTTTAGTCTGTTACGCTCGCTTTATTTGTGTCTATGGCAACAGTTGATAGTAAGTAGTCAGAAGCGTGAGATAAACGTCATTGTTTTTTGTTATCTGCCTCCATTTCAATCTCCTGCCTGCACATCCATGCAATATCAGTATTGACCAGTGTAGATAATAATATTATATGGCCTACCAGCATTAGTGTGTAGTTCTTTCCTGTTACAGAAGCAGCTTCGGTTTTGATACTTCTTCGGATAATTCTTCAGCGACTCATGTTTATAGTTTCATAGTAACTGAGAGGGTTGTGTTCATTGATGCTTTCAGACAAACAGAGCCTTTTAAGAGGGTCCTAGGCCACCCCCACCCAAGCCCACGCAGGCCAGTGACAGTTCGGGACTTGTACGCCTTGTTTCTCCCGAGTGAGAGTCTATGGGCAGATGTGTAGGCTGAACCCAACCTCCAGTGTCCCTACAGTAGAGACACAATTGGCAGCTTTCAGTTCTTTATAGAAGTGTGTCCTCATGCTACACATTCTTCAAAACTATTTAAATGAGACAGTTCCAAGTTTTTGAAGTTTACAATGATAAACCATAAAATAAGAAAGTCAAGGTTAAGAATAGAGCTAGGCAATATGATAGTTTTATGACTTTGTCGTATTATTGTATTATCATATCAACAATGTTTTTGTGAAGCATATCAAGAATATAATCAGTGTTTGAAGAACAGTGACCCAACTGTACATGTAATCACAGAGAGGGTAAAAATCCTATTTAATTGGAAGATGTGCAGCAAAAATAAAAAATATATAAAAAACTGAAAAAGTACATAAATATCTCTTTTTAAGTATCTGTCAAAACATTGCAATTAATGTGAAAATGTCTTTAAATATTAAAAAGTAAATATTTTAGAGCTTTTTAAAACAGAATTTAATATTGAATATTCTGTAGAACTTACACAGAGATGTGTATCATTCATCACATTAACCAATTTATAATGATATGATAAAAAATTGTCATTGTCCAGCTCTATTGCTCATTATATAAAAGAATAAAAGTTGTAAGCTGATTGCAAATGTTGGAAGAATGTTGTCACTCTCAGAACTGTCAGGATTTTGTGTTACAAAATTAATTCAAGTCAATGTATACATTTTTATCCTCGGCTGGAAATGGTTAATCACCAGCAGCAGTTGTGCTAGTTCTGCATTACTGAACTTCTGCTATGTGTCTATTCTGCAATGTATTCAAATCACCATGTAAATGGCAAATACTCTAAACCTTTATTTCCACATTAAGGCCTAGAAATCAGAAAAAGAGATCCAAAAAGATGATGAATAGCAGTTATATTACAGTAACCAGATTTTCAGTGTGTGTATAAAATTTTTCCCTCAGTCTGTGCATGGATGCCAAATAGGGGTGGGCAATATTATATCTTATACAATATATCATGACACAGGAATATCATGATATTAAAAATCCATATCGTGATAATAGAGATGTTCTGTCTTAAAAGTAGTCTATTATTTACTGTGAAGCTTTAGGTGTAATTATTGTATAATTGTTTTAGTTTGCAGTTTATATGCATGCACTAAATATTCTGCAATATTTTTTTGCTGCATTATATTATTTTATGCTATATTATTTATTTTGCCACATTATGATTATGCTGTTATACTCTTATACTATATTCCTGACATTTAATTAATTATTTTACTGTTTTCCTATATCGCCAAGTATATCGTTATCGCAAAAATACCCTGAAATATCGTGATATTATTTTAGAGCCATATCGCCCACCCCTAATGCCAACATAAATAGATAAAGTATAGAGCTGGGGGTAAAATGCGTTATTTGCATTAATATAGGGGAAGGCTTTCAATGGGAGGGGGGTGATTTGCATGTCTGGCATGTCAAGGCCTTACCTACATACCGCTGTTGAAAACCCTGATAACTTAATAAAAATAAGAAACATATATTTTGCAGAAAAACAGATCAAATATGGCATTTATATCATATCTAAATAGTTCATATAATTATTTGCTAGATTTTTCTTACTGGAAAAATATTACTCATTTACACTACACGCTATGCTATTTCAAGTTTTTAATATTCAATATTTTACTATTGGGGAGAGGGTAGCCACTTTTGGAGAGTGAAAATAAAAAATGACAGATGAATGAAGTTTAAACTTCCCATGATTCACTTAATGAAATCAGTGGTTTACGGTGAGAACTTTTCAAAATATCCATAGCGAAATAGAACGCTGTTACTGTCCAAAACCTAAGGGTCCAAAGCCTAAATATTATTACATTACACCACTACACTTCTCTTGTTGTAACATATGTAGCTTAAAATAGTAATTTTGCTCATAATTAACTAAATGTTTGTTTCCACAGGAAGTTGGAAGAATGAAGGTCGAGCTGTTTGCCGATGTTGTTCCGAAGACTGCAGAGAACTTCAGGTAGATAAAAAGTCCTTATATCTGTAGACATTGCCTCAGAATACTTTATAATGCTTTAGATTAAGTTAAACTGAAGCTACATTGTGCATGATAAAGAAATAATAATAACAATCTGGTTTTCTGGTTACCCTTTGTTCTGCTGACTTGTTGGATTATATGTTGTATTTAAACAACTTTAGAAATGTAAGATGTGCAGATAAAACTACAGGAAGTCTGGACTGATGAAGTGTGATTGCTGTATCTGTGTTGTGTTCCTTTTTAATGATCCACTCTTGTATTGTGTTACAGGCAGTTCTGCACAGGGGAGTTCAGGTAACCTGGTGTGAGGGTTCTAAACTCTGCCTCATGGGGTTATGTTGTCTCTATTGTATTGTTTTCGTTGTTGTTTTACATTATACATCCTCATTGGTAGTTCTAGGTTGTGTAGTGTTAGTTTAATCTCAGTATTTTCTGAATAAATGTATAATGGTTTCACAGTTTTATATTATATAAAAAAAATGCTAAATGCTTATTTTTTTAATGAATGTACTAATTGTACTATTTTAGTCTTAGAGATAGTATCATAAATATGCCATAGTTTTCTTTTTTAAATCATTTTTTAGGGGAGTGCTATACATTTTGCTAAACTAGGCAGTCAGAAATGTAAACACTCACCAAGCAATTTATTAAAAATACATATACGTCTATCATTTATCCAATTATTTAATCAGCCAATCATGTGGCATTATTGGAATGCATAAAAATCATGCAACGGTAATGTCCACATCAGCCATCCGAACTGGGAAGAAAATGATCCTGTGGGTGCTAGTCCACACAGTAGAGGTCTGTGCGGGACTGTTTTTTTAAACCCAGTCCTGCCCGCTCTTGCTTGTTTTAGTCCCGTTAACGCCCGCTCCCACCAAAAATCACATATACATTTCTGCCCACTATGTCTAAAATGAAAGTTGTCTAAAGCTTTCTACATTCAGTTCAGATTTCCTCAGTGATCTTTTTATTCACCATGTTTAAAATAAGAGGACAGGATTGTGTGTTAAGGTCATTCCAACATCAACCACAATTAGTGATGCACCAAAATTATTTGTCTTTTCTAAAACTAAACAAAATTAGATATTTGCCCAAAGTAGGGTTGTCACGATACCAAAATTTTGACTTCGATACCGATACCAACTGTAGTATCACGATTCTCGATACCAAAACGATACTTGGAAGAAAAAAAAAACAATAAAAATATCTGAACATAAAATGTTTATTTTTGACTGAACTGGATTGAACACTGAACAATAGGTGCAAACGTTTTTATTCTAAAATGAAACATTTGAACAAAAAACAAGTTTCGTTATTATAACCTTAACTATAACATAATTAGCTAAACACTTCCTAAAAACTAAAACTAAAACCAGAGGTTATGGTAGCCTGACTATGTGAACCTGACGGGCGGGCAGAAGTTAAGTTCTGAATAAGGAAAATAAAGAGACAGAAGAACATTACAATGTTATGTTCATTTTAACACTCACTGCTCCGTTTTATTAATCAACCGTTTACCGTTTTTAATAAGCAGTCGCTAGTAAATCTTAGTAAAGCTACAGACAGAGTGTATCTTGACTAACTCCACTAACCTGTCGACTTCTCAGCTCTTTGTAGAGATCAGGGTGCTTGTCTGCTATTATGTTAAATAACACTGTAACATAGAAGCATAGAACTATTATTTAATTAAAATGATTTTTAAGAACAGCTAAACACAGTGCTGCAGGTCAAACGCGGAGGCGTTCACGTGCGAGAGAGAGAGAAACAGAGAGAGAGACACAGCGAGAGTGAGAGAGAGAGAGATTTGCGTGTTCTGATGTGAGCTACTCACAGGTAAAGGTTCTCTTTTATCTCCTCGTGCTCATATTCTAGTCCCACACATAATTCTGCAGCTCCCTCAGTGTTTTCTGTCGTATTTTGCGGCTAGCGCGAGCGCTTACAACTAACACCACGGACCGCGAGGTGCCGCCGCGCTTGTGCCGAATCCGCTACTGAATCCGACTCCCGCTTCGCGGACAGAATCGGCACAACACCCCCCGCTGTACAACTGCGGGAGTGAAAACAGCGCTAATAAATAAAGTAGTTTAGTTTCACTTTCAGTTTTCGTTATTTTATTTAAAAATAAAAATATAAATAAAAAACAGATGCCTACATCTCAGACTATTTTCCCACACTTGACTCCTCGCGCCCGTTTTGTCCACAAGTCGCGGACGAGAGACATCTGTTATTTTAGCCGTCGCCATTCTACACTCGCTGCTGCTCTGCTGGCTTGCGCGTGAATCGATTCATTTGTTCAGAACACTAAGTTTATCTGAATCCTGCCACACCGACTGCTGCGGTGTGAATCAGTTTTCTTATGAACTGAATCAAATCGCGCCTACTAATTTGACTCATTTGAAGCTAGTGACTGGGCTATATACAGTATCGAAAGCATCGAACGCTAAAGAACCGAATCGTTTGTGATGACGTAGTATCGAAAAAGAATCGAACCTTCAGTACACCGTGCAACTCTAGCCCAAAGGTAGAACATAGAATGCCAAGCAGGTTCGCGTTAATTTTGCCACTTTTTTCACCATTTAATCGTTTAAATAGTGTAAATTTGTTTTCTTGCTTTGCAATTACAAAACTACAATTTAAAAATATTTCTACAACACAAAACAAAAAAGCCCAATACATTTACCTTGCAAGTGCAGTTCTAATCATGTTTACCTCAGCAGTGTAAAAAATTTACCTCAGAAAAGCTATTCTAATCATAAATATAACTGCATATAGCTATTTTAGTGACATATTAACCTCAGCAATACTATTCCAATCAGACATTTACCTCTGTGGTGTGCAGTTAAAGCCACACATTTACCTCAGTCGTGCTATTTTAGTCACACATTTACCCCAGTAGAGCTATTCCATTCAGACATTTACCTCAGTAGTGTTATTCTAGTCTAAATTTACCCTAGAAGAGCTTTTCTAGTCATACATTTTCCTCACCAGTAGGGTTGTGCCATATCATATCGTACGCGATAATATCGCCAACATTTTTGAATATCGTGAACAATATGAAACCCTAAAATATCGTGCCATATCACTGATCCCAAATTATCACATCAGGGTACTATTTTTGTTTGCTGTTTTTAGCAAAGGAGAAATTCACACTGTTCTCATTTCCCATTAAGTATCTACTAGAGACAGATTATATCTGTCCAGTATCATTTATTTTACTACAGCATTGGATATATGGAGATATATGAAGTGCATTGTTAATATTGTGCAGTAGTGAATTCTTAAAAAAAATGTTTTGTCAAATCGTGAAAAAGTAACGATATCGCAAAAATACCATAAAATATTGTGATATTATTTTAGGGTCATATCGCCCACCCCTACTCACCAGTACTATTTAATTTAAACATTTACCTCAGCTGTGCAATTAAAGCAAAACATTTACCTTATTGGTGCTATTCTAATCACATATTTACCCCAGTAGAGCTATTCTAGTCAGACATGTACCTTATTGGTGCTGTTCTAGTCACATATTTACATCAGTAGTGCTATTCTAATTGTAAATTTACCTCAGAAGTACAATTCTAATCATGTAGCTCAAATATATCACGCATGACTGCAATGTACACAGAGAATGGCAGCCAGCCTTTTGGTAAACATATGTTAATGCTAGGGCTAATTTACCTCAGCAAACATATTCTATCCTTGCCCTGTACAGCCTGCATCTTTCACCTGGAGAAATAAAGAAATTAGCCATTGTTCTGTATAAATGATTAAGTCTTTTCGCTTTTCGGCTGAATAATTTCAGCGCCCGATATTTATCCCTAACCATACAAAAAAAATGTACAGTATCTTTTTTAAAAATTATGTTTGTTGTGAGAGCACAAGCAGGCCATTATCAGTATAAGTACAGCAGTGTTGTGAATAAATGACTTGGTGAGTGTGTGTGTGTGTGTGTGTGTGTGTGTGTAGTAAAATCAAGCTCATCCCTAGTGTTTAAAAAAAAAAAAAAAACACACAATGGACTGCAGTGTTTTTTTTTTTATCAACTGGGTTGATAGTATTTGGTGGTTTTTTTTATGAGTGTCCCTAGGCAACGTCTTCCTGTTGTTTTTTTCATTCATTTGCCTGCATGGAAATATGTGTTCACAGGAAAGATGGTGTTCCTATTGGATACAAAGGATGCACATTTCACAGGTAAGGCAGCTTCTGGAATAGTTACTTATTTTTTCCTATTAAAGGTACAGTACCAAAAGTTTGAACACAACTTAAATTTGGTGAGGTTTTCTTTCATTATTTTAAAAGATTCTGCATTGTATATGTATACTAAATATACATCCAAACTATAAAGAAAAACATTTATTATTTACTTAAAAGTATTTTAGATTTTAGATTATTTGAAGTAGGCTTTCAGTTAACAGCTGTGCTGAGCTTGTTAAGAGTTAATTGCTTGAATTTCTTGCCTCTTAATGTGTTTGAGAGCATCAGATGTAAAGTTGTGAAGAGTAGAGTTGGTATACAGTGAATAGCTCTATTTGATTAATGTTCTAATCCATATTATGCAAGCATACTCAACTAAATAAAGACAAAAATACTTTAAGAAATGAAGGTCAATCAATCCCAAAAAATTCAAGAACTTATTCTTAAGTATTCTTAAAATAATCTTAAGTGCAGTCGCAAAGACCATAAAAAATGTTATAATGAAACTGGCATTATACTGGTTCCAGTATAATTTTGGATTTTATAGACCCTGAAACACCATGAGGCTAATTATTTTCAAGTCAAATAGGACACGTTTGGCAGAACCTTAAGCCAATAGAACAGAGGTCACTAATAGGCGGACCGCGTTCCGGGTCCGGACCCGGATGTTGTCCAATCCGGACCCAAACCTACTGAGAAGGATTTAATTCTGACCGTGTTCATTTAAAGCGGCGGAACGTTTATTGTCTTTATGGTAAACGTGCTTTCCAAACGCTCTCCTGTGCAGATGTGAGCGCGCGGAGCCACACTGGCGAAGCAGGCGGTGGGAAGCTGCAGTCAGAGAATAAAGCGAGAAAAGCTAATACAAATGGTGCGCACCAGAAAAAGAAATTAAAATACTACCTTTGTAAAACATACTAACAGTCATGTAACCTCGCGGTGTTACTTGAAGGAATTAAAGAGAAACAACCGAGACAATAGTGCAAAATATTCCACTTTACCCCACCTGATCAGAACTCCTCAGCAAGAAAAAAAAAACCTCGCTCGCAGGCACACTCTCTTTCTAGAAAAGCCTGCTAAATAAATATTAACAAAAAATAATAGTTTTTTGTCTGTGAAATCTGTAGTACAGCTGGGAAATAAATCAGGACAACCTATAACCTATTTGTTGCAGTACTATATTCATGGAATATATATATAGAATATAGTACTGCAACAAAATGAATATTAACATTTTATTTGGTATAGTCTGTCTATTTTGTAAGCAGTAACATACCAAGACCCTGATTTTATATAAAATAATAACAGAATGTAACAAAAGTACCGTAATGTAACATACATATCTAACAAAACTAAAGAAAAGCATATATAGTGCATACATACAAATAGTAAATACAATAAATAACAAAACACATACAAAATAGTAATTCATTAAAACAAGTGTTCAGTCCTTATAAAAAGGTAAAATGGAAAATCAGTTAATCATGATATCAATCAACTTTATATCGCCCAACAGCACTAAAGTGTAGTGTGTTTTCCAAAGTCAACAACTTTATCAGATTAGCTAGTATTGAAATAATATAGTTATATATTTTATAGTATAAAATTTTGCATCAGCGTACACAGCCGTCAAGATGTGATTAAAAGGTAGAATTCAAGATAATTGACAAATAAACTGCGTTTACTGATTAAAACTCTTTTTTCCTTGTTATTGTTTAGAGAATAAAACATAATTGCATTCCTAACTGATTATTTACACCGAAATATAATGATACCAAAACATGTATGTGGAGCTCATGGGCCATAAAACATTTATGTTGTTATTACCCTGATTAACAATATGCCATTTATAACAATAAAATGTTAAAGTAATTAACGATTGCAAAGAGTAAACATGGACTTCTTTAAGTCAATAGAAATGTTGAGCTGGTAGCTACTGACTGGCCAGACTCTTTGTTAGAAAGAGTAAATGAGTACAGTGTGTTCTGCAGGAAAGCATTAACATTATCTAGGCAGAGAAAAGGGGCGGGACTTATGACCACCATAGCGTGATTATATAGAGGCGTTGCTCTGTTTATTCACAAGTGTCCGTTTCTTTGTGGATGGTGACCCAGTTGTTTGACTCTTTTGTTTTTTTTTTTTGTATAATTTGAGCTGATATTTACAGTGCTATTCCCAGTGCTTTGTGATTAATCTTAAAACTATCGATTTTATCTTGACGTTTAAGATAGGATTATACAAACAAAGGTCACAGTCTTTAAACTGACCTATTTTTCCTCTTTTCTTTTTGTTTAGTTTTTCCCTTATAAATGCTCTACCATTGTAATGTTGCTTAATTCTGTTCTGATTTTCTTTAATATTGCAAATGATTTATTGATTTCCTTTGCACAGTAGATTCTAGTGATTTACTAAAAGACTTCCATACATTGAAAGAATTATAACATTCATTTATTTATTCATTTATAGTTACTGAATAACTTGAGCAGCTTGTGAGAAAAAAGTTAAAATAAAATAATAGCACAATATATTAGTGTATTTTTGCAAAACCAATATTGTTGGGAAAATGGCAATACATAGATTTTTTTTTTCATTTTTATTTCAAGAATACACCCCTTTACAGTGGTATTTCCAGTGTTTGGATTTTAATCTTAATACTAACAAAGAATAAATAAAAACATTTAAGATTATATATATAGGTCCCAGTATTTTTCTTTTGTTTTGTTCAGTTGCTTTTGTTATTTTTTTTTTCTGATATTCTTTAATACTGCTATATTTTAAGCACTGAGCAGTAACATATAATTATTCAGCTTTTATCATAATTTCCTTTGTACAGTTGATCCTAAATAGATTCTAGTGATTTAATGATATTGTAAAGATTACGTCATCAATATAACAATAATAATATTATTATTATTATTATTATTATTATTATTATTATTATTATTATTATTATTATTATTATTATTATTTTATTATATCTTTGATATATGGATGCACCAAAATAAGATTTGTTGGGGCCAGAACCACACAATATGAAACAAGTGGCCAAATACAAAAAAAATATTTTGCCATGAATTCAATAGCCTAAATGTATTTTGTCTTATGCTTTACAAAGAAAATTGCAATTACAAAACTACAGTTTAAAAATATTTATGCAACATTTTGATTTCCCAGCAGACAAACACATGAAACACATACATTTTGACACAAATACATTTACCTCAGTAGTGCAATTTTAGATATAAATGTACTTAAGCTGTGCACTTTAAGTCATAAATTACCTCAGCAGTGCTGAATAAAGTTAGCTCAGCTAGCCCTGTTCAACTTGAAATCTTGGAATCTTTCAGGGAAACAGTCAGCTTTGAATTTTGTAAGTAGTGAACTGATACTAAGTATTAGCACTTTAAATAAAGTAATTTATGCCCCAGCCTGGTGAACACATTATACTATTTTGGGTATTTTTATTTAATTATTATTATTATTATTATTATTATTATTATTATTATTATTATTATTATTATTATTATTATTATTGTTATTATTTAACCCTACATTTGCATGACAAGATTGTTTACACTTACTGCACAAAATGCACATAACATAAATACTTAAATCCTGTAATGTTCATCATGTTTATTTGCAGGTTAGCCTACATAGCAAGAACACACCTGCATCTGTTCTAAATAACATTTTAAAAAGCTCTTACTTTCAGCTTGTCACTCATTATTCGCAAGATAAGAGGAAATGTTTAATCAACAAACTAAATATTGACATATAAGAACTTTTTCTCAGATATGAACACTGATGAGGAATGTAGGAGCCAAAACCCACATTTGAGTTTTTTCTGATATCTCTTTTCTTTTTCTTTTGTGTTGTGCAAGCCCATTTCTGTCTCCCTCTTGTGGCCAAAGGGGCCACTCATCTATCCTTTATCTACAGGTGATGTTACCTGAGAAGGTGTGGCCAGAGCAGGAAGTGATGGTCTTTGACCTAACAACCGAGCCATACTACCAAGCCAAAGAATCTTTATTTATCTTAGCAATCCTGCTTTATATGGACTTTATATAACTTCAGAGTTTTGTATCATATTTTACTTTCATTAAATCTCTCAATATTTTTGGACAACATTTATCTGGACCCTATTTACTTGGATGTTTGAGTCAACCTCTCCAGCTTGGCCACCAGTGGTTATCAATAGGAAAACAACAGGATCACAAAATAGCCATTACAAGGAATGAAAAACCTGATGAACCTGTAGGTTCTGTCTGCATTGAGAAACCTTTATTGATCTGATTTAATATAAATATGATAATTCTATTGTACTAATAATAAGTATGATTTAATATCTAGGGGGTGTTGCTGTGGGAGTGCTCAAAAGCTAATTTGAAGAAAAGGTTTTATGGTTAGAAAAAGTGAAATCCAGTGTGAAATTGACTAATTGTCAAATAGCTCACCCCGTTCACCCCCAGTGTTCTGAAATACAGCACTTTTAATGTTACCTGCGCAAAGAAATCACTATTTTAACCATGTTAACAAGCTCAAAGTTGCTTCACACTTCAGGGGTAGAATTTCGAGGGCCCTGGTATTTAAACCGAGAAACTGAGAACTTTAACATTGCACAGGACATTTATTAAATACACTGTTTATATACACACAGTACATTGAGTTAGTTTTCAATTTAAGTCATGATAAGTCGACTGATAAGCGCAAACGAATATCAGGATGGGGAAAAAGTAGCAAAATTAATTCAGTGGAAATATATGAATATTATAGAGTTATATACAGATATTTTCACCTTTTAAGGAGAGTTAACTTTTAAGGGGAATATTTTAGGTTTTAGGACTGCAGAATGGTGCTCAGTGATTGGTCCCAATGATTGCTATGGAGTGTGAAAGGAAGACATTATGCTGTCCACAGAATCAGCCTGTTCAACATCAATTGATGTTGCTAATTATTATCTGGCTGTTTTGGTTGTTATTAATATTAATTTGCCCAAATTATTTTTTTACACAATACTATAAATAAAAAGAAAGAAATGTGAATATGAGAAAATGAATAAAACTTAAACACACTCTATTTAGGGCTATCTTTTCATGTTCAGGTAACATGATATTTATTCACCCAACCCAGATATAGTATTTGATGCTAACAATGACATGAACTGGTGTTATGTTAAGGGGTAAAAAGAAACTGTTCTGAGATCTGTTCTCTCTACAGGCTGCTAAGTAAGTGTAGTACAGGGTTTATATACATACTATGCAGTTCTTATATGTGTATCCTTGTTGTCTGATAAAGTGCAGAACATCACCCTTACATGTGCTTACTGTAAGGTTGTAGGTTTTCTGTATATGTATTAAAAACATATTAAATAACATACACAATTCTTTTTTATGTTTTTCAGGGTGATTAAGGACTTCATGATTCAAGGAGGAGATTTTGTAAATGTAAGTCTGTATTGTTTATCTGAACAGAGCAGATCATGTGGTTTGTCAGGCATATAGGTGGCTCACGTTAATCCATGTGTTTGTGCCTGAATGTAGTGAAAAGTACACAGCGCCTGTTTAATCTGTGAATTTGCTTAAGCGCTGCTGTATTTGTGCTCTAGGTGTGGTGAATACATAGCATGTGCTCTATATCAAACACCAGACGGAGTCTAGGCTGCAGGACCACATTTACATTTTCTAAATATTGACATTTAGTCATGTGGATTTTATAGGTTGTTTTGAAGAAGCTGTGTTGGTTCATGTTTTATTTCATCGCTGGTGGAGTACGGTAGTATGTTTAAACATAAAAAGCAATAGACAAATTCTCGGACTGTATTGTTGCACCTAAACTCATAGTAAAAAAAAATCAATACAGGATTGCAAAACAACATATCACGATACTTGTATAAGCCAATATACTTTTTAAATAATGTTTTGGCCCTAGCAGTACCTCTTTAACTCACTCTTTGAAAACCTCTACAGTGCTCTACAGTGAACATATTGCACAACTAAAATGTGTAAGCTTTTTCTTTTGCTCTATTTAAAATAGAAAAGTGTTTTAAGAGTTCAGACATCAATATTTGGTGGAATAACCCTGGTTTTAATCACAGTTTTCATACATCTTAGCATGTTCTCTTACACACTGCTTTTGGATAACTTAATGCCTTTACTCCTGGTGCAAAAAATCAAGTAGTTCAGCTTGGTATTTTGGTTTGTGATCATCCATCTTCCTCTTGATTAGATTCCAGAGTTTTTTTAATTTGGTAAAATCAAAGAAACTCATACATTTTAAGTGGTCTCATTTTTTCCAGAGCTGTATACATACATGCAGGTTACAGTTAGCAGGAATGTATAAACATTTTACAGACCCAGGCATAAAGTCACTTAGCTGGCCCAAATAGAGTCCTAATGAAGGATACAGTAAGACCACTTAGCCTGGAAGATCTCAGAACAATAAAAATCCAGTCTTCAAATATAAACCTACCTGTTTCATGGTTAATATGATGAGCAATCGAAATGCTTCCGCACGACTTTGAATCGATTTTTTATTTTATTTTTTTAAAGGACCTTTTTCCTCCTGGAAAGTTGTGATTTTAGACATACAAGGATTTGTATGTCAGCAACGATACGAGCATTCATGTAGAGTCATGTAGTAACAGGCCTAAAAAAACTATTAGAAAATCACTTTCAGTCAACAGAGAAATATAAACAATAAAAAGTACTAAAGTCATTGTTCGGTATAAATTATTTCTTAGTCTTTTCATACTGAAAGTGTTTTTCGGCCATTTTAGTTGAATATTTTCAGTTGCCAAATATTCAAGTTATCCCTATTTGATTAAGACCTGGTTTGGGGAGCATGTAATTTGTACATATGCAGAGTGGAAATCACATTTCACATAGCACACTGGGATTTGATGCCCCAGCCTGATTAACACATTATACTATTTTGGGTATTTTTTATTTATTTATTTCATTATTATTATTATTATTATTATTATTATTATTATTATTATTATTATTATTATTATTATTGTTATTATTATTTTTATTATTATTATTTAATCCTATATTTGGATGACATTATTTACAATTACTGCACAAAATGCACATAACATAAATACATAAATCCTGTAATGTTAATAATGTTTATTTGAAGGTTAGCCTACATAGCAAGAACACACCTGCATCTGTTCTAAATAACATTTTAAAAAGCTCTTACTTTCAGCTTGTCACTCATTATTCGCAAGATAAGAGGAAATGTTTAATCAACAAACTAAATATTGACATATAAGAACTTTTTCTCAAACATGAACACTGATGAGGAATGAAAAACCTGATGAACCTGTAGGTTCTGTCTGCATTGAGAAACTTTTATTGATTTGATTTCGTATAAATATGATAATTCTATTGTACTAATGATAACTAAGATAAATATATAGGAGGTGTTGCTGTGGGAGTGCTCAAAAGCGAATTTTAAGAAACACTTTCATAATTTTTAAGGTTTTATTGTTAGAAAAAGGGAAATCCAGTGTGAAATTGACTAATTGTCGAATAGCTCACCCCGTTCACCAACAGCGTTTTGAAATACAGCGATTTTAATGTTGCCTATGCAAAGAAATCATTATTTTAACCATGTTAACAAGCTCAAAGTTGCTTTACACTTCATGGGTAGAATTTCGGGGGCTCTGGTATTTAAACCGAGACACTGAGAACTTTAAAGGTGCACAGGACAAATTTTTAAATACACTTTTTAAATTGACTGATGAGCGCAAACGAATAAGCTGGATAGGGAACAGGTTGCAAAATTAATTCTGTGGAAATTATGAATATTATAAAGCTATATAGAGATTTTCAGAAACAGCTGAAATTCATGCATTCGCGCTGAATTAATTTTGCGATCTGCTCCCCTTTCCCAGACCTGGGCATTGAACGGCCCGCGGGCCGTGAGACTGTTGGTAAATTATAAGGGAATCGTAAATCTATCGCGCTAAACCTGTGTGCGCGTCTAAGCGGTGTATTACGGTAGCCGCGTGCACCACAGAGCTAGAGCAGCGGAGGCTCGCGCTTCTCGTGCAGACACTGAAAATGGAACAGAAACTAGTTTTACAGCTAAATAAACATAATTTAACCAGGGCTAATCAACTAATATACACCAGATATACAACTACCTATCTCTAAATCAGTGTAACATTTTAGAAATGTTTGTCCTATAAAAAAAGCAAATCAAATGGTTATCAATTGATAACTGCTGAACATTCTGTAACATTGTTCATTGTATTCAGTATGTATGTTTTCAGTAATAATACTGAAAAATAAGACAAGAGTTTGGAGTCCTATAAAACAGGAAAATCAAAGGGTTATTATATCACACCACTTAATTCTTCAAGATCTCTTTCTCATGTATTCAAGATATATGTCAAGTGATATTACTGTATCATTTTAAAGTAATGGGATGCCAAACTTAGAAAAAAACTACATTCAGTTGTTCATACTGTTGAGAATTAAAAGGTTAAAACAGTGTCTTATAATCATAGAAACTATCAATTAAGGGTTAAAACATTGTTGCCTAACAATACCCAACACAGGCTAGATTTCTCTCACTGTACACAAAAATAGAACAGAGGTAGAACAAACATAAAAATGCATTTGTCGCTTACATTTTCATTGCATCGCTGTATTGTTTAATTTACCGTTCTTTATTAAGTTAAAGGGATGCTGGTCTTTGACTTATATAGTCTTTGATATATTCGGCAGAACCGAGTTAATTATATTAGTCTGGCCCTCTAAAACCGTTCCAATTTCTTATGTGGCCCCTTGGGAAAATGAATTGCCCACCCCTGCCCTTTCCTATACCTATATGTTTGTGCTCGTCAGTCGACATATCATGACTTAATTTCAAGTAACAGTCCTGGAAAACCTAATAGAAAATCACTTTCAGTCAACAGAACAATATAAACAATAAAAAATACAGGAGTACTAAATAGACCATCTGCTGTGTTTCCATTATTTTAACAGCTGTATATTACAGTAATGTTACTGTAAATGGCAAAATAAATGAAAGTTAAATACATAAAGGAAACCTCAAAGGGATGAAAACTATATGAACTAAGTCTAATGAATAATAAAGATTGCAAAACTTCATATTTTAGAAATTGTTAGTTCTTGCAGGAGAGTGTTTACGCACACTTGATTTGAACTGCTGGGTCTGCTGCAGGTGCAGTTCTAAAAGAAAACAGAAAAAGGTGTGGGCAGAAACTGAAAAAATTGGTACCAAGGCCGATCTTCAAATATCTTCATTCAGTTTTACTTTTTTTTTTTTTTTTTTTTACCATTTGATAAATGAAAGTACATAATTGGAATTTGTCTTGTTTGTCAAAGAAAATGCAATTACACAAAAAATAGTACTTATTAAACATTCCTGCAGACATACATACAGTAACAACAAAGCAGAGTATGGTTCTGTATTATGTATTTTGTCTTTTCACTTATTCAGACCAACTGCAAACATGCCTTTTTTGTCATTTTTGCACAGATAGTTTAGGTTGCCAAATATTTGTGCATTTCTATTTTACTTTTAGAGGATTTCTTTGTGAATCTGACATAAGTTTGTTAAGAAAATAAAAGAAAAAGGTTACTTTTTATTTTTGTTAAGACAACAAAAATGAGCAAAAATGTAACAAAAGTTTAACAAAAATTAAAATAAAAATACATTAGAAATGTATTATTGTAGGGAAGAAAACATGATTAAAGTTATTTGACTTTGAAACTGTGGTGACTGGTGTTTATACAGTTTATCTGAACAGCTTTGTTTCCATAGCAGATACAGGAGCAGAACACTAGGCGTGGTTGTTTCGTTTTTGCAGCCATGCTGTTTAAGTCAGAAACCGATTTCAGGCGAAAAGTTCTGAAATTAAAGAATGTATCTGCACAATTTATTCATTGAGATGAGTTTATTAAACGTCATTCAGAGTAGTTTGATGTAATATACATATATATGTAATAATATAATCATATTTGTTGATGATAGATGTGCACAAATGCAGCTGGTCTAGCCCCTGCAGGGAAGTATGGCCTAAAGAATAGGAATCTCAAGCAGATAAACATGAACCTGATGGCACCATGCCTAATGTTAAGCATGGGTGGCATTACGCAACTTTTTATGTCTGATATCTTTACTGATACTGCGACCGTAAATATATGCCAATGTCGATATCACACAAATGTAAAATGTAGATATCCAATACGCAGAAGATGCATAATGTACAATTAAGGATTTTTCACCTTCCTGCACAAAATAAAGAGTACAAAATATTTTGAGGTGCACAATACCGCAAGTAGGGCAGTATGACACTATTTTATTGTGACGTGAGTTTTATTACTGTAAATGTGTAAAGTGTACTGAACATGGGTGTGCCTGATCATATTTACATTTATGGCATTTAGGCTGACTCTCTTACAAGGTCGAGCCAATGTAATGTTAGGAGTCTTGCCCAAGAGCTCTTATTGGTGTATCACAGTGTCACCCAGACTGGGAATCGAACCCCAGTCTCCCACATGGTATGGTAACTCATAAGCAAGTGGTGGTGTTGTCCACTGCGACATAATATTGCAATATTAAAAATATTCTAAAATATTGTTATATTATTGTAGGAATCTATGGGCCATTGGGACTTTTTGCTGTTGGTATCAAAATGAAAATGAACACTTCTCATTCCCCTAGAGACAGATTATATCTGTCCAGTATCATTTATTTTACTTCAGTCCTGGATATGTGGAGTTCATTATTAGTATCATGACTTGTTGGATCATTGACTTCTGTTCAAGCTAATGGAAATCACTTTTAGGGGTGTGTCATATCATATTGTATGCAATAATATGTTTATTTTGTTGTTGTAGTGTATTCTCAATTAATTATTTTTTAATTCAATGTTTTGTCATATTGCCAAGAATATTGTTAACACATAAAATACCCTGAAATATCATGATATTATTTTAGGGCCATGTTGTCTACCACTACTGCTGAATGATGCCCTTCTCTGAGTATAGTGTGGATATCAGCACTTAAACAACACCTTTCATTAACTTTACTAATGAATTTTGCCTGAGCTTTAAACTGTGATCATAAAAATTGTGTAATGTAAAGAATATCTTATTGTTGGAAAGTAGGTGATTTCTTTTGAGGGAGTAAAGAAAGAAGAACAAAGATTCCAGAAAACAAGTTGGTTTTGTTGCTGTGCTTCACAGACTGATGTGAAGATTTAAAAAGCTCAGTTTGGATTGGCTGTCCTCTTTCAAAAAGCAGACATGGCTTAAAGGTTAGAAAAGTGGGCTTGGGACCGGAAGGTTGCCAGTTCAGACCCCTGGACCGGTAGGACGTGAGGGCAGAGGAGTAAATGAAACAGTGCTGTCTTTTCATCCACATTTAGTACACTGAGCAGAACAAACCACCCTCCATTTGTTCTCTGAGTGTGGTCTGTTTGTCCACTTATTCAGCAATCTGAACAGAGCGTGAGAGTTAGTTATGAGATTTAATCTATGTTTCAGCATATATTAACTTAAATTAATGTAAGCGTATACCTTATTAACTGTAGTTACTAATTACAGGGTTGAATATCTGATATCTGTGTTCTGTTCCCGGGTTCTCTTAAATCATCTCTCTAAGTATCAGGAATATTAAGCTGGGTCAGTCCATGTGCAACTCCAACCAGAGTCTATAAAACATGTGCAACCCAAAAACTTTCTGTCTGTGAACCATATAGGATTCTCACACAGTGACAGTTCAGAATAGACTTGACCAGCAGTTCCTCTGAAACACTGTCCACCAGCACCCTCTAGTACCTAAACACATCAATTGCAGCTCTATTTACCAGTGAAACCTCTCTAATCACTGAATTGTGAGCTTTATAGGTCACAAAAAATATTACAAAATATATTTAAAATAAATATATATTGAAACTTTGGATCTAATTATTTATTTTATTATAAGGACGAATAGTGAGTTAAATGAATATCACTGAATTTCCTCCAATCAAATTATTGAGATAAAAATGGCCAAAATACACTTTCATTGTTCGGTTGAACAAATTAAAGTTCAGTGTTTAATACATATATATATATATTTTTTTTAGTTTTTTTAGTTTTGTAAAACATATTATATATAAATTTGTAAAGCATTATTTAGTTTATGCAATTTAGTTTTGCTGTTAGCTTGGAATGCAACAAATTAAAAATATTTGGCTGAAAGCTGAATACAGGACTCTTTTTTTTTTTTCAGTTTTTCATTAATTTTTTTAACATTATATTGCACCACTGAATAAATTAAATTGCCTAAATGCCTTAATTTTTTGTCTTGCCTTTCAATTAAAACTACAATTTCAATATATGTATTGAAAAATTAAAGATTTTTGGTTGCACTTTGAGTGCATCATCAAAAAGATCATTAATCTTATTTTTATTTATTTATTTATTTATTTATTTTACTTTTCACTTATTCAAGAAAATACCAAAAAAGGATTTTTGTTGCCATTTAAATTTTTTATGTATGTAAAGATCTTTTTCTTAGCACTGCGAGTAAATGCATGTTTGGTATGCAGCACTGGCCTTTAACATTCACATGTTCCTGCAGGGAGATGGCACAGGGATTTGCAGTATCTACAGGGGTCCGTTTGCAGATGAGAACTTCAAAATGAAGCATTCTGCCCCAGGCTTGCTTTCTATGGTAAACCAATCTTCCTCATCCTATGCAAATGTAGAAGACTTTTGTAGTCGTTACTGACACTTCGACTGCTCGCATGTGTGAGTGAGTGAAAGGGTTTCGATTGTGCTGAGCTTTCAGGGGTGTGTATCGTCCTTTCACTCAGTGATTGCACCATTAACAGCTACGCAGAGTGGACCATCACTGAAGCTAAAGAGTTTAAGACACAAAAATGTGGGACGTTTTAATATGATTATCTTTGAGTGGATACTGAAAAGCTACTGAATATTTGAAGCTTACTGTATCTGATAAGTTATACTTTTTATTTATTTGTTTATTTTAGTTTGTTTAACATGAATTATCAGTAGAACGTTAAACTCCAGTCATTTTAATTCTAAACTTTTAGTACTCTAATTTATTATTTCCCTTTTTTTTTTTTTTACTTCACAGGCAAACAGTGGTCCAGGAACAAATGGCTGCCAGTTTTTCATCACCTGTACAAAGTGTGACTGGTTAGATGGAAAGCATGTAGTATTTGGTGAGTAATAGAAGATTTAGCTGGTGGAGGTGATGTTCAGAATAACATCAGTGCATTTTGGAGCTAGACAAAACATGACAAGACAATCAAATCACCATACTTGTGATGGACACACAGATGAACTATGAAAACTGTGTTTAACCCATTTATGCCCCATCCGTGCAGTAAACAGACATATACACACAGTGATGTACTATAAGGATGCATGCCCGTAGTAGTGGACAGTCATTGCTTTAACTCAGTGGTTGAGGGCCTTGCTCAGAGGTTCAACAGTGGCAGCTTACCAAACTTTGGTATCGAATCCACAACCCTGTCATCCATATTCCGGTGCTCTAAATACTTAGCCACCACTGCTCTAGAGAGTCCTTTAAATATACACCTTGTTTTCATTCACATTCACACAGCAAAACTGTAATTCTAATCTAGATTTTTGTTAATTGATTATATGTATTTTATTGCATATTTTGTAATTGCACATTCTGTCATTTACTAAATGTGTTTAAATGTTTCTTAATCCAGGGAAAGTGGTCGATGGTTTACTTGTCATGAGAAAAATTGAGGTAAATTTATGATTTTTTTGTAGATAGTTCCACTATATCACAACATTTTAAAATCTGTATAATCCCACTTGTCTGCTGTATTCCAGCCATTAAGACCACTAGCTTGTTCTAAAGCCCTATGTAAATAGCCTTGTAAAACTTCACTAAACTGGCCTGTCTAGCTTTAAATGTATTTAAAACCTGATGAAACGCAAGCAACTTTGAATGTCTATCAAATACTTATGATGTGTTTGTTTTGTTAGATGGTTTTGTGATGGGCAGACAAATTTAATCCCTCATCATAAACATAGTGGTCTATAAATCATTCACTTTTAACATGTCTTGGCTCTGTATTTCCCCACATTGTCTTTGGAATTCAAACTAGGCTGCAAGGCTGACCTTTCTGTTCTTGAGGTGGTTTGAATCTTGTGGTAAACTCTCTGACACTATACGTGTCTGTATAGGATGACTACATTCTACATAGTGTTTAGTTGTTCTTTATTATCAAAGTAAATTATGAGTACTAGATTAACACCTTCAGTTGTATAACTACTCTACTGTCACCCGTTCCAGTGGTGATTAATTTATTTTAATGTTTGATCAGCTTAGCAAACAGTTCAACAGAAGTTTGGCCCATTCATTGCCTCCGTCAGCCTATATTACATCTGTGAAATTTAGCAGAGGCTCCTATCCACAGCGACTTACATAAAATGCTTAGTCATTTGCTCAGACTATATCTAAAGCTAGTGTTGATGGACTGAACGAAAATTCAAAATGCTTTAGAGCTCTCCTGCTGCCTAAAATAAAACAAAAAATAATCCTGCAACAATCAGTTCCTAGAACAGGAACTTAGAGAACACTACACTATGAACAACCTGTGGAGAAGAACAAGACATGGCAGCTCCAATAGAAGCTTAAATAGATTTTAATGCATTACTAAGAGCTCTCGAAAGAGGTGGGTTGTAATTTGACATTTAGAAAGCAAGTGATTCGCTGTGTTTCTTAAAAGGGCTTAAACACTGGATCAGAGGTATGCCATGCTGAGACTGATTATTGTCTCACCATGACTGGGCAAGCCTACTACGCTGCACAATTAGTCACTGGGCAAGACTACTAACTCTGGATTCTTTTACCTGTAACATTATTCAAATGCAAGTCACTCTGGTTAAAAGCATCAGAGCAATGCCATACAAGTAAATCTAAATAGGGCCAGTTTGGTTACAGGATTTCATTGCATTTATACACAACATAAATAAACAGTACCTAATTATTGGCAGTTGTTTAAAGACTGAAACCAACCGGACAAATTGAATCAGATGTGCTTTTTCAGTTGGAGTTAAAGCATTGTTATGCGAGAACTGGCAATTCTTGCTCAATAAAAGTTCAGTTAATTTCTTTCTTTCATAATTTTACCACACTTTTTGGTGGCAGTTATCCCTTAGTCTTTTAAAATAAACTGTTCCTATTTAGTGAATAGTAGCATTCATAAGCAATCTACTTAATTAATTGGAAGCAAAGTTGCTTTTGTAAAAACATGTTTGCTGAAAGGCTTTTCAGTTTATTTAGCAAAATGTTGTGTCCCAGTCTGGGTGATTTCACTGTTTTTAATTAAATAAACATATTTCTGGGGATCAGTGGGTCTCATAGTGGTCATCAAGGCTCTTTACACATTTTCACTGTATTGGTACTGTATATGGACCATATGTGGGGCCTTAAAGAGTGGTTTAAGATCCACTGCTCTAGAATTATCAACATTGTTTTATGACATTTAATTTTTTTAAACTATTTCTTTGGCTAATTTCTTTCTTTAAACATGTGTTGCAGAATGTGCCCACAGGACCCAACAACAAGCCAAAACTACCCATCGTTATCGCTCAGTGTGGAGAGATGTGATCTTTTTTTTTTTCTCTTCTTTTTTAATCATTATTGTTATTACTGTATCTACATGTCTGTTTACATTTGATTTTTTTTCACAAATACAAAGACGTTTGATTTCATGACTTACTTGATTTCTTACTTTTACTTTTAATCACCAACTTAAGTCTCAATCTCAATTTAAAAATCAATTTTTTATCTTCAGTTTGTATTCATTTCCAACAATGAATAACTGACATCTTAAGCCTTGTGTTAATTCATAAAGGAGACATGTAATAAAAATGCAAGTGGACACAAGCACCTCCTGTTCCTGCTGAGCCATAAGAAGAATACTTTCATTCTCCCATCTTTTGGATCCCTTTACAATTTAACTATTCACAATGTTGTCGTACCACTTTCTGTGCCAAGCCCTCTTGAATCAAGTTCAGCCAAAGTTTTTGTAAGGGATGGTTCCGCTTCGCTTCTAATAAAAAGACTTCCGTGATTCTAGGGATCCGTGTTATTGATGCGCTGACATTTTGCGTCACTGCCACTTATCTCCTCTGAGCTGGATTAAAAAAAAAATATATATATATATAATACTTTAAATTCAACAACCTACTAACACCTTAATGGTCTCTGAGAACATCCAGACTTCAAAAGGCACCCACTTGAGCTTAAACCTGACTTGCCAGTTCCTCACTGTTAAAAATTCCTATTGTCTTTCTGCGTCTTAGCGTAGCCTACATACTAACCTACCCCCCTTCCCCGCCCATCATGCCTTGGACCCTGTCCCCTCCACACAATAGGGCTCTTTCAGCTGGAGTGCAAGAAGAGTTTTGGGCTCGGTGGGAGGTTTCTGGGGTCAGTGTTAAAGCCCGTCTTTGTGTGTGCGACAACAGGGCCTGGCCATTAACAACAAGCTCTTCACACATCGTCCAGCTACTCCGCAGCACTGCCAGCCCGCCATTTACATGACAAAGATGGAGGGGGCGGTGTGGGACTGTCTCACAGTCGGCCAAGGGTCTGTCTCCTCGCCGGCCGTGGAGTGCTCCCTCTTAAAATGCAGTGGGCAGAGCCCGTCCGTGGCTTTGAAACAGTCCCTGCACCTATGTGATCGTGAATTATGAATTGGCTCGGCATATCAGCCGCAGGGTTAAAAATAGACCTAATATCTGGGTTGATGGTTCATTCAGTGCCACATTTCAGTGCCTGGTTGCCTTGGTAATGGAGTAGCTGCACTATGGGTTCACACTGGTTTATGCAAAAACAGAGAGCGAGGGTCAGTAGCTACTGGAGCTACTAGAGCCGGTTCAGTACCTACACAACATAAGGGAGAACTGAGCTAAGGGAGCTCACACATTTGGCACTGACCACAGAAACACAGCCAGCTAACCTACAAAACAGTGTTAGCCTAATGTTAGCTAACACGCTAGTCAGGTAGCTACTTGGCTTTAGCCTTTAAGTGTTGATTAAGGACATCATTAAACTTTAACTGTAGCTTTAATGGTATTATTTTAAGCTAATGTCTTAATGAAATACTTAATGACAAGCTAACATAAACCTTTATATCTAAACTACAATATGGCCTTATTTAATATTAGCTTAAAGCTAGGTGATAGCTGAGGGACTAGGGTCTTAGCTTGTTGGCTAAAATTTTAAATTTAGACAATTAAAAGCTTTTGCCCTCAATATTGTAGCCTAAACATTAACATGCTAATATAATCCATCATATATTATGTGAATGGTTACACCTCTGTTTTATTTTAACTCACACCTTAATGGTTAAGGTGTGAGTAAAAAAGAATAAAATGATGTGAACCTCTATCTTAAAGCTAGGTAAGCTAACTAGGTAGGTAAGCTAACCTATTTATCTATGTGATTTAAAGCTTTTGCATAAAATATTGTACACTTACAAGGTAAATGTTCTAATACATATATATCAATATTATCAAAAGTCAAAACAGTAACCTGCTAACATTTATAAGCCACTATTCAAGTTAAATCATACTGCCTGGTTCAAGAGTTAGGAAGGAAAAATGTTAGCGTAAATTTAGGTAGCTTTAAGTTTAGTATGTTAGCTAAGTGGACTAATTTAGAACATAAAAAGTTTCAGCTTCAGCAACTTGTCATCTAAATAGCTTTTAAAATAAAATAAACATTAACATGCTAAATATATTCTGCGATCAATTTGGCCCCTTTATTTTGTGAAAGGTTACACTCTTACATTAAGCCCAATTCAATGTTTAGAATGTAAAGTGTAAAATGCTAGGTAGCTAGAAGATTGGCTTGTTGCTAAAGTGCTAGATAAGTGCACTATCAAATGTATATTTAGGTAATGGTTACCCCTGTACCTTAAGTATAGTTTGGCGTATGCAAAATCTGTTAAGATTTTGGTGTTAAATTCTTAATTCTTGAGAAACTTTGAGTTGTTCACCTTGTGTCTGAAGCATTCATTAATAAAATCTGTAAAAAGTAAATACAAGAAATGAGCTAGTCAAATACTTTGCTTGGATTGGTGTGCTGTATTATTATAATTACATTGAAACAATGAAGAACCATACATGTTTAGTCTTCATTTTGGATAGTAAAAAAGATGGTGTCCATATTTAAAACCCATATAGCTATTTAAAAAATGTGTACTAAATCTAGTTTACTGTTTATTGAACCGTAAACAGTGCTTGAAACTGAATAAATCTACATTAGGTGTATTTAGGACAACACGCCAAAGTGCAAAGGCAACTACAAGGTGAATTCTGTTTCACTGCAATTTTTTTTACCATTAAATGTCAACATTATTATGTAGTTTAACTGCATGTCTGTTTAGTAGTTAAACTGAACACTTTACTGCACATATTCAAATAAACTAGATTTCTCTCACTGAACCAAAGAAAAAGTACTAAAAATCAGTAAATAGACTTTAAACCAAAACCATATAATTACTGCATATTTTAATAAATAAAACAGATCACTCTGTTAGTCCAGCCCTTTAAAACAGTCCCAGGTTATCATGTGTCCCCATGGGGAAATTAATTTCCCACCCTTAGATGGTTAATTTGGCTCCATCATAAGAATAATAACTTTAGCTTCCACCTCTTTTTCGGTCTGAGCCAATCACAGGGACGATGCGTACAGACACGACACGACTGACAACGAAATTACCCAATGTGATTGCCCAAAGTGAACAACGTGAGCGAATAGCCAATCAGGTGAGAGAGTGGGCTGGCGGCTCGAGAATATCCTCCAGTATCTTTTGTGATTCCGTCCAGTTCGATCGGCAACGGGAGCGGAGAAAGGAAAGCTGAGAGCCCGAAGGCAGTAGCCCCCACCACCGCCGGCCCAGGTTACCATCTAGCACCGGGAAAACACACTAGAGAGCCACCGCCGGCTTTACCAACAGGGAACCACCATGAGCAGCGAGGCCGAAACACAGCAGCAGCCGCCGCAGCCTGCCGACGACGTGGAGAGCCCATCCAGCCCGGCAGCCGCAGCTACCGCGGGGGATAAGAAGGTCATCGGTAAGAGAGCTGAGCTAGCCTAACCAGCGTTAGTGATCACCGGAGATGGGTAGGTAATCCAGGTCCAGAAAGTAAAAACCCGTCCCAGGATTTTGTGCCAACTGCCTGGGCGGCAGTACTGCGGCTTAACTCAGAAGAGCCCGGGATGGGTTTTTACTTTCTGGACCTGGGTTATCCACTTCTAGCGATAAACATGCCCGTGTTGCTACCCGGCTCGGATTCTTAAAATGGAGCAGTTAGCATTGTGGCTAGTTAGTTAACCTAGCTAAATATGCTAACACGAGGGAGGGCCTGTGTGCGCGTGTTCTCCCACACGGGTGTCCTGCCGTGTTCTGCTACCCATCGATATGTGCTTATTATGGGCACTGCGCATGCGTTACCGCACTTTTTTTTTACGTTTTCATTTTTCTTTACAGTTCTCGCTCTCTTCAGCGCCTTAAACAGTTAGAGCTCACTGCTATTATTTGCTTAAGTGTTAGAAAACGCATTAACGCTAATAATGAAAATTAGTTAAAGAAAACAACAATGGTCCTATCAAAATTCCAATACTACACTTGGTGTGGGTAGCGCGGTTTGACAGGGTAGCACAACTCGCCAGAACACCAGCCGGTTATTAAAGCTAAGCTAACGTGGTTTGGAGTGCACGTTACCCCGCGTTTACGCAGACTACGTTAGCGTAAACTAACTTAGCTGTATGTGGCCATTTTAGGGTAGGTGAAATTTGTCTGGACGTTTGACAAGAGCTGAAATGTTGGTGTGAAGCGCTGCTCCGCATCCTCGGAGCTATTAGCCAGCCGGTTAGCTTGAGGTTGAGTTTGGCCTTGATCGTGACCCCCCTTTACCTCTGTGCTTTAGACCAGCATCCCTAACTTAGCTAGGGTTCGCTAGCTAGCGTAACGTTACCTAGCCTACTACTACTACTACCACCACTGACCTACTGAGTTAACTGCTGATGAGTCTCTCTGGGGTCTGTGTGTGCGGTTTTACACACCTCTGCAGCACTACTGAAGCATGGCCTTCACAATTAAGTTAGCTAGGTCGGCTAGTTAACCTAGCCACATTTTAACAGAGCTGTTCACCATCGCCGTGTGTAGGCGAATTTATTGGGTGAACGGGCCTTTTGTCTGCTGATATAACGTGACTAATTGCGTTAAAACAATCAGATTTTACTAAGTTAAATTATGTAAAGTAGTAATATCTACTACTGAACGAATTTCAGCTGAGCGTGAGACACACTCTGTAAAATGTAAATAAGTAACGTTATAATTTAGGAATTTCATGGAAAACGTATCAGATATAAAATAATATAATTTAGCTTACCTAGGGTTAACGTTGGTTACTTTGCTTTTGAACCGCAGGTTCATCCTTTCAGCTGAAACATAGCTAAGCATAGCTAGCTATTTATTAAGTGTATTAAATGAAAAATATATATTTTTTTAGTATGTCAGTTTTGAGCCACGTTAAAGCGTTCAGACTCTTCCCCCAGGCGAAGTGATCCATCCGCTGGGGGTTAGCTAAAACTAGCGTTAACGCCGACGGCGGCCTAGTTTATCTGATGGAAAACTAACTCCGCAGTTTAAATAATAATAATGTCTCTAATTATTTTCTGCTCCCAAAGACAAAGCTCAGAACAGAGACCGGTGAGATACAGTTTAGCTAGCTTTAGCTAGGTTAGCCTGCTGAAGTTAGCTTTATCGTTCCCAAAATGTCCGCCGCGCTGCTCGACGGAGGGGATTTCTTTTGTC